>NC_059214.1:15973981-16573981 GCF_020615455.1 Coregonus clupeaformis
CTGGAGGAATAGCAGCACCCGGCTAATCGTCCTGACCACCGATGATGGCTTCCACATGGCAGGGGATGGCAAGCTGGCTGGCATACTGGAGCCCAATGATGAGAGATGTTACATGGACAACCAACTGTACAGCAAGAGCAATTACATGGTATGTGATGGTGACATAGGATACATTCAGATCAATATGATTGGTCCTCACCAAAACTTTGATATAATGTACTGTATATGAAAAATACCATAAGAGAATATGAGAAATATGTAATGAATACAACAGCATGACTGGACTGAACTAAAGCCTGTATATTCCATCCCCTTTGGCCCTAAACAATTGCATTATTGAGGTTGTACAAGTTAAGTGTCTCTGTATGTAGGACTACCCATCTGTTGGTCAAGTGGCTTCACAGTTAGAGAAGAACAACATTCAGCCAATCTTTGCTGTGACAAAGAATATGGAGAATGTATACAGGGTAAGTGGACTCATTCTCTCTTTCTTCCTCTGTTTTTCTATTGTTATAAACGTCAACATATCTAATGCAGGCACTTATTAATACTCCCACATAATAATGAAGAGTATCTTAAATAACTTTCACAGTGCACCTGAACCTCCCCCCCTTTAGCACTGACTGCTGATAAATACTTTGTTGAGGGAAAATGTACTTGATACGTTTGTGATGTGTTGTTGTCTCACCTAACTATCTTAAGATGAATGCACTAATTGTACTGTAAGTCACTCTGGATAAGTGTGTCTGCTAAATTACTAAAGTGTAAATGTAAATGTATAATCAACACTTTTTTCCAGGAACTCAGTAGAATGATCCCCAAGTCTGAGGTGGGAGTACTGTCTGAGGACTCCAAAAATGTTGTTGAATTGATCGAAGCTGCCTACAATGTAAGATATTTACAATATTTTCTTATTAATTTAATGAATCACTTTTTAAAAAGATGGTACTCCAATAATTGATATTGTAATTATGTGTTTAATGTGTGGAACCTTACTTGAGTTAATCATAAACCTCTAGTATCTCTAGGAGTCTCTAGTGCTGGTGATTTAGCATTGGTGTTAACTCTGAGACTGTTTTGTGTCTGACACAGAGGCTCTCCTCCAAAGTAACGGTGACTCATGATGCTCTCCCTGACAATGTGAGAGTCACTTACACTCCACTCTGTCCTGGAGGGGGACCCGCAGGGGACAAGGGGGTCTGTGACAACGTTAAAGTAGGACAGATGGTAAGAGCTCAGAAGTATCTATCACATACCAAAAAATAATATGGTAACACTTGATAATAACTGAAGTATTAATCAACTATTGATAAAACAGGAATGTGTATTTCATTATTTGTAAACATTTATATACATTTATTGTAATTATAAGCAATATAATTAACATAATGGCTAATTAGTGACCTTTATTATAAAGTGTTATACTTTGGTATTTGGTATGTTATTAGGATCCCCATTAGCTTTTGCAAAAGCAGCAGCTACTCTTCCTGGGGTCCACACAAAACATGAAACATGACATAATACAGAACATGAAAAGACAAGAACAGCTCAAGGACAGAACTATATCAATTTTAAAATGGCACACGTAGCCTACATATCAATACATACACAAAAACTACCTAGGTCAAATAGGGGAGAGGCGTTGTGCTGTGAAGTGTTGCTTTATCTGTTTTTTGAAACCAGGTTTGCTGTTCATTTGGGCAATATGAGATGGAACGGAGTTCCATGCAATAATGGCTCTATATAATACTGTAGGCCTTCTTGAATTTGTTCTGGAATTGGGGACTGTGAAAAGAACCCTGGTTCAACAGCCACACCATTCATTACCAGATTCAGCTGAGGTCTAGAACTTAGGGAATTATTTATACCAAATACAATTCTCTTAGTTTTAGAGATGTTCAGGACCAGTTTATTACTGGCCACCCATTCCAAAACAGACTGCAACTCTTTGTTAAGGGTTTCAGTGACTTCATTAGCTGGTTGCTGATGCATATATGGTTCAATCATCAGCATATATGGACACACATGCTTTGTTTAATGCAGGGCTGCCCAACCCTCTTCCTGGAGATATACTGTCCTGTAGGTTTTCAGTCCAACCCTAATTTAGCATATCTGATTCAGCTAGGTAAGGTCTTGTTGAGCAGCTAATAAGTAGAATCAGGTGTGTTAAATTAGGGTTGGACTGAAAACCCACAGGAAGGTAGATCTCCAAGAAGAGGGTTGGGAAGGCCTGGTTTAATGCATGTGGCAGGTCATTGGTCAAAATAGAAAAGAGTAGAGGGCCTAGAGAGCTGCCCTGTGGTACACCATACTTTACATGTTTGACATTAGAGAAGTTTCTAATTGTGGGATGTTTCAGATATTTTTTTTATAACCCAACCCTGATTTGTACTTCTCCACAATTTTGTCCCTGACCTGTTTGGAGAGCTCCTTGGTCTTCATGGTGCCGCTTGCTTTGTGGTGCCCCTTGCTTAGTGGTGTTGCAGACTCTGGGGCCTTTCAGAACACGTGTATATATACTGAGATCATGTGACACTTAGATTGCACACAGGTGGACTTTATTTAACTAATTATGTGACTTCTGAAGGTAATTGGTTGCACCAGATCTTATTTAGGGGCTTCACAGCAAAGGGGGTGAATACATATGTACGCACCACTTTTCCATTATTTATTTTTTTGAATTTTTTGAATCAAGTAATTTTTTTCATTTCACTTCACCAATTTGGACTATTTTGTGTATGTCCATTACATGAAAAATCCATTTAAATTACAGGGTGTAATGCAACAAAATAGGAAAAACCCCAAGGGGGATGAATACTTTTGCAAGGCACTGTAGATAGTTCTGAATCTACGATATGGCAGAGGTTGAAAAGCCATAACACATACAGTACCAGTCAAAAGTTTGGACACAACTACTCATTCAAGGGTTTTTCTTTATTTGTACTATTTTCTACATTGTAGAATAATAGTGAAGACATCAAAACTATGAAATCACAGATATGGAATCATGCAGTAACCAAAAAAGTGTTAAACAAATCAAAATATATTTTATATTTGAGATTCTTCAAATAACCACCCTTTTCCTTGATGACAGTTTTGCACACTCTTGGCATTCTCTCAACCAGCTTCATGAGGTAGTCACCTGGAAATAATTTCAATTAACAGGTGTGCCTTGTTAAAAGTTAATTTGCGTTTGAGCCAATCAGTTGTGTTGTTACAAGGTAGGGGTGGTATACAGAAGATAAACCTATTTGGTAAAAGACCAACTCCATATTATAGCAAGAACAGCTCAAACAAGCAAAGAGAAACGACAGTCCATCATCACTTTAAGACTTTGAAAGTTTCTTCATGTGCAGTCGCAAAAACCATCAAGCGCTATGATGAAACTGGCTCTCATGAGAACTGCCACTGCATGAATCAGGCCTTCATGGTCGAATTGCTGCAAAGAAACCACAACTAAAGGACGCCAATAAGAAGAAGAGACATGCTTGGGCCAAGAAACATGAGCAACGTCAGCCTCGAAAACTTAATGACTTGGAGAAGATCTGCAAAGAGGAGTGGGACAAAATCCCTCCTGAGATTTGTGCAAACCTGGTGGCCAACTACAAGAAACGTCTGACCTCTGTGATTGCCAACAAGGGTTTTGCCACCAAGTACTAAGTCATGTTTTAGGGGTCAAATACTTATTTCCCTCATTAAAATGCGAATCAATATATAACATTTTTGACATGCGTTTTTCTGGACTTTGTTGTTGTTATTCTGTCTCTCACTGTTCAAATAAACCTACCATTAAAATTATAGACTGATCATTTCTTTGTCAGTGAGAAAACGTACAAAATCAGCAGGGGATCAAATACTTTTTTCCCTCACTGTACATTAGACCGGTGGAAATCTGTCCTTTGGCCTGATGGGTCCAAATTTGAGATTTTTGGTTCCAACCGCCGTGTCTTTGTGAGATGCAGAGTAGGTGAACGGATGATCTCCGCATGTGTGGTTACCACCGTGAAGCATGGAGGAGGTGGTGTGATGGTGTGGGGGTGCTTTGCTGGTGACACTGTCAGTGATTTATTTAGAATTCAAGGCACACTTAACCAGCATGGCTACCACAGCATTCTGCAGCGATACGCCATCCCACCTGGTTTGCGCTTAGTGGGACTATAATTTGTTTTTCAACAGGACAATGACCCAAAACACACCTCCAGGCTGTGTAATAGCTATTTAACTAAGGAGAATGATGGAGTGCTGCATCAGTTGACCTGGCCTCCACAATCACCCAACCTCAACCCAATTGAGATGGTTTGGGATGAGTTGCAGAGTGAAGGAAAAGCAGCGAACAAGTGCTCAGCATATGTGGGAACTCCTTCAAGACTGTTGGAAAAGCATTCCTCATGTAGCTGGTTGAGAGAATGCCAAGAGTGTGCAAAGCTGTCATCAAGGCAAAGGGTGGCTCCTTTGAAGAATCTCAAATATAAAATATATTTTGATTCGTTTAACACTTTTTGGTTACTACATGATTCCATATGTGTTATTTCGTAGTTTTGATGTCTTCACTATTACTCTACAATGTAGAAAATAGTAAAAATATAGAAAAACCCTTGAGTGAGTAGCTGTGTCCAAACCTTTGACTGGAACTGTTCGTTTTTTCAACAACAGGTTATGGTCAATAATATCAAAGGCTGCTCTGAAATCTAATAGTACAGCTCTAACAATCTTCTTATTATCCATTTCTTTCAAATTATCAGTCATTTGTGTCAGTGCAGTACATGTTGAGTGCCCTTCTCTATAAGCATGCTGAATGTTTGTTGTTACAACCAATAAATGCCGCTTTATCAGTCTTGGGTAGCGGAATTACTTTGGCTTCCATCCAGGCCTGAGGACCTGTAAACTCAGATTAAAGATATGACACATAGGAGTGGCTATAGTCAGCTACCATCCTCAGTAGCTTTCCATTTAAGTTGTCAATGCCAGGATGTTTGTCATTATTGATCGATAACAATACTTTTTCCACCTCTCCCACACTAACTTTACAAAATTCAAACTTGCAATGCTTTCAATTATTAGTTTTCTTATGCATGAATACGATGGCTCACTGTTAGTTGTTGGCATTTCCTGCCTAAGTTTTCCCAATTTGCCAATGAAGTAATCATTTAAATAATTGGCAACATCAAATGGTTTTGTGATGAATAAGCCATCTGATTCGATGAAATGTGTCTTTCTGCCCATCATTTCATTTGAAGTACTTCAAAGTTTTCTTCCATCATAATTATATAATTGATCTTGGCTTCATAATACAGTTTCTTCTTATTTTTGTTGCGTTTAGTCACATAGAAAAGTAATCCAGTCATAGAAAAGTAATCCAGTCAGATGTGCAGCCAGACTTATTAGCCACTCCTTTTGCCCCATCTCTTTCAACCATACAGTTTTTCAATTCCTCATCAATCCATGGAGCCTTAACAGTTATAACAGTCAGTTTCTTAACAGGTGCATGTTTATCAATCATTGGAAGAAGCAAGTTCATAAATTCTAGATGCTACTTATTAATCACATTAAACCAACAAATATTTTTAACATCATCCATATAAGAGTCACAACAAAATCTTTTGTATGATCTCTTATACAATATTATTTTACACTCTTATACACTATTTTAGGCCCATGATAATACATAGCAACAAACATTATCCAAACAGATACCACAAATGTACTCATTGCATCTCTTGAATTCCTCTCAGGTGTCTTTCAACGTAACAGTGACGGCAGATGAATGTATAGATGGAGAGCTGTCTTTTCTGATTGGCCCATTGGGTATAAAAGACAAGCTGAAGGTGAACTTGTCGACTCGCTGCGAGTGTGATTGTGATGACCCCCAGGAGGACAATCACCCATACTGCAACGGGAAGGGCAAAGTCAACTGTGGCATGTGCAGGTAAGGCAGGCATTGGCTGGGATATAAAACAAATAGCATGTGCTTTTGTTTTCACTATATTTTCCAACTTATGTTGATATAGTCAATATTGAATCCAATATATGTTGCATGATTTACCCTCCATCCCCCTGGAACTGCATTGAGTCACCTGAAAAAAAACAAGGGACTTCTGAGAAACATGGATTGATATGAACCATCTATTCCATTCTATTTTCTATACTGTATTTCTATTCTCTATATTCAGGGGGGGGGGGAAGGAGACACAGTGGTGGGGGGTGGTACATGTAAATTATGTGGTACATGTAAATTATTCACAAGCAATCAGTACAGTAGGCTATTTCCTCCCAACTCTGTGCAGTTGCAAAGCCGGCTTCGTGGGCCAGAAGTGTGAGTGCTCCATTGGGGAGAAGGATGAGAGCTCTCTGAGGGCGGCATGCCGGAAGGACAACGGCACGGAGTGCGAAGGACGAGGGGACTGTGTGTGTGGCATATGCCAGTGCTATGCCCTACAAGGCGGCAGCACCTACTACGGCACGCACTGCGAGTGTGAAAACGAGAGCTGCGAGAAGTTCCAGAACAAACTGTGTGGAGGTGCAGTCTGATAAAACATTTGACAATATCCATTTATAAATAGATAATACATACAGTAACATTGGAAATATAGATGAAAACATATATGCATGTACTGTATAACAATATAATGAACACCTGCCATCTGTTAATGACAGTCTCATTATGAATTGGGGTACACACTTGAATTATTAAAACACCACAAAGAGGAGTGTTTTACAAACATAATCTACAAATTCTGACGTAAAATAACTTCTCTGTGTTGAAGGGAACGGGAAATGCCGTTGTAAAAATTGCGAATGCAACCCTGATTACGAAGGCACCGCCTGCCAATGCAAGAAGTCGGACGAGCAGTGTCGCACACCAGGCGGGAGTGTGTGCAGCGGCAGGGGCACATGCCAGTGTAACCAGTGCAAGTGTATCGAGGGCTACCAGCGGCCCTACTGTCTGACCTGCCCCGCCTGCTTGACCCCCTGTATAACCAAGGGGTAAGATGGCCTGGGCCCACCTTTTTCACTCACTCAACCACTGACTTCACTGGCCCCTTGGGGTAATGTTGTTGGAGCCATCGTGTACGTATTGAAATGCATCACAATCACAGGACAAACAAAGATGGTTACCATTGACCATACAGGATGACTGGGAGAATAGAATGTAGGACTGCGAAATATAATTTCTGCGTGTTGCCATCTTACTCAAAACGAGGGGTTTTGGAACCAAAGCATGCGTTGAAGTCCTTAAAGGAGAAAACAAAATGTTGAGCAAGGAAGTTTTTCACTCTCTACCTCGTTCTTCTATTTTCAGGAAATGCATCGAGTGTCTGGGCTTTCAGACAGGCCCGTTCAGTAAGAACTGCTCCCAGACCTGTAAGAGTATTAATGAATTTGAGATGGTGGAAACATTGCCACCTGGTAAGCCTTGTGACGTGAGGGATGTGGAGAACTGCCGGGTGTTCTTTACCATTAAACAGTTGGATGGAGAGGACAACTACTCCGCCCAGATACTAAAGACCAGAGGTAAGAGACTTATGTCTTGTGCAACTAAAAACTATGCCCATGTTACCTTCATTGCCCACAGAAAACAGAAATGTCTGCTGGGGTTTTAATTGACTGACCACGTTGTTTGATGTGCATCAAGATACTACTAAACAAAACATGCCATAGCCACCAAGACCGCCTAAAAATGTGTGATTGTTCATGTCTGTCATAATTGTGTTAGAGTGTCCCGAGTTGCCAAACATCTACGCCATCATTGGAGGCTCCATTGTGGTAGTGGCCATGATCGGCTTTCTGATCCTGCTCCTCATCAAAGGCTTAATCCACATGAATGACCTGAAGGAGTTCCGCAAGTTTGAGAATGAAAAAAAGAAATCCAAGTGGGCAAAGGTGAGTGACATTTGATACTTTATAGTGTTAGATTCAAAAACGTACTGACGACTAGTAAAGCTCAAACCAAGTTTATTCACACAGCTGCATAAGACAAAGACATGTTTACACAAGCACTGGTATTTAAACCTTCCTCCTATGCTGAGTCTCCTCCTTACACATCTTGTCAGCCAATACATCTTTGATGCTAGACAGGACTTCAGTGATGCCTGTTCCTTCTCACTTCATGGGACCTGACCTGACCTCAGCCCCCATCCCTCACTAATCCACAGCTATCCACCCTTATCAGTGACTACAACCATGTGATTGTCTTTTCACCTATCTTAGAAACATTCTAAGCCCCTGGCTCTTATCCAACCTCCATTGACCCCACCATATGCATTCCTTCTACATATAACCCTTAACTTCGGTGTATCAAGTATTTCAAATTACAACCCAACATCTGAAACCAGACTGTGGCCCTTCTCCTCTCCATAGGATACCTAATATCTAACAATAACATGTTCTGACAGAATGTAAACTTTCTGCATTCCCCTCTCTCCCTCTGTATCATGAATAAGGATATTTCACATGTTCAAGTTTAGAAGTCAGAACCCATCAATAGAAATCATCATTTTGGCCCAGATTCCGAGCCAAGTTAAGTGCGCGTAAATGTGTATTCTGACCTTGAACTTAAGCATGAGAATAGCATGCTATTCACCCACTATTAGTTTGAAGCTCTAATAAATTAAGGTGTGGCGGAGGTGTGTCTACAGACACGCCATATTCTGACCTTGAATTTATTCCTGAATAATTCCACCACCTTGACGCGCGAGGAAATCATGAATAAGATCTAGCGAACCTACCGGTTCCAAGTGGAAAAAGCATTTGCTTCATTTTTTTCTGATAGAAATAGCACCATTCTCCATGGACTGAGATTTACTTACTTGATAAGAGCTAGGTAAATTAGTAATCCATTTGGAGAAGGGGATTGTAAATACACATAGTAATTGTTTATCAACATGACATGAATAGCACATTGAAATAGGATATAAATTGCAGTGCCGTTATTCAGAATTCTAATTGTGTGCCTTTATAATTTGTGTAGATGAAATTTGGAGACCCAAGCTATAGGCTTCTGTAGGGTTGAACCTGCCGAGTTGATGTATGCCAGTGTTTCCCAAACTCGATCCTGGGTACACCAAGGGGTGCATGTTTTTGTTGTTGCCCTAGCACTAGACAGCTGATTCAAATAATCAAAGCTTGATGATTACATGATTATTTGAATCAGCTGTGTAGTGCTATTGTCACGCCCTGGCTCTGGGGACACTGTTATGTTGAGCCAGGGTGTGTAGATCTATGTTCCCTATTTCTATGTTGGCCTGAGTGACTCCCAATCAGAGGCAACGAGTGTCAGCTGTTTGCTGGTTGTCTCTGATTGGGAGCCATATTTAAACTGTCGGTTTTTCCTTTGTTTTTGTGGGTTCTTGTTTCAAGTTGGTTGTGTTTGACCGTGTACTGTCACGTTACCGTCTTTGTTGTTTTGATCGCGTTTCGCTCATTAAAGAGTATGTTTGCCTGCAACGCTGCGCCTTGGTCCTCATCTGTTCCCGACGATAGTGACAGCTATGGCAAAAAACAAAATGTGCACCCTTAAGGGTCCCAAGGACCGAGTTTGGGAAACGTTGATGTATGTGCTTTAGAATGTTTTGATTATATGCCCAGGCTTTCTTCCATTTTATTTTACAATTTGAATCATGTTAAATATTTGCCACAATCGGGAGCCACTGTCAGTAATACCCACATACATTTATGTTTGCATCATTCCATTCTGTTTACCTTTCTTTCCCCTCTCATGTCCTGTTTCTGAGGGTCGCTAGCATTAGTGGATCATATTTGGCTAACGTTGTGCAATAATTTAGGACATGTAGCCTATTTGAATCATTATGGAACTCAGACCACAGGTAGCAGGTTAAACCTGGAGCCTGGTGCACGGTTCACCACGACTGGACCATTGTAATACAGTTCCATGATTAGTGAGAATTAGGGTAGATTTATAGGATTATTGTTCAACCCCTATTGTTTTCTTGTATTTTTACCCCTTTTTAGCGATATCCAATTGGTAGTTACAGTCTTGTCCCATCGCTGCAACTCCCGTATGGACTCGGGAGAGGCAAAGGTCGAGAGCCATGCGTCCTCTGAAACACTACCCCGCCAAGCCGCACTGCTTCTTGACACACTGCTCGCTTAACCCGGAAGCCAGCCGCACCAATGTGTCGGACGAAACACCGTACAGCTGACGACCGAAGTCAGCGTGCATGCGCCCAGCCGCCACAAGGAGTCACTAGAGCGCGATGGGACAAGGACATCCCAGCCGGCCAAACCCTTCCCTAACCCGGACAACATTGGGCCAATTGTTTGCCGCCTCATGGGTGTCCCGGTCACGGCTGGCTGGGACACAGCCCAGGATTGAACCTGGATCTGTAGTGACGCCTCTGGCACTGCGATGTAGTGCCTTAGACCGCTGCGCCACTCGGGAGGCCCCGTTCAACTCCTATTTTACACTTTTTTCCACATTCCAATATTTAATGGATTGAACTTGAATATGACAAGGAGGAATCAAACCCCTGTAGTGTTTCGTGCGTAAATGCTCTCCAAAGTTTTACATACTTTTTTTTACATACATATATACTTTCCTAACCCAAAAATGTGCCTAAATAATCTACAAGATCAGATAATTCTACCAGCTGGTGCTGAAACGGAGATGAATATGCATAGATGGCTTTCTTTCATTGATCCCTATATTCTGAACCCGCTCTCTCAATGTATTATATTGAGTCTGTCGACGAAATTCTAATTAAAGGTGCACCATATTTAAAGGGATGGCTTAAGATAAATGTACTGAAAACCCCATTGAATGAAAACATATCTGTTGGCAGCAAGTGGAATGGTTGAATAAAATGTATTCTGAGTGTGCAAAGTAGCCACACCTGCAGAGCGCATTACTTGACTAAATATTGAGAAGTGCGTAGGAAGGTATGCGAAGGAAAGGCATACATTCTTATGTCGGTATCTGTCCCTTTGAGAAGAGATAGAGCAGCACAGCAGTGGTCTCCAGAACCCGGGGAGCCTTGTTTGTAAAACGCTTTTTCAAGATTTGATCAGTAACTGTGCGTAAGTCGAAATCCAGCCAGTGTTGTGATTTGCCATAAATGTATGGCTGGCAAAGACAGCAGCTATTTAAAACAAGACACCACATTTATCACTCCAGATGTCTGAGTTCCATACGTTACTGATTTTTCATAATATGTCATTTACTGTACCTCTCAATAGGGAGAGAATCCACTATTCAACAGTGCGACCACCACCGTGGCTAACCCTACCTTCACTGGAGAATAAGATCAGCGACATCAGTCAGCCCAGACAATAAGTTGGATTCATATGCATGTACATTTATTGTTTCTTTTTTTATGTGCATTTTCTGGAGATTTGTACATCCATTTATACATTGGTGTATAAATAGTATTTTTTATGTGTTCCTGAGTCTGAACTCAGGAATGATCATGCACTGATTGGAAAAAACTGCTGCAATGTTGCTACAGAGTCATTCCACCTAAAAAAAACACAATAAAGAGGATTTCGACACCCACAATCTCAGATTGTTCTGAAATCGTTTCTGTTGTTAGAAACAAATAAGATTAGCATTCCTGCAACATTATTTTGTTGGAATATAATTTGATCTCTGAGAAAGTAAGCTAATTGATTGCACTAAATTGGCCATTTTAATTTATAGGATTCATATAATATTCAATAATTATAGTACCTAACATCCGATTTGGACTAAACCTTTTTTCTAACAATGGGTAAGACATGAGAAATCAAAAGAAGTGGTCAAAAGCAATCCACGGACACCCCACACCAATCCCACCCCAACAACGAGTAAATAGTGTCAGTTCTCTATGTTTGACAAGTAGTATGGACATGCGGCTCTTAGTATTGTTTCTTCATCCTATGTAATGTATTCTCAGTGAATTTGGTGATGTTTTTGTTTCCCCTGTTCAGAGAAATTAGTAATTGAAGTTGTTGGGTTTATGTTTATTTACCACTAGATGGTGCTGTTCCTGCTATTTGGTGATTATTTGTTAAAGATCCCCCCCCATTGTTAAAGGGATAGTTCACCCAAATTACAAAA
Organism: Coregonus clupeaformis; assembly: GCF_020615455.1. Lineage (NCBI taxonomy): Eukaryota > Metazoa > Chordata > Actinopteri > Salmoniformes > Salmonidae > Coregonus > Coregonus clupeaformis. Next base: position 15,986,034 of record NC_059214.1, read on the forward strand.
TTGCATATTGTATGGTACAGGTATGACAGCAACCCATGCTTTGGGTTTGTTTACCTTGCCACTGTTTCAAATGCTATCTTTTTAGCATTTGTGTCACAAATCCAATGCAAGTCAACTAGCATTTTCATGCTTTATATCCAAATCATCCTAAAGTTTCAAGGAAATTGATTGTTTAACTCAATGATATTACTTATAGCAATTTGTTTGTGTGTCATGTGTTAAAATATTAAATTAAATATTACAAATAAAATAAAATTATCTACAATGTACCGTGACTGTACATATCATACAAGGAAATATTGTGTAAAGCAGCAAGTGAACACTGATATTATTCATTACAAATAAAACTCTCTCTCTTGATTTGGACTCCAGCTCATGATTCAGAGAAAGAGAATGTGATGCACTCTGCAGTCATCACAACGACAGAGCATCTACAAAGATCTACTATTGTGTACCCTAGCAGCGCTTCCCTTTTTTCCCTACATTTTAATAATATTCAAATTCATATTATCAACAAATCTACTATCTCGTCTTCCTATTATGCAAAGCTTGATGTCAGGAAAATTCCTGACTTTCAAATCTACACAACACAAAAAGTTCTGCCTTGCTTTAGATTAGCAACCTGCAGCTTACCAAGCGCTCAAAATCCTGTGCAACCTTGCCTTGCCAGCTGATCGGCCCATTGTGTTAGAGATGTGGGGAACAGGAGAGGGAACTAGAGAGAGAGGCGAGGGGGAGCTGGGTCTCCTACGCGTGAGTGTTGAGGTTGGGTCTTACCCCCTCCTCTGAGGGCCTTCAACACTCCGGAGCACTTTCACAAAGGGAGAGCCATGGAGCTGAACTAACCATTCACCCAGAGCCACAGAATGGGGGTGAGAGTCCATCTCCAGGAGAGGAGCACCCAGTTGCAGCCACTCAACGAGGGATACAGGCAGCTCCGAGGTGCTGGCTCTCTTTATCTCCTTCCAGGCACTTCCAGGTACCACCACCACCACTGCAGCACCAAGGGGCTGGTTAATGAGTTGGAGGAGGCAGAGGGAGTGGCTGTACACAAGGGGCTGAAGTTCACCGGCACACAAGCAGCAGGTGGAGAGAGCGAGCGAGAGATTGTGAGAGAGAGCCTGACGCACTGACGCTGTCAAGGAGACACACACGTCCTCCACCTGACTGAGGTAGGTGAAAGCAGTGTTTGACGGGTGAATGCTCCTTGTTTGTTTCCTTGTGTTTCTAGGGGGGTTGTGGTGCACGACGCCGGTGGGAACAGGCTTTGATTTAGTGTGGATCGGATACAAATGGGAAAGTGAGATGGTTGTTTAGTAAGTAAACGAGACCTGGAGTCCAAACCTTAGGGCTGACATTCCACCTAAGGGCTTCAGGGCTGTCAGCAGGTGTGAGCATGTGTTTGTGTGTCGTGTGTTAGTGTGTCTGTTTGTATGAATGTATAAGTGTATCTGTTTCTGTGAGCCTGCGTACATGCGTGCACTGTTCGTGTGCCCCTACTGGCATTGTTTGTATGTTGTGTCTCTGTATGCGCCTACTGTGTGTCTGTCTGTCTGTCTATCTGCCTGATGTGTGTATGCAATTACAGGTCATTGCAAAGCTGAGGGGAAGCGCATCGTACGTATGGCCCTGCCTGCAATGTTTATGTGTTTCTGTATAAGCATACTGTTTGTCTGTGTATGCATGCGTACGTGCATGTCTGTACATCACATGTAGCCTATGTGTCTCTGAGTGTTGGCCTGTCCATAGAGACCTTTTGGTAACCTGCCTTGCTCTGAATTTTCCCATGCCGTCCCGCTTCTCTAATCAGCAGCTTTTCTGAGGGGCTCCTGTGTTGAGTTGTTGCATGACTTCAGGGGAACAAAAGTCTGGCCCATTAGTGGACCAAACAGCTCCCTACTGTAGCAGCGCACCTCCCACTTAGCATTCGCCAAATTCTAATGGTCCGTTTAACTTTGTGAAGCTCTTTGAAGATCCGACCCTTTTGCCATTTGGCCCGGGGAAACGGTGGAAACCCGCTCCAAATGACACAGAGTCAGACCATAGTGGTCCAATCCTCTGGACAGTGGTCAGACAGAGAGGCCAGTGAAGGACAAGGAGGGACAGGAGAGAAGCGAGTGGGTGGCTGAGGGAAGGGACCTCCATGATAACAAGAAGGCTTGAATAATAGCCTTCATTCAATATCTGGTTCAGCTGTAGTTCATACTGTACATCATGCTTAGCCTGTAGGTGGTTAGGGTTGTAATTTGTTGTGGTGTGTGCATGTGTGCGTGCGTGTGTGTGTGTGTGTGATGTGTGTGTATACATTTACAGTTCATTATAAAGCTGAGGGGAACTACGAGGGTTAATAATTTGTGCATTTCAGCCCAGATTTTGGCTTGTGGTCAGGATAATTCCCTTAATCTGAAAATCAGAGAGCTTTTAATCTCCAGACTATTATCAAGAGAGCTCTGGCAGAGGCTAAACCAGTGTAATTTGGCACAACTACAACCTACAGACAACCTACAGAAAACCATCAAACTAATTAGCAATAGAGGGAAAAAAAACGTTCCTTATAGTTAAAGGGGTTCTATCGCTTGCTTCATACATGGAACCCCTAAAAGTTGAATATAGAACCCTTTTATAGTGTTCTTTGATCAGAACCCTAGAGGTTCTTCTTCACTGAACCAAAATAGTTCCATAAAAACCCTGCATGGTGCCATTTATGAATAATGGCTACTACTAAATTATTAAATAGTAATATTTTTAGCTAAGAATATAATTGAATAAACAATGAAATAATGGACATAGTTTTAGAATTTATTGTCATTATATGCAAACATAGTTGGTGGCCAGGGAGGCATCTCTTTCTTTGAATGATGGCCCACGTCAACCCTGGCTGACATCTTTAGAATACAATACAACTTTGTCCATTAGTTACAGTGAACAACAGAAATATGTCTTATGCTCCGTTCTCAACCCCCCCCCCCCCCCCCCCCCCCACCCCAAACAGCAGACCTCACACTTACAGTTGAGACGAGCACAGGTTCAAGCTGCAGTGCAGCACCCCTGGATGGAGAGCATGTTGTGGGGTTAAGGGCCTTTCTCAAGGGCCCAATGGTAGGGGAATGTTCTGAGGATGTGAACCCAGCAGCCCTCCAGTTGTCAATTCTGCCTGTTTTGAACCAACACTTTACATGTTGCATTTATATTTTTGTTCAGTGTACATGCAGTTGTTGTCAGCAGCAGCCAAAGGAGAGATCATCTGCCTCTGGTAGTTCTGGGTTACTGCAAGACTGAGCAAAATATAGTGTGTTAAAAAGTCATATAATGATTAACTAGGCTATTGAATCACTGAGACTTATTATACATAATGTATTATAAATAGTTTTTACATACCTCCTCTCAATCAGCAACAGTCTTCTAATGGTTTCATTAAACATAGTCCCCTAAACTGACTCCACACTAAAATACTGAAATAAATGTAGCAATTAGCTAATTGACAATGTCAGTCTGTAGCTCTATTTGCCATATCCCATTAAAAAAGATATTGTTTATTTGAAATAGTTAGCTGGCTAGCTTGTAAAGTAGCGAATTAAAGTAGCCTAGCTTTTTGGTATAGCTAGCTAAATTAGCTAACTAGCTTACAAACGTGCTCAAATTGTAATAACGTTTCAACTTTATCTAGCCTACAGTTTATCAAATGACTTTGGCTTCATATATTTGAATTAGATAATCAACTTTGCTTAAAAATAACATGCTTATTGGTAGGCTACTTGCGAGTTGGTTCAACCACTGTCCTCTTGCATGTTCAGTTGGTTCAACCCCCTGGTTCTCCTCAGACTTGACTGCCCTTGACCAGCACAAAAACATCCTGTGGCGTACTGCATTAGCATCAAATAGCCCCCGCGATATGCAACTTTTCTGGGAAGTTAGGAACCAATATACACAAGCAGTCAGGAAAGCAAAAGGCTAACTTTTTCAAACAGAAATGTGCATCCTGTAGCACTAACTCCAAAAAGTTTTGGGATACTGTAAAGTCCATGGAGAATAAGAGCACTTCCTCCCAGCTGCCAACTGCACTGAGGCTAGGAAACACTATCACCACCGATAAATCTACAATAATCGAGAATTTCAACAAGCATTTTGCCACGGCTGGCCATGCTTTCCACCTGGCTACCACTACCCCGGCCACCAACTCTGCACCCTCCGCTGCAACTTGCCCATGCCCCCTGCTTCCTCCTTCACACAAATTCAGACAGCTGATGTTCTGAAAGAGCTGCAAAATCTGGACCCCTACAAATCAGCTGGGCTAGACAATCTGGACCCTTTCTTTCTAAAACTAGCCGCGAAATTGTCGCAACCCCCTATTACTAGCCTGTTCAACCTCTCTTTCATAACGTCTGAGATCCCCAGAGATTGGAAAGCTGCCGCGGTCATCCCCCTCTTCAAAGGGGGTGACACTAGATCCAAACTGTTACAGACCTATATCCATCCTGCCCTGCCTTTCGAAAGTATTTGAAAGCCAAGTTAACAAACAGATCACCGACCATTTCGAATACCACTGTACCTTCTCCGCTATGCAATCCAGTTTCCGAGCTGGTCATGGGTGCACTTCAGCCACGCTCAAGGTCCTAAACGATATTATAACCGCGATCGATAATAGACAGTACTGTGCAGCCGTCTTCATCGACCTGGCCAAGGCTTTCGACTCTGTCAACCACCGCATTCTTATTGGCAGACTAAATAGCCTTGGTTTCTCAAATGACTGCCTCGCCTGGTTCACCAACTACTTCTCAGATAGAGTTCAATGTGTCAAATCGGGAGGGCCTGTTGTCTGGACCTATGGCAGTCTCTATGGGGGTGCCACAGGGTTCAATTCTTGGGCCGACTCTTTCTCTGTGTATATCAATGATGTCGCTTCTTGCTGCTGGTGACTCTCAGATCCACCTCTACGCAGACAACACCATTTTTGTATACATCTGGCCCTTCATTGGACACTGTGTTAACAAACTCCAAACGAGCTTCAATGCCATACAACACTCCTTCAGTAGCCTCCAACTGCTCTTAAACACTAGTAAAACTAAATGCATGCTCTTCAGTCGAACGCTGCTGGCACCTCGCCCACCCGACTAGAATCACTACTCGACGGGTCTGACCTAGAGTATGTGGACAACTGCAAATACCTAGGTGTCTGGTTAGACTGTAAACTCTCCTTCCAGACTCACATTAAGAATCTCCAATCCAAAGTTAAATCTAGAATCGGCTTCCTATTCCGCAACAAAGCCTCCTTCACTCATGCTGCCAAACATGCCCTCGTAAAACTGACTATCCTACCGATCCTTGACTTCGGCGATGTCATTTACAAAATAGCCTCCAACACTCTACTCAGCAAATTGGATGTAGTCTATCACAGTGCCATCCGTTTTGTCTCCAAAGCCCCATACACTACCCCCCACTGTGACCTGTACGCTCTTGTTGGCTGGTCTTCACTACATGTTCGTCGTCAAACCCACTGGCTCCAGGCCATCTATAAATCACTGCTAGGCAAATCCCCACCTTATCTTAGCTCATTGGTCACCATAGCAGCACCCACCCGTAGTCTGCGCTCCAGCAGGTATATCTCACTGGTCATCCCCAAAGCCAACACCTCCTTTGGCCGCCATTCCTTCCAGTTCTCTGCTGCCAATGACTGGAACGAATTGCAAAAATCTCTGAAGCTGGAGACTCTTATCTCCCTCACTAACTTTGAGCATCAGTTGTCAGAGCACCTTACCGATCACTGCACCTGTACACAGCCCATCTGAAATTAGCCTACCCAACTACCTCATCTCTATATTGTTATTTATTTTGCTCTTTTGCACCCCAGTATCTCTATTTGCACATCATCTCTTGCACATCTAGCATTCCAGTGTTAATACTAATTGTAATTATTTTTGCACTATAGCCTATTTATTGCCTTACCTCCATAACTTGCTACATTTGCACACACTGTATATATATTTTCTGTTGTATTTTTTTTTGACTTTATGTTTTTTTTACCCCATATGTAACTCTGTGTTGTTGTTTTTATCGCACTACTTTGCTTTATCTTGGCCAGGTCGCAGTTGTAAATGAGAACTTGTTCTCAACTGGCTTACCTGGTTAAATAAAGGTTAAATAAAAAAAATAAAAAAAATAAAATGGCAATTGGTTCTTGAATCGGAATGGTAGTTACATTTTGAAATGACCAAAAGGTTCTATATAGAACCCATTTATTTTATCTAAGACTGTATGCTTTAATTAAACACATTTAGTTTGCAACAGCACAGGTTTGTATGAACCTTGCTGTTTGCCACTCTGACCTCCAGCAGCAATGTTTCAAAATATGAATTTGATCTTCCCCCTGCTATAGAGCTAACGGTGTCGGACGTCAGCTAGCCATTTCTCTGACCATCATTAATGTGGATATTAATGTCAATGCAAAACCGCTCAAACTTATTAAAAGGGAATGTTAGCTGTCATTTCAGAGTTTGATGTGACTGGGTTAGCTTGTTAGCTGTTGTTTTATAAAATGCCCATTACACTCTGGGGTAGCGATAAAACCCTCAAGGATCTTTGCCTTCACTGGGTAAACACTGAGTGTACAAAACATTAAGGAAACCTGTTCTTTCCATGACATAGACTGACCAGGTGAAAGCTATGATCCCTTATTGATGTCACCCACTTCAGTCAGTGTAGATCAGGGGTGTCAAACTCATTTTAGCTCTAAATCTATTCCCAAGTGGGCCGGACCGGAAAAATCATGGTATATACAGTGTATAACTTAAAAACAACAACTTCAGATTGTTTTCTTTGTTTTAATACGATCAACATACAACATAAAGCTGGAGCCTGAGGACAGTGTGTCCAAAATAGTACAAGCACAACATCACTATTAATCATAAAACACGTCAAGTTTATTTGAAAATTCTAAAGAAAAAGAACACACAAACACACACTGCCTCAGTGATTAACAGAACTGTTTCACAGATCACAGAACTATATCAGGGTGTCATTTCTCAGGCAGAAATGTAGATAAAAAATAATGAAATCCTGTTCCCCAAACAAGTGCAAGAACCACAGAGTCAAGAATAGGTTAAATATACAAATAAAATAAAATCAATTAAAAACAATAGCACATCAACATAAAAACATATAAACATAAAGCTGGAGCCTGAGGACAGTGTCCAAAAGCACAACATCACTATTAATCATAAAACACCTCAAGTTAATTGGAAAGTTCTGAGGACAAAGAACACACAAACACACAATGCCTCAGTGATTCACAGAAGTATATCACAGATCACAGAACTATATCAGGGTGTCATTTCTCAGGCAGAAATGTAGATAAAAATAATGAAATCCTGTTCCCCAAACAAGTGCAAGAACCACAGAGTCAAGAATAGGTTAAATATACAAATAAAATAAAAACAATTAAAAACAATAGCACATCAACATAAAAACATATAAACATAAAGCTGGAGCCTGAGGACAGTGTCCAAAAGCACAACATCACTATTAATCATAAAACACCTCAAGTTATTTGAAAGTTCTGAGGACAAAGAACACACAAACACACAATGCCTCAGTGATTCACAGAAGTATATCACAGATCACAGAACTATATCAGGGTGTCATTTCTCAGGCAGAAATGTAGATAAAAATAATGAAATCCTGTTCCCCAAACAGGTGAAAGAACCACAGAGTCAAGAATAGTGTCACGGTTAACTAAGCCAGAACCCAGAAGCAGACCAGGACACGGTACGTGAGACAAAGGTGAGTGTTTATTAATAGAGTCCGAGTGAAGCTGAATAATCCAGGGAACAGAGCGGGTGGCGTGGATGGGTTGTTGAGGGTGCAGTGGTTGGTCCGGTACTGGCTCGGCAGCCGCCGACCATCAGGCAGAGGTTGGGTGAAGGTTCCGGGTGAGAGACTGCAGACAGAACAAAACGGAGGTCAGTACACAGCAAGTCAAAAAGGTGCAAAACAACAAAACTAACACTACTGGCTCAGAGACTGATACGCTGACAACATACTGTTCATGGCTAACGCATCCGGCAGGAACTGGATGTTGGGCCAGAGCCTAAGAAGGGTGATGATCAGGACCAGGTGTGCAGATTGCTGATGGGATGCAGGTGTGGAAAACCAGAGCGCTCCCCGGAGCGTTCCCGAACCCTCGGGAAACTGGAGAATACGAGCAGGAACACTAGTCACCAGACAGGACCCGACTCAGACAGCCGGGATCGTCACAGTACCCCCCTCCGACGAACGCCACCGGGCGGACTTCCGGAGCGCCAGGATGGAGGCGGTAGAAGTCACTGATGAGGTTGCGTCTAGGACCTGTCGCCGCGGAATCCAACTCCTCTCTTCAGGGCCATACCCCTCCCAGTCCACGAGATACTGGAAACCCCGGCCCCGCCGTCTGGAATCCATGATGCGACGCACCGTGTAGGCAGGACCACCTCCGATCATCCGAGGAGGAGGAGGAGGAGGCGGAGGAGGCAACAGAGGACTGAGGAAGACAGGCTTGAGGCAGGAGACATGAAAGGTGGGATGGACTCTGAGCGTCCTCGGTAGTTTGAGTCGAACTGCCACTGGATTGATCACCTTCTCCACCACAAACGGACCAATGAACTTCGGTAACAACTTCCTAGACTCAGTCCGTAACGGAAGATCCCGTGTGGCCAACCAAACCCTATCTCCGATGGTATAGGTGGGAGCGGGAATCCGGCGACGATTCGCCTGGAGCTGATACCGGTCCGAAACTCTAAGGAGTGCCTTTCTGGCCCGATGCCAGGTCCGGTGGCAACGCCGAATATGGGCCTGAACAGAAGGCACTGAGAGCTCCTTCTCCTGAGAAGGAAACAGGGGAGGTTGGTAGCCATACAGGCACTGGAAGGGAGACATCCCAGTGGCAGATGTAGGAAGAGTATTGTGGGCATACTCAACCCAAGGCAACTGAGAGACCCAGGAGGTGGGGTTGGAAGAGACCAGACAGCGTAAGCGTTGATTCCATCTTCTGGTTGGCTCTCTCCGCCTGACCATTGGATTGGGGGTGAAAACCAGATGTGAGACTGACCGTAGCTCCAATGGCCAAACAGAAGGACTTCCAGACAGCAGAGGTAAACTGAGGGCCACGGTCGGAAACGATATCACTGGGCAAACCGTGGACCCTGAAAACCTCCCTAACCAGGATCTCGGACGTCTCCGAGGCAGAGGGAAGCTTGGCAATTGGCACAAAGTGGGCGAACTTGCTGAATCTGTCCACGATAGTCAGAACGACCGTGTTCCCCTCAGAAGCGGGCAACCCCGTGACGAAGTCCAGGGCCAGATGCGACCATGGTCGCCGGGGAATAGGAAGGGGGTGAAGTAGTCCAGAGCTGGGCCGATTGGTACTCTTATTCTGCGCACACACTGGACAGGCAGCAACAAAACCCCCGAGTATCCTCGGCCATGGCAGGCCACCAAAAAACGTCTGCGAAGAAACGCCATAGTCCGAGCCACGCCAGGGTGACAAGCCATCTTGCTGGCGTGGGACCATTTGAGGACAGCAGGACGAACCGACTCAGGCACAAACAACCGACCGGGTGGACCGTTACCGGGACCGGGCTGAGTCCGAAGGGGGCCGCCAGCACCTCCTCCTCAATCTTCCACATAACTGCTCCCACGACGCAGTTCCGGGGGAGGATTGTCTCGGTCTTGGACCCACTCTCCTCCGTCTTGGAGAACCTCCGGGACAAGGCGTCCGCCTTGCCGTTCTTAGATCCAGGTCGGAACGTCAGGGCAAACTTGAATCGTCCGAAAAACAACGCCCACCTGGCCTGGACGGGAGTTGAGACGTTTAGCCGATTGCACGTAAGCAAGATTCTTGTGGTCCGTCCAGACAATAAACGGTTGCTCCGCCCCCTCCAACCAGTGGCGCCACTCCTCCAAGGCAAGTTTCACCGCGAGAAGCTCCCGGTTACCCACATCGTAATTCCTCTCCGCAGGCGAAAGGCGACGAGAGTAGTAGGCGCAGGGATGGAGTTTACTGTCCGTGGAGCATCGCTGCGACAGGATGGCGCCAACTCCCACATCAGACGCGGCCCACTTCAACGACGAACTGACGGGCCGTGGTCCGGTTGAGAGAGAATCGGTGCGTTGGTGAATCGCCTCTTCAAATCCAGAAACGCTCGATCCGCCTCCGGATTCCACTTGAAGGTCCTGATGCTGGAAGTCAAGGCAGTTAACGGAGCGGCCACACGGCTGTAATCCCGGATGAATCTGCGGTAGAAATTCGCAAACCCCAAAAATCTCTGGAGCTGCAATCTCGTACCGGGCTGGGCCCATTCCAGAACCGCTCTAACCTTCTCCTGGTCCATCCTAATCTCTCCCCTGGAGATGATGTACCCGAGAAAGGATGTTGTGTGGGCGTGAAACTCGCACTTCTCGGCCTTCACAAACAGGCGATTCTCCAACAATCGCTGCAGAACCTGCCGGACATGCTGGACGTGGTCGGAAGGTTCCTTCGAGAAGATCAGAATGTCATCCAGGTAAACAAACACAAAGAGACCGATCATATCTCTCAGGACGCCGTTCACCATACTCTGGAATACCGCTGGAGCATTGGTCAGTCCAAACGGCATCACCTGATACTCAGTGACCCATCGGTGTATTGAAACCCGTCAACCACTCGTCCCCTCTCTGATCCGGACCAGGTGATACGCATTGCGTAGGTCTAGCTTGGTGAACACCGTAGCACCCTGTAAGGAGTCGAAGGCAGAACTCATCAAGGGCAGGGGATACTTGTTCTTGACCGTGATGTCATTCAACCCCCGATAATCAATACACGGTCGAAGAGAGCCATCCTTCTTACCCACAAAGAAGAATCCTGCCCCCAGGGGTGATGACGAGGGACGAACGAGACCAGCAGCTAGGGACTCCTTGATGTAGGTCTCCAACGCCTCACGTTCAGGTCGGGAGATACTGTATAACCTTCCCTTGGGGTAGACAGCTCCAGGAACCAGGTTGATGGCACAATCATATGGTCGGTGGGGAGGGGAGTGACAGAGCCTTCTGCTTACTGAAAACTTCCCCCAAATCGTGATATGTCTCGGGAACCAGGGACAAATCTGGGGGTTTAGCCTCAATCACCTGACTGGGAACCGAATGGGGGCAGGCAGTCTTGAGACAGTTAGCATGACAATCAAGGCTCCAACTCGTTACCTTGCCCGTCACCCAATCGAACGTGGGATTGTGTTCCTTCAGCCAGGGGTATCCAAGGACCAGAGGAACATGGGAAGACGGCAGAATGAAGAATGAAATCATCTCAGAATGATTCCCCGACAACCGCATCTTAACCGGTTCAGTCCTCATCGTGATACGTGCCAGACTACTGCCGCTCAGAGTGGTAGCTTCAATGGCTTCCGGCAATTGCTCCTTGGAAAGCCCCAGCTGTTCCACCAACTCGGCATCTAGAAAGCTTCCATCGGCACCTGAATCGATAAAAGCGTTAATCGCTAAGCTCTGATTCCTGTTCATAAGGGGTAGCCGGGAAACGGGGTCTGACAGAGGTATTGAGAGAGTCGAAACTGGCTCGCTAAAAGTCCTCCCAACTTTAGCGAGCCGCGCAGTTTGACGACCCGACTGGATCCTGAGAAGCTGATCGGTTGGACGGAACCCATTGCTTCTCCCTCCTTCGCTCTCGGACTCGATTATCCACCCGAATAGACAAAGCTACCAAGCTGTCCAGGTCACTAGGCTCGGATAGGAGATCAACTCATCCTTGAGCTGCTCCGACAGACCCTGGTAAAAGGCCGCTTGCAGAGACTCCTCGTTCCACCCACTCTCCACAGCCAACGAATTGAACTCGATCACGAAGTCGGCCACGCTGCGAGTTCCTTGGCGAAGCGAAAACAGGCGCCTAGCTGCGTCCCTCCCTCGGACGGAATGGTCGAAGAGCTTCCTCATCTCGGCCGTGAACCCCTGGTATGAAGCCATGCAGGAATCCTGTCGTTCCCAAACGGCTGAAGCCCACTCCAGCGCTCGACCACGCAGCAACTCAATCACAAAGGCTATCCTAGCCTTGTCTGTGGCATAAGAGTAGGGCTGTAGATCGAACACTAGTCCACACTGCATAAGGAAGGAACGGCATCTTCCCAGCTCTCCCTCATACTTATCCGGTGTCGGAACCTTGGGCTCACGGATGGACACAGCTTCAGAAGCGGCAGGCGAGATGGGTGAAACCGGTAGTGGATCCTCCACCGGACACTGGCGTTGGTTCTGGACCTCCGTCAGACCGGTAGAAAGGTTCCGAACTGACAACGCGATCTCCTGTAGTACCGTGCTATGATGGCCCAACATCTTCTCCTGCTGGGTAATAGCATGGCGAACAGAGTCCAGGTCCGCTGGGTTCATACTGGCCGGATCGTTCTGTCACGGTTAACTAAGCCAGAACCCAGAAGCAGACCAGGACACGGTACGTGAGACAAAGGTGAGTGTTTATTAATAGAGTCCGAGTGAAGCTGAATAATCCAGGGAACAGAGCGGGTGGCGTGGATGGGTTGTTGAGGGTGCAGTGGTTGGTCCGGTACTGGCTCGGCAGCCGCCGACCATCAGGCAGAGGTTGGGTGAAGGTTCCGGGTGAGAGACTGCAGACAGAACAAAACGGAGGTCAGTACACAGCAAGTCAAAAAGGTGCAAAACAACAAAACTAACACTACTGGCTCAGAGACTGATACGCTGACAACATACTGTTCATGGCTAACGATCCGGCAGGAACTGGATGTTGGGCCAGAGCCTAAGAAGGGTGATGATCAGGACCAGGTGTGCAGATTGCTGATGGGATGCAGGTGTGGAAAACCAGAGCGCTCCCCGGAGCGTTCCCGAACCCTCGGGAAACTGGAGAATACGAGCAGGAACACTAGTCACCAGACAGGACCCGACTCAGACAGCCGGGATCGTCACAAATAGGTTAAATATACAAATCAAATCAAATCAATTAAAAACAATAGCACATCAACATAAAAACATATAAACATAAATCTGAAAGCGTTGCTCAAACTCCCGTAACAGTCCCGTTATTTTATCTTTGAACGGCTTCATGTCTGCCACATGTTGGGTCGCGCACACATTTTTCAGACAGGGGAAGTGAGCTGCATCACCACCGGCAAGTTGCGTCTCCCACAATGACAGCTTCAACTTGAAAGAACGTATGCTGTCATAATACTGCATGACAACTTTGTTGCGCCCTTGCAGCTGTTTGTTCAAGTTATTCAGGTGCTCTGTAACATCCACCATAAATGCAAGGTCCTGCATCCATTCTGCGGATTGAAATTCTAACACTGGTTTGCCCTTTTCTTCCATGAACTGTTCAATTTCTTCTCGTAAATCAAAGAAACGCCTCAGCACAGCACCTCGGCTTAACCATCTTACCTCAGTGTGGTATGGCAGGCCATAGATGTGGTCTTTCTCTCTGAGAAGGCTGTCAAACTGACGGTGATTCAGGCTTCTGGATCGGATGAAATTAACAGTTTGGATGACCACCTTCATGACGTTATCCATCTTTAATGACTTGCAACACAAAGCCTCCTGGTGCAAAATACAGTGAAAAGTCAAAAATCACGTCCTCCATTTGCAGATTGCACTTTCTCTCTGAACTTTGTCACAACGCCTGCTTTTTCCCGATCATTGAGGGCGCACCATCTGTAGCCAGGCTGACAGCGCGGGACCAGTCCACTCCGACCCTGTCCAGCGCGCCGACGAGTGCGGTAAAAATATCAGCTGCTGTCGTTGTATCTGTCATCGGCACCAACTCCACGAACTCCTCGGTGACGTTCAATGTGTCATCAACTCCCCCGGATGAAAATGGCCAGTTGTGCAACATCTGTAATGTCCGTGCTTTCATCAATTGCAACCGAAAACGCAATAAATGACTTTACTTTTTGCTTCAACTGGCTGTCCAAATCCACTGAAAGATCGGAAATCCTGTCTGCAACTGTGTTTCTTGTCAGGCTGATATTTGCAAAAGCCTGCCGCTTTTCAGGGCACACAATCTCCGCTGCCTTCATCATGCATGTTTTTACAAATTCACCCTCACTAAATGGTTTTGAAGCCACTGCGATTTCATTAGCAATGAGGTAGCTAGCTTTCACTGCAGCGTCACTGATGTCTCGGCTGTGAGTAAACACAGACTGCTGTTTCTTCAGACCCGCCAACAGTTCATTCACCTTCTCTCATCTCCGCTGTCCTTGAAAGTTGTCATATTTGTCGGCATGAAGACTCACATAGTGGCGACGAAGGTTATATTCTTTCAGCACTGCAACATGCTCTGAACACACCAAACATACAGCTTTCCCATTCAATTCCGTGAATAAATAGAAGGATGACAATTTTTCTTGGAACACTCTGCACTCTGCGTCCACTTTTCTCTTTTTTGACAGAGACATATTGGGGCAATGAGGGTGCCAAAGCACATAATGTTAAAAGAAGAAGCCGTAATAAATATCGCGGGCAAAACAAAGTAGCTCATTGGCTGCACGTGCTTGACCTACTTGCTCTGCCCCGGTATAAATTATAATTATTATTATTATCTTTTTTTTTTTTTATCATCTCGCGGGCCGGATTAAACCAGTTTGCGGGCCTGATCCGGCCCGCGGGCCGGACGTTTGACACCCCTGGTGTAGATGAAGGGGAGGAGACAGGTTGATGAAGGATTTTTAAGCCTTGAGACAATTGAGACATGGATTGTGTATGTGTGCTATTCAGAGGGTGAATAGGCAAAATAAAATATTGAAATAACTTTGAACGGGGTATGGTAGTAGGTGCCAGGTACACCGGTTTGTGTCAAGAACTGCAACATCGCTGGGTTTTTCACGCTCAACAGTTTCAAGAATGGTCCACCACCCAAAGGACATCCAGTCAAGCATTAGAGTCAACATGGGCCAGCGTCCCTGTGTCCATGCCCCGATGAATTGAGGCTGTTCTGAGGGCAAAGGGGGGTGCAACTCAATATTAGGAAGGTGTCCTTAATGTTTTGTACACTCAGTGTATATATACTGAACAAAAATATAAACACAACAAGTAAAGTGTTGGTCCCATTTTTCATGAGCTGAAATAAAAGATCCCAGAAATTTTCCATACACACAAAAAGCTTATTTCTCTCAAATGTTGTGCACAAACTTGTTTACATCCCTGTTAGTGAGCATTTCTCCTTTGCCAATATAATCCATCCACCTGACAGGTGTGGCATATCAAGTAGCTGATTAAACAGCATGATCATTACACAGGTGCACCTTGTGTTGGGGACAATAAAAAGGCCACTCTAAAGTGTGTAGTTTTGTCACACAACACAATGCCACAGATGTCTCAAGTTTTGAGGGAGCTTGCAATTGGCATGCTGACTGCAGGAATGTCCACCAGAGCTGTTGCCAGAGAATTGAATGTTAATTCCTCTACCATTGCTGTCTTTTATAAAGCCCTTTTGTGGGGAAAAACTCATTCTGATTGGCTGGGCATGGCTCCCCATGTTGACTGATTTCCTTCTATGAACTGTAACTCAGTAAAATCTTAGAAATTGTTGCATGTTGCGTTTATATTTTTGTTCAGTGTACAGTTGAAGTCGGAAGTTTACATACACCTTAGCCAAATACATTTAAACTCAGTTTTTCACAATTCCTGACATTTAATCCTAGTAAGAATTCCCTGTCTTAGGTCAGTTAGGATCACCACTTTATTTTAAGAATGTGAAATGTCAGAATAATAGTAGAGAGAATGATTTATTTCAGCTTTTATTTATTTCATCACATTCCCAGTGGGTCAGAAGTTTAAATACACTCAATTAGTATTTGGTAGCATTGCCTTTAAATTATTTAACTTGGGTCAAACGTTTCGGGTAGCCTTCCACAAGCTTCCCACAATAAGTTGGGTGAATTTTGGCCCATTCCTCCTGACAGAGCTGGTGTAACTGAGTCAGGTTTGTAGGCCTCTTGCTCGCACACACTTTTTCAGTTCTGCCCACACATTTTCTATAGGATTGAGGTCAGGGCTTTGTGATGGCCACTTCAATACCTTGATTTTGTTGTCCTTAAGCCATTTTGCCACAACTTTGGAAGTATGCTTGGGGTCATTGTCCATTTGGAAGACCCATTTGCGACCAAGCTTTAACTTCCTGACTGATGTCTTGAGATGTTGCTTCAATATATCCACATCATTTTCTTTCCTCATGATGCCATCTATTTTGTGAAGTGCACCCCCACAGCATGATGCTGCCACCCCCATGCTTCACGGTTGGGATGGTTTTCTTCGGCTTACAAGCTGCCACCTTTTTCTTCCAAACATAACAATGGTCATTATGGACAAACAGTTCTATTTTTGTTTCATCAGTCCAGAGGACATTTCTCCAAAAAGTACGATCTTTGTCCCCATGTGCAGTTGAAAACTGTAGTCTGGCTTTTTTTGGCGGTTTTGGAGAAGTGGCTTCTTCCTTGCTGAGTGGCCTTTCAGGTTATGTCGATATAGGACTCGTTTTACTGTGGATATAGATACTTTGTACCTGTTTCCTCCAGCATCTTCACAAGGTCCTTTGCTGTTGTTCTGGGATTGATTTGCACTTTTCGCACCAAAGCATGTTCATCTCTAGGAGACAGAACGCGTCTCCTTCCTGAGTGGTATGACGGCGGTGTGGTCCCATGGTGTTTACACTTGCGTACTATTGTTTGTACAGATGAACGTGGTACCTTCAGGCATTTGGAAATTGCTCCCAAGGATGAACCAGACTTGTGGAGGTCTACAATCTTTTTTCTGAGGTCTTGGCTGATTTCTTTTGATTTTCCCATGATGTCAAGCAAAGAGGCACTGAGTTTGAAGGTAGGCCTTGAAATACATCCACAGGTACACCTCCAATTGACTCAAATGATGTCAATTAGCCTATCAGAAGCTTCTAAAGCCATGACATCATTTTCTGGAATTTTCCAAGCTGTTGAAAGGCACTGTCAACTTAGTGTATGTAAACGTATGACCCACTGGAATTGTGATACAGTGAATTATAAGTGAAATAATCTGTCTGTAAACAATTGTTGCAAAAATGAATTGTGTCATGCACAAAGTAGATGTCCTAACCGACTTGCCAAGTCTATAGTTTGTTAACAAGGAATATGTGGAGTGGTTGAAAAATGAGTTTTAATGACACAAACCTACATTTTTTTTACATTTTAGTCATTTAGCAGACGCTCTTATCCAGAGCGACTTACAGTTAGTGAGTGCATACATGTTTTTTATTGATTCAATTTTTTTATACTGGTCCCCCGTGGGAAACGAACCCACAACCCTAGTGTTGCAAACGCCATGCTCTACCAACTGAGCTACACGGGACCATGTGTTTGTAAACTTCTGACTTCAACTGTATATATAACCTTTTTCACTAAAGGGTTCCTTAATCTCGTCCAAAGAGCCAAAAGGTTCTATATAGAACCCCAAAAACCCTTTTTTCTAAGAGTGTATAACCTACAGAAAACCATAATACAACCAACGAAGAACAAATAACACATACTGTATAATCTGCACTGTGCGTCCCTTCACTGACCAAACCCACAGACAGACCTCTACTACACAGAAACAACCCATACTCACAACAAATCCAAAACCACCATGAAACTCCATTATTACTGAATGGAAACTTCACAGATACGTTCAGTTTGACTCTAATTGATGACCAAAGCCAACTCAAACACAATACATCTAGCTCGTCGGGGTATTCACTGGGAAATTGTGTTCTAACAATCTGTACATTCTAGTACTTTCTTCAAAAAATTCAACACAATTGTTTGAGAAAAAAACAAACACGTAACACACAAGTCATTACTCTGCAATTAACAATAATTTCCATATAAATACCTGGTAATTTTCTTTACCATAAAATAAAGTGTTCCTCTAAATTTATATTCATCAACAAACAAACAACAAGGGCAAGGAGGGGAGGGATGACTGCATCTAAATATGAGACACTCCTGATGAGGAGGAAAAACACAATGAGACAGCTATGGACCAAACACTGTGGTTTCTATGAACAAGGTCGCTCAGCGCTAGATGAGAGAAGGCACACACACCTGTACGCATATCACCTCTGCTTGCCATATATGGTCGCTGAGGTAATGGACAATCAAGTGTGTGTGTGTGTGTGTGTGTTAAAGAGAGAGAGAGAGAGAGAGAGGGGGCAAAGTTCAAGTGCTGTAAACGGGGTGGTGAGCAGGTAGTCTGCTGCTGCCTGCTAGATCCTGACACGTCTCACCGTTTCCTCTCGACTCATGGTTCCACCCACATTAGGTGAGTCCTTTGTACAACGTACCAAGCTAATGGTCGGTTTATGTTGAACAGGCTCTGTCTTGATGTAGACAATTAAGGAGAAATGTTGACTTGGTTACTGTGGAGCCTTGGAGAGGTTAGCTAAGGAAAGCTGACCTGTGTTAGATGCTGGTATCAGATAAAGTAGTGAAAGTGTCATCCTGCAAATGTATTGATATTGGTCATGGGAGACATATTAATTTAAATGACTGTACAACACTTCAGCTTGACGCATTGAAAAAGGATGGATCACTTTAGATGTTGGGCACCGATGGTGAAAGTCTTATAATATAAATAATATGCCATTTAGCAGACGCTTTTATCCAAAGCGACTTACAGTCATGCGTGCATACATTTTTTTTTGTGTCTTCATGCCGTGACATTATTGTTGCCATATTAGATACACTTAGGCTACTTTTTAGCTTTTGTGATCCATTTCATAGCTAGCGTTTGTGTGCATATTTTCCTTTGTATTTGTTTTATTTTAGTAGATAGCATGAGAAGGGTGTAGTAAGCAGCCTAACGACGGCAGCCGATGAATCAAGACGAAGGACAACTAGGGTATGGTCACAGGCACAGTCCCTAGAAATGAGGCGAAAGCATGGGCTAAAAAACTATGATGTATCATGTCTACACACATGCAATGTCCAGACCATTAAACTTGGTATTAAACTTGTGCAGCTTTCGAAAATGGGAACCTTATTGATCAACCAGGTGAAACAGTGTCTTAAGGTTGTGTGAGTTGTTATTGTAGTCCACTGTAGTCCACTGTTAATATTTGACCCAACAGGCTTTAGTGGTATTCGGAAATTGACGATTTCTGTTGGTGACATGTATGTTGAGGGGATGTAGATGTTATAGTATGGGGAGGGGTCTACATCACTACTACCCTACATCACCTTAGTAAGAGGAGGGATGCCACTTTGCACTATGCCAGGCCTTCACCCGATGGGGCCATATCAGCCCATATTATACCACAGGGTGCTGCCCTGCTTGGTCAGCCTCAGGGGTTGGTAGTAACTGTAAAGCTATGGGACCTTGAGGTCATAGGCAGGATTATTATCACATTGCAATAAAAGGGAGATCACCGATCACGAACCATCTCCACCTTTGAGGGTTGAGGAAATCAATGGTATTCATATCATGGTTGGTTGGCCTGGGAACGGATGTGGAGGAGGAGTGTCCTCTGTCAACCTGTCACTCAACCAACAGTAGGCCCCTCCTTTATCATGGAGTATTATCCAATCATGACACAGAGAATATAAGTGTGGTTGCAATGAGTCATTGTTGTATTACTCTATCAACAGACCTCTGAATAGCAGTTAGGGGAGATTTTTTTTTCCTCATAAAGTTGTTGTTTTATGATAAGCAAACACATGTTTACATTTTAGTCATTTAGCAGACGCTCTTATCCAGAGCGACTTACAGTTAGTGAGTGCATACATTTTTCATACTAAACACGCATCTATACTGTGGTTACTCTGTAAGTAGAAAGGCAAATTATGAGTGCATTGGTCTCACTTGTCCTCAATTTGAAATGCTAATATTGCGATAATATAATAATAATAATGTTTTTGAGGACGTAGATCAAGCAGTGGTATAAATGTAAACAATAAACACATACACACACTAGCATGGACCAACCATACACTAATGAGTTGCTGGAGGTGTAAATCAACAAGCTCTCAGAGTCTCCCTGTAGAATCAGATGTCCAAACCCTTGCCCATGAACTTCACATTTCGAAGGTTAAGTTTAGGCATTCATTCCGAATGGTTAAGGGTTAAGGTATGGGATAGGGTTAAAACAAAAACAAAAAAAGGAGTGCCTAGCACTGGGATTGAACAAGTACCCTCGGAGCCGGAGCTCACAGCTTACCTGCTATCCCTGTCCACAATGGCCTAGCAAAACCCAAGCCTACTTTATGGTAATAGTACTCACCGTTGCCCCTAGTGGCTGGTTTTGAAGTCATCTCCTGACGTCCTGCTTACCCAAACGGAGGTCTAATTTCGCAGTGGATTTTGAGCGACCTGGCTGTGTGAACAGCCTATCATGGGTCTTTGTAATTATGAGTGTTATACCCATCAGTTAATGTACCAATGATGTTGGGTGGGGCATATGATTGATTGATTCAAAAACACTCAGGCTACAAAGGACACAGTGTGATATGCCTTTTAGGGTTCTATTCAATCTGCATCGCAGAAATTCAGCTTTACAGCATGATTGAAATTTAAAGGCAATGTTCCCGCTTTAGCGGAGACTGCATTCACGGTAAACACTGCTTATGTCGGCTCAATCGGAAATAACCTTTACATTTCTAGTCGCAGAATCCGCGTTACAGATTGAATAGAGCCCTTAGTCTGTTTCAGCAATGGCTGCTGTTCGGTTTAACAGCCATATGGAGACAGCTGGGAAGTCTGCAGTTACAAGAAATGGACAGAGAGAAAACACAGCACAATATCACGTTGTGGTAAACTGAACCCCAAGCCATATTCACAGTGGACATTTAAATAAGATCTTCCACTACAGATTAAACCTATGCTAGTCCAGGACAAAAATACATGCTCAGTGCCATATTTCTATTGAAATATTTTATTAGTTCAGGACTAGCCTTAGTCTAATCTCCCGTGAGCAGATTCTGTGCAGCTGACCAAATTACGCAAGAGTTTACTTCTGGGTTAACAGAGATTCGGTTTAGCCTACTCTGAGATACCAGTCCTAAAGGTTTAAAGCCTTGATAAGGTCACTGTTCTCCACCTCTCTCTTAGATTGATAGAGAAGAACTTGGCTATCATAAGAACTTGGCTTTGCCTCGCAGCAAAATCTATCAACTAAATGACAAACATAAATGTGTCATTCCCTTAATTTATGCTGTACAATGGAATAGACTATTAAATGAAACACACTTTAGATGCATTTTCAGTTTTGAGATAGAATATAATTAGTCAAATAAGTCATGAGACCATAGCAGTATAACCGTTATAGACACTGTAGTAAGGAACAATATGTTTTGACACTCAGGAAATGTTAAATGTGTTCAAGGATGTGGTAACATCTAGGCGGTACAGAGGCTTTCACTTCCTTCTTTGTGGCCAACCGTTTACAATCCTACTGCAATGGTTTCTTCAAAATATGTGGGGTCCCACCCTACTTTTGACAGTACAATGAGCACATAGTGAGAAACTCTTGAGCAGTATACTCCCATTACCTTTCTGTGACCTGAGACAGGAAATGAAATAATTGACTCAGCCAATGATCAACTCATAGACTTCTGGATCAACTCCTCTCCCTCCTTCTAGGTATCTTTTCTAAGGTGAATCTGGCACCATGCCACAGATCCAGGTCAAAACCCAAGTTGCAAAAGTCTTCAATAAAACCACGCCAGGGCTGCAGATATGGAGGATAGAGGTGAGACACCAGAACATATATATTTTGTCATCACTACACTCTTAGAAAAAAATTTGATACCTAGAACCTAAAAGGATTCTTCGGCTGTCCCCATAAGAGAACCCTTTGAAGAACCCTTTTTGGTTCCAGGTATAACCCTTTTGGTTCCATGTAGAACCCTTTCCACAGAGTGTTCTACATGGAACACAAAAGGGTTTTCCTGGAACCAAAAAGGGTTCTCCTATGGGGACAGCCAAAGAACCCTTTTGGAACGTGTTTTTTCTAAGAGTGTATAATGAATATGATAGCAGAACAAACATCTAACATGTAAATGCCATTCCAAGTTAGGTTCTTAATCTAAACTTTTTCACACAATGACATTAAATGCTATTCCAAGTTAGGTTCTTAATCTAAACTTTTTCACACAATGACATTAAATGCTATTGAACTTGTTCATATTTCCCTATTGGTCAGGACATGGAGATGGTGCCCTTCCCTTCTAAAGCATATGGACAATTCTATGAAGGTGACAGCTATGTCATTCTATACGTAAGTAATCAATGTAACATTATGTTGGCATATTCGAAACTACTCCAAAAAAGTGGCCTATACGGACAAAATACACAAAGTGACATCCCAGTATCATATTTCTGTCTGATCCCGTAGACCAATAAGATGCGCAGCTCATTCACCTACGACCTCCACTATTGGCTGGGAAGGGCCACCTCCCATGACGAGCAGGGGGCGGCGGCCATCTACACCACCATGATGGACGAGCACCTGGGAGGCGTGGCTGTGCAGCACCGTGAGGCGCAGGGCTATGAGAGTGACACCTTTCGTGGATACTTCAAAAAGGGCATCATGTGAGTGATGTACAACAAACTACACCTGCCTACTGTATGGAGACAATGTAATGTCAAACTATTTATAGACAAACAACTTCAGTTCCTTCAACTCATTATTCACAAGTCATCAGAGTGTGACGTATGTTGAACGCTGAACGAGAGACCTCGGTTTATTGTTTTTGTAATGTTGTGACAGTGTTTCCTTGCAAAGTTTAATTTATATACTTTTGGATTTTGGTTCCCGCAACGCGGTTACCCTCAGTTGCTGTGACCACTACCATCTGTCCCGGGATTGCCGAAGCTAGATACTAGCCTAGCAGGGAGCTGTCAGTATCAAACAAGCAGGGTTTTCCACGAACAGCTTGAACACAGTCCGCGACGCAGTTAACCCTTGTGGCTGGGACCACGGAGGTGTCCCACAGTTATTGTGACTGTATTCCCTGCTGCTTTTCCCCTGCAACCTGACCTGGCTGGAACTGCGTTGTATAGCTACCAACATTAGCCAATGCTGCTACCAACAGTATGTGCAAAGACACTGCTTTCGTGCTCACCACTGTGAGAGAATCTTAAGGAGGACACATATTTCTGCTTTTAGTATTTTTGCAATTTGTGTGAGCTCTTTTTGTTCACTTAGTTGAGAATTCCCTGTAAGGAGAGAGACACGAAAGCCCAGCTAGCCTAGCTGGCCGGCAGTCTCAAATGGAGGTCGCTATTGAAAGTTTTCAACGCTGCAGGAGCTGTGTTTATTTTGCTTTATTCCGGGAACATTGTGGACTGCCCCGACTTTCAATGTAGCAACTGTTTGCTTGCAGAGGACTACAGGGGCGAAGTGGCTACTCTCAGCAAACAAGTAGCAAACCTACACAAGCTACTGGGGAATCCACGCCCGCCTACTTTTTCTTTCTCTTCTGCCCCAGTAGCCGGACGCCACTCTGGTCTGGTGGAAGTGTCGCCGCCGTGTCGGAGATGTTAAGCCCGGACCGGACACAGACCAGAAATAGCTTTGCTGCCCTGTATCGAGGTTCCGGCGTCTTCTTCCCTGGGGGCTTCCAATTCCAGATCGGATCCGGAGGTACCTGCACTTTCGTCCTCTGTTCGGTTTCCCTTTCTGGTGGCTTCTACCTCGGGTTCAGATCCTCAGAGCTCCCACCCTCATCAGACCGTGACGCTGTCAGAGACTCCAGCCCATTCATCATCAACGATGGATACTACAGCTGGCTCACGTCCATCGGGCCACACCGCCCTTTGGTCCTCGAGGTGTTTGCGAAACCACTTGAGGCAAAAGAACAGCCGGACCTCCTCAGCCATTGCACCATCTGTCGTCATCGGCAGTTCTATTGTAAGAAACATCTTGGTTCCCGGGGCATAAACCCTGTGCTATCCTGGACACGAGTACAGGACATTACAAGGCTGCTTCCTACCATTCTACGACAGATGCCGGGAAAAGAGAAGAAGAAACTATACTATGAAACAAAGATAAATTATATAATTGTTGATAGTAAAAAGCTTTGGAGCACCTTAAATGAAATTTTTGACAAAGAGGCAAACTCAGCTCCATCATTCATTGAATCAGATGGCTCATTCATCACAAAACCCACGGATATTGCCAACTACTTTAATTATTTTTTCATTGGCAAGATTAGCAAACTTAGGCATGACATGCCAGCTTCAAACGCGACACTACACATCCAAGTATAACTGACCAAATTCTGGAAGACAAGCATTGTAATTTTGAATTCCGCAAAAACATATTTGTTGATAGACCATGACAAGCCACCGGGGTCTGACAACTTGGATGGAAAATTACTCAGGATAATAGCAGACGATATTGCCACTCCTATTTGCCATATCTTAAATGTAAGCCTGCTAGAAACTGTGTGCCCTCAGGCCTGGAGGGAAGCAAAAGTCATTCTGCTATGTAAGAATAGTAAAGCCCCCTTTACTGGCTCAAATAGCCGACTAATCAGCCTGTTACCAACCCTTAGTAAACTTTTTGAAAGAATTGTGTTTGACCAGATACAATGCTATTTTACAGTAAACAAATTGACAACAGACTTTCAGCACGCTTATAGGGAATGACATTCAATAACCACATCACTTACACAAATGACTCATGATTGGCTGAGAGAAATTGATGATCAAAAGATTGTTGGGGCTGTTTTGTTAGTCTTCAGTGCGGTTTGACGTTATCGATCATAGTCTGCTGCTGGAAAAACGTATGTGTTATGGCTTTACACCCCCTGCTATATTGTGGATAAAGATTGACCTGTCTAACAGAACACAGAGGGTGTTCTTTAATGGATGCCTCTCCAACATAATCCAGGTGTCTTGTTTTGCACGCTTTGTACAAAATAATAAAATGCAGTACCACAGGATCTTTCTAAACGTAGCTCTTTATTAGCTAGTTATAACTGGCATGTTCATGTGTCTCCGGCCATGATCAACTGAAAATGACCTCACGACCTGGGTGTTCTTAACCAATCATAGCGTAGTATGATACGACAGTAGAATGCAACCAATTACAATTCAGTATGTTGACACATATGAATATTACACCAGGTACAATCAGGAATTCCCCAGGGCAGCTGTCTACGCCCCTTACTTTTTTCAATCTTTACTTACGACATACAGCTGGCTTTGAGTAAAGCCAGTGTGTCTATGTATGCGGATGACTCAACACTATACACGTCAGCTACTACAGCGACTGAAATGACTGCAACACTTAACAAAGAGCTGCAGTTAGTTTCAGAATAGGTGGCAAGGAATATGTTAGACCTAAATATTTCATAAACGAAAAGCATTGTATTTGGGACAAATCAGTCACTAAACCCTAAACCTCAACTAAATCGTGTAATTAATAATGTGGAAATTGAGCAAGTTGAGGTGACTAAACTGCTTGGAGTAACCCTGGATTTTAAACTGTCATGGTCAAAACATGTTGATACAACAGTAGCTAAGATGGGGAGAAGTCTGTCCATAACAAAGCGCTGCTCTGCCTTCTTAACAACACTATCAAGAAGGCAGGTCCTACAGGCCCTAGTCGCACCTGGACTACTGTTCAGTCGTGTGATCAGGTGCCACAAAGAGGGACTTAGGAAAATTACAATTGGCTCAGAACAGGGCAGCATGGCTGGCCCTTAAATGTACACAGACATTAATGATGTGCATGTCAATCTCTTCAAAGTGGAGGAGAGATTTACTTCATCTCTAGTGTGTAAAGAATGGCGCCGGAGGAGATGGCTGCCATTTTACGGGCTCTGAACCAATTGTGCTATTTTTTCGCGTTGTTTAACTTATTTTGTACAGAATTGTCACGGATCCCCCCGGTACTGCTGCTCATTCCGTTCACCAGCTCCGGAGGTCTACGTCACCGGCCTTCTAGGCGTCACTGACCTGGATCATTACCACCAACCCGGACTGTCTTGTCTCATTACGCAAACCTGGTTCCCATTTCCCCTGATTAGTATGTATATATATATGCCCTCTGTCCCCCATTGTCCTTGTCGATTATTGTCCCATGTCCATTGGTCTCGTGTGTACTGTGTTATTGTGCTCTTGTTATTACGGGTCTCGTCCCGTCTATTGTTTATAAGTTTACACCTTGCTCTTTTGTTTTGACAGTACCAGTCAAAAGTTTGGACACACCTACCCATTCAAGGGTTTTTCTTTCTTTTTTATTATTTTCTACATTGTAGAATAATAGTGAAGACATCAAAACTATGAAATAACACATATGGAATCATGTAGTAACCAAAAGAGTGCTAAACAAATCAAAATATATTTTAGATGTTAGATTCTTCAAAGTAGCCACCCTTTGCCTTGATGACAGCTTTGCACACTCTTGGCATTCTCTCAACCAGCTTCATGAGGTAGTCACCTGGAATGCATTTCAATTAACAGGTGTGCCTTGTTAAAAGTTAATTTGTGGAATTTCTTTCCTTCTTAATGCGTTTGAGCAAGGTAGAGGGGGCTGCCTCCGATATGACAAGGGTTGGTGGTTTGTGTCTATTTGTCAATAACAGCTGGTGTGCAAAATCAAATATTATGGAAGTCTCGAGGTTTGGCTCACCTGAGGTAGAGTATCTCATGATAAGCTGTATACCACACTATTTACCAAGAGAGTTTTCATCATTTTTTTTGTAGCTGTCTATTTACCACCACAAACCGATGCTGGCACTAAGACCGCACTCAATGAGCTGTATAAAGCCATGAGCAAACAAGAAAATGCTAATCCAGAGGCGGCGTCCTAGTGGCCGGGGACTTTGATGCAGGGAAACTTAAATCAGTTTTACCTAATTTCTACCAGCATGTTATGATGAGTTTCTCAGGTATCAAGTAATTAAGAATGTAAGTATGTACTTAGACACTTTTGATGGGGAGTTCATATAAGATATTAAATAGGTACCATGGTTCGTTATAACAAAAGACATAGCCCTGCCTCTGGCAATTCCGAACTCATTTGAACAAAGAGCCACTCTCTCTTATATACCCTCTGTTACAAGTTTCTTCACGAACATCTGGTAACCCTCAATGGGCACTCCCTTCTTTTACAGTGGGGAAAAAAAGTATTTAGTCAGCCACCAATTGTGCAAGTTCTCCCACTTAAAAAGATGAGAGAGGCCTGTAATTTTAATCATAGGTGCACGTCAACTATGACAGACAAATTGAGGAAAAAAAATCCAGAAAATCACATTGTAGGATTTTTAATGAATTTATTAGCAAATTATGGTGGAAAATAAGTATTTGGTCACCTACAAACAAGCAAGATTTCTAGCTCTCACAGACCTGTAACTTCTTCTTTAAGAGGCTCCTCTGTCCTCCACTGGTTACCTGTATTAATGGCACCTGTTTGAACTTGTTATCAGTATAAAAGATACCTGTCCACAACCTCAAACAGTCACACTCCAAACTCCACTATGGCCAAGACCAAAGAGCTGTCAAAGGACACCAGAAACAAAATTGTAGACCTGCACCAGGCTGGGAAGACTGAATCTGCAATAGGTAAGCATCTTGGTTTGAAGAAATCAACTGTGGGAGCAATTAGTAGGAAATGGAAGACATACAAGACCACTGATAATCTCCCCTCGATCTGGGGCTCCACGCAAGATCTCACCCCGTGGGGGTCAAAATGATCACAAGAACGGTGAGCAAAAATCCCAGAACCACACGGGGGACCTAGTGAATGACCTGCAGAGAGCTGGGACCAAAGTAACAAAGCCTACCATCAGTAACACACTACGCCAGGGACTCAAATCCTGCAGTGCTAGACGTGTCCCCCTGCTTAAGACAGTACATGTCCAGGCCCGTCTGAAGTTTGCTAGAGTGCATTTGGATGATCCAGAAGAGGATTGGGAGAATGTCATATGGTCAGATGAAACCAAAATATAACTTTTTTGGTAAAAACCCAACTCGTCGTGTTTGGAGGACAAAGAATGCTGAGTTGCATCCAAAGAACACCATACCTACTATGAAGCATGGGGGTGGAAACATCATGCTTTGGGGCTGTTTTTCTGCAAAGGGACCAGGACGACTGATCCGTGTAAAGGAAAGAATGAATGGGGCCATGTATCATGAGATTTTGAGTGAAAACCTCCTTCCATCAGTAAGGGCATTGAAGATGAAACGTGGCTGTTTTTTTAGCATGACAATGATCCCAAACACACTGCCCGGGCAACAAAGGAGTGGCTTCGTAAGAAGCATTTCAAGGTCCTGGAGTGGCCTAGCCAGTCTCCAGATCACAACCCCATAGAAAATATTTGGAGGGGAGTTGAAAGTCTGTGTTGCCCAGCGACAGCCCCAAAACATCACTGCTCTAGAGGAGATCTGCATGGAGGAATGGGCCAAAATACCAGCAACAGTGTGTGAAAACCTTGTGAAGACTTACAGAAAACGTTTGACCTGTGTCATTGCCAACAAAGGGTATATAACAAAGTATTGAGAAACTTTTTGTTATTGACCAAATACTTATTTTCCACCATCATTTGCAAATAAATTCATTAAAAATCCTTCAATGTGATTTTCTGGATTTTTTTTTCTCATTTTGTCTGTCATAGTTGACGTGTACCTATGAGGAAAATTACAGGCCTCTCTCATCTTTTTAAGTGGGAGAACTTGCACAATTGGTGGCTGACTAAATACTTTTTTTCCCCACTGTATGTTATTACTCTTTACCCACAAGTCAGTATATCCTGTCCATCAATTATTCTAAGATCAACATCAGTAATCTCCTTTGACATAAGGAATGCAGACTCTGTGGCACCAAGTCACGTATCTACCAACACTCCCCTGTGTCACCCAACACTATGAAATGACATCATTACAACCACCATAAGACTGTGGAACAGCTAATCAAATGGCTACCCAGACTATTTGCATTGCAAAGTCACTTTACCCCTACCTACATGTACATATTACCTCAATTACCTCTACTAACCTGTACCCCTGCACATTGACTCGGTACCGGTACCCCCTGTATATAGCCTCGTTATTGTTATTTTATTGTTGCTCTTTTATTTTTGACTTTATTTTATTTAGTAAATATTTTTCTTAACTTATTTTTCTTCAAACGGCATTGTTGGTTAAGGGCTTGTAAGTAAGCATTTCAGGTAAGGTCTACACCTGTTGTATTCGGCGCATGTGACAAATAACACTTGATTTGATTTTATTTGTTTTTGTAAGTGTTGGGAAGCTGAATGCACCAAGTTGTCTGTTTAAACTACTAGCACACACCTCGGACACCCATGCATGACATGTCACCAGAGGTCTCTTCACAATCCCCAAGTCCAGAACAGACTATGGGAGGCGCACAGTACTACATAGAGCCATGACTACATTTAACTCTATTCCACATCAGGTAACTGATGCAAGCAGTAGAATCAGATTTTAAAAATACACCTTATGGAACAGCGGGGACTGTGAAGAGACACACACACAGGTACAGACACGCATACGCACACAAACACTAGCACACGTACTCTACACACACGCACATTGTAATATTGTTGTATGGCGGTATTATACATTTTGTATTGTAGATATGTATTAGTGTAATAATGTTATATGATGTACTGTTTTATCTTTTGTTTTATGTGTAATGTAAGTGCCTTAATGTGTTTGGACCCCAGGAAGAGTAGCTGCTGCGTTGGCAGCAGCTAATGGGGATCCCTAATAAATACAAATACAAATAGGAGACCATGTGGGCCATCCCACACACACAAACACACCCAAACACCCACAAAACCCATCTAGCTGCAGTACCCAATGCGCACACACACACACACACATTGTTTTAGTTGCACTGTCAATTAACTCAATACCAAAAAGCCTAAAACCAATATCTTTGGAATGATTATGGAGCCATTAAAGACAGTGGAAAATAGAATTGTCCCTCTTGATATAACAGGTAATTAGAATAGGAGGAACCAGAATTTTGAAAAAAGAGGTACTGGTATTTCTGTAGCCATCATTAGGCATGTACTGGTAACTGCCAACATAAAGGAAACACTTGAGTAAATGAGGGATACAAAGTATATTGAAAGCAAGTGCTTCCACACAGGTGTGGTCCCTGAGTTAATTAAGCAATTAACATCCCATCATGCTTAGGGCCATGTATAAAAATGCCCAGTTGCCCATTATTTTGGCTACTATGGCTAGAATAAATCTCAGTGACTTTGAAAGAGGGGTCTAAAGGGGGTTTAAAGGGTGTGTGTCTCAGTCACCAGATCTCAACGCAATTGAACACTTATGGGAGATTCTGGAGCGGCGCCTGAGACAGCGTATTCCAGGACCATCAACAAAACCACAAATTATGGAATTTCTTGTGGCATAATGGTGTCGCATCCCTCCGATAGAGTTCTTGTAGAATCTATGCCAAGGCGCATTGAAGCTGTTCTGGCGGCTCGTGGTGGGTTGCCCAACGCCCTATTAAGAAACGTTATGTTTCCATTTCCTTTATCTTGGCAGTTACCTGTAGATCGTTGTGATATTATATAGCCTCCTCCACTCTACATCAAAGGCCATTTCCTCTTGTAGTGTTTCTTTGACTAATCTTAAGTTGCATTGTGACTGATGGTAAGAGGGGGATAAAAAATAAACACTTTGTGAGGAAGTTGACGCAACCATCACTTCTGCATTCTGTCTTCTGAAAAAGAGCATGGTGGTCAGACAGAAGAGTATGTAGGGTGGAGTGGTGTCAGAGTGGAACAGCATAACATAAATAACTTGAGAACCAGACCGTGACACACAACGCAAGCTGACGTACTTAATATGTAATGGTATTCAGCAGGGTTCAATTCAAATTGAAGTCAGTCAATTCAGGAATGGAGTTGAATTTCAAATAAAAAAATGTAATAAATACATTTCTCCATTCTATTTCATTGAGAAGTCATTGAAAAAAGATGCCATTTTTTAAATTATTGATTTAGAATTTCAGTTTACTTCCTGAATTGACTGACTTCAATTCAAATCGACCCCAACCCTGGTATTCATTCCATATAACATCAAAAAGGGTTTCAAACCATAATTGATGGCCGTCATCTGACAGCATTTCTTGTGCATATTTTTCCACAGCTACAAGAGTGGCGGCGTGGCGTCCGGGATGAAGCAGGTGGAGACCAACACCTACAACATCCGCCGCCTGCTCCATGTCAAGGGAAGGAAGCATGTGGTGGCTGGAGAGGTGAGAAAGCTCACAACCGTAGCCCCAACTCAAGCCAATATATCCCTAGTGGAATATATTGCCTTCAAACAGCCTCGGCTCTGCTCTTGACAAATGTCAAGCAGCATTTACTATATTGTCTTCTTCAATTCTACTGGACTAGAAACACCTCTCCACATGTCACTTCCTCATCTCAGAAGAGATGCAGAACACTTGGGTTCAAGTGCATAAACTATTAGTCACATGACTGACTCTGTGTAGCTCCTCTACAACTGACATAATCACACTTAAAGACTATCAAGAAATCACACTGATGTGTCATTATGATCATTCCAAGGTTAATTTTCAACTCAGACTAATTACTACTAATTGTGAAAACTGAGTAGAATGTCTTACAAGGAAAGATTGTTAACCCTTAGAGATCTCTAACCCTTAAAGAGATCATTGGTTGACACAACAGTGCAATTTACTGTTAAATACCTACAGTATCAATCAGGGGCATCATGCACACATTATTTTAAAAGGGACACAAAGTAAATAAGAATGGGGGTGGAGAATTTGAATTTTTCCAACACCTGAAACAGCTTTCTCCTGAAATCTAGAGCCATAATCGTATGCCTAATTTTATGTTAAAAAAAAATATGTAAACTCAGCAAAAAAAGAAAGGGCCCTTTTTCAGGACCCTGTCTTTCAAAGATAATTAGTAAAAATCCAAATAACTTCACAGATCTTCATTGTAAAGGGTTTAAACACTGTTTCCCATGCTTGTTCAATGAACCATAAACAATTAATGAACATGCACCTGTGGAACGATCGTTAAGACACTAACAGCTTACAGACGGTAGGCAATTAAGGTCAGAGTTTTGAAAACTTAGGACACTTTCTACTGACTCTGAAAAACACCAAAAGAAAGATGCCGAGGGTCCCTGCTCATCTGCGTGAACGTGCCTTAGGCATGCTGCAAGGAGTCATGAGGACTGCAGATGTGGCCAGGGCAAAAAATTGCAATGTCCGTACTGTGAGACGCCTAAGACAGCGCTACAGGGAGACAGGACGGATAGCTGATCATCCTCGCAGTGGCAGACCAGGTGTAACAACACCTGCACAGGATCGGTACATCACACCTGCGGGACAGGTACATGATGGCAACAACAACCGCCCTAAGTTACACTAGGAACAAACAATCCCTCCATCAGTGCTCAGACTGTCCTCAATAGGCTGAGAGAGGCTGGACTGAGGGCTTGTAGGCCTGTTGTAAGTCAGGTCCTCACCAGACATCACCGGCAACAACGTTGCCTATGGGCACAAACCCACCGTCGCTGGACCAGACAGGACTGGCAAAAGGTTCTCTTCACTGACGAGTCGCGGTTTTCTCTCACCAGGGGTGATGGTCGGATTCGCGTTTATCGTCGAAGGAATGAGCGTTACACCGAGGCCTGTACTCTGGAGCGGGATCGATTTGGAGGTGGAGGGTCCTTTACATGGTACCCCATCCTGTTGATCTGTTTAGCCTCAGCCCAAACTTTCATCGCCATTACCAGTTGTTGTCTTAGCCCTCTCGAATAACACCTGTGATTGCATTATGCCTCTCTCCCATGTCAATATGCCTAGCCTATTGCTGTTTGGGTTAGTTCTTATTATACAATTTCACTGTAGAGCCCCAAGTTCAGCTCAACCAGCCTCAGAGAGCTCCTTTGTCCCACCCCCCATACACGCGGAGACCGGCTCAATCGGTACCTCCAGTGATGCTATCTCTTTCATAGTTACACAATGCTTAGGTGTACCTCCACTGTACTCATATCCTTCCATATCCTTGTCTGTACATAATGCCCTGAATCTATTCTACAACAGCCGTAAATCTGCCCATTTTCTCTGTAACCAACGCACTAGAAGACCAGTTCTTAAAGCCTTTAGCCGTATCCTTATTCTATTCCTCCTCTGTTCCTCTGGTGATGTAGAGGTTAACCCAGGCCCTGTAGCCCCCATTATCACTCCTACCCCCCAGGCGCTATAATTTGTTGACTTCTGTAACCGTAAAAGCCTTGGTTTCTTGCATATTAACATCAGAAGTCTCCTCCCCAAGTTTGAGTTATACACTGCGTTAGCACACTCTGCCAACCCTGATGTTCTAGCAGTGTCTGAATCTTGGCTTAGGAAGGCCACCAAAAATTCAGAAATGTCCATTCCGAACTACAACATTCTCCGTCTAGATAGAACTGCCAAAGGGGGCGGAGTTGCAATCTACTGTAGAGATATCCTGTAGAGCTCTATCATACTATCCAGGTCTGTGCCCAAACAGTTTGAGCTTCTACTTCTAAAAATCCACCTTTCCGGAAATAAGTCTCTCACTGTTGCCGCTTGCTACAGACCCCCCTCAGCCCCCAGTTGTGCCCTGGACACCATATGTGAATTGCTTGTAACAACACATCTGCCACACTGATCCTCAACACGGGGGCCCCTCAGGGGTGCGTGCTCAGTCCCCTCCTGTACTCTCTGTTCACCCATGACTGCATGGCCAGGCACGACTCCAACACCATCATTAAGTTTGCCGACGACACAACAGTGGTAGGCCTGATCACCGACAATGATGAGACAGCCTATAGGGAGGAGGTCAGAGATCTGGCCGTGTGGTGCCAGGACAACAACCTCTCCCTCAACGCGACCAAGACAAAGGAGATGATTGTGGACTACAGGGAAAAAAAGAGGACTGAGCACGCCCCCATTCTCATCGACGGGGCTGTAGTGGAACAGGTTGAGAGCTTCAAGTTCCTTGGTGTCCACATCACCAACGAACTATCATGGTCCAAACACACCAAGACAGTCGTGAAGAGGGCACGACAAAGCCTATTCCCCTCAGGAGACTAAAAGATTTGGCATGGGTCCTCAGATCCTCAAAAAAATTCTACAGCTGCACCATCGAGAGCATCCTGACTGGTTGCATCACCGCCTGGTATGGCAACTGCTTGGCCTCTGACCGCAAGGCACTACAGAGGGTAGTGCGTACGGCCCAGTACATCACTGGGGCAAAGCTCCCTGCCATCCAGGACCTCAATACCAGGCAGTGTCAGAGGAAGGCCCTCAAAATTGTCAAAGACTCCAGCCACCCTAGTCATAGACTGTTCTCTCTGCTACCGCACGGCAAGCGGTACCGGAGTGCCAAGTCTAGGTCCAAAAGACTTCTCAACAGCTTCTACCCCAAGCCATAAGACTCCTGAACAGCTAATCATGGCTACCCGGACTATTTGCACTGCCCCCCCACCCCATCCTTTTACGCTGCTGCTACTCTGTTAAGTATTTATGCATAGTCACTTTAACTCTACCCACATGTACATATTACCTCAACTACCTCAACTAGCCGGTGCCCCCCGCACATTGACTCTGCAACGGTACCCCCCTGTATATATAGCCTCCCTACTGTCACTTTATTTTACTGTATATATAGCCTCCCTACTGTCACTTTATTTGACTTCTGCTCTTTTTTTCTCAACACTTTTTTTGTTGTTGTTTTATTCTTACTTTTTTTGCTTAAAATAAATGCACTGTTGGTTAAGGGCTGTAAGTAAGCATTTCACTGTAATGTCTGCACCTGTTGTATTCGGCGCATGTGACCAATAAAATTTGATTTGATTTGATTTGCCCACCATCTATCCTCAGAGTTCGTACTGCTTGGTGACCTAAACTGGGATATGCTTAACACCCCGGCGGTCCTACAATCTAAACTAGATGCCCTCAGTCAAATTATCAAGGAACCTACCAGGTACAACACTACATCCGTAAACATGGGCACCGTCATAGATATCATCCTGACTAATTTACCCTCTAAATACACCTCCGCTGTCTTCAACCAGGATCTCAACGATCACTGCCTCATTGCCTGCGTCCGTAATGGGTCCGCGGTCAAACGTCCACCCCTCATCACTGTCAAACGCTCCCTAAAACACTTCAGTAAGCAGGCCTTTCTAATTGACCTGGCCCGGGTATCCTGGATGGATATTGACCTCATTCTGTCAGTAGAGGATGCCTGGATGTTCTTCAAAAGTGTTTTCCTCTCCATCTTAAATAAGCATGCCCCATTCAAAAAAATTCAGAACTAAGAACAGATATAGCCCCTGGTTCACCCCAGAATTGACTGCCCTTGACCAGCACAAAAACATCCTGTGGCGTATTGCATTAGCATCGAACAGCCCCTGCGATATGCAACTTTTCAGGGAAGTCAGGAACCAATATACACAATCAGTTAGGAAAGCAAAGGCTAGCTTTTTCAAACAGAAATTTGCATCCTGTAGCACTAACTCCAAAAAGTTTTGGGACACTGTAGTCCATGGAGAATAAGAGCACCTCCTCCCAGCTACCCACTGCACTGAGGCTAGGCAACACTGTCACCACCGATAAATCTACGATAATCGAGAATTTCAATAAGCATTTTGCTACAGCTGGCCATGCTTTCCACAGGGCTACCCCTGCCCCGGCCAGCTCTGCACCCTCCACTGCAACCTGCCCAAGCCCCCCCCGCTTCTCCTTCACACAAATTAAGATAGCTGATGTCCTGAAAGAGCTGCTGAATCTGGACCCCTACAAATCAGCTAGGCTAGACAATCTGGACCCTTTCTTTCTAAAATTAGCCGCCAAAATTGTCGCAACCCCTATTACTAGGCTGTTCCCCAGAGATTGGAAAGCTGCCGCAGTCATCCCCCTCTTCAAAGGGGGTGACACTCTAGATCCAAAATGTTACAGACCTATATCCATCCTGCCCTGCCTTTCGAAAGTATTTGAAAGCCTAGTTAACAAACAGATCACCGACCATTTCAAATCCCACCATACCTTCTCCGCTATGTTATCTGGTTTCCGAGCTGGTCATGTGTGCACCTCAGCCAATCTCAAGGTCCTAAACGATATAATAACCGCGATCGATAAAAGACAGTACTGTGCAGCCGTCTTCATCGACCTGACCAAGGCTTTTGACTCTGTCAATCACCGCATTCTTATTGGCAGACTAAATAGCCTTGGTTTCTCAAATGACTGCCTCGCCTGGTTCACCAACTACTTCTCAGATAGAGTTCAATGTGTTAAATCGGAG
This sequence comes from Coregonus clupeaformis, assembly GCF_020615455.1. Classification (NCBI taxonomy): domain Eukaryota; kingdom Metazoa; phylum Chordata; class Actinopteri; order Salmoniformes; family Salmonidae; genus Coregonus; species Coregonus clupeaformis. Next base: position 16,022,315 of record NC_059214.1, read on the forward strand.
GGCCTGTTGTCTGGACCTCTGGCAGTCTCTATGGAGGTGCCACAGGGTTAAATTCTCGGGCCGACTCTATTCTCTGTGTATATCAATGATGTCGCTCTTGCTGCTGGTGACTCTCAGATCCACCTCTATGCAGACGACACCATTTTGTATACATCTGGCCCTTCATTGGACACTGTGTTAACAAACCTCCAAACGAGCTTCAATGCCATGCAACACTCCTTCCGTGGCCTCCAATTGCTCTTAAACGTTAGTAAAACTAAATGAATGCTCTTCAATCGAACGCTGCTTGCACCCGCCCGCCCGACTAGAATCACTACTCTCGGCGGGTCTGACCTAGAGTATGTGGACAACTCCAAATACCTAGGTGTCTGGTTAGACCGTAAACTCTCCTTCCAGACTCACATTAAGCATCTCCAATCCAAAGTTAAATCTAGAATCGGCTTCTTATTTCGCAACAAAGCCTCCTTCACTCATGCTGCTAAACATGCCCTCGTAAAACTGACTATCCTACCGATCCTTGACTTCGGCGATGTCATTTACAAAATAGCTTCCAACACTCTACTCAGCAAATTGGATGTAGTCTATCAAAGTGCCATCCGTTTTGTCACCAAAGCCCCATATACTACCCACCATTGTGACCTGTATGCTCTTGTTGGCTGGCCCTCACTACATATTTTTACATTTTAGTCATTTAGCAGACGCTCTTATCCAGAGCGACTTACAGTTAGTGAGTGCATACATTTTCTTCTCCATACTGGCCCCCCGTGGGAATCGAACCCACAACCCTGGCGTTGCAAATGCCATGCTCTACCAACTAAGCTACACGGTCAACATTTGCTTTGATTAAAGACACTCCGAGACAATATTTTTGTAATACAACATTTTTGTATTCAATTAGGAGATTTGGTGGTTAACAGACTAACATCGCCACTAGCTAACTATTTACAATGGAAATAAGAGGTCATCCGCTAATCTATGGTAACATTAGTCTACATCAGAGCCCTCTATAAAAAAGTTACAACGAGTAGCATTCAGCGACACCAAGTAATCATAACATTTAAATAAATAATGACGATGACAGTGTCAAACTAGCTAAGCCATGACTATCCAGTTAAGTTTTGTAGCTAGTTAGCCTGCCAACTATCCACATTCGACAGCAAAATAAACCACTCAACTATTTATTACAAACAAAGCCAGGGGCCATGGTTGCTAGCAATTTGTAATAAATGGATAGCAATCTACAATAAAGGTTCCGTCAACAATACTCGGGGATTGGCTAGCTCGGTAGCTAACTAACGAGTAAAGTCAGAGACATCGCTGGTAACGTTACATCCGTAATGTAAACAATGTTATGAATTGCCTCCGCCTTCTTTGGCAACACAGCTCAGGCCAACCTAGTTAGCTCAATTACTAGCAGTTCTGGTAGTTAACGTTAGCTAATAAAACTAACGATGTAGCGAGCTATGGAACTAAACAGACTATTGTCCAAATTACACAACCTGTTCATTCACACGTGGCAAATTCCAATGTTTTGCACGACTTGAACCGGTTTTGGTTAGCTAACGTTAGCCCTAGCTAGCAAACAAGCCTTCTCAGAACTAACACTGCTTAAAATTAATTTGCCAATATCTTGCTCATCCGAAAACCATCAAAATAAGTTTGTAATTTCTAATACAACTACGAGAACCGGAATATTTCACAAATAATGACACAAATAAGCAACATTATCTACAGTCTTATTCGTCGCCAAACCCACTGGCTCCAGGTCATCTATAAATCACTTCTAGGCAAATCCCTGCATTATCTTAGATCATTGGTCACCATAGCAACACCCACCCGTAGTATGCGTTCCAGCAGGTATATCTCACTGTTATTGACTGTACGTTTTGTTTTTGTTTATTCCATATGTAACTCTGTGTTGTGGTTGTTTTTAATCGCACTGCTTTGCTTTATCTTGGCCAGGTCGCAGTTGTAAATGAGAACTTGTTCTCAACTGGCTTACCTGGTTAAATAAAGGTGAAAAAAAATAATAATAATGTATTCGGAAAGTATTCAGACCCCTTGACTTTTTCCACATTTTGATACATTACATTTTTATTCTAAAATTGATTAAATTATTTTTTCCCCTCATCAATCCACACACTATATACCATGATGACAATGCAAAAACAGGTTTTTAGAACTGAAATATAACATTTACATAAGTATTCAGACCCTTTACTCAGTACTTTGTTGAAGCACCTTTGGCAGCGATTACAGCCTCGAGTCTTCTTGGGTATGCCGCTACAAGCTTGGCACACCTTTATTTGTGGCGTTTCTCCCATTCTTCTCTGCAGATCCTCTCAAGATCTGTCAGGTTGGATGGGGAGCATCGCTGCACAGCTATTATCAGGTCTCTCTAGAGATGTTCGATCGTGTTCAAGTCCAGGCTCTGGCTGGGCCACTCAAGGACATTCAGAGACTTTTCCCGAAGCCACTCCTGCGTTATCTTGGCTGTGTGCTTAGGGTCTTTGTCCTGTTGGAAGAAGAACCATCACCCCAGTCTGAGGTCCTGAGCGTTCTGGAGTAGGTTTTCATCAAGGATCTCTCTGTACTTTGCTCCGTTCATCTTTCCCTCGATTCTGACTAGTCTCCCAGTCCCTGCCGCTGAATAACATCCCCACAGCATGATGCTGCCACCACCATCCTTCACCGTAGGGATGGTGCCAGGTTTCTTCCAGACGTGACGCTTGGCACATTCAGGACAAAGATTTCAATCTTGGTTTCATCAGACCAGAGAATCTTGTTTCTCATGGTCTGAGAGTTTTGGGTGCCTTTTCGCAAACTCCTTAGGGGGCTGTCATGTGCCTTTTACTGAGGAGTGGCTTCCGTCTGGCCACTCTACCATAAAGGCCTGATTGGTGTAGTGCTGCAGAGATGGTTGTCCTTCTGGAAGGTTCTCCCATCCCCACAGAGGAACTCTGGAGCTCTGTCAGAGTGTCCATCGGGTACTTGGTCACCTCCCTGACCAATGCCCTTCCACCCCGATTGCTCAGTTTGGCCAAGCGGCCAGCTCTAGGAAGAGTCTTGGTGGTTCTAAACTTTTTCTATTTAAGAATGGTGGAGGCAATTGTGTTCTTGGGGACCTTCATTGATATACATTTTTTGGTCACCCTTCCCCAGATCTGTGCCTCGACAGAATCCTGTCTCGGAGCTCTACGGACAATTCCTTCGAACTCATGGCTTGGTTTTTGCTCTGACATGCACTGTCAACTGTGGGACCTTATATAAACATGTGTGTGCTTTTCAAAATCATGTCCAATCAATTGGGTTTACCACAGGTGGACTCCAATGAAGTTGTAGAAACATCTCAAGGATGATCAATGGAAACAGGATGCACCTGAGCTCAATTTCGAGTCTCATAGCAAAGGGTCTGAATACTTATGTAAATAAGAATTTGCAATCATGTCTAAAAACCTGTATTTGCTTTGCCATTATGGGGTATTGTGTGTAGATTGATACCAAGGGGGTCTGAATACTTTCTGAATGCACAGTATATTTTTCTGGATAGGTTATCTAAGCATACCTCTTTAAGTGTTCAATTGTCATTTTAATTAATGATACACATTGATTCTTTAAGAACTTTTATGCCTTAGGAGTTTACATTGGTATCATAACCCAATAATTAAAGCAATTTTGGTTAATTGCTAGTGATGAGGTTGGCAGATTGGGAACCTATCTAGCTGGTTAGGTAAGCCAACTTCATAAAACTGCTAGGTGGCTAGTATTATAGAGAAACAACTAAACATTTTAGTTTTATTTATTCATCAAGAAGGAATCAATAGGCTACATAGCTTGAGAAAATGTATTTACAAGCATACCTCTGGCAGCTAAAATCAAATAAACGCTGTATGTGTGTGACTCTCTCTCTCCTCCTCCACTGACGATACTGCACGCACTAGTGACTAGAGTATCCTGCCTAAGCATCTCTTTGCTCCGTGCACCTTGGAAGGAACCACTTACTAGGGAGAATAGAGGGGGGTCCTCTTTGCCTGATCCAGTCAGTGTGCCCCCTCTGCAAAATACCGCTGACCGATTGTTTTGTAAATAATAAGGATAAAACGTGGGCTTAAAAATTACGTTTAGTAATGAATTTAACATCTGAAAATGTAAAAACAGGACTAATTTGAGGGGGCATGCGCCTTTGTGCCCCCTATGGTCATGACGCCACAGGTATCAATGTTACTTGATATAACCACGTCAGCATAGAGTAAAAGCATCAATTCGACAAGTGCTCTCCTGTTGCAGTTTGTATCATACTGTTAATAAAATTCAGGCAATGTTAGAATTAAATTAATCAGTGTGTCCTTTCCATCCCCATCCATCCATCCATCCATCCATCCGTGAGCACAGGTGGACATGAGCTGGAACAGCTTTAACAAGGGGGATGTGTTCCTGCTGGACCTGGGCAACCTCATCATCCAGTGGAACGGACCCAAGAGCAACCGTATGGAAAGACTCAAGGTAAGGAGACATTTTAGACCACAGCTACAGAGAAATACAGTACTAGTTGAACATCACTTTATAGGTAACATTTTCTTCTTCTAAACGCTGTGACCAAAATGGACAGATCTCGGCAGAGTTTAGTTCCCATCTGTGTTTTCAGGAAGTGAAACAGTTGAGCGGTGACATTTTAGTTTTTTTTTTAACTTTGGTGCTTAATGAATGTGTGATAGGTGAAATCACGAGTTAGACCACATTGCCTTCACACCTCCAGGCATATCAGATCAGTGATAATCACAAGGAAGAGAAGAAGGGTGCATTTTCTAAGTATTCAAACAAGGCCCCTAAGAAGGAAGACCTCTGCCTATAAACCTAGCCCTTACAGCATGGGAAAGCATTAAATGAAGGCTGGATTGTGGTTCCAATGGCTCAGTGGGGTAGTAGATTGTGAATGTCGACAGTTCTGTAAGGTTGATGTTGTCGCGGTTGTTGTTCTTTGCAGGGGATGACTCTAGCCAAGGACATCCGTGACAGGGAAAGAGGGGGACGGGCGCAGGTTACCGTGGTGGAAGGGGACGACGAGAAGTCTTCAGAGGAGGCCATGAAGCTGATGAAGCAGCACCTGGGTGAGACGAGACGAGACATCAGGGACAGCATCGCGTCTGATGACGTGGTCGACCAGAAGCTGAGGTCCAGCGTCAAGCTCTTCCAGTGAGTGCTGACCACTTCAGGGATGTTTATAACTTCCTTATGATCTGTCATAGACATTACAACCTCTTATGACCTGTCATAGACATGTACTGTAGCAGATGTGAACTCGCTAGTGAGAGCTATCTATTATGCAGTGATGTTACCCGGTTGGCACGCTTCTCATTATTACAGAATTATTGTGGAAAATAATATAATTCTGTTTGTTCTGTGCAGTATCTCAGATGCCCAGGGGAACCTTGTGGTGCAGGAGGTGGCAGTGAAGCCTCTGACTCAGGACCTGTTGATTCACGAGGTCAGTCTCCTTGTCAATCATGGAAAGGGGAGGGAGCATGTTAAAGGGGCCGGGGTTTGGTATCACTTTAGTTTACAGTACTGAAATAACAGGGTAATGTCTGGAAAGTAATAGGAAACAGCAGGAAAACATGACAGCAACTACCAGATACGAACACGGTAATAACCCGTTAATAGTTTGTTTGTAGCTGCTAAATACTTATATAAAGTGTGATGAATTTTCATGGTTGTTATGTAGAAACAATTATTGGTTACTGAAGAACTATCAATAATAGAGGCTAATAAGCAGAAGATACAGTATGTAGTAAGTACTTAAGGCCATTTCACCTCTTCTTAGCAGCACCATCTACCCTTTCCAGCCAGTCCATTCAAAAATCGGAAACATGTTTCCATGTTTGTCACGTCAATATCTCTACAATCACCAATTTTTTCATAAAACTACTCTTTTGATAGGTTATAATGTCTGTATTAATGATATATTATTGTTTTAGGTGTTAAGGGGCGGGAATTAGGCTTTCTCTCAAAAGGAAAAGGTCAACATGATAATGGCTCATTTGACGCTGCTGCCACAGGGAGCCGCTTCTTCCCCTCTCAATCTGACAGGTTATGACCAACTTGCGCCATCATTCAGATTTGACAACAATATTAAGGTAAGAAACTGTATATAATTCGTTTTTACGTTGGTAATGATAATATTTACATTTTAGTGTATTTTTTTCTGATTGATAAGATGAGTCTATGAAATTAGCTTTTGAAGCCTGGTGAGCTAGCTACCAAGCCGAGGAGACTTGAAAAGTAGAATCAGCTTGAAAGTGAGTTGACCATTTCTATCTGGAGGTAAAGTTAATATTATCTGATCAATGACATCTATATTTTTTAAGTACATGAACAGCTTTATGAAGTGAATCAGAGATTTTTTTTAAAATCTTCTCAGATAATGTTAGCTAGCCACCTAGCTAACTATGACGGCTAGTTAGCCTGTGTTGGTCAAGTCAGTTACCCAAGATGGAGCAAGGTAGGCTACTGGATTTAACTCTTGTTTTGTCTTTTTTATATTAGTGTTTTCTTTGGTAACTGTACAAAATAAAATGCATTTGTCATTAGGTATTAGAGCTAAAAACAAACTGGCTAGTGATTATATTTTGTCCTTAGCTAGCCAGCCAAAAGAGAGAGGAGTGTTTTGAAGGAAAATTGGATTGGTATAACGTATTTTTGTCTAGCTAGTCATATATCCCCATAGCCATGAAGTCATCCCCTGATGACTACAAGGCTATGGGGATATATGACTAGCTAGTATATCTCATTAAGTGTCTATATGTGATATGGTTCCTATAAAATATTAAGCCTTCTGGCTGTTGATTGCAAGAATGAACGTAACGTTATAGCCTAAAACCTTATAGTAGCTTATAAATAATGACTTTGTGGTGGTCAGCTTGGTAACTAGATGTTCATGGTCTAGCTCAGGGCTGTCAAACTCATTTTAGCTCAGGGGCCACATGGAGGAAAATCTATTCCTAAGTGGGCCGGACCGGAAAAATCATGGTATATATAACTTAAAAACAACAACTTCAGATTGTTTTCTTTGTTTTAATACGATCAACATACAACATAAATGTCACGATCGTTGAACGGAGTAGACCAAGGCACAGCGTGATGAGCGAACATACTTTATTTTCCAAAGTGATAACACAAACAAAACAATAAACGAATGACGTGACGTCCTAGGTTAAACAACCAACACGGAAACAAACCAAAAGGAACAAGATCCCACAACACCTGTGGAAACACAGCCTGTCTAAATATGGCTCCCAATCAGAGACAACCAGCAACAGCTGACACTCGTTGCCTCTGATTGGGAACCACTCTGGCCAACATAGAAATACAAAGCTAGACTGTGAACATAGAACAAAACACATAGAATCTACACACCCTGGCTCAACACATAGAGTCCCCAGAGCCAGGGTGTGACAATAAAGCTGGAGCCTGAGGACAGTGTGTCCAAAATAGTACAAGCACAACATCACTATTAATCATAAAACACGTCAAGTTTATTTGAAAATTCTAAAGAAAAAGAACACACAAACACACAATGCCTCAGTGATTAACAGAACTGTTTCACAGATCACAGAACTATATCAGGGTGAAATGTAGATAAAAAATAATGAAATCCTGTTCCCCAAACAAGTGCAAGAACCACAGAGTCAAGAATAGGTTAAATATACAAATAAAATAAAATCAATTAAAAACAATATCACATCAACATAAAAACATCTAAACATAAAGCTGGAGCCTGAGGACAGTGTCCAAAAGCACAACATCACTATTAATCATAAAACACCTCAAGTTATTTGAAAGTTCTGAGGACAAAGAACACACAAACACACAATGCCTCAGTGATTCACAGAAGTATATCACAGATCACAGAACTATATCAGGGTTTCATTTCTCAGGCAGAAATGTAGATAAAAATAATGAAATCCTGTTCCCCAAACAAGTGCAAGAACCACAGAGTCAAGAATAGGTTAAATATACAAATAAAATAAAAACAATTAAAAACAATAGCACATCAACATAAAAACATATAAACATAAATCTGAAAGCGTTGCTCAAACTCCCGTTACTCCCGTTACAAATTCACCCTCACTAAATGGTTTTGAAGCCACTGCGATTTCATTAGGAATGAGGTAGCTAGCTTTCACTGCAGCGTCACTGATGTCTCGGCTGTGAGTAAACACAGACTAACAGTTCATTCACCTTCTCTCATCTCCGCTGTCCTTGAAAATTGTCATATTTGTCGGCATGAAGACTCACATAGTGGCGACGAAGGTTATATTCTTTCAGCACTGCAACATGCTCTGAACACACCAAACATACAGCTTTCCCATTCAATTCCGTGAATAAATAGGATGACCATTTTTCTTGGAACACTCTGCACTCTGCGTCCACTTTTCTCTTTTTTGACAGAGACATACAGTGGGGAAAAAAAGTATTTAGTCAGCCACCAATTGTGCAAGTTCTCCCACTTAAAAAGATGAGAGAGGCCTGTAATTTTCATCATACGTACACGTCAACTATGACAGACAAATTGAGAATTTGTTTTCCAGAAAATCACATTTTAGGATTTTTAATGAATTTATTTGCAAATTATGGTGGAAAATAAGTATTTGGTCACCTACAAACAAGCAAGATTTCTGGCTCTCACAGACCTGTAACTTCTTCTTTAAGAGGCTCCTCTGTCCTCCACTCGTTACCTGTATAAATGGCACCTGTTTGAACTTGTTATCAGTATATAAGACACCTGTCCACAACCTCAAACAGTCACACTCCAAACTTCACTATGGCCAAGACCAAAGAGCTGTCAAAGGACACCAGAAACAAAATTGTAGACCTGCACCAGGCTGGGAAGACTGAATCTGCAATAGGTAAGCAGCTTGGTTTGAAGAAATCAACTGTGGGAGCAATTATTAGGAAATGGAAGACATACAAGACCACTGATAATCTCCCTCGATCTGGGGCTCCACGCAAGATCTCACCCCGTGGGGTCAAAGTGATCACAAGAACGGTGAGCAAAAATCCCAGAACCACATGGGGGGACCTGGTGAATGACCTGCAGAGAGCTGGGACCAAAGTAACAAAGCCTACCATCAGTAACACACTACGCCGCCAGGGACTAAAATCCTGCAGTGCCAGACGTGTCCCCCTGCTTAAGCCAGTACATGTCCAGGCCCGTCTGAAGTTTGCTAGAGTGCATTTGGATGATCCAGAAGAGGATTGGGAGAATGTCATATGGTCAGATGAAACCAAAATATAACTTTTTGGTAAAAACTCAACTCGTCGTGTTTGGAGGACAAAGAATGCTGAGTTGCATCCAAAGAACACCATACCTACTGTGAAGCATGGGGGGTGGAAACATCATGATTTGGGGCTGTTTTTCTGCAAAGGGACCAGGACGACTGATCCGTGTAAAGGAAAGAATGAATGGGGCCATGTATCGTGAGATTTTGAGTGAAAACCTCCTTCCATCAGCAAGGGCATTGAAGGTGAAACGTGGCTCGGTCTTTCAGCATGACAATGATCCCAAACACACGGCCCGGGCAACGAAGGAGTGGCTTCGTAAGAAGCATTTCAAGGTCCTGGAGTGGCCTAGCCAGTCTCCAGATCTCAACCCCATAGAAAATCTTTGGAGGGAGTTGAAAGTCCGTGTTGCCCAGCGACAGCCCCAAAACATCACTGCTCTAGAGGAGATCTGCATGGAGGAATGGGCCAAAATACCAGCAACAGTGTGTGAAAACCTTGTGAAGACTTACAGAAAACGTTTGACCTGTGTCATTGCCAACAAATGGTATATAACAAAGAATTGAGAAACTTTTGTTATTGACCAAATACTTATTTTCCACCATAATTTGCAAATAAATTCATTAAAAATCCTACAATGTGATTTTCTGGATTTATTTTTCTCATTTTGTCTGTCATAGTTGACGTGTACCTATGATGAAAATTACAGGCCTCTCTCATCTTTTTAAGTGGGAGAACTTGCACAATTGGTGGCTGACTAAATACTTTTTTTCCCCATTGTATTGGGGCAATGAGGGTGCCAAAGCACATAATGTTAAAAGTAGAAGCCGTAATAAATATCGCGGGCAAAACAAAGTAGCTCATTGGCTGCACGTGCTTGACCTACTTGCTCTGCCCCAGTATAAACAGTTTGCTTGCTTAACACAATTGCTATTCCGCCATCCAGTGGACGCAATTGGAACAGCAGTTTATTTTATAGAAAAATTGCAGCGCATGTTTTTTTTTTTTTATCATCTCGCGGGCCGGATTAAACCCGTTTGCGGGCCTGATCCGGCCCGCGGGCCGGACGTTTGACACCCCTGGTCTAGCTGGTTTGTGATTTTGCAACTTACAGGCATACATGATCATAATATTTCAGTTATGGACTATCAGATATGCATTTATATGACATGTTTTCTCACCTTTGGATAATAACATTTTACTTCGTCATCTTGCAATTGATAACTTGTGGGTACACTTCGCTTACATTGATTATTCCCTTTTTTATGTACTGAAGTGTATTCTGAATATAATTTGTTGTAAATCTTAGGCTATTCTTTGGAGGGGTTGTCACTGAATTACATTTGAAATGTTCATTTTCATTGTTTGTCTCTATGTTTGAGTTTTAGAAATGGACTGAGGAGACCAGTACCAGCGGATAATGCAGTCCCTATCCATGAGGAGGAGGACACTGGTGGCAGATGAGCCGCAGGTCATTGCTGCAGAAGGCCTGCAGGATGAAGTGGACCATGAAGGTATGGCCTTCTTAGAGGAAGATGCCGTTGATGCTGAGCTACTCTGAGAAGAGGAGGATGAAGAGAATGAGATGAAGGAGCCAGAGGAAGTTGAGAAGCCACCACCTGAGGCCTCTCAGCCAAGGACTTCAACTGGAAGTTTACTATAACTGATGTGTTAGTGTTATCTATTATCAGGTCTTTATATACAGTACCAGTCAAAAGTTTGGACACACCTAATCATTCAAGTTTTTTTTTTTTTTTTTACTATTTTCTACATTGTAGAATATTAGTGAAGACATCAAAACTATTAAATAACACAAATGGAATCATATACTAACCCAAAAAGTGTTAAACAAATCAAAATATATTTTATTTTTCAGATTCTTCAAATGGCCACCCTTTGCCTTGATGACAGCTTTGCACACTCTTGGCATTCTCTCAACCAGCTTCATGAGGTAGTCACCTGGAATGCATTTCAATTAACAGGTGTGGCTTGTAAAAGTTAATTTGTGGAATTTCTTTCCTTCTTAATGCGTTTGAGACAATCAGTTGTGCTGTGACAAGGTAGGGTTGGTATACAGAAGATAGCCCTATTTGGCAACAGACCAAGTCCATATTATGGCAAGAACAGCTCAAATAAGCAAAGAGAAATGACAGTCCATCATTTCTTAAAGACATGAAGGTCAGTCAATCCAGAAAATGTTTCTTCAAGTGCAGTCGCAAAAACCATCCAGCGCTATAATGAAACTGGCTCTCATGAGGATCGCCACAGGAATGGAAGACCCAGAGTTACCTTTGCTCCAGAGGACAAGTTCACTAGAGTTACCAGCCTTAGAAATTGCAGGCCAAATAAATGATTCACAGAGTTCAAGTCACAGACACATCTCAACATCAACTGTTCAGAGGGGACTGTGTGAATCAGGCCTTCATGGTCTAAATGCTGCAAAGATACCACTACTAAAGGACACCAATAAGAAGAAGAGACCTGCTTGGGCCAAGAAATACGAGCAATGGATATTAGACCGGTGGACATTTGTCCTTAGGTCTTGAGTCCAAATTGGAGAATTTTGGTTCCAACTGCCGTGTCTTTGTGATCTCTGCATGTGTAGTTCCCACCGTAAAGCATGGATGAGGTGGTGTTATGGTGTGGGAGTGCTTTGCTGGTGACACTGTCTGTGATTTATTTAGAATTTAAGGCACACTTAACCAGCATGGCTACCACAGCATTCTGCAGCAATACGCCATCCCATCTGGTTTGGGTTAGTGGGACTATCATTTGTTTTTCAACAGGACAATGACCCAACACACCTCCAGGCTGTGTAAGGGCTATTTTACTAAGAAGGAGAGTGATGGAGTGCTGCATCAGATGACCTGGCCTCCACAATCCCCCGACCTCAACCAGGTTGAGATGGTTTGGGATGAGTCGGACAGCAGAGTGAAGGAAAAGCAGCCAACAAGTGCTCAGTATATGTGGGAACTCCTTCAAGACTGTTGGAAAAGCATTCCTCATGAAGCTGGTTGAGAGAATGTCAAGAGTGTGCAATGCTGTCATCAACGCGGCTACAGATTCCGTCACCGGCCCAGACCTGGCAGGCGTTCCCCGGGAGTATTGGGATCTGGGGGAGGTGTTTAGTAAGAGGCATGCCAAGGGCCTACCTCCTCACAGGCCATACGACTGCGCTATCGATCTCCTGCCGGGCGCCATGCCCACACAAGGGTGATTATTTTCCTTGTCCCGGCCGGAGACGCTGGCCATGTGGGAGTATATCAACGAGGCACTCGTCGAGGGTCACATTCGTCCCTCTACTTCACCTGCGGGCACATGTTTCTTCTTAGTGTTGAAAAATGATGGTGGGCAGTGGCCGTGCATTGATTACCGGGTGCTCTACGATAATTTTTAGATTTTTTTGCAAATGTATAAAAAATGTAGGACAGAAATACCTTATTTACATAAGTATTCAGTGTGGATGCAAATCAATGTAGATATCAATGTGTGGATTGCTTTGGCTGGATTGGGACCGTCCAGTAGCTATCAACTGAAGCCATTAGCTAGGTATGCAAAAGCTATGATGACTGATGATTGAATGTATGCTACAAGAAGCAAAATAAATATTTACAATCCTTTCATTCAGGTGTTGTGAATTGGCTCCATACTAACAGTATATTATTGATCTTTCTTTGTGTTATGTAGAAACTATTAGTAATGTGAAAAAATTATAACTACATTATTCTGTTCCATCAATTAAGTAAAATTTTTGAAAGTAGTACCTTAATTATTTGTGATTGTGTTAATCTGTCTTGGAAACTATAAAGAAAGTAACAGTAAGGTAAATGGTAACAGGGGAAAATATATTTCTTTAGAATACAGTGTCAAGGCACCATAGGTACACTGAAACTATGGTGAAACTATGAAGAAACTACCAGTAAGTTACATAATAATGACTTAAGTACAGTGCTGAAATAACTGGGTAATGACCGGAAAGTAATAGGAAACAACAGACAAACAAGACGAAAACAACAAGGTAACTACCCAGCTACAAACATAGACCCGAAAAAGTAAGATTTGAGGTTGGCCCACATAAAGAATATGTACTGTATGATGTAGTTTCTCAAATGTTTCTGTGAAATAAACAGTCTTTCTACGAAAGTTCCAAGTACATTTTTAATAAGTATAGACGGTGCTGCTGAGAAAAGGTGAAATGGCCTTAACAATAGAACTGCCAAGACGGTCAATCTGACCATTTTCAATTTTGTAATTTCAATAGCTTAATTTCAATAAAAACCTTGAACCACCTGTCCCTGACTTTTCCTAAATATGTGTATTTTACAGTCTAGCTATACTTTGAGATAAATATCATGAAAGAAAAAAACTTTAGTATAACTAACTATCTACTAACCCTAATCCTAGCCCTAAACTTAACCCTAACCCTAACCTTAACCCTTACCCTAACCTTTATTCTAAACCGAACCGTAACCTTAGCAAGCAGTTGCTTATCAACAGATCGTTTCTTGACAGTATGACTATCTGGACTATCCAAATAAAGTGGGACCAAAACTTTGAGCATTTCTACCTCAAAGCATCATGACGAGTACCAATATCCCAATAAATCTATTTAATATACACAATCGCAAAGAAATCCATTAATAGTTTGTTTACGAAAGTCATAAAAAATATTATGACCATTTATTTTGAAAGAACAGAATAGCATGTTTTGAGTTTAATTTATCTGTGCTTGGTAGCCAAGGCTATACGGCTGCACCATGCCAATGAAATCAACATTTAGCAGATTTCACATGCTTATATTCCCTTGCCCTACTACCACAGTCAACACACATATTTTTTAAAGTAAGAATATAAATGGAATATAACAGAAAAAAATTGAAAGGATGTCTTTCCCAAATGGCTATTGCTGATTGTTGCCAGCAAGGTTATTATAGTAAATGAAAACTGAAACAAAAACGAAAACTAATCATGAAAAAACAATTTAGTAAACTGAAATAAATGTATTAACAAACCCTTTTGAAAAACTAAAACTATACTGAAACTATTATCTTTGACTCCTAAACTAACTAAAATAAAATAAAAATGTTTTGGGGGGAGAAAAATCTAATGGGTTTTTCAAGCTTCTGAATCTGGCAGGTCACATTGAGATTGACTTTATAATTTAGACGCAGTGAGATGACGTTGCCATGTGCAGCACCATAGATATTGGGCGCGCTTGAGTGATAAGGCTGAAGCAATCGACTGTAGACGAAATTCAAGGAGTGAAGTCGGGGGAGGTGCATCTGCGACAGCCTAAAGTCTGACACTAATGTGGTTTACTAACAGCAAGGCTCAGATCAACATGCCAGTGTTTTATATTGCCGAAATAAACATGTATCTTACCCCCATATCACAAACTTACAAATTGAAATCATAATATAATATTATGTGTACACATTGTACAATCAGTTAGTGAGAGAGATCAGCTAGTGTAAAGTTCATGCAGTCGACATGTACTGTAGGTGCAAGACAGACAATGGGCCATTAGCTGTGCAGGCAAATGCTATCTTACAGTCAGAAAATACAGTATCATCTTATTTTAGTATTTACAGTCTATGGGCTTCTGGATCAATCAAGACATTTTCTGACTGATTACATTTGGTGTCCTGAGGTTTCTTATTTACATAATATTTTAGTCATTTAGCATACACTCTCATCCAAAGCAAGTTACAGGAGCAATTAGGGTTAAATGCCTTGCTCAAGGGCACAGACTTTTCACAGTCAGCTTGGGGAATCTAAACATCAACCTTTTGGTTTCTGGCCCAACGCTCTTAACCACTAGGCTACTTGCTGCCCTAGGTTCATTATGACCAATTTTAACATAATAAATGCATTCATTTTGCAATTTATTATTTATTATGGAATATTTACACAATTGAAATATGAACAGTTAGAATGACCGTCATAGCCATTCTAGTAGTTATGGAATTCCGGTGCTCCGAGTGTTAAATACTTACTACATAACGTCTGCTTATTAGCCTCAATTATTGACAGTTCTTCAGTAATTAATAATTGTTTCTACATAACAACCATGAAAATTCATCACACTTTAAGTATTTAGAAGCTACAAACTAACTATTAACGTGTTTAACCGTATTCGTATCTGGTTGTTGCCGTCTTATTTCCCTGTTGTTTCCTGTTACTTTCTGGACGTTACCCTGTTATTTCAGCACTTTTATCCACAATTCAAAGTATGTGGGCGTGCGCCATGAAATGATATTGACTGAGCTTAAGCATAATAAAATGATCAGGCTCATACAAGAATGAGAAAATGATAAAGATATTTCTAAGACAGAAAGAGCCTTCTGAGAAATGCGTAAGCTGAGAGAGATAAGGATGTGCAAGGTTTACACTCCGGCTCTACACTGAGTATACTTAAGCAATAAGGCCAGAGGAGGTGTGGTATATGGCCAATATCACGGCTAAGGGCTGTTCTGATGCGCGATGCAACGCGGAGTGCCTGTACACAGCCCTTAGCCGTGGTATATTGGACATATATCACAAACCCCCGAGGTGCCTTATTGCTATTATAAACTGGTTACCAACGTAATTAGAGCAGTAAAAATAAATGTTTTGTCATACATGTGGTATATGGTCTGATATACCACAGCTGTCAGCGAATCAGCATTCAGGGCTCTAACAACCCAGTTTATAACAAACAGTTGCAGTTCTTAACACAAACCGGTGCGCCTGGCACCTACTGCCATACTCCGTTCAAAGGCACTTAAATCTTTGTCTTGCCCATTCACCATCTGACTGTCATTCTTTAAACTGTCTCTTCTCCTTCATCTACACTGATTGAAGTGGATTTAACAAGTGACATCAATAAGGGATCATAGCTTTGATCTGGATTCACCTGGTCAGTCTATGTCATGGAAAGATAAGGTGTTCCTAATGTTTTGTACACTCTGTGTACATCTTCTTCAAATGTTGATATTTGGTTGTTTGACAACCAAACACAATTCAATATTACTTTTGCAATAGAGTAAATAGCCTATTAACTATTAAGCCTATTAAAGTTAACAAATGATATGTTGGAATCACGTCTCCAATTAAACCAAAAATGTAAGTGAAAGAATAGTGGTTCAGATGAAACTATCCAAGCATTAGATACAGCTCCTTTAAATGTTGATATTTGGTTGTGTTGTCAACCAAACACAATTCACTATTACTTTTGTACATAATACAGTAAATAGCTTAAAGTTAAAGCGGCAATCAGCAGTTGCTACATACATTTTTGGACTTATAAAATCATGATATGTACTCATTGATTCTTGAAGAATATAATTTGTAGCTTAGTTCAACTGTCGTACCCAATCAGAACCTAAAATATAAGCTTGCTTTACTCCAATGTTTGTAAACAAAGTAAATGTAAACAAACACTATACTGTATAGCCTCAAAACATGCTTAAAACCATAATGTTAGCATCCATAGCTCTGTCTATGAATTTGAGACTGGTTACATTTCTCCAGTCCCATCCCTCAGTTTTTTACCGAAACAGGGGCAGGGGCATGCAGTGAATGGAATGGTATCAAACAAATGGAAACCATGTGTTTGAGACCATTCCATTCGTTCTGTTCCAGCCATTACTATGAGCCCGTCCTCCCCATTTAAAGTGCAACCAGCTACCACTGCTTTTAATGTAATATCAATCGCAATCCAGGTGATTAGGTTGTGCTATTATATGAAGCACAGTGATAACACATTAAGTTGTTGTATAAATACAAAATATCTGACATTGTTTTTCAATTGGAATTTGGTTGTGCTTTTAGATGGTTGTCTTTTTGAGTGGGTGAATAAAGGTTGAAATCTCATTGACCAACGTCTCAACCAAATATTACCAAAATGTCCACCTTGAAAAGTCGTAGTGTGCCCAGTGGGCTGAATCTGTTAGAATGGTTACAGATATTCTGACTATGCCACACAAGAATTGTGCAGCAATGAATAATGCAGTACTGACACTCATTTAGTCAAACAGTGAACCTCTTTACTTGGCAGTAGAGGTATCAATAATTGCAATTTTATTACATGAAACATAATCTAAATTTACTAATTTCACAGGACTGCTATCTGTTGGATCAAGGTGGTATAAGGATCTTTATCTGGAAAGGAAAGAAGGCTTCCAAGACAGAGCGGTCTGAGTCGTTGGATAAAGCAGAAGTGAGCCACACCTCTTGACACATTTTAGATTCACAATGCTTTTGATATCCCTTTGCTGTCCCCTAGATGCTTTTTAGTTTAATACAGAGTCCAAAACATATCCCCCCTCCCCCCTTTTTGTACAACCCGATACCTAAACCAGAACAAGTTAACCCTGAAAATCATCTGGATCCCTGAAACATTTATTCCGGTCCTGGATCACAGATACACACAATCACTTACCAATTCAACACTCTCTGACACCCATATCTCTATACCAACCTAATTGAAGAATACTTTGGTACCGTCCTAAAAAAATATTTTAGGACCCCTCTTCAACTAAAAAGCATCTTGTAATTCTAGGCATACAAGAAGGCGAAAGGCTACCCTATCTCCACCTACGTTGAGACGGTGAACGATGGTGCTGAGTCTGCCGTGTTCAAGCAGCTGTTCCAGAGGTGGACCGTGAAGGGTCAGACTGTGGGGATGGGGGCCACAAACAGCCCAGGCAAAATTGGTGAGCATGTCACACACTGAAAATATACACTCAATGCACACATCTCCAATCAGATGTATTTAGGATTTTTTGTCATTCTTTGGGGAGTATTGACTGAAATATGCTGTGGGAAATGCACTGTATGCTTCAATGTACATTATGAATCCAACACCTATTTCTCAACTTGACTAATGAAACTAAGCATCCAGTATTCACGGGTAAAAAACTAACAAAAAACACAGAATGAGCCAACATTGGTATCTCTAAATGTTTTTTCTTGACAATGCAGCCAAGATTGAGCAGATCAAGTTTGATGCTACTTCCATGCATGCAAGGCCTGACCTGGCTGCCCAGCAGAAAATGGTGGATGACGGAACAGGCGAAGCAGAGGTTGGTAACAACCTGTAATAACTAGCTTTGACAAAATAATTATTCATAATCCTCCCCTTTAAACTGGATATCCAATACAAATCAACATGTCCTATTCTCCTCCAATCAGGTGTGGAGGTTAGAGGACAGTGAGCTGGTGCCTGTGGACAGGAAGTGGTTGGGCCACTTCTATGGAGGCGACTGCTATCTCATCCTCTACAAATATGAAGTCAGCAACAGGAGTCACTACATGCTATACATATGGCAGGTCAGAACACCCTACTATCCAACATTCCATCTCCGGCATTATCGACATAGCTCTCTGTCTGCCCGGCAATCAGGCTTTGAAAATACCAGAAAATGTTAATATGAGTAGAGCTTAATTCCATGACTTAGTGTCTGGCTTGCTTGCTTTCCATGCAACCTTATGCAGAAAGGTACAGGAACTATAGTGTGTTTGATGTGTACAATGTAGGGTCGCCATGCGAGCACAGGAGAGCTGGCTGCCTCTGCTTTCCAAGCCGTGAACATCGACCGGCAGTACAACGGGGAGCCAGTTCAGGTCCGAGTGCCCATGGGGAAAGAACCACTCCACCTCATGGCCATATTCAAGGGCAAGATAGTGGTCTATGAGGTAGGCGCTTCATAGTATTCCTTTGTCAACGGGATTTCAAGTAATTCATCTTACAAGAGGCGACTGAAATATGAGACCACATAGATCCTATTCAATTACGAGACAAACTTCAAAAGTCCAAATTATGTTTCACATCATCTGGGTCCATCTCGGTGATTGGAATCTCACCATGAATGTTATCCTATCTCATCATCAAGATTGTAATCATGGTTTGCAGGAGGGGAGCTCCAGAGCCAACTCCACACATGCCCAGCCGACAGTTCGTCTCTTCCACATCCACGGCACCAACGAGTTCAACACCCGCGCCATCGAAGTGCCAGCACGCTCCTCGTCCCTCAACTCCAACGATGTCTTTGTGTTCAGCACTGACACTTGCTGCTATCTGTGGTACGGAAAGGTAAGCACCATTTCAGAGAAACGCCATAAACTAGTAATCCAGGTTTGACAATATGACAGTTCTCAAGTTAAGCACTGATGAGGAGAGTACAAGGGCTGTACCTAGTTATGTGACAGGTATGACTCTTATCCCCTGCAGGGCTGCAGTGGTGATGAGCGAGAGATGGGAAAATCCCTGGCAGACATTATCTCCAGGAGGGAAAAACATGTCATCGCAGAGGGCCAGGAGCCGGCTCACTTCTGGGTCAATCTGGGAGGCAAGTCCCAGTATGCCAACAGTAAGAGGTACCACACTTGATCCCTTGGTTTTATAGTTCCCTAAGGGCCCTATTCAACTGAACTCGGTTAGCGGGTTTAAATGTAATTGATTCATAAACTCATTGCACAAGACAGCAAAACACTGTCTAGTACAATGTAACTGGAAATGACATCCCATTCTGATGCCTTCTTCCTGGATCATCTGTGGTCTCTAACCAAGGCTTCAGGAAGAGCACAACAACATCACCCCACGTCTCTTCGAGTGCTCCAATCAGACAGGCCGCTTCCTGGCTATGGAGATCACCAACTTTAACCAGGACGACCTGGACGAAGATGACATCATGCTGCTGGACATCTGGGACATGGTGAATACCTATCTTTTTACCCTGGAATCCAAACTGATGTGCCGTGTTTCCCCATTGTTTCAGTTTGGGTTTCAGGCTACAACTGTACTGTCCTTTGGTTGCTGCTATCAATTAGTGCTGAGCGATTAGTGCTTTTTGAGGTCGGTTCGGTTTCGGTTCAATTATTAAGAAATAATCAGTTTTTAATTTCGGTTTTCGATTATTTGGGTTGAACGCTGTTACAACACAGAACAAAAAACAATTAATAAAAGTCCCATGATGGTAGTGACTGTTCATTACTGCTTATTCCCTTATTAACCATAATTTATTCACATTACTTCACTTTAATAAAAATGTTCAGTTGTTGTGTATATGTTTTATTTGATGACTTTATTATTTCATTCCAAGTCATCATCTCATCTCTATAGAGCTGCTGCCTATGCTGTCTGACAAAATCACTATTTTGTAGTTCTTCTAAGTAAATAAGGCATACTTTCATGACTGCTGAATACCAGATATCCATCACTTTGATCATGTATTTTCAGGTAGAGAAGCCTCGCGAAGCAACAGATGCTCTCTATATCCCCTCACGATTGCTCATTCTTGTCCCTTCCTTATCGGGTGTAAAAGAAACGCAGACCGGACAAGTAGATGCTCTATGGATTATGGTCATTGTAGTTAATTGCCACGTTTTGTGCCCTAAACTATGTAGAATATTGGCCTGTTGGAAACGACAACTCCCTACTATAATCGCACAGTTGAGGCTGGATCTGATTTATCTCTAGAGAAACTGTGCAATGTTCGCATTGAGCTCACAGAAAAAAACCGAACGAAATGGAATTCAAATAATTGAACCTTTGTCAGTTAATTAGTTGTTTAAAAACCGAAAAATAACAGACATTTCGGTTAATCGCTCAGCACTACTATCAATCTACGATCTGGAGGTTTGGTTCTTTTAAAACACAAGAGGTCCTCTTCCTCCTCAGGTGTTCCTGTGGATGGGCAAGGGAGCTAATCAAATAGAGAAGGAGAATGTGGTCCCCACCGCACATGAGTACCTGAGGACCCACCCAGGGGGTCGAAATCTGGACACCCCCATTGTGCTGGTCAAACAGGGATTTGAGCCTCCCACCTTCACAGGCTGGTTCCACACCTGGGACCCACACATGTGGAGTGTATGTAGCATGCATTTTAGTCAGGATAATTATGAGGTGATAATACACATTGTAAGAGGGTCATATACGTATGACAAGCCTAACAATGCATTGTAACTGCATAATAACGCATTACACCGCTTGGCTTCAGGTAGTGTTACCAAAGTCTCTTTACTCAGGGCACAAAAGATTGAATTAAACAAGCTGCTTTGCTTTGTATATCCACAGGGAGGGAAATCCTACCAGGAGTTGAAGGCTGAGCTTGGGGATGCCACTGATATCATCCAGATCACCGTGGTGAGTCTCTACTCTCTCTCAAGCCCACTCACGTCATCTGATTTTACGAAACAGTTCTCATGTAAACATTCTTTACAAATGCACAAAGGAAATCTACAGTATGTACATGTAAGTGTTAATGTTCATATGTATTAGAAAAAAGGTCCACCAATAAAGTTCCCGAAGGTCTAGCTACCATTTGACCAGGTGTTCTAACCTAGCCCAGTCATTAAGGAACAATTATTGCATCGTCATAGAAACCACAGTCAAATATTATTTTCTGCTCTGGTTAAATTAATGGTCTCTTGTCTGTTTGTGGCTACAGGACAGAACCACATCCAACTCCACTCAAAATAATTCCAAGAACATTGGAGAACCACTGTTGTCCCCCACCGTTGGGGTCACCTTCCCTGCAGACAAGCTGTTAAACCGCCAGACAGACGACCTGCCCGATGGGGTTGACCCTACCAAGAAGGAGGTAAACTAACACTGGATCTCCATGATTGGTCTCTCACCAGTCTGTACTTCAGTGTAGCTGTCAGCTAAATTCATGATTATTGTAGTCAGTCACTCATCTATTTTAACATGTACTATAACTATACCATACCTCTATCTTTTCCAGGAGTATCTGTCCAATGATGACTTTGCTCTGATCCTGGGTGTGTCCCGGGTAGAGTTCTACTCCATGCCCTCCTGGAAGCAGCAGAATCTGAAGAAAGAGAAGGGTCTGTTCTAGGAGAAGAATATCTACACCTCAGGTCTCATTTTGACAGTGTAAAATAGCATGTTGTCAAATCACACTTTAGTGTTTATTTCATAGGGAGTTTAGAATGCAAGAATTACACATCTTAATTCTGCATCTTGAATTTGCACCGTTATTCGTGCATCCTTAAATGTAAAAAAATATTGCTCCTGCGTGGACAAAAGTATAGGGAGAATTTCAGACATGGTTGACACTAGCACTGCTTTTTTGTGCTGTCAAAATTAGGCCCCTCATGTTTTGTCATCTTTCACTTCTACTCTTCTGCCAATATGAGAATGTGTGAATGAGTGGTTAGTTATTTTTTTCGCTTCTGAAATGTTGCTGTTGGAATTTAAACAATCAAGTTATGAAGAGGAAATGTGTAGGTGATAGGAATTATTTTATTCGTTTTGTTATCTGAGATTTATCATAGGCACTATAAGCAGCACAATTTCCCCTGAATTGCTACTTGTGTCACTGAATTCTACCTGGATATGTAATGTAGATGTCAAGCATTTAAGATTAAGCAGGAGAAGATATTGGTTCTATACCTTATTTTCACAATGAGCCTTAACATTGAAAATGTATCTTAAAATGTATCTTTGTTACTTCATGTGCTTCATAATATAAATGTTGAGATCTAATGTATCAATGAAATTCAAGATTGTCAAATAGAGATAACTACTGTGGTATTTAGTTTTTGCTATGTTGGATAAACACAGATTAATAGGTCTTTATATGAAGACCCTTCAGTTGACTGCTGAATGGCAGTCAATAAAGATAATAATCCCCACTTTGTGTAAGTTCAATACCTTCAGCAAATCATAATAACTAAAATTGGATGTGAAATGAAATAGCAAAGTGTAGTAAAATAACGTTATTAACCGGTTCCCATGCTTTTAAAATAAAATAACGGTTCTGTTCCGGAACAGTATACATCACTTTTGTTTCCAGTTCGGATTCTGTTCCTCTAATAATTTCTCTGTTCTGTTCCCTGAACCGGTTCCAACTCCTGCCTTTACTCGCATAAAAACTGTGGATAGAAACATGATTAGTTGACATACACTCTGAATGACCTGAATGATAAATCCCATATTGGTCTTTCACAGTCAGGCCAACTGTGCAAGTAGGCTAATAGTAGGCCTACAATTGAAACAGATAAATGAGGCTGTCAACTGAGTCAGAAATTCACAGGTTTCTGATTATTTATTTATTTTGCTCTCAAAGTCAGACTTTCTTAATAGAAAAACAACAAAATTGGATGTTCTAAATCCATAACAATGCTTAAACCACATCAGGAGACCACTTTTGAGGTTTGGGAAAAATCCAAGAAATGTGGATTGCTTTGTGTAGTTAAGTGCACAGGCACCTAGAACTGTTGAACTGGTTAGCTGTGTTTCTGTAGCACATAAGATGGAGTTTGTAAAACAAATGGCCACTGGATTGATGCAAATAATCATAATATAATTATGCCAGGTAGGCATAGGCCACTTTATAGCTAGTTATCATTTAATTGAGAAGGCTACCAGAAAACGGTTATGCCTTTTTATATATATATTTTTTATATTAAAACATACAATCTACTTGCAGTGAAGCCACTCAACATCTACATCACATTAGTCATCTAACAGACTCCCATCCAGAGCGACCCACAGAAGCAACCAGGGTCAACGCCCTGCTCAAGGGCACGTTGGTTGACAGATCTCCCACAAGGTCAAAAACGGGGACCTGGGCCCAAGCTGCCAACCGCCAGGCCACCAGCCCTCCAAGACCCCCCACAGTTCCCCAAGAGCTGCCCCTCAACCATCCGACACCCCAACAGCCCCCCCTTCCCCAAGCTCACGTCCCCCAATGCACCAATAACCAACAAAATGAACAAAAGAGTAAAAAGACAAAGACAAAGGAAAACAGGAAACAATGCAAAAAACTAAAGACATCAAGGACAACAAAAATCATAACAGCAAGGCCACCAGCCCTCCAAGACCCCCCCTCCCCCACAGTTCCCCAAGAGCTGCCCCTCAACCATCCGAGACTCCGCACCCCAACAGTCCCCCCTTCCCCAAGCTCACGTCCCCCAATGCACCAATAACCAACAAAATTAACAAAAGAGTAAAAAGCCAAAGAAAATGGAAAACAGAAAACAATGCAAAAAACTAAAGACATCAAGGACAACAAAAATCATAACAGCAAGGCCAACTGAATATGTTTGGGTGCATGTATGGCACTATTTACGTGTGTATGTGTCTTTGTGTCCGTGTATGTGCACATGTATGCATTTGAAAGAGAGTGTGTGTATATGCATGTGTACAAACACATGCGCGGCATCAGCCTCAGGCAAACAGGCAGTGTCATTCAAACTGACTTTTAGTTTAGTTTTATTTTGACTTTATTTTTATTTATTTTTACTTTTATCTTTGACCGTCATTCTATCCCCCGCCCAGCAACTCCCCTTCCCCTTGTCTCCAATTCCACATCCCAACCCTCAGCTTCCCTCACCCCATCACACCTATCTCTGCTGGCCACCCTCTTAGGATTTCTACACACCATATATATTTAAACTATGCTGTGATGTTTAACATACAATTTGAATCTATCTAATCGAATAGAATCCACAGATTGTGAGTTGAAGATAAATACTTTTACTAAGAGTATTAGCATATTAGTAATTGACTGACCAGGTCTCTCCAGATCTCCCAACAATACTATTTATAAGGTCAATTTTAGATAATTATTAATCATTTTCAGACATTCCTGAACCCGAGACCAGAAACAGGCTACCTGAGGGCAATACCAAAACAAATGGTCTATTGATTCTGTATCCTCACAACAAAATCTGCAGAGCTGTGATGATTGTATGCCCCAAATATTCAACATTTAGTTGGTGGCAAGAATTCTGTACCCGTAAAACATTTTTGGCCTGAAAAGCACAAAGTCTTGAATCTTGTGTCGTTTTATATATCAACTCACCATGGAATCGGTACATCAAAAATCTCTTCCCAACTATTTTGCAATCTGTATGGCACAGCTGTCAACATCCTGGTCCTCAAATGAAACTGGTATACTTTCCTATTTATGCTGTTTTTATTCCTCAGCCAGTTTTGATCCTTTATATTGGGCAGACAGACCTCCTCCCGCTGCCACCTGTCTCCTCCATTTTTGGGGTAATGCTGTAATCAATTGGTTGTAATCTTGGATTGAGCAGACGTTCCCATACAATTCTGATAACTCCATGAAAGACATAACTCTACCATTCCAATTTACAATATCATTTAAAAACAAAACACAATTTTCAAACATCTTTTCCATAAATACAGTTATTTTATCAACCATCACTTTTGAGTTCAGCCATAATATTTGTTGTAATATTTGTTCTATCTTTTCGGGGGGATGAAATTGAAATTGTAACCAGCTCTGCAATGCTTGTTTGAAAAAGAGAGATACTTTGAAAAAATGCTTAATTTTCAATTAATCGAAAATGAGACATCACAATCTGTACAAAGGCAAAAAGGCCATTTTTAAACAATGGATGAGCTTTTCTTAGAAATCTACTGGAGAACCATTTAGGGTTCAAGTAAAACTTTGGATAACTGAAGCTTTTAGAGAGCGGTTTAGTGCTTTATAGTTCAAAATCTCAACCTACCCAGTTCATATTCATTATATAGATAGACACGCTTTATCTTGTCTGGTTTAGCATCCCAGATAAAGCTAAATATTTTTTGCTCATATGATTTCAAAAACAAATCATCAGGAGTAGGCAGCACCATAAGTAAGTGAGTAAACTGAGATATGATTAAGGAGTTAATCAGGGCCATTTTTCCATAAATAGACAGGTATTTACCTCTCCATAGTTGCAGGATCTTGTCTATTTTTACAAGTTTTCTATTGAAATTCATTGTGGAGAGCTAATTTATATATTTTGTGATTTGAATACCAAGTATGTCTACTTCACCGTTAGTCCATTTTATAGGTAAACTGCAGGGTAATGTAAAAGTTGTATTTTTGAAAGATCCAATACGTAATATTGTACACTTATCATAATTAGGTTTTAGACCAGAGAGTCCAGAAAAGTTATCTAGATCGTCAATGAGACATTGCAGGGATCTAGCTTGCGGACTTAATATCAAACTTGAGTCATCGGCATACATGGACACCTTTGTTTTTAAGCCTTGTATTTCTAATCCCCTAATGTTGTTATTTGATCTGATTTTAATAGATTTTTTATAGCATTTCGATGGCCATAACAAATAGATATAGTGACAGCGGACACCCTTGTTTAACTCCTCTTAACCATTCAAAACTCTCTGAGAAGTAGCCACTATTTACTATTTTACACCTGTGGTTGCTATACATTGCTTATACACATTTTATAAGAGAATCACAGAAAGAAAAAAAATCCAGGCATAAATAAATAAAACCCAGTTTTACTTTATCAAAGGCCTTTTCAAAATCCGCTATTAATACCAGGCCTGGCTTCTTAGATGTTTCGTGTTGTTCTATTATTTCTAGTAGTTGTCTCCAATGTATCTCCAAAACCTTTTTAATTCTGAGTGCCATGCATTTTGCTAGTATTTTTGCATCACAACATTGAAGTGTAAGAGGCCTCCAGTTTTTTTGTTGTTGATATTTGCCATCTGGGTCTTGTTTTAATAATAGTAAAATCAGACCTTCCTGCTGAGTACCTGACAGACTACCATTTCTATAGGAGTAGTTAAATTGTTGTGGTCCTCTGTAGCTCAGCTGGTAGAGCATGGCGCTTGTAACGCCAAGGTAGTGGGTTCGATCCCCGGGACCACCCATACACAAAAATGTATGCACGCATGACTGTAAGTCACTTTGGATAAAAGCGTCTGCTAAATGGCATATTATTATTATTATTATTATTAAAACGGTTAGGTTTACCAGAAGATGGATAGGCCTATCATTAGCACCGCTATATTTCTCCTGTTCCTTAATTGTTCGAAACCTGGACGTATTACATCAAAGTAGCCTATAGCCAAAATCCCACCATAGAAACGTGGAGGCAATTATTTTATAAAGACTTCGTTCATATGAGTTCTCCTATTCTATTGGTTTTCTTTCAACTTTCTTTCATTGTCTAGCAGCCAAAGGCATTATCCTAGTCATATTAGCAAGTTGTTGCATCTTTAGATCTCCCCTCTTTCTAAATTTCTAACAGATATTTCCATCTCTGTCCATGAAACCGCTCACATGTACAGTGCGCATTTTATAACAGTGTTTTCCAGCAAATTCCATTTTGGAACATTCACGCATAGGCCTAACACTGTTTGCACATTTAAAGAAAAAATAAGCTAAAACATTCTGATCTGTTCCATCAGCTCTATTATTTGACATGGTGTATACCTCCACTACACTACTTATATATGCATTGTTGGGATTAAGAAGTGAGTATACGCAATGACCACTTAAAAATAAGTGGGTATACGGCAAATAGCTGTGTATACTCTCCACTACACCACTGGTCTTTTGACCAATCACATCAGATCTTTTCACATCAGATCTTTTTCAGAGCTGATCCAAATGGGGCAAAACACCAATTAGTGAAAAAAATATCAGAATTGGGCTGCCTGTCAAAACGCAGCCTTAGAGACATACCACCGGTTTCTACACTTGACTGTGTGTCTAACATGTTATGAGTGAGTTGGCATTAACAATTATACTAGGTATTGCAATAATGAGCAGTTAGCTTCTAGTAACATTAAGCCTATTTCTATCTTCATTTTAAAGTGTGTACGAAGGTGTCATATTCTCTGACTATTCTAGTATGTGATCTCAAGGACGGTGGTGAACATAATTTCCCTTTGCCTGTGAGTGTCCAGCCTCAAAGGGCTCCTGGAGGGGGGTACGTATAGGACCCACGGACGAAAGGGCTCACTCCCCTACTTGGACATCAGGACCTGGGCTGACTCTGGGACTAAGCAGCCTGAGAACGACCTGAGTAGTCTTTCAAAACATAAGCCTGGTGGTTACTCATCCTCATAATGCAAATACAGTACGGCAAAAATAATAGCTAGCTACTAATAATACCTTCAACAATTATGAGTGTGTGTTTCTGTAGTTCCACATGCATGAATTCTCACAACACAGTTTTTGGGTTCAGTGAGCAATAACACATGCACTGTAGATTGTTTACAAATACGACTAGCTTATTTAAATTGACAGTTTTCTTTAAAAACTCACTTTCGGCATTAGGCACAAAACAAAAAAATGTCCTTCAATATTAGTGTGGGAAACAGGGGAGAACAACTGATGGCCCCCTCTCTTTGAAACCAAGAAGTTCAATGCCGACCTCAGTACTGCAGGCTGTTGTTTTCAAAAAAGCATAATCCCCAATTTAAATCAAATCAAATTGTATTTGCCACATGCGCTGAATACAACTGGTGTAGACATTACAGTGAAATGCTTACTTACAAGCCCTTAACCAACAATGTAGTTTTTTAAATAAAAAAGTAAAATCAAAAAAGTGTTAATTAAGAAAAATACAAAACAAAAGCAAATAGCTAAAGTGCAACAGTAAACTAAAATAGAGTAGGGAGGCTATATACAGGGGGGTACCGGTACAGAGTCAATGTGCGGGGGCACCGGCTAGTTGAGGTAATTGAGGTCATATGTACATGTGGGTAGAGTTAAAGTGACTATGCATAAATAGTAAACAGAGTAGCAGCAGCGTAAAAGAGGGGGATGGGGTGGGGGGGGGGGCAGTGCAAATAGTCCGGGTAGCCATGATTAGCTGTTCAGGAGTCTTATGGCTTGGGGGTAGAAGCTGTTGAGAAGCCTTTTGGACCTAGACTTGGCACTCCGGTACCGCTTGCCGTGCGGTAGCAGAGACAACAGTCTATGACTAGGGTGGCTTGAGTCTTTGACACATTTTAGGGCCTTCCTCTGACACCGCCTGGTATAGAGGTCCTGGATGGCAGGAAGCTTGACCCCAGTGATGTACTGGGCCGTACGCACTACCCTCTGTAGTGCCTTGCAGTCGGAGGCCGAGCAGTTGCCATACCAGGCGGTGATGCAACCAGTCAGGATGCTCTCGATGGTGCAGCTGTAGAATTTTTTGAGGATCTGAGGACCCATGCCAAATCTTTTCAGTCTCCTGAGGGGGAATAGGTTTTGTCGTGCCCTCTTCACGACTGTCTTGGTGTGTTTGGACCATGGTAGTTTGTTGGTGATGTGGACACCAAGGAACTTGAAGCTCTCAACCTGTTCCACTACAGCCCCGTCGATGAGAATGGGGGCGTGCTCAGTCCTCTTTTTTTTTCTGTAGTCCACAATCATCTCCTTTCTCTTGATCACGTTGAGGGAGAGGATGTTATCCTGGCAACACACGGCCAGGTCTCTGTGTTGTCGGCAAACTTAATGATGGTGTTGGAGTCGTGCCTGGCCATGCAGTCATGGGTGAACAGGGAGTACAGGAGGGGACTAAGCACGCACCCCTGAGGGGCCCCCGTGTTGAGGATCAGCGTGGCAGACGTGTTGTTACCTACCCTTACCACCTGGAGGCGGCCTGACAGGAAGTCCAGGATCCAGTTGCAGAAGGAGATGTTTAGTCCCAGGATCCTTAGCTTAGTGATGAGCTTTGAGGGCACTATGGTGTTGAACGCTGAGCCGTAGTCAATGAATAGCATTCTCACGTAGGTGTTCCTCTTGAACAGGTGGGAAAGGGCAGTGTGGAGTGCAATAGAGATTGCATCATCTGTGGATCTGTTGGGGCAGTATGCAAATTGGAGTGGGTCTAGGATTTCTGGGATAATGGTGTTGATGTGAGCCATGACCAGCCTTTAAAGGACTTCATGGCTACAGATGTGAGTGCTATGGGTCGGTAGTCATTTAGGCAGGTTATCTTAGTGTCCTTGGGCACAGGGACTATGGTGGTCTGCTTGAAACATGTTGGTATTACAGACTGAAAATGACAGTGAAGACACTTGCCAGTTGGTCAGCACATGCTCGGAATACACGTCCTGGTAATCCGTCTGGCCCTGCGGCCTTGTGAATGTTGACCTGCTTAAAAAAGTCTTACTCACATCGGCTACGGAGAGTGTGATCACATAGTCATCCGGAACAACTGATGCTCTCATGCGTGCTTCAGTGTTGCTTGCCTCAAAGCGAGCATAGAAGTGATTTAGCTCGTCTGGTAGGCTTGTGTCATTGGGCAGTTCGCGGCTGTGCTTCCCTTTGTAGTCTGTAATAGTTTTCAAGCCCTGCCACATCCGACAAGCGTCAGAGCCGGTGTAGTACGATTCAATCTTAGTCCTGTATTGACTCTTTGCCTGTTTGATGGTTTGTCGGAGGGCATAGCGGGATTTCTTATAAGCTTCCGGGTTAGAGTCCCGCTCCTTGAAAGTGGCAGTTCTACCCTTAAGCTCAGTGCGGATGTTGCTTGTAATCCATGGCTTCTGGTTGGGGTATGTCACTGTGGGGACGACGTCATCGATGCACTTATTGATGAAGCCAGTGACTGATGTGGTGTACTCCTCAATGATATCTAGCATCTGCGTCATCTGACCACTTTTTTATTAACCGAGTCACTGCTGCTTCCTGCTTTAGTTTTTGCTTATAAGCAGGAATCAGGAGGATAGAGTTATGGTCAGATTTGCCAAATGGAGGGCGAGGGAGAGCTTTGTTTGCGTCTCTGTGTGTGGAGTAAAGGTGGTCTAGAGTTTTTTTTTCCTCTGGTTGCACATTTCACATGCTGATAGAAATTAGGTAGAACAGATTTAAGTTTCCCTCCATTAAAGTCCCCGGCCACTAGGAGCGCTGCCTCTGGATGAGCGTTTTCCTGTCTGCTTATGGCCTTATACAGTTCATTGAGTGCAATCTTAGTGCCAGCATCGGTTTGTTGTGGTAGATAGACAGATACAAAAAATATAGATGAAAACTCTCTTGGTAAATAGTGTGGTCTACAGCTTATCATGAGATACTCTACCTCAGGCGAGCAAAACCTTGAGACTTCCTTAGTATTCGATTTTATGCACCAGCTGTTGTTTACAAATATACACAGACCTCCACCCCTTGTCTTACCGGAGTCAGCCGTTCTATCGTGCCGATGTAGCGTATAGCCCGCTAGCTGTATCTTATCCATGTCGTCGTTCAGCCACGACTCTGTGAAACACAAGATATTACAGTTTTTAATGTCCCGTTGGTAGGATAACCTTAGTCTTAGGTCATCCGATTTGTTTTCAAATGATTGAACATTGGCTAATAGGATTGATGGAAGAGGCAGTTTACTCGCGAGCCGTCGGATCCTTACAAGGCACCCCGGCCTACGTCCACGATATCTCTGTCTCTTTCTCATGCGAATGACGGGGATTTGGGCCTTGTCGGGTGTCTGTAGAATTTCCTTCGCGTCCGACTCGTTGAAGAAAAAATCTTCGTCCAATACGAGGTGAGTAATCGTTGTCCTGATATCCAGAAGCTCTTTTTGATCATAAGAGACGGTGGCAGAAACATTATGTACAGAATAAATTACAAATAACGTGAAAAAACACACATAATAGTACAATTGGTTAGAGGGCTGTAAAACGGCAGCCATCTTCTCCGGCGCCATTCTGGTAAGTGAGTAGGAAAATGGCAATCTTCGTGGGCAATATTAGCGTAAATAACATCAAAATTCTAAGACAGTCATGGTACAAATATTTGCTTCTATTATGTCCTTGAACTGATCATTTTAAAATCACACACAGAAGAAGTTATAAGGATAATTTAGATTGTACCGGCAGTCTGCAGTACCCCAGTCGGCCTTCAATTTGAGATCCTCAATGAGAGGGGGCAGCAATGAGCTAACCTGCAATGTCACTTCCTGGACTAGCTCAAACTGAGCATGTTATGTCTCCATGAGACGCCATTTTAGCAAGCTAAACACAGACTTCCTTGGCTTTAAATGTGCTATTAAGTCTTCACATAGGGATGAATGGTGTCACGTGATCGATGGCTTTATCCATTTATATAATCTATGGTGGGAAACCGTTGGAGGATATCTACTGACCCCACCTTAACGACAGGGTGAAAGGTTAAACAGGAATGTCACATATCTCAGTGATGAGATATGATGGCCACACCTCTCTACCACAAAGCCAATGATTGACACGCTGACCTGTGCACCTGAGTGATAGGCAGACATGACACACACCTGTCCCACCATCTTCTCGTCCAGGCTCTCAATATGTCGGGCCTCCTGGCCTGTGATTCAGCCGCAGAGGACGGTGATGTTGCGGGCCACCGTGTCGAAGCCACAGATCTTATACCATGTGTCTCTCCAGGCCCCACCCTCTGAATGAGAGTGCTGGTATAACTCCTCATCCTCCCCCGCATCCCACACCAACTGGATCCTGACCCAGTCGTGGGGCCAGAACATGTCCTTGAATCACAGGTAGATCTTGTCCACCATGCGCCGGCCTTGGACTTGGGGAGGGCTTGCTTAAACATGGCTGCCACATTCTCTTTCAGGAAGCCCAAAGGGACAGTCATGATGACGTGGTCTGCAGTAAAGCACTGGCCCCCCTGGCACAGCACTCTGGCTGGATGGGTGTGGCTCACCTCCAGGGCCCAGTGGATACTGTGTACAGGGAGGAGATGGCCTCATCCGTGCATTTGCTCCTCTTGCACCACTCAAAGACCCCTGGGCAGTTCTCTGAAGCCGCCAGGGGCAACTAGGTTAACTCCTCATCCAGGTAGCCCCTCAAGCTCTGGGTGCTGTGCCTCATCTCCAAATCAAAAGCGCTGGAGGTGCACCTACTGAAGAGGGCACATACCTGCTCCACTTCACCCACCAGCAGCTGCCTCCCGCTCTCCTTGAAGAAGAAGTCCCTAGGGGTGACGGAGCCCAGCAGGCACATTATGCTGGCTGAGCCGCTCTCCACCACCAGCAGGCCCCGCTCCTGAGCTAGCAGGAATAGAACAGTGGGGGCTGGTGGGAGATGCTATAGGAGGATGGGCTCATTGTAATTGCTGGAATGGAATCAATGGAACGGAGTCATGTGGTATCCATATGTTTGATAATATAAGTCTAATCACTGTATATGGCTGAGCGCATAGTGGCATAGGCCTATAGGCTATATTAGAGATGTTTCTTCTCTTTTCTTTGCACTGGAAGAATGTGGCCTTTGATGAACACATTTCATGCAAATCTACTACACTTTGTATGACAGGGGACATTAGCAGAATCTTTTTTCATACGACAAATCACAAGGTAGCCTAGACCTACTCTGCTGATACTGACAAACAGATCAATAAAAATGACCTTGTCTTGAATGCAACCATCTAATCTAGGCCTACGAAAAGGGGAGACAGAATTGACACAGTGCATTCGGAAAGTATTCAGACCACTTGAGTTTTTCCACATTTTGTTGCGTTACAGCCTTATTCTAAAATTGATTACATTGTTTTTTCCCCTCATCAATCTACACACAATACCCCATAATGACAAAGCAAAAATTGGTTTTTAGAAATGTGTGCTAATTTATTATAAAAAAACGGATACAACAGGTGTAGGTAGAACTTACCATGAAATGCTTACTTGCAAGCCCTTAACCAACAATGCAGAGTTTTATTATTTTTTAAGTAAGAAAAAATGAATATAATTTATATGTATCTATATATATATATATTTTTTTTTTATATACTAAAGTAAGAAAAAGTAACAATGAAATTAAAGAGCCTATATACAGGGGGTACCGGTACCGAGTCAATGTGCGGGGGTACAGGTTAGTCGAGGTAATTAAGGTAATACAGTGCATTCAGAAAGTATTCTGACCCCTTGACTTTTTCCCCATTTTGTTAACAGCCTTATTCTAAAATGGATGAAATTGTTTTTTTCCCTCATCAATCTACACACAATACCCCATAATGACAAAGCAAAAAAACAGGTTATTATACGTTTTTGCACATTTATTAAAAATACATACTGAAATATCACATTTACATAAGTATTCAGACCATTTACTCAGTACTTTTTTGAAGCACCTTTGGCAGCGATTACATCCTCGAGTCTTCTTGGGTATGACGCTACAAGCGTGGCACACCTGTATTTGGGGAGTTTCTCCCATTCTTCTCTGCAGATCCTCTCAAGCTGTGGGCCCTTATATAGACAGGTGTGCGCCTTTCCAAATCATGTCCAATCCATTGAATTTACCACAGGTGGACTCCAATCAAGTTGTAGAAACATCTCAATGATGATCAATGGAAACAGGATGTACGTGAGCTCAATTTCGAGTCTCATAGCAAAGGGTCTAAATACTTATGTAAATAAGGTATTTCTGTTTTTGTTATTTTATAAATCTGCAAAAATAGCTAGCTAATGTTAGCTGTGCTCGATGGTCTTATCTTCCCTGAACCTTGTTCTCAGGGCCAGGGTTCCAGTCTAGAAGCACGGTTTCCACTGCTCCTACAGTTTCGTTTTGGTACTGCAGTTTCACTAACGCCCGGCCCAGAAAGACAATTTCCATAGACGGCCACATAGAGAAGTCAGATTTGAAAATTCCTAATAAGATACTTTAGTCATGACCTTTGTGCACAAAACATAGGTCTGTGATGGTCTTGGAATTTGAGGTTACGGTAATTGGAAAGGCCAATGTACATGGAGGGGGGGGGGGGGGGTATCAGATTGGGATTGGCGAATATTAGACTCAAAAGAAATGTGCCAACTTCACTATTACCATTACACTTCGTTATTATCACTTGCATTTCATTATTATTATTCAAGTTATTACCTCAAATATTAGTCTAGTACACAAATGAAGAAATGTCAGATTGGAGAGGAATTCCGAAAAAATACAGTTTCCGATTCTGACGCACTAAACCATTCACACCAAAGCCGATGCGTTTTCCCCTCTACTTTTCCAAACAATTACCATAACGTCACCAATGCTGCTGCGGTCATTCTCTGTGTCAATATGTTGTTCAAAGTGGCTAGAGAGGATGCAGTAATGGGAGAAAAATCATATACTACTGGAAAAATAATATGCGACTGAAAATATTAGGATTTAAGCTATGCATCCTATAGGATGAATCATGAGAAGAGCTTGGCTACGTTTCATTCAGTTGCACCCCATTTAATAAGCTAAACTGGGCATATTTTTGTGGAATCTTTCTGAATGGACATTATAATTAGTGAACTCATACATGCACACCCACCCACCCACCTAAAAGGACCCATCAAAGCCGGCTGCAGCGCATCTTACTCAGACATTTGTCCTTTCCCAAAAAAAATATCAAAAGATAGTCTACATTATAGGATAATTCAAAATCAATGTAACCTATCATATAAATTGACGAGGAAAGTTTGAAGGGGGATATATAGAGACAGCTGTGATAGGCATGAAGATGAAATCGACAACCATTAGAAAATAGAAATACATGCACACAACCTGTCCATAGCCTAATTTTCAGCAGTTATACATTTTAGTGAAGCAATGGGTGGTTATGTTGACACAACATTTTATTTTGAGAGAATGCTTTATCTAAATCTGGGCAAACACTTACTGATAAGGGTAAACTTATTATTTTCTCTGTATTTTAGGGTTGCCTATGACAAATGCCTGAAGGTACCACGTTCATCTGTACAAACAATAGTATGCAAGTATAAACACCATGGGACCACGCAGCCGTCATACCACTCAGGAAGGAGACGCGTTCTGTCTCCTAGAGATGAACGTACTTGCAAATCAATCCCAGAACAACAGCAAATGACCTTGTGAAGATGCTGGAGGAAACAGGTACAAAAGTATCTATATCCACAGTAAAACGAGTCGTATATCGACATAACCTGAAAGGCAGCTCAGCAAGGAAGAAGACACTGCTCCAAAACCGCCATAAAAAAGCCAGACTACAGTTTGCAACTGCACATGGGGACAAAGATTGTACTTTTTGGAGAAATGTCCTCTGGTCTGATGAAACAAAAATAGAACTGTTTTGCCATAATGAACATTATTATGTTTGAAGGAAAAAGGAGGTGGCTTGCAAGCCGAAGAACACCATCCCTACCGTGAAGCACGGGAGTGGCAGCATCATGCTGTGGGGGTGCTTTGCTGCAGGAGGGACTGGTGCACTTCACAAAATAGATGGCATCATCATGTTGAAGGAAAATTATATGGATATATTGAAGCAACATCTCAAGACATCAGTCAGGAAGTTAAAGCTTGGTCGCAAATGGGACTTCCAAATGGACAATGACCCCAAGCATACTTCCAAAGTTGTGGCAAAATGGCTTAAGGACAACAAAGTCAAGGTATTGGAGTGGCCATCACAAAGCCCTGACCTCAATCCTATAGAAAATGTGTGGGCAGAACTGAAAAAGCATGTGCGAGCAAGGAGGCCTACAAACCTGACTCAGTTACAACAGCTCTGTCAGGAGGAATGGGCCAAAATTCACCCAACTTATTGTGGGAAGCTTGTGGAAGGCTACCCAAAATGTTTGACCCAAGTTAAACAATTTAAAGGCAATGCTACCAACTACTAATTGAGTGTATTTAAACTTCTAACCCACTGGGAATGTGATGAAAGAAATAAAAGCTGAAATAAATAATTCTCTCAACTATTATTCTGACATTTCACAATCTTTTTTTTTTTTGTAATCTTATATATTATTATTATTATTATTTATTTTTTTTCCGGGGGGATGGATCAGCTTAATATTGCAGATAGATGGTATCTTCTATCAATGTAATTGTCTGCATCACTTCCAATCCCCCATGTTTATTTTTATTTTTTATATATATATTCCCCTTTATTACTTTTCAACCCCACCATCCTTTCCCTACTTGGAGTAAATTAGTGAACAACAACGCCCAGGCCTCTACTTCCGGTCTATACTTACTATCTACACCTTATGGACAGAGTTAATTTTACAATAATTCTATATATATATATATATATATATATATATATATATATATATATAATTTTTATTTTTTATTTTTTATTTTTGCTCCTGAACCTCTTCTACTCTCAACCTCTCCGATCATTTTCATGATGTCCATCCGGTTTGCTTCTAAATGCCATATCTTTCTAACTGTGCTCTTTCCCAAAAGCTCCCAACATACAACCTATATACTTATTATGGACACAGTATGCTTACATTATTAGCTATCTTTGTTATTATTTGTTGTTATTTGTTATTAGTCCCATCCTTCAACTCTATTCAATACCTCCCATCTATCTCTTAACACCATCCATATAGGATTTCTATTTGCCATATATATTTCAACCGTACTGTGATGTTTTACAAAAGTTCTGAACCTTTCTATTCTCATTGCTTCTACAGATTGTGAATTAAAAATAAACATTTTTGCTAAAAGTATTATTATATTATTGATTGATTGACTATGACTTTTCAGATCACCCAGTAATGCTATCTGCAAGGTTAGTTCCAGGTAAATATTGCAATCCTTTAGCCATTCCTGGACCTGTGTCCAAAAACAAGCTACAAATGGACAGAACCAAAACAAATGATCTAATGATTCTATCTCTTCACAGCAAAATCTGCAGAGCTGGGAAGATTGTATCCCCCATATAAATAACATTCTATTGGTAGCAAGAATTTTATATAATAATTTAAATTGAAAGATTCAAATTTTTGAATCCGGTGTCGTTTTGCGTGTCAGTTCATAAACACTATGCCATGGGATCGGTACGTCAAAGATCTCTTCCCAACTATTTTGCAATCTATATGGGACGGCTGTCAATCCTTTGGTCCTTAAGTGAAACTGATATACTTTTTTATTTATCACAGTTTTCCTTAACCAATTATGTTCTTTAATGCAAGGCCGACAGACAAGTTCCTTACTTTCTCCCCCTTCAACTTTCCTCTTCCACTTTTGCGGTAAGGCTGCAATTATTTGGTTGTAATTTTGGATAGAGCAGACATTTCCATATGTTTTTGTTAGCTGCATGTGCGACATAACTCCACCAGTCCTACCGATGATATCATTTACGAAGATTATACCTTTTTTAAACATTCTGTCAGAAAATAAAGGTTTTTTGTCAATTAGTATATTTGAATTTAACCACAATATTTGTTGCATTATTTGTTCTGTCGTTTCTGGAGGATTAAATTGAAATTGCAACCAACTTTCTATGGCTTGTTTTAGAAATAGTGACATTTGGGAGATTATTTCCTTTTCAAATAACTGAAAGTGAGAGGTTGTAATCTGAATAAAGGGAAAAAGGCCTTTCTTGAACAGTGGGTGAGACAATCTTACTAATTTGCTTGAGAACCAGTTCGGATTTAAGTATAACTTTTGGATGACTGAAGATTTTAGTGATAGGTCTAATGCTTTAATATTTAATAATTTCTGTCCTCCGAATTCATATTCATTATATAAATATGCTCTTTTAATTTTGTCTGGCTTGCCGTTCCAAATAAAATTGAATATTTTTTTCTCATATAATTTAAAAAACTGTTTGCTAGGCGTAGGCAAGACCATAAGCAAATAGGTAAACTGGGATAATACTAAAGAGTTAATCAGGGTGATTTTTCCACAAATTGACAGGTATTTTCCTTTCCATGGTAGTAAGATCTTATCTATTTTTGCTAACTTTCTATTAAAATTTATTGAAGTGAGATCATTTATTTCCTTTGGGATATGTATTCCGAGTATATCCACATCACCATCAGACCATTTTATTGGTAAACTACATGGTAATGTAAAAATTGTATTTTTAGTGATCCAATACGTAATATAGTACATTTGTCATAATTTGGTTTTAATCCAGAGAGGTTAGAAAATGTATCTAGATCCTCTATGAGGCTGTGGAGGGATTCTAGTTGTGGATCTAAAAGAAAACATGAATCATCTGCGTACAATGACACCTTTGTTTTTAAGCCCTGTATTTCTAATCCTCTGATATTATTATTGGATCTGATTTTAATAGCTAACATCTCGATGGCCACAATAAATAGATATGCCGATAGTGGACAACCTTGTTTCACTCCTCTTGACAGTTTAAAACTTTCTGAGAAATAGCCATTATTTACTATTTTACACCTAGGGTTACTATACATGATTTTGACCCATTTTATAAGAGATTCTCCAAAATTGAAATGCTCCAGGCATTTATATATAAATTCCAGTCGAACTTTATCAAATGCCTTTTTCGAAGTCTGCTATGAATAGCAGGCCTGGTTTCCCATATTTTCCATAGTGTTCTATTGTTTCCAATACTTGCCTTATATTATCTCCAATGTATCTTCCATGTAAAAAACCTGTCTGATTAGAATGAATAATATCCGACAATACCTTTTTAATTCTAGGCGCTATACATTTTGCTAGGATTTTTGCATCACAACACTGAAGTGTAAGGGGCCTCCAATTTTGTAAATGGACTGGATCTTTATATTTTCCACTTGTATCCTGTTTCAGTAATAATGAGATCAGACCTTCTTCTTGAGTGTCAGATAATCTAACATTTACATAGGAGTGGTTAAAACATGCTAATAACGGTCCTCTTAGTATATCAAAAAAGGTTTAGTATACCTCGATTGGTATGCCATCCAACCCTGGAGTTTTCCCGGACTTAAAGTCTTTAATTGCATCCAGAAGTTCCTCCTCTGTAATTTCACCTTCACATGAGTCTTTCTGTGTGGCTGTTAATTTGACATTATCAATAGAAAAAAATCTCTACAATTAGCTTCAGTTAGAGGAGATGGAGGCGACTGAAAAGAAAACATATGCTTAAAATACTTTGTTTCTTCCTTCAAAATATCATTAGGTGAATTATGGGTGACTCCGTCAATTGTAACCAGTTTCATTAAGTTCTTTTTGGTAGCATTCCTATGTTGAAGATTAAAAAAGAATTTTGTGCATTTTTCCCCATATTCCATCCAGTTTGCTTTATTTTTATAATATATTACACTTGATCTTTCTTGAATAAGTTTTTCCATTTCTTTTAGTTTTTCCTCTAATTTATTCTGAGCCTCTATGTTACAGTTTTTATTGCCATCTATCTGTTCTGTTAGACTTTCTATTTCCTTTCTTAGTATAAACTCTTTTGACCTAAATTGCTTTTGTTTTCGAGATGAGTACTGAATTGCATGGCCTCTAAAGGCACATTTAAAGGTGTCCCATACAATAAGGGGGATTCGCTGTACCTATGTTATGTTGGAAAAAGTCAGTTATAAATTCCTTTGTTCTAATTATAAATAAATTATCATCTAATAGGCTTTGATTAAATTTCCAATATCCTCGCCCACGTGGAAATTCAGTCAGAGTAATGTATATGCCTATTATATGATGGTCCGACCGCATTCTGTCCCCTATCAACACTTTTTTTTACTTTTGGTGCCAACGAGAATGAGATAAGAAAGAAGTCAAGACGACTAGCTTGATTCAGTCTCCGCCATGTATATCTCACTAGATCAGCATATTTAAGCCTCCATATATCTACTAGTTCTAATGTATCCATGACATTTCACATTCTTAAAATAAAGTGGTGATCCTAACTGACCTAAGACAGGGAATTTTTACTAGGATTAAATCTCAGGAATTGTGAAAAACTGAGTTTAAATGTATTTGGCTAAGGTGTATGTAAACTTCTGACTTCAACTGTATAGCCTAATATATAGGCTATACGAATGATGCATTAATATATGAATTAACTTCTAACTTACACATCTCTCTGTCTTCTTGACTGTTTCCTTTTTGCACAATTCACACATCTGGCAAACTCCAATGGACTCTCTTCCCCCTCTCTCTTGAATGAGTAGCCTATAGACAATGAACAGCAATATACAGTAGTTTAAAACTTATTTAAAGCTATTATTTTAAATAATAGGCCTAGGCCTATTGGAGAAGGGAAGCATTGATCGATCCTCTTGCTTGCTGAATGGATATACATTTTATTTAATTTGTGGTAGAATTTTGTCAAAATGTGTATAGTTTATGTATTTAGTGTAAACTAAATGCTAGTTGGAATTCTAGCCAAAGCATGCTAAACAGCCTGTCATTTTTATCCAAAAACTGTAGAAGCATCATTTCCATCACAGACATTTCCATCACAAACTTAACGGTGGTGGAAATGACAAAAAATCCATTAATGCATTTGTTTTTGTTTTTTTACTTTAGGCTTATTTAATCATGTTTTAAATTCATTTAATCTAGAAAATGCTCAAAGGTGTGCACAAGTTGAAAACTAAGTAGTGTTTATATTTGTTTTTAGAAGATGCCACATAAAACAGCACAGAGGTCACAGACATAGAAACTAAATAGAAAATGATCCTATATGATACCAGGAACATCTGCAAAAAGGTTAGAAGAGATCGCTCAAAAACATACAGAGATGTTTGCATGACAAATGTCAAACTTGATAAAGCTTTATGGAAAGCTGAGAAATACAAAAAAAGGTATGATCGACTGATGAAGAAAATGGAGAGACAAGATTCCCCAAAGGCAAAGGCAAAACAGCAAATGAAGGGAACTCCGAAGAACTTGAGAAGGATTTTATTGTAAAATGCCATCATTGCAGAGTTAAAGCACAAGTATCAAAACATGCGCAGTGCCAAGGACAAACAAGTGGCTTCAAAGATGCCTCAGAGGCAACGTCCTGAGAAAGTATGGCCTGGTCAAAGCCGCAAACTGAGAATTTGGATTTTCAGCAAAAGCAATGAGGGAAAATGAAAACAGGCCAACCAGTCTTCAATACTCCAAGAAAAACAGTGTAACAGAATTAGCATAGCCACAGAAGAGAAAATCACTAGATTATATGAACATGATGACAACAGTAGAACAACAACAGGGAAAAAGGACACTAATGAAGAAAAAGCACAAGCGCTTCTTTAATAGCACAATTTATAACCTTTATCAGAAGTTTAAGACGGAATATTCAGAGATTCAAATTTCGTACTATGAATTCTGCAAAATACATGTCAAGCCAACAGTCCAGGATAGGGACACATGCCTCTGCAAAACCCATGCCAACCTCCAGTTCATGGCGGACAAACTACAGTAACACAAAGTGATCAGCTGCAACAACATTGAGAACCTTATTGAGTCTTTGTGCTGTGAGGACCTGAAGAAAGAGTGCATGTACACAGAGTGCTCCCTTTGCCAAGCAAAAGAGCTTAAACATCTGACTTTGATGCTGGTGAGCAGACATGGTGGTTTGAGTGGAAAAACAAAGCTGAAGAGAGAAAGAAAAAAAACAAAGAGGGAAACATGGAGAAGTTCACTGTACATTTGAATGTAAAAGAAAACGTGTGTGTCACGAGCGTTAACGGAAGATACAGACCAAGGCGCAGCGTGATAAGTGTACATTTTATTAAGTACTTAACTCACGACAAAACAACAAACAAACGAAACGTGAAGTCCTAGGTTACACAAAACAAACCTTAACGGAACAAGATCCCACACCGACTAGTGCCAAACAGGCTGCCTAAGTATGGTCCCCAATCAGAGACAACGAGATACAGCTGCCTCTGATTGGGAACCACCCTGGCCAACATAGATCTAAATGATCTAGAACATCAACATATAAAATATAACACAGAAACTACCCACCCTGGCTCAACATTTCAGAGTCCCCAGAGCCAGGGCGTGACAGTACCCCCGAAAGGCGCGGACTGCGACCGCGCCACACAAACACAACAGGGTAGGAGCCGGGTGGGCATTCCGCCTCGGAGGCGGATCCGGCTCCGGGCGTGACCACCACTTTCTCTCCACCTCCCCGTTGCGCCCCTGATCTGGTCTGGCACCGCTGACTGGAGCTGGACCCGACGACGGTGGATCAAACCGTACAGGCTCCGGACTGGAACCGCTGGCCGGAGCTGGACTGGACACCGGTGGAGCGGATTGCTCTGGCTCCGGAGTGGATCCGTTGACTGGAGTTGGACCGGACCCTGGTGGAGCAGATTGCTCTGGCTCCGGAGTGGAGCCGCTGACCGGTGCCTGACCGGTGCCAGACCAGGCACCGGTGGAACAGGCACGGGCCGTGCCGGACTGGACACACGCACCACTGGCTTGGTGCGGGGAGCAGGAACGGGCCGGACCGGGCTGACGACGCGCACCACTGGCTTGGTGCGGGGAGCAGGAACGGGCCGGACCGGGCTGACGACGCGCACCACTGGCTTGGTGCGGGGAGCAGGAACGGACCGGACCGGGCTGACGACGCGCACCACTGGCTTGGTGCGGGGAGCAGGAACGGGCCGGACTGGGCTGGCGACGTGCACCACTGGCTTGGTGCGAGGGGGAGGAACAGGCCGGACCGGGCTGGCGACGCGCACCACTGGCTTGGTGCGAGGGGCAGGAACAGGCCGGACCGGGCTGGCGACGGGCACCACTGGCTTGGTGCGAGGGACAGGAACAGGCCGGACCGGGCTGGCGACGCGCACCACTGGCTTGGTGCGAGGGGCAGGAACAGGCCGGACCGGGCTGGCGACGCGCACCACTGGCTTGGTGCGAGGGGCAGGAACAGGCCGGACCGGGCTGGCGACGCGCACCACTGGCTTGGTGCGAGGGGCAGGAACAGGCCGGACCGGGCTGGCGACGCGCACCACTGGCTTGGCGCGAGGGACAGGAACAGGCCGGACCGGGCTGGCGCCGTGCACCACTGGCTTGGCGCGAGGGGCAGGAACAGGCCGGACCGGGCTGGCGCCGCGCACCACTGGCTTGGTGCGAGGGGCAGGAACAGGCCGGGCTGGACTGGGAACACGTACCACTGGCTTGGTGCGGGGAGTCGGAACGGGCCGGGCCGGACTGTGGAGGCGGACTGGAGGTCTGGAGCGGAGAGCTGACACAACCCGTCCTGGCTGAATGCCTACTTCCACACAATACGTGTGAGGCATCAGCACAGGACGTACGGGGCTGTGCACTCATACTGGCGCTACAGCACGTGGAACTGGCGCAGGATATACGGGACCGAGGAGGCGTACTGGAGACCACGAGCGTTGAGCCGGCACACCCCGTCCTGGCTGAATGCCCATCTTTGCACGACACGTGCGTGGTGCTAGCACAGGACGTACAGGACTGT
Organism: Coregonus clupeaformis; assembly: GCF_020615455.1. Lineage (NCBI taxonomy): Eukaryota > Metazoa > Chordata > Actinopteri > Salmoniformes > Salmonidae > Coregonus > Coregonus clupeaformis. The sequence continues at coordinate 16,066,414 of NC_059214.1, forward strand.
GCCGGAACACTCGCAGCACAGTACGTGGCTCCGCATAACACGGAGCCTGCCCAGTCACACACTTCCTAGCCTGAGTACGGGGAGTTGGCTCTGCTCTAACCCTAGGCTCCGCCAACCACCCCTTTAGCCCCCCCAAAAAAAATTATTGGGGCTGTCTTCCTCCTCGGCCGGTACCCTCTGCGTTGCCGCTGCTCCTCTCTATAGCGCGCCTCCACAGTCTCCTCCCAAGGACGCCGATCCATTCTGGCCTGAATCTCCTCCCAAGTCCAGGATCCCTTCCCATCCAGGATCTCCTCCCAGGTCCAGGCTGTCTGTTCCTGGACACGCTGCTTGGTCCTCTTTTGGTGGGATCTTCTGTCACGAGCGTTAACGGAAGATACGGACCAAGGCGCAGCGTGATAAGCGTACATTTTATTAAGTACTTAACTCACGACAAAACAACAAACAAACGAAACGTGAAGTCCTAGGTTACACAAAACAAACCTCAACGGAACAAGATCCCACACCGACTAGTGCCAAACAGGCTGCCTAAGTATGGTCCCCAATCAGAGACAACGAGATACAGCTGTCTCTGATTGGGAACCACCCTGGCCAACATAGATCTAAACGATCTAGAACATCAACATAGAAAATATAACACAGAAACTACCCACCCTGGCTCAACATTTCAGAGTCCCCAGAGCCAGGGCGTGACAGCGTGTGGCACACTGCAGATTCTACTGGAGGACTTGGGGAAACACGTGTACAACATTCAACACCAATACTCCAAACTGAGATAATTAAAAGAGAATCTGCGGAATGAGCAGATCATCGTGCATGTTGACTTTGCAGAGAACTACCTGTGTAAATACACCAGTGAAATCCAGGCAGTTCAATTAGGTGATTCTCACAAGCAGGTGACCCTCCACACCTGTGTTAGATATACCAAAAACGATACAGTTTCACTTTGCTCACTGAGCTCTTCTATGCGGCACGACCCCTCTGCTTTTTGGCCCATCTCTCAAAAATACTGGCCTACTTCCTTGAGCTCTGCCCATCGGCTACTTTTGGAATGTTATTTGTCTTATATTAATTAAATGTTTAACAACGGTTGTTGTTCAAAGTGTTTGCAATAAAATATTGTTTTCATATGTTTGTTTTTTTACATACAGTGCATTTGGAAAGTATTCAGACCCCTTGACTTTTTCCACAATTTCTTACGTTACAACTGTATTCTAAAATGGATTAAAAAACAAATGTCCTCATCAAACTACACACAATACAACATAATGACAAAGTGATTTTTGTGTGTGCAAATGTATTACAAATGTAAAACAGAAATACCTTATTTATGTAAGTATTCAGACCCTTTGCTATGAGACTCGAAATTGAGCTCAGGTGCATCCTGTTTCCATTGATCATCCTTGAGATGATTCTACAACTTGATTGGAGTCCACCTGTGGTAAATTCAATTGAATGGACATGATTTGGAAAGGCACATACCTGTCTATATAAGGTCCCACAGTTGACAGTGCACGTCAGAGCAAAAACCAAGCCATGAGGTCGAAGGAATTGTCCATAGAGCTCCAAGACAGGATTGTGTCGAGGCACAGATCTGGGGAAGGGTACCAAAAACAAAGCAGCATTGAAGTTCCCCAAGAACACAGTGGCCTCCATCATTCTAAAATGGAAGAAGTTTGGAACCACCAAGACTCTTCCTAGAGCTGACCGCCCGGGCCAAACTGAGCAATCGGGAGAGAAGGGCCTTGGTCAGGGAGGTGACCAAGAACCCGATGGTCACTGAGTTCCTCTGTGGAGATGGGAGAACCTTCCAGAAGGACAACCATCTCTGCAGCACTCTATCAATCAGGCCTTTACGGTAGAGTGGCCAGACGGAAGTCATTCCTCAGCAAAAAGCACATGACAGCCCGCTTGGAGTTTGCCAAAAGGCACCTAAAGGACTCTCAGACCATGAGAAACAAGATTCTCTGGTCTGATGAAACCAAAATTGAACTCTTTAGCCTGAATGCCAAGCGTCACGTCTGGAGGAAACCTGGCACCATCCCTACAGTGAAGCATGGTGGTGGCAGCATCATACTGTGGGGATGATTTTCACCAGCAGGGACTGGGAGACTAGTCAGGGTAAAGGGAAAGATGAACGGAGCAAGTAATGAGAGATCTTTGATGAAAACCTTCCCCAGAGCAGACCTCAGACTGGGTCGAAGGTTCACCTTCCAACAGGACAACGACCCTAAGCACACAGCCAATACAATGCAGGAGTGGCTTCGGGACAAGTCTCTGAATATCCTTGAGTGGCCCAGCCAGAGCCTGGACTTGTACCCGATCGAACATCTCTGGAGAGACCTGAAAATAGCTGTGCAGCAATGCTCCCCATCCAACCTGACAGAGCTTGAGAGGATCTGCAGAGAAGAATGGGAGAAACTCCCCAAATACATGTGTGCCAAGCTTGTAGCGTCATACCCAAGAAGACTCGAGGATGTAATTGCTGCCAAAGGTGTTTCAACAAAGTACTGAGTAAAGGGTCTGAATACTTATGTAAATATTACATATATATACAGTGGGGGAAAAAAGTATTTAGTCAGCCACCAATTGTACAAGTTCTCCCACTTAAAAAGATGAGAGAGGCCTGTAATTTTCATCATAGGTACACGTCAACTATGACAGACAAATTGAGATTTTTTTTTCTCCAGAAAATCACATTGTAGGATTTTTAATGAATTTATTTGCAAATTATGGTGGAAAATAAGTATTTGGTCACCTACAAACAAGCAAGATTTCTGGCTCTCACAGACCTGTAACTTCTTCTTTAAGAAGCTCCTCTGTCCTCCACTCGTTACCTGTATTAATGGCACCTGTTTGAACTTGTTATCAGTATAAAAGACACCTGTCCACAACCTCAAACAGTCACACTCCAAACTCCACTATGGCCAAGACCAAAGGGCTGTCAAAGCACACCAGAAACAAAATTGTAGACCTGCACCAGGCTGGGAAGACTGAATCTGCAATAGGTAAGCAGCTTGGTTTGAAGAAATCAACTGTGGGAGCAATTATTAGGAAATGGAAGACATACAAGACCACTGATAATCTCCCTCGATCTGGAGCTCCACGCAAGATCTCACCCCGTGGGGTCAATATGATCACAAGAACGGTGAGCAAAAATCCCACAACCACACGGGGGGACCTAGTGAATGACCTGCAGAGAGCTGGGACCAAAGTAACAAAGCCTACCATCAGTAACACACTACGCCGCCAGGGACTCAAATCCTGCAGTGCCAGACGTGTCCCCCTGCTTAAGCCAGTACATGTCCAGGCCCGTCTGAAGTTTGCTAGAGTGCATTTGGATGATCCAGAAGAGGATTGGGAGAATGTCATATGGTCAGATGAAACCAAAATAGAACTTTTTGGTAAAAACTCAACTCGTCGTATTTGGAGGACAAAGAATGCTGAGTTGCATCCAAAGAACACCATACCTACTGTGAAGCATGGGGGTGGAAACATCATGCTTTGGGGCTGTTTTTCTGCAAAGGGACCAGGACGACTGATCCATGTAAAGGAAAGAATGAATGGGGCCATGTATCGTGAGATTTTGAGTGAAAACCTCCTTCCATCAGCAAGGGCATTGAAGATGAAACGTAGCTGGGTCTTTCAGCATGACAATGATCCCAAACACACCGCCCGGGCAACGAAGGAGTGGCTTCGTAGAAGCATTTCAAGGTCCTGGAGTGGGCTAGCCAGTCTCCAGATCTCAACCCCATAGAAAATCTTTGGAGGGAGTTGAAAGTCCGTGTTGCCCAGCGACAGCCCCAAAACATCACTGCTCTAGAGGAGATCTGCATGGAGGAATGGGCCAAAATACCAGCAACAGTGTGTGAAAACCTTGTGAAGACTTACAGAAAACGTTTGACCTGTGTCAAAGGGTATATAACAAAGTATTGAGAAACTTTTGTTATTGACCAAATACTTATTTTCCACCATAATTTGCAAATAAATTCATTAAAAATCCTACAATGTGATTTTCTGGATTTTCTTTTCTCATTTTGTCTGTCATAGTTGACGTGTACCTATGATGAAAAATACAGGCCTCTCTCATCTTTTTAAGTGGGAGAACTTGCACAATTGGTGGCTGACTAAATACTTTTTTTCCCCACTGTATATATATATATTTTTTTTTATATACACTACCGGTCAAAGGTTTTACTACACTACTCATTTATTTTTACTATTTTCTACATTGTAGAATAATAGTGAAGACATCAAAACTATGACATAACACATATGGAATCATATAGTAACCAAAAAAGTGTTTAACAAATCTAAATATATTTTATATTTGAGATTCTTCAAATAGCCACCCTTTGCCTTGATGACAGCTTTGCACACTCTTGGCATTCTCTCAACCAGCTTCATGAGGTAGTCCTGGAATGCATTTCAATTAACAGGTGTTGAATTTATTTCCTTCTTAATGTGTTTGAGTCAATCAGTTGTGTTATGACAAGGTAGAGGGGTATACAGAAGATAGCCCTATTTGGTAAAAGACAGTCCATCATTACTTTAAGACTTGAAGGTCAGTCAATACGGAAAATTTCAAGAACTTTGAACGTTTCTTCAAGTGCAATCGCAAAAACCATCAAGCGCTATGATGAAACTGGCTATCATGAGGACCGCCACAGGAATGGAAGACCCATAGTTACCTGTGCTGCAGAGGATAAGTTCATTAGAGTTACCAGCCTCAGAAATTGCAGCCCAAATAAATGCTTCACAGAGTTCAAGTAACAGACACATCTCAACATCAACTGTTCAGAGTGGACTGTGTGAATCAGGCCTTCATGGTCGAATTGCTGCAAAGAAACCACTACTAAAGGCCACCAATAAGAATAAGACACTTTCTTGGGCCAAGAAACACAAGCAATGGACATTAGACCAGTGGAAATGTGTCGTTTGGTCTGGGGTCCAAACTGGAGATTTTTGGTTCCAACCGCCGTGTCTTTGTGAGACATGGTGTGGGTGAATGGATGATCTCCGCATATGTATTTCTCACCGTAAAGCATGGAGGAGGAGGTGTTATGGTGTGTGTGTGCTTTGCTGGTGACACCGTCTGATTTATTTAGAATTCAAGGCACAGTTAACCAGCATGGCTACCACATCATTCTGCAGCGATACGCCATCCCATCTGGTTTGGGCTTAGTGGGACTATCATTTGTTTTTCAACAGGACAATGACCCAACACACCTCCAGGCTGTGTAAGGGCTATTTTAACAAGAAGGAGGGTGATGGAATGCTACATCAGATGACGTGGCCTCCACAATCCCCTGACCTCAACCAAATTGAGATGGTTTGAGATGAGTCGGACTGCAGAGTGAAGGAAAAGCAGCCAACAAGTGCTCAGCATATGTGGGAACTCCTTCAAGATTGTTGGAAAAGCATTCCTCATGAAGCTGGTTGAGAGAATGCCAAGAGTGTGCAAAGCTGTCAAAGGCAAAGGGTGGCTATTTGAAGAATCTCAAATATAAAATATATTTTGATTTGTTTAACACTTTTTAGGTTCCTACATGATTCCATATGTGTTATTTCATAGTTCTGATGTCTTCACTATTATTCTACAATGTAGAAAATAGTAAAGAAATAAAGAAAAACCCTTTCAGGTAGGTGTTCTAAAACTTTTGACCGGTAGTGTTTTCATTTGCAAAAAATTTTGCTTTGTCATTATGGGGTATTGTGTGCAGATTGATGAGGGAGAAAAACAATTTAATCCATTTTAGAATAAGGCTGTTATGTAACAAAATGTGGGAAAAAATCAAGGGGTCTGAATATTTTCCCAATGCACTGTATATGTAATTTCCACCACACCTTGTCATTTCCACCACACCCATATTTTTTAGATAAATGAGAATACTATTTATAATTTACATTGATTGATTTGTTTTAGATAGGGAAATCATATGGTTGTTATAATAATCTCACAAAAAGGTTGTGTGGAAGTATTATATTTTTCATGATAAATAAATGTTTTCAGCTGTCACAAAGGCAAGTTTGTACATTCATGGGTGGTGTTGAATTATTAATATTAGGAAAACCTTAAAAATATCTTAAAATAATATTCAATACAAGTTAATGTACAAATGTATAAGAAATGTGTTATAAATAAATTGTATGATATTTCATTTTAAACTAAAATGGATGTATAATGGCTATGCACCAACATGTGGTTTAATAATCCACATAAGAAATTTTGAGAACTTCACAGATGGAGGGAATGAAGTATACATAGTATGTTTAAAAATGTAAAGCAGGCCTACACACACACACACACACACACACACACACACACACACACACACACACACACACACACACACAGAGGGGGACGGATATATCAAGAACTACAACATCACTGTAGTGAATTTATTGACAGAAATTGAAAATACTTTCCATAGTAAGAAAATACATTTTCATCAACAAAATAGAGAATAACAGAACAGTTTGGTCTATATATAGCAATTAATATTGTACATAATAATAATAAGCCATTGTAAAGCCTTTTCAGAATTACCAACATAAGTAGGGAAGTAAAGCTGAACCACAGCAACTATGAAAACAAACCTTCAATACAACTGTAATACCACAGTATTGGGTTGGAGTGTAACAAGTATTTATGTATGTTTATTTTAATTCAACAATAGATATATTGAAGGCCTTTATAGCATTGCTGCTTGGGTACATGGCTATCACCCGGCTTTAACAAATCAAAGGGCAGCTTTGTTTGTCCTCTCCAGGAAGTGCAGGTTGACTTGTCTGTCTGCTACTAAGACGGTGCGATTGAGGGCTTTCACCTCTCCTATGCTGGGGTCCGGTCTGATTTCAAACAGCTTGATTATCTGAGGGAGATTAAAAACAAAAATAATGTCATTGTCTGGGTCTCTTCAGGGGTATCCATGTTCACATAACATCCCTGTCATATAAGCTCATTGACAACACCAAGTTCATGCCTCCACCGCCTACCACTAACTTATGAAACCATGCACCCTAGGGTATTCACACTATTGTAATTGGCTGCAGTAGCCTACACATGTACAGGATGTTCTGTTTTTGTATTTTAATGTAATTTGTGGTTATGTGTGATTATAATGTCCACCTAGGCCTTCATTATATTTGTAAATGAAAAGCAATGGGATGGAAGCTATTTGTAACTGAAAAGCAATGGAAGCCAAGGCAAACTTTTTCATTCTAGGACTACCCAATGGACAACACATGTTTATTCAATACTTTTAATAAGTAGCCTGATGATGGTGAGTTCGAAGTTGCCAACTTGCTGCGCAAGACAAGTAGCCTATTATTGAGTAACTTGGTCAAGCATGACGTCTGCAGCAATGTGTATAAAAGCATTTGGTCACATTCCGGCTACAGTTGATTGATAATAAGGTAGGCTATGAGTTGTTCCAATAGTTTGGTAACAGTAGAATAGGTCTAGTAGGCTACAATTGCATGTAGCCTAGTAATTGAAGTAGCCTAGCTTACTGTAACTGTTCATCACCTCTGCTATCACCTGTGCTGCTATACACATTCTATACTTTTTCCTATGACACTCAGGTATAAAATCTCTGGCTCTTACCCGTGACAGAGCCAAGTACATCTCCAGTTCAGCTATACGACGACCTACACAGCCCCGAACCCCAAACCCAAATGGGATAGAGCCAAATGGGTTTGGTCGAACTCGGCCATCCCTCAACCAGCGTTCGGGCTTGAACTTCGATGGTTCTGGGAATGTCTTTTCATCCTGGCTGATGGCATAGTGACACATTGTAAACGAAGTCTACAGACACAAGACAGCAGGGAGGGAATTAATTGACAGCACTAAACCAACAACAGCATGATTTACATGAATTCAAATGGTGTTTTGTTTTAATGGTTGGGCCAGTTTTAGGCCATTAAAGTGAAGATGTACTTGAAAGTTATTTGTTCCCCTAAAGCTAGACTAACCTTCTTGGTAAAAAAATGTCCGCCAATGATGATATCATTCTCTACCATGATACGTGCATTCAATGGGACCACAGGGTACATTCTGGTTAACAGGAAGTACATAAATTGTGTTAGAGAAAGATAAGGAACTATCAAGAACTCAATCCTTTCCGAAGAAAATATAAATGCTGACATACAAGAGCTAAATTAGGCAATCATACTCATGATGTATACCAGGGTTTCCCAAACTCGGTCCTGGTCACTTCCACAGTTCTTACCTCAGTGCTTCCTTGATGACAGCCCTGAGGTACGGCATACGGTTGACGTCTTGGGCAGATGGGATCTTGTCTCCTGGTATGCAGTGGGACACCTCCTGATAAAGGGTGTCCTGCACATTGGGGTCCCTGGACAGTAGGTGCATGGCCCACATTATGGTATTGGAAGTCTTCAAGTATGACAACAACAACAGTGTTAGTGAATTCAAGCCCTTATGGTACAACAGATCGAGATTGTAGTGAAACTACATGGATTTGCTAACCGTGTCCACTCCAGCCAACAACAGCTCAGCGACGCTGCCGTACACCTCCTTGTTGGTCATGTTGGTGTTGGAGAGAAGGTACGTTAAATATTCTCCCTCGACTTCCTGGTCTGTGTCCACTCGCTTCTGAATTGCCTCCATCTTCATGTCAATCAACTTCCCAGCTGAAAACGTCTAGCATTATCTACCTCAGCGGTTCCCAAACATTTTAACTCGGGCCCCCCTTCCAGCATTCGGGAGACATGTCTATTTCTATGGGCACAAGCACTGTTCATGGCACAAACTGTTCACACCCCTCTTGTTGGTGGAGAGAATTTAGCAGTTTTAAAGCAAATGTTCTTGCAATTCTATGAATGTTGCCATGTCTAATGTGTATTCCTGTGATATTTGAGGGACAAAAAAATGACATATTCTATGGGCTAAAAAAACTTTTTTTTTTAAATGGGTTAGTTGATCTGGACATTTCTGACAAGTTATAAATAGCTCTCTAAGGTATGCAATGACTAACATGACAAAAGGAACTGATGATGCACTACCAAATTTCAAGAGGAAGTTTAAAGCTGGACTGAGTTGCTTAAAATATTGTTTATACATATATATACAGTGAGGGAAAAAAGTATTTGATCCCCTGCTGATTTTGTACGTTTACCCACTGACAAAGAAATGATCAGTCTATAATTTTAATGGTAGGTTTATTTGAACAGTGAGAGACAGAATAACAACAACAAAATCCAGAAAAACGCATGTCAAAAATGTTACAAATTGATTTGCATTTTAATGAGGGAAATAAGTATTTGACCCCCTCTCAATCAGAAAGATTTCTGGCTCCCAGGTGTCTTTTATACAGGTAACGAGCTGAGATTAGGAGCACACTCTTAAAGGGAGTGCTCCTAATCTCAGCTTGTTACCTGTATAAAAGACACCTGTCCACAGAAGCAATCAATCAGATTCCAAACTCTCCACCATGGCCAAGACCAAAGAGCTCTCCAAGGATGTCAGGGACAAGATTGTAGACCTACACAAGGCTGGAATGGGCTACAAGACCATCGCCAAGCAGCTTGGTGAGAAGGTGATAACAGTTGGTGCGATTATTTGCAAATGGAAGAAACACAAAATAACTGTCAATCTCCCTCAGCCTGGGACTCCATGCAAGATCGCACCTCGTGGAGTTGCAATGATCATGAAAACGGTGAGGAATCAGCCCAGAACTACACGGGAGGATCTTGTCAATGATCTCAAGGCAGTTGGGACCATAGTCACCAAGAAAACAATTGGTAACACATTACGCAGTGAAGGACTGAAATCCTGCAGCGCCCGCAAGGTCCCCCTGCTCAAGAAAGCACCTATACATGCCCGTCTGAAGTTTGACAATGAACATCTGAATGATTCAGAGGAGAACTGGGTGAAAGTGTTGTGGTCAGATGAGACCAAAATCGAGCTCTTTGGCATCAACTCAACTCGCCGTGTTTGGAGGAGAAGGAATGCTGCCTATGACCCCAAGAACACCATCCCCACAGTCAAACATGGAGGTGGAAACATTATGCCTTGGGGGTGTTTTTCTGCTAAGGGGACAGGACAACTTCACTGCATCAAAGGGACGATGGACGGGGCCATGTAACGTCAAATCTTGGGTGAGAACCTCCTTCCCTCAGCCAGAGCATTGAAAATGGGTCGTGGATGGGTATTCCAGCATGACAATGACCCAAAACACATGGACAAGGCAACAAAGGAGTTGCTCAAGAAGAAGCACATTAAGGTCCTGGAGTGGCCTAGCCAGTCCCAGACCTTAATCCCATTGAAAATCTGTGGAGGGAGCTGAAGATTCGAGTTGCCAAACGTCAGCCTCGAAACCTTAATGACTTGGAGAAGATCTGCAAAGAGGAGTGGGACAAAATTACTCCTGAGATGTGTGCAAACCTGGTGGCCAACTACAAGAAACGTCTGACCTCTGTGATTGCCAACAAGGGTTTTGCCACCAAGTACTAAGTCATGTTTTGCAGAGGGGTCAAATACTTATTTCCCTCATTAAAATGCAAATCAATTCATAACATTTTTTACATGCGTTTTTCTGGATTTTGTTGTTGTTATTCTGTCTCTCACTGTTCAAATAAACCTACCATTAAAATTATAGACTGATCATTTCTTTGTCAGTGGGCAAACGTACAAAATCAGCAGGGGATCAAATACTTTTTTCCCTCACTGTATATACACACACACACATACATACATATATACACATGTGTATATACATATATATATACATTCATATATATACACACACACACACACATACATACATGTGTATATATGTGTGTATTTATGTGTGTGTATATGTATATATATATACAACATTTTAACATCCTCTTGAAATATATGTATACATACACTACCGTTCAAAAGTTTGGGGTCGCTTAGAAATGTTTTCGAAAGAAAAGCCATTTTTTTGTCATTTAAAATAACATCAAATTGATCAGAAATACAGTGTAGACATTGTTAATGTTATAAATGGCTATTGTAGCTGGAAACGGCTGATTTTTAAGGGAATATCTACATAGACGAGGCCCATTATCAGCAACCATCAGTCCTGTGTTCCAATGGCACTTTGTTTGCTAATCCAAGTTTATCATTTTAAAAGGCTAATTGATCATTAAAACTGAAAACTGTTGTGCTGATTAAAGAAGCAATAAAACTGGCCTTCTTAAGACAAGTTGAGTATCTGGAGCATCAGCAATTGTGGGTTCGATTACAGGCTCAAAATGGCCAGAAACAAAGAACCTTCTTCTGAAACTCGTCAATCTATTCTTGTTCTGAGAAATGAAGGCTATTAAAAACCAGCCATTTCCAGCTACAATAGCCATTTACAACATTAACAATGTCTACACTGTATTTCTGATAAATTTGATGTTATTTTAATGGACAAAAAATTTGCTTTTCTTTCGAAAACAAGGACATTTCTAAGTGACCCCAAACTTTTGAACGGTAGTGTATATACACACACACAATATATATATATATATATATATATATATATATATATATATATATATATATATACATATACACACATACATATATACATATATACACATATATATACACACATATATATACATATATACAGTACCAGTCAAAAGTTTGGACACCTACTAATTCACAGGTTTTTCAAGACATCAAAACTATGAAATAACACATATGGAATCATGTAGTAACCAAAAAAGTGTTAAACAAATCAAAATATATTTTATATTTGAGATTCTTCAAATAGCCACCCTTTGCCTTGATGACAGCTTTACACACTCTTGGCATTCTCTCAACCATGCCGACCCCTCAGTTTGGGAACCACTGATCTACAGTGGGGAAAAAAAGTATTTAGTCAGCCACCAATTGTGCAAGTTCTCCCACTTAAAAAGATGAGAGGCCTGTAATTTTCATCATAGGTACACGTCAACTATGACAGACAAATTGAGGGGAAAAAAATCCAGAAAATCACATTGTAGGATTTTTTATGAATTTATTTGCAAATTATGGTGGAAAATAAGTATTTGGTCAATAACAAAAGTTTCTCAATATTTTGTTATATACCCTTTGTTGGCAATGACACAGGTCAAACGTTTTCTGTAAGTCTTCACAAGGTTTTCACACACTGTTGCTGGTATTTTGGCCCATTCCTCCATGCAGATCTCCTCTAGAGCAGTGATGTTTTGGGGCTGTTGCTGGGCAACACAGACTTTCAACTCCCTCCAAAGATTTTCTATGGGGTTGAGATCTGGAGACTGGCTAGGCCACTCCAGGACCTTGAAATGCTTCTTACGAATTTATTTGCAAATTATGGTGGAAAATAAGTATTTGGTCACCTACAAACAAGCAAGATTTCTGGCTCTCACAGACCTGTAACTTCTTCTTTAAGAGGCTCCTCTGTCCTCCACTCATTACCTGTATTAATGGCACCTGTTTGAACTTGTTATCAGTATAAAAGACACCTGTCCACAACCTCAAACAGTCACACTCCAAACTCCACTATGGCCAAGACCAAAGAGCTGTCAAAGGACACCAGAAACAAAATTGTAGACCTGCACCAGGCTGGGAAGACTGATATTGTTGTAATTTTTTTGTCACTCAAATATCATGAATACACATTAGACATGGCAAAATGTATAGAATTGCAAGAAAAGTAACTTGATTTGAAGAAATCAACTGTGGGAGCAATTATTAGGAAATGGAAGACATACAAGACCACTGATAATCTCCCTCGATCTGGGGCTCCACGCAAGATCTCACCCCGTGGGGTCAAAATGATCACAAGAACGGTGAGCAAAAATCCCACAACCACACGGGGGGACCTAGTGAATGACCTGCAGAGAGCTGGGACCAAAGTAACAAAGCCTACCATCAGTAACACACTACGCCGCCAGGGACTCAAATCCTGCAGTGCCAGACGTGTCCCCCTGCTTAAGCCAGTACATGTCCCGTCTGAAGTTTGCTAGAGTGCATTTGGATGATCCAGAAGAGGATTGGGAGAATGTCATATGGTCAGATGAAACCAAAATAGAACTTTTTGGTAAAAACTCAACTCGTCGTGTTTGGAGGACAAAGAATGCTGAGTTGCATCCAAAGAACACCATACCTACTGTGAAGCATGGGGGTGGAAACATCATGCTTTGGGGCTGTTTTTCTGCAAAGGGACCAGGACGACTGATCCGTGTAAAGGAAAGAATGAATGGGGCCATGTATCGTGAGATTTTGAGTGAAAACCTCCTTCCATCAGCAAGGGCATTGAAGATGAAACGTGGCTGGGTCTTTCAGTATGACAATGATCCCAAACACACCGCCCGGGCAACGAAGGAGTGGCTTCGTAAGAAGCATTTCAAGGTCCTGGAGTGGCCTAGCCAGTCTCCAGATCTCAACCCCATAGAAAATCTTTGGAGGGAGTTGAAAGTCTGTGTTGCCCAGCAACAGCCCCAAAACATCACTGCTCTAGAGGAGATCTGCATGGAGGAATGGGCCAAAATACCAGCAACAGTGTGTGAAAACCTTGTGAAGACTTACAGAAAACGTTTGACCTGTGTCATTGCCAACAAAGGGTATATAACAAAATATTGAGAAACTTTTGTTATTGACCAAATACTTATTTTCCACCATAATTTGCAAATAAATTCATTAAAAATCCTACAATGTGATTTTCTGGATTTTTTTTCCTCATTTTGTCTGTCATAGTTGACGTGTACCTATGATGAAAATTACAGGCCTCTTTCATCTTTTTAAGTGGGAGAACTTGCACAATTGGTGGCTGACTAAATACTTTTTTCCCCCACTGTATCTGACCTAATAGGTAATCAACTGAATTCACAATGCACTCTCCAATCCAATGCTTTTTAAATTCTTGAGAAGGTGTGAACAAGTGACGGAATGTATTGTGCCAAATAACTCACAGAATTTGAAGATACCCTCCCAGCCAGCGATGTAGCGCCTGTAGATTGGCAGGATGTTGCGGCTCCACTTAGGCAGCATGGCCACCGGCATGCTGTAGGAGAACATCTGAGCGATGGAGTCGATGAAGTCCTGCGTCTCTACCGGGATCTCTTCCTCCAGACAGCCGATCCGCGTCTCAAACAGGATGGAAGAGATTCCTGAAGAACAGAGATTAGATATTTATCATTGAAACAGATGACGGAAATTCTCATTTGATGGACCAGAGTTGTATGCAGTAACTTACTTTCTATAATAACTTGTAAACTTTTAACTTCATTTAATTAAAGTTTAAGATAAACTTTTGTCTGCAGGTGATCAATGGTAAAGCCATAGACTTATAGAGCACATACACAACATCACTGTTGGACAAATATGTTGTGAGGAATGGATGAGCAGCAGTCGTCAGTATCATTTGCTGGGAAAATTTAAACCCACCCCCACAAAAAAAGCAGTACCATCAATATTCCAGTTCTATATTTTCTATCAATAATCACTGAAGTATTTTGCATTACATGCTACAAAGACCCACATATTCTGAAAGGCATCAGGCTTTCCTCTTATATGGACGTTTGTTCAAAGCAAGGCAAATCAAAAAACACAAAATATCAAACAAGATAACAAAAAAATAAGGTAAAGTAAGTATTTTGCAAAACAGGTAGCACATGTTAAAATGTAAAAAGACAGGTCTGTAAATGTTGAATACCCCTGTTGTGATAAGTCGTTATGGAGGAGGAAGGAAGAAAACAACTAAAAATGTCAAAACAAACATCTTCACATTTTCACAAATATTCAATAACCGTTAAGATAACCGTGTAGCTGTTAGTAGCAGTAGAAATATTTGTTTGAATGTTAAATAACGAGGCAGAGGCATTGATGCGAGTAACCAGTCTTGTTCAGTATATTGCAATACATCCGGGTATCTCAAGTACATCGGTAAAACACTGGAGTTGCAGTAATGAACATTTACCAACAGATGGCATCAATGTGCCATCTTCCACCCATAACATCTTCCCTTTTATAAAATAGGACAGGAGCTGTCAATTCACTAACAAAACAAACCTAGTAGTAATTTCCAACATGAACAGTTAAGTATTATTATTATTATTTTTTATTTTTATTTTTTTTATTAACCACTTAACACATTTTGATACTCTCTTCACTTTTATCTCTGTCTGTCAACAATCCCTAATGGGAAACCTACAGATTAAGTCTTTTTGGTGGCTGGGACAGACGCCCGCAGCGTGAAAAGACAGGGCGCTTGTCTGCGTGGACTGCGGGCTCCCGCACAGGCGTGTCACCTGACTGTCTAAGGGGAGTATTGATGGGCGAGGGAGTGGCCGACCTGTGATCCCCTGGCTCTTCGCCCAGTGCCTCAGGCCCCATGTGACTTGCTGGGGTTCCGTCTTTTGTCATGCGACCCCTATGACCATCCGAGTTCTGAGTGGATGCTGGCTCAGCAATCCGAAGGTCAACCCTGTTACGACGGTACAGTGATCCGTTCACTTCGACCAAGTAGGAGCGTGGTGCCACTTTCTGTACACAGGATCCGAGTCTCCAGAGGCCCGTCCGGTCCCCTGGTAGTGGCTTCATTCGCACCGTTTCACCCACCCTGAGCTCAGGTAAGTCTTTTGCTGATTTGTCGTAGATGAACTTGGAGACCTGTCTTCTGTGACGTAGCTTCACCAGCACGTCTGTCACCACACATGGCTCCAGGAGAGTGCTTGCTACTGGCAGAGCTGCTTTTAAACGCCGTGCCATGAGGCGCTGGGCCGGGCTGCTATCCATGCCTTCTGTCGGGGTATTGCGCCATTGCAGGATTGCTTTCCAGGCATCTTTGCCCTCTCGCAGAGCTTTTTTGCAGAGGTTCTTTGCAATTTTGACTGCCGACTCAGCCTTCCCATTAGCTTTTGGGTGTCGTGGTGATGAAGTGACGTGCTCGAATTCCCATTCTGCAGCAAATTTTCGGAACTCACATCCGGAGAATTGGGGTCCATTATCTGAAATTACCCTATCTGGCTGGCCATAGCGGGCAAACTGAGCCTTGCAGCGTTTGATCGTTGTCTCTGCTGAGAGGTCGGGAGGAGGTCAATCTCCCAGAAGTCTGAGTAATGATCAACTACCAGCAGAAAGTCTTTGCCACTGTGCTGGAAGAGATCTAGACTTACTATCTGCCAGGGGCGCATTGGTAGCTCGTGGGACATCATCGTCTCTCTCTGTTGCTCAATGGCATATTCATTGCAGAGTGTGCATTTACTGACATAGTCTTTGATTTCACTCTGCATTCCTGGCCAATACAGTGTGTCACGTGCTTGTCTGTAACAGGCCTCACCTCCTATGTGACTTGAGTGCACGCGCGCCAACATCTCAGGGCGCAGAGACCGGGGAATAACGACTCTCTGACCCTTGAATATTACTCTGTTTTGAACACTGAGCTCTTCTTTGACTGGCCAATATTCTCTGGTGGCTAAAGCAGTTTCTTCCTTGCAGTCGGGCCAGCCCATCAGAATCACAGACCTCAATGCCTGGAGTTGCTCGTCCCTGTCTGTGTGCTGTCTGATTTGTATAAGGCGCTGGTCCGTAACATTGAGGTAGTCAGCCTGGTTGATGTGTTCAACATCCACTTGCTCTGTTTGTAAGCTGCACACTGCGTGTTGTTCATGCATGGAGCGTGTGTGAGTGCCTGATGCAGTAGCCCTGCTGAGCGTGTCACTCACATACATCTCTGGCCCTGGCTTATACACCACCTTGAGGTTGTAGTTTTGTAGGGCCAGTAGCATGCTCTGCAGTCGTTTCGGGGCATTCAGGAGAGGCTTGCTGAATATAGCAATAAGGGGCTTGTGATCTGTCTCTGCGGTAATATTGTCACGCCCGTACAGGTAGTGGTGGAAGCGTTGGCATGCAAATACAATGCTGAGTCACTCCTTCTCTATCTGGGCATAGTTCTGCTCTGTTGGAGTGAGTGCCCTAGAGGCGAATGCCACAGGCTGGCCCTCTTGCATGAGGCAACAGCCCAGTCCATACTGGCTTGAGTCACTCTGAATCGTGACAGGTTTTGACACATCGTAGTATCGCAGTACAGGTGTCTGGGTGACCAGTTGTTTTATTTCCCTCACCGCTGTGTCATGTTTTGGGAGCCAATGCCAGATGGTGTCCTTGTCCATGAGCCTCCTTAGTGGTTCACACACTTCAGAGAGCCGCGGTAGAAACTTGGCCAGGTAGGTGACGAATCCGACGAAGCGCTGCACTGCCTTCACGTCAGATGGGTGGGGCATATCCAAGACAGCCTTCACTTTTTCTGGATCCGCCTTCAATCCGGTGGAGGACAAGATGTGCCCATGAAAGCGAACCTCTGGCACTTTAAACTGAAGCTTTTTTATGCTTAGCCTTAGCTTGACCTGTCTGCATCTGACCATCAGGGCCAGCAGCTTGGTGTCATGGTCACATTCTGCCTCCTCATCACTGTCCCCACAGCCCACTACGAGGATGTCATCTGCTATGGGTTCCACGCCGCTGAGTCCCATCAACAGCTCGTGCTGTTTCCGCTGATACACCTCTGGAGCCACGGAGACACCAAACGGGAGCTTCAACCACCTCTTCCTGCCCCAGGGTGTCCAAAAGGTGGTCATGTAGCTGCTGGGCTCGTCAAGCTTGCACTGCAGGAAGGCATCTCTGGCGTCCAGGAGCGTGAAGACTCTGGCCTTTGGGAGCTTGTAAAGAACATCCTCCAACGTGGGCATAATGTAATGTGAACGTCTCAGAGCCCGGTTGAGGTGTTTAGGATCTATGCATATCCGTAGCTTGTCTGGTTTCTTGACGATAACCATATTACTTATCCAGTCTGTAGGCTCGGTGACGGATATGATGTGGCCATCTGCTTCGTATTTGTCAAGCTGAGCCTTTGTAGCTGCTTTCATGGCCACTGGTACATTGCGAGGTGCACACTGGACAGGCTGGATTGCTGCATCCAACTCAAAGTGGACTTCGCCGGGAACTGACTCGACCGGTGCGTTGAAGACATCATGGTACTTGCTTAGGAGAGTCTCCTTGCTCAGGGGCCCAGCCTGGACTTTGTCTATAATGTTAAGATCAGCTGGGATGGTGAAGTTAATAAGCCCAAGGCACTCGCATGTAGAACCTGACAGTAATGGCTGTTGACTAGCCTCAACTATTTCAAACTCAAGAGTGTGTTTCTGGCCACGTAAAACACACTCTGTCACAAACAGGCCTAAAGAGGTCATGAACTGGCCTGAATACAGTTTCAGCTTGGTGCTACTCTGTGTGAGTTTGTCTCTGGGCGCGAGCCTCCTTTTATCTTTAAGGCTCATAACGTTACATGTGGCCAGTGGCGGTTCTAGACACATTTTACTAGGGGGGCCAAGGAGGGGCCAGTGTTTAATCAGGGGGGCACACATAAAAAAACTGGCAACACATGATATTCAAAGATTATAAACTTTATTTTACTTTAAAATCATATGACATTTATTATAACACGTATTTTGTACAAGAGTGCAGATGCAAGAGAGATAGTGCCATAAAAATGAAAAAATAAATAAATAAAATGTTTTAAAAAAGTACAGGGTACAAATACAGGGTTCATATTCAATGTGAACAAAACTCCAGGATACAACAAAGGGTACAACAATGTGCCATTTCCTATTTATGGAAGCCCCACTACTGTGGACAGTTGATTCCACATTTTGTTTTAAGAAAGAAAACTTTCTGAGTGATTTATAAACAAAACACACTACCCTGTATCCATTTAGGTAAAATAAACCAAATCAGAAAAGAAATTCAATTCAAAGAGGCTTTACTAGCATGACCATATTGACATACAGTATTGCTAAAGCACATAAACAGGAAAACGTGTTACACATTAACATCCAGTAGTCCAATAGGATGCAGACAATAAACATTAAGTTAACATTCGTTTAAAAGCAACAATCATGTCAACACAATGTAGCAATATGAACAACACTGATGGATATCAGCAACAACATGAAAACAAGAATATTACAGGTGTCTGTGTGTGTGTGTGTGTGTGTCTGTGTCTTTGTGTACTTCACTGTCAGTTGATGAGCAGGTGTACAAAAAAAGGCTTTACAACATATATGGGCAAGTCCATTTAGGACAGCACATTTCCACCATAGTTCACATTAGGAAAAAATGACAGCATGAATGCTCACTAAACAAACATATACTACATATACCTTTTTATTAGGGGTGTAACGATTCGTTTTAACAACGATTCGATTTGTATCACGATTCGTGGTTGTCGATACGATTCAAGGACGATATTGGTTCATTTAGAACGATACGATCCGAAACGATTCAGTGACTTGAAATCGATTCAGTAACCTTTTAGCCAAAAAATTCAACCAGTGTGACTGAAATAAATACCTGGTAACCAGTTGCATTTTAATGGCTGGCAATAGTCTTGATATTTTTAACAGTGTTTCATGACTCCATGCAGACCATCTGGTATTATGAAACTTACCAAAAGTCTCACAAGTCCGTCTGTTATGGCCTGTGCGGTTCGGTCAGCACCCAATTCAATCAGTCCAATAAAGTCCGAAGTAAACTCTCCGTTGCTGGACACAGACACAATGTAAACTATTTCCTGCTCAGTTTTTGTGATATCCTCAGATCCATCAAAAAGCATTCAGTAAAGGAACATCCTCAGAATAGGAAGACATGGGACGTGCGTGTTTAGCTTTATGGAAAGAGAAAAATATTAAACAGAGCTTGCCGCTGTTCTTCATTCAGCTTGTCTCGGCGACTGGACATTTATTCTCGGCTCGCTTTTAGCAATGGCTTGCGCCACATTCGTGTGCTCCTTGCTCTTTTCATGTTTGTCAAATAAAGGATGGTTGAAATTCTTTGAGCCTTTATAAAATGCACCTGTTTTGTCTGCTAGATGTGGATTTGAGCGGCAAATCTTGCACCACATTTCAGTGCGCTCATCGTTAGCTTCAAGCCACTTTTCCGAAAAAAGTATTTTCTTCGGCTCTGGCTCCAGTTGGCGTTTCTTTGTAGGTGGCGAAACGCCAAAGAATCTGCTTAATGTCTGTTGCTTTTTGGACATCCCTGACAGTAGTTGACAAGCAACATGTCATGTGTAAGGTTAGATGAGAAGATCGGTCAAGTACGCAAAGGCGCGTAGTAACACAAGTGGCATTACGCATTCCTGATTTTTGTCGCGCTTGCGTATCTGCGTACCAGTTATGTGCACCCCTGCATATAAAGTCTGACGTGCTTAAATCCAATGGGTTATTTCCTAGTATCGATACAATCGATTTATTACATTTTAAAACGATGTTAGATCGATATATGTTGTCCAAAAGGCCAACTCGCCAAGCACAGATCGATGTAGTTGGATCATATGAATATAAATCGATACATCGATGTAGTAGATGGATCGTTACACCCCTACTTTTTATACAAATTTTTTTTCAGTAATGTTTTAAGAGTGAAAGGGAAGTAAGCAATCGCTCATCATAGGATCATACATATTTCAGTTACAATATTAGTTACAATATTAGTGTTAGTTAGATCATCATGTCAAAGCTGGACCTGCAAAGTCTGAACGACACAAGTGTGCAATGATTGGAGTGATTTTGTTTCTTTTTTTTCTTGCTTTGCTTGTTTTCAAAAGGAAAAATCATAGTTGGTAAAAAATAAAATAAACTTTTGTTGAAAGGTATCACACTGTATAATTTACAAATATCTAAAGAGGTTTAGTGGATGCCATAAAACATCTGTGGAGCTTGAAGATTTGTAGTACATAGATGTTTGGCAGAGATAATTCAAAAGAATAAAATCATAAACTCTATCTATCTATCGAGAGAGAGAGAGAGAGAGAGAGAGAGAGAGAGAGAGAGAGAGAGAGAAGTGTTTCCTTAGAGCAGTACATGCAGCAATCACTTAATGGAGTGATGTCATAATGGGCCACAAAACTTTGGGGATGTGGATGGAAAGTTACAGGCAGGAGAGGGGAACCAACAGAAGCAGGTCTTGAGACATGAGTTTGCCCCTTTTTGAAAACCTCTTGAGAGAGGATTGGTGGGATATATATACATACATACAAACATACATACACTCTAGTAGTGTGTGGAACTACTGGTACTGTGAGGAAAAAAAGATAGATGATGTAAAATGAAAAATAATAAAACAAGGAGTCCTCACCCTCTTCTTCATCCTCCTCACCCTCTTCTTCATCCTCCTCACCCTCTGGAATTTCCCTCTCTTTGTCAGACCCCTCACTTTCATCACATGCTGGCTCTCCCTCTTCCTCAACTTTCTCAAAACCTCGATTTGTTTCTCTCACTTTTTTGTTTGCTGGGGCAAAAAATGACTTTATGTCCCTTCCTCGTTTCATGATAACTATTAGAAGAAGAAAAAACGTAGGGGCATGCATTACATTTTGTTACCTAACCATCCCTCCCTACTTAACACTGGCAGATAACCTGTTGATTACTTTACTAAAAATGTATTTGTTATCGCGATGCAACAGCCAAGACGGATGAAGTTACGTGGTTAACATCACAACATTGTGTAGACCTAGCAAGGATAGCCTACTAGCCTACTTTTTGGGTGCGCCACTCTAATTTACCCGTGTAGAACGTTGCCGTGTAGAGCGTTGCATTAGTTCCGCTTTTGGCGCTCGCGTGTAAAATAGTTATAAATTCATAATTTTTTATTTGGTCAGCACGGGGGGGCCACAGGGGTGGCCAGGGACATTTCCAGGGAGGCACGGGCCTCCCCCGGCCTCCGTGTAAAACCGCCACTGCATGTGGCCCCTGAATCTAGCTGGCATTGCTGTGGTTTATTATTAAGTAGCAGAGTGACAAACCATTTTTTTCCTTTTGCCCTTACTGCCCCTATGCACTCGCTAGCATATACATCCTCTGTGCTGTTGTTCCCTTCATCTGTGTTTATTTCAATGGAGTGCACTTTACCCTCCTTTCTCTTGCTTTTCATGCAGGCCCTTGCGAAGTGATTAGCTGTACCACAGGATTTGCATATTTTTCCATAGGCTGGGCAGTGTTCTTTTCCTCGTCCATGAGAAATGCCACAATATCGGCATGCATTGGGATTGTCTACTGCAGAGTTGGCTGTAGTATTAGCATTAGCTGTGGCAAAAGGGAATTTCTTTATTGGCTGCCTGAATGTAGCATTGACATTGTCCATATGTTGCCTTTCTAGCTCCATGGACCTTATCTGTATATCCGTAAGCTCTGCTGCACGGCATGTCTCCACTGCCAAGACTAGTGTCAGGTCACGTTCTCTCAGCAAACGTCTGCGGGTGCCCTCATCAGTTATGCCAAGCACTATCTTGTCTCTGATCAGTTCATCTCTTAAAGCACCATAGTCACATGTAGCTGCCTTTTCCCTTAGCTTAGTGACAAAGCTGTCAATGGACTCCCCGTCCTCCTGTTTGCAACAACCGAAAACATAACGCTCGTAGATAACGTTCTTTGCTGGCTTAAAGTAAAGTTCGAGAGCATCAAGAATAGCTGTAGCGTTACCTTGCTGAGCTGCTGTTAGGTTCAGGTTGTGTTTGTATACGTGTCGGCATTCTGCTCCCATTATAGTCCTCAAAGTGGCAGCCACTACCTCATCGTCCTTTTCCCGAAGTCCCGTTGCTAGTGCATAGTCCTCCCATTCACCTCTAAACGTATCCCAGTTTGTGCTCCAATCTCCGCTGAGCTTCATAACGGCGGGAGGGGAAATGTTCGCTGCCATGTCTAAACGGTGCTAACAACACTGAAGCTAACTAGCAAACTCAATCTAGCTAAGGACAATTCCGGAGAAGTTTTACTCAACTAAGCTTTTTAAAACCAGAACAGGTGACTCTAATTTGCGGAAAGCATGGTTAGTTATCCGACTCTGACACCATGTTTGAATGTTAAATAACGAGGCAGAGGCATTGATGCGAGTAACCAGTCTTGTTCAGTATATTGCAATACATCCGGGTATCTCAAGTACATCGGTAAAACACTGGAGTTGCAGTAATGAACATTTACCAACAGATGGCATCAATGTGCCATCTTCCACCCATAACAATATTGTTGTCCGTTAGTTTAGTCCAGTTAGGGTAGGGATGGTACGGTAAAGGGGAAAAAGTATAGAGAAAAAATAAAATAAAATAAAGGGTATTAGAAATGATGCAAACAATTAAATTGATAGAACCAACAATCTGCAAAATTAAAGCTGATCAAAAAATTACAAATAAAAACTGTATCTGTGTCTGCTATTGCTGTCCATTGGCTGGTTCAGTGGTTGTCCCACTGGCTATCATAAGTTGAATGCACCAATTTGTAAGTCGCTCTGGATAAGAGCGTCTGCTAAATGATGTAAATGTAAATGTAATAGAACTGTTGTGGGATCAGGACAGTACGGGAATTTCCTTTATAGGACGTGAATATGAAAATGTATGCACTCACTAACTGTAAGTCGCTCTGGATAAGAGCGTCTGCTAAATGACTAAAATGTAAATGTAAAATGTTCAGGAGCGAGTTTGGTTCAGAGGCGGTCAGAGAAGGGAGGCTGCAGGGCCGGGTCCTGGGGCCAGTCCAGTTAGGTCCTGGTCTTGACAAGCCTGGCCAGCCTGTGTTGGGCAGACAGGTGACGAGCGGGGGATGTCCTCCAGGAAGACCACGATGAGGATGTCCCCACCAGCAGACGGAGGGTGGCCAGTCGCAGCTCCAAGGAGCACCAGTTACCGCGCGGGTAGTGACGACTCACCAGACACAGGGTGTAGCTGCTGCCGTAGAGGCTGTCTGTGATGTTGTCCACAATGACCTTCCCCAGCTGGAAGTCCCTGTTGTACAGACTGAGACACAGGAATGGAGGACCCCTCTGCTTGAGGCCTGGCAGCAGCTGCTTCGCCACCCAGTGTTAGTCTCTCCCGCTATACGACACAAAGGCATCGTAAACATTTTTTAAAAGGCATCATAGCGGTATCGCTCCCTGGGGTTGGGCCTCCGCACAGCCTCCTCCATCCAGCCTCGGGCAATGTGACAGAGGGCCAGCAGGTTGTCTCCAGCCAGCTGATTGAGCAGGACCAAAATTATGAAGAGGAGCAGGCTCAGGGAGGTGCATATGAAGAGGAAAAAGCCCATGTCCAGGGAACAGTTGGCCTCTTGGGGAAGCTCTGGATGCCATCTTAATTTTTGCACGTTATCGCCAGCTCCACAGCATGCCATATGATGACCTGGATTTGTCTCTGTCCCCTGGCCCAGTTCTCCAGCCAGGCGTTCTCACAGCTGCAGTGCAGGCGAGGATAGTAGAACTTCACATACCTCAGGCTGGTCTGAGGTTCTGAAAATTTCTCCATCACACTAAACTCCTCTGTCACATCCACATATAGGAGCCTGAGGAAGTGCAGGTCTCTACTCAACTCCTCCCCCAGAGGAAGGATTCTACAGTAGATCAGACTCAAGCTCTCCAGCCTAGTCAGGTTGTGAAACATGCTGCCCAGTGCTGGCTGCACGATGAGGTCCACGTTCATTAGCTTCAGATCTCTCTGCACTAGTGTGTTCAGGTCAGTCATGTCCATATGGGGTGCCACATGTCCAAACTCTGTTGAGGAAACCAGCCGGAACTCAAACTCCTGCAGGGAGGTGGAGTACCATGCAAAGAAGTCAGAACAACACAGGAGTCGTCCTATCATGACATTGAGGAAGACAACTGACCGAAATAATGACCTCCAGCAGTCCTGGAAGATCACAGTCGATGGAGAGCTGAGTTTTAAAGCGAAGCCTGGTTTTGGGGCTCTGTCGCTGACAATGATGATGGTAAGAGGACACCAGGAGCTAATGTTCATGTGAGTCAGACCTTGAGGGAAGACACCAAATAAGTGTGTCAGATTCACACTTGTCTCTAACTCACTGGTTGGAGGGCGAAAGTCCAAATTTACTTCCTTCAGCAAAATAAGGTGGATGAATGCAGATGCTTCAATATGTATAAGTGGGTTATCATACAGCAGTAGGGTTTCCAAGCTGTGCAGGCCAAATAAACTTTTCTCAGATGTTATGTAGTTGTTCTTGAATTTAGGATTAAGTAACAATATTTGTGTCATTGAAAATTTCACAAATGGATTCGAAGGAAATCATATATATTCTGCTGATTCCAGACTGCAGAAGCTGTGTCTGTAGCTCACCAATGTCGGGCAAATCGAGAGATGAAATGTTTTCAAAGCTTCGGAATGCTCCTTTCGATAAATTATGTGCATTAGGGAATGAAAAAATAAAAAATTGAAGATGATTGAAATAAGGAAGTTCAAGAATGGCTCCATTTGTGTCTGAGTAATTTTTGTGTCTCAAAATGACTATCCCCTTTGACTCAAAGTCCAGGGTCGTCAATGACCGTGACATATCACCTATCCGACATAGCAAATCAGTAAGCTCCTGTGTACAGCTGCTGACTGTGATTTTCTTCTAAACAGGGATCCCCTCCATTGTGTCTATTACCATCACAGACAGCCTGTAGTTCTAAATGGACAGTTCCTCCAGATTAGCCAGGTCACTGAATGTGTTGGAGGAAAGGATGAATTGTAACACTGTAGCTCACAGAAAAGAGAAAGTGTGTTCACACTGGACAGCCCCTTGAAGGTGGCAGGTAGAATCATGGGCAGACAGCCTTTGACATAAAGGATCTCAAGGATGCGGAATCAAGAGTGAGCACCAGGCTGCATCACAGATCCATTCCTGATCTGGATACAGAGGGTCTGGTAGTGAGACGGGATGATGGATAGGTTGAGTTTGAAGTCACATACATCTCAGCAAATGGCAGATAGGCTGTTGTAACGACATTCCATTGGGTGAAAGATATCCCAGGTCCGGACAGACTCATCATATAACACACATTTATTACTCAACCAACCCCAGGATCCAATGATGCAAACCGCTAATTGTCTCAACTGAACACGGTGTAGCCTCATCTTTCTTGTGAAGTGGAGAAATTGGTCATGTAAAATCACATTGTATTTGTCACATGCGCCGAATACAACAGGTGTAGGTAGATCCTCGTACTCCTGAGTGGCGCAGTGGTCTAAGGCACTGCATCGCAGTGCTAACTGTGCCACTAGAGATCCTGGTTCGAATCCAGGCTCTGTCGCAGCCGGCCGCGACCGGGAGACTCATGGGCGGTGCACAATTGGCCCAGCGTCGTCCAGGGTAGGGGAGGGAATGGCCGGCAGGGATGTAGCTCAGTTGATAGAGCATGGCGTTTGCAACGCCAGGGTTGTGGGTTCGATTCCCATGGGGGGCCAGTATAAAAAAAGATGTGTTCACTAACTGTAAGTCGCTCTGGATAAGAGCATCTGCTAAATGACGTAAATGTAAATGTAAACTTACCATGAAATGCTTACTTGCAAGCCCTTAACCAACAATGCAGAGTTTTATTTATTTTTTAAGAAAAAAAGAATTTATATATTTACATTTAAGTCAGTTAGCAGACACTCTTATCCAGAGCGACTTACAGTTAGTTACTTTTACTTATATATATATATATATATATATATATATTTTATAAACTAAACTAAAGTAAGAAAAAGTAACAATTAAATTAAAGAGCCTATATACAGGGGGTACCGGTACCGAGTCAATGTGCGGGGGTACAGGTTAGTTGAGGTAATTAAGGTAATACAGTGCATTCAGAAAGTATTCTGACCCCTTGACTTTTCCCCCATTTTGTTAACAGACTTATTCTAAAATGGATGATTTTTTTTTTTCCCTCATCAATCTACACACAATACCCCATAATGACAAAGCAAAATAACAGGTTATTAGACGTTTTTGCACATTTATTAAAAATACATACTGAAATATCACATTTACATAAGTATTCAGACCGTTTACTCAGTACTTTGTTGAAGCACCTTTGGCAGCGATTACAGCCTGGAGTCTTCTTGGGTATGACGCTACAAGCTTGGCACACCTGTATTTGGGGAGTTTCTCCCATTCTTCTCAACAAATCCTCTCAAGCTCTGTCAGGTTGGATGGGGAGCATCACTGCACAGCTATTTTCAGGTCTCTCCAGAGATGTTCGATCAGGTTCAAGTCCGGGCTCTGGCTGGGCCACTCAAGAACATTAAGACTTGTCCCGAAGTCACTCCTGCGTTGTCTTGGCTGTGTGCTTAGCGTCGTTGTCCTGTTGGAAGGTGAACCTTCGACCCAGTCTGAGGTCCTGAGCGCTCTGGAACAGGTTTTCATCAACGATCTCTTTGTACTTTGCTCCGTTCATCTTCCCCTCGATCCTGACTAGTCTCCCAGTCCCTGCCGCTGAAAAACATCCCCTCAGCATGATGCTGCCACCACCATTCTTCACCGTAGGGATGGTGCCAGGTTTCCTCCAGACGTGACGCTTGGCATTCAGGCCAAAGAATTCAATCTTGGTTTCATCAGACCAGAGAGAATCTGGGGCTGTCATGTGCCTTTTTACAGAGGAGTGGCTTCCGTCTGGCTCAGTTTGGCCAAGTTGTAGAAACATCTCAAGGATGATCAATGGAAACAGGATGCACCTGAGCTCAATTTCGAATCTCATATCAAAGGGTCTGAATACTTATGTAAATAAGGTATTACCATTGTTTATTTTTAATACATTTGAAAATAATTCTAAAAACCTGTTTTCTCTTTGTCATTATGGGATATTGTGTGTAGATTGACGAGGAAATGTGTTATTCAATCCATTTTAGAATAATGCTGTAATGTAACAAAATGTGGAAAAAGGGAAGGGGTCTGAATACTTTCCGAATGCACTGTATGTACATGTAGGTAGGGGTAATGTGACTATGCATACTATTGATAATAAACAGCAAGTAGCAGAAGCGTATAAAAGGGGGTCCATGCAAATAGTCCTGGTAGCAGGGAGGTAGCTCAGTTGGTAGAGCATGGCGTTTGCAACGCCAGGGTTGTGGGTTCGATTCCCACGGGGGGCCAGTATGAAAAATTGTAAATAATAATGTATGCACTAACTGTAAGTCGCTCTGGATAAGAGTGTCTGCTAAATGACGTAAATGTAAATGTAAATGTTCTTCGGCTTATCATGAGGTACTCTACTTCACGCAAGGAAAACCTTGAGACTTTCTTAAAATTAGAGATCGCGCCCCAGCTGTTATTGACAAATAGACACAGACCACCGCCCCTCGTCTTTCCAGAGGTTGCTGGTCTATTTTACCGATGCACATAACACCCAGCCAATTGTATATTATCCATGTCCTAGTTCAGCCACAACTCTGTGAAATGTTTTTAATGTCCGGTTGGTAGGATAGTCTCGAACAGAGCTCAGCCAGTTTATTCTCCAGTGATTGCATGTTCGCCAGTAGGACGGATGGTAAAGGCGGATTATCCACTCACCGATGAATTCTCACCAAGCACCGGGTCTGCGGCCCCTGTATCAGCGTCTCCTCTTCATGCGAATGACGGGGATTTGGGCCTGGTCCGGGAGGAGCCGTAAATCTTTCGCCTCCGATTCATTAAAGAAAAAAAATCTGTGTCCACTCCGAGGTGAGGAATCACTGTTCTGATGTCCAGAAGCTCTTTTCGGTCATGAGAGAGTGGCAGAAACATTATGTACAAAAAAGTTGCAAACAACACAAAAAAACACACAGATGGTTAGGAGCCCGTAAAACGGCAGCCATCCCCTTCGGCGCCATTTACCCAGACAGCAAGGTTTATACAAATCTCAGCTTTTAAAGTTTGTTTGCGGAAGAAGAAGAAGTCATTAAAGAAAAAAATAAGCAAACACGTTTGGTGTTTGCCAAAAGGCATGTGGGAGACTCCCCAAACATATGGAAGAAGGTACTCTGGTCAGATGAGACTAAAATTTAGCTTTTTGACCATCAAGGAAAACGCTATGTCTGGCATAAACCCAACACCTCTCATCATTCCGAGAACACCATCCCCACAATGAAGCATGGTGGTGGCAGCATCATGCTGTGGGGATGTTTGTCATCAGCATGGACTGGGAAACTGGTCAGAAATGAAGGAATGATGGATGTCGCTAAATACAGGGAAATTCTTGAGGGTAACCTGTTTCAGTCTTCCAGAGATTTGAGACTGGGACGGAGGTTCACCTTCCAGCAGGACAATGACCCTAAGCATATTGCTAAAGCAACACTCGAGTGGTTTAAGGGGAAACATTTAAATGTCTTGGAATGGCCTAGTCAAAGCCCAGACCTCAATCCAATTGAGAATCTGTGGTATGACTTAAAGATTGCTGTACACCAGCGGAACCCATCCAACTTGAAGGAGCTGGGGCAGTTTTGCCTTGAAGAATGGGCAAAAATCCCAGTGGCTAGATGTGCCAAGCTTATAGAGACATACCCCAAGAGACTTGCAGCTGTAATTGCTGCAAAAGGTGGCTCTAAAAAGTATTGACTTTGGGGGGGGTGGTCTTTATTCAATGACCACCAAACTTTTCCCAGTCTGCTTTATGAAAGCACAATCTTCTGAGTGGTACCCTATCTGTAAAAGTAACAACAAAGTTCATGGTACACAAAATCAGGAAATGATCACTTCCAACAGTAGAATCATTCATTACATTCCAATCATTTATTACATTCCAGATGCAATCGAGTTAGAAGCCAGTGTGAGGTCCAGGCAGGATGTAACCCCTCTAACAACCTCAACTCTTATAACAAATCCATCGTTAAGACATACTAATGCTATTGTTTCCATAATATATTCCACAATAGTACCATTAGCACCTGTATGCGTGCTTCCCCATAAACTATTATGTGCATTAAAGTCACTGCACCATATCTCTCTAGAGCCCAATTCTGCTGATATTTCATCAAACATTGCTACAGATAGTTGACGACAAGGGTTGTAATAATGTTGCAACTTAATATTACTACCTGCACTGTAGATTTCCACCATCACACATTCATATTCAGATGGGACAGGTATATTATAATATACCAGACCTTCCCTTATGAAAGTAGCACACCCACCACCCTGTCCAATTGATCTATCAGATCTGATTGAACAATAACCAGGAATACAATCAAGATGTGGTCTAAGCCACGTTTCTTGAACACATATCACATCAGGTTTGATCTCTAAATCAATTACATATTTCTTAATCTCCTGACTGTTAGCAATAAGGCTTCTGGCATTCCACTGAAGGATGACAAAAACCATAACTCTAATTATCATCATACTGAGACATTCCATCATTAGTATTATTAGGAGTCAACATATCAACAATCATGGCGACAGTAACATCTGAAACTCCTAAAAACTCTGTTGCTGCTTCCACAATGGTCTTCAACTTGGCAGTTCTTCTTTCGACAAACGCAGTCAGTTTGATAAGCTTTCCAGTGAAGGCTATACAGTCAAACTGATGAACTATCAAGGTGTCCTTTGACACAACACATTTGTGAGAACAAGATTTCCTACAGTAGGTCCACTTATTCCAGGTGACCCTATTAACTCCATCATTCTGCCTAATAGTTCCATCAATCTGCATTGCAGTCTCTGCATAAGAGACATTAAGAGTGATTTTATATCTTTGGGCCACTCTAGCCTGCTTCTGCACCTGGCATCCACCAAATGCTGCACTGTTCCCTCCCACAATTACAACACTTAATGTTGACATTGTTCCCACATTCACCATAATCATGTTCCCCTCCACACTTGGCACATCTTTTTTTTACTTTGCACAGAGCCGCTTTATATCCCATTCTTTGCCATTTAAAACACCTTCATGGAGGTGGGACAAACTCTAACAGTGAAAGCCAGGAAGCCCATCTGTACTTTCTTATGCAAAACCTTATCAAACATTGAGTACTGACAGGCTTTCACTTCTCTGCCCCTCTTTCTTACTGAACAGCCTTTTGGCTTCAACCATAATGCCCGCCTCTACATTTTATTTTATATCATCTATGGACATAGATAGTGGAACCCCAGAAATGACCCTCCCTCAGCTTAGCCGAAGCTCCAGGGACACAACTTGTGATTTTCTTCCCATTGAGTTTTCATTTTCAGATTCTTCCCTTGCTGAACATGGTCTGCACAGAATATTAACAGCCTACCATTACCAATAAACCGGGCTAATGTGACTTCACCTATCTCTTTTTTTTAACGGCATTGGTTAATCGAATAGGGTGTAGATGAGACCCTGTGGTCGCATCAAACACGATTACAACTTTAATCTCCGACACATCATTACTTTAGTTTTCACTACCTTCACCCTCTTCACGCTCTCAACACTAGAAGTGGCACTGCTGTCAGCAGCGCTTATAGCAGGGCCATTCTGTTTCCGTTTCCTTTTCACCACAGACCATCCAGGTCCTTGACTTTCATCATCCCGACCCATCAGAACTATCATCCATGTCGACCACAGTCCAGCACAGCTGTTGCTAGAGACCACAAACACGTTTTCCCTTTCCGAAGATTCTGACAATGTCTGTAGCTCCGGATTGTGAGAGAAAGATCACGTATTTACCTGATTTGTTTAATTAATATGCTTAACAATTGTAGAGACATTTATTAACTACCAATGCAGTGCTTTTCATAAGGATTGTTCCCTCTAGCTCCCCGCAGCTGGTCTGAGCGTGTAGTCAAGGACATGAGATAGAGATCAACTTGAGGAGCAGATAGACCTGTATTGTTTCAATTTCTCTTTGCTTCTGAGTAACCTGGTCACATGGCATAAGACAAAGAGCCTCAGAGTGACCACAGTTTTTCAGTTCATCCTGTCTTTTACTATCTTCCAAGGGCACAGCTGTGTGGAGACATGGGCAGTAATGGAGCTAACGTTATCACTTGTTTGTGCGCTATGACCCGATACACATAGCCACAAGAAGAAAACAAGGTAGCTCATGATCTGCCGGGGAAGGGTGGAACCAGCCATGACTAATCATTTTTAGGTCCACTATATAAGACGTCAGCATTTCCTGTTCGTTGGGCTCTCACTCTATCCACTTGGTTGTGTGGGTATTGCGACCAGCTCCCTTATCGATAAGTTATTTTAATAAAGTTAATATCCTGATTGGTGGTTGACTTTGTATCTCCTCATTATTGATTAAAATATCCACCACAGGATTCAACGTTGTCTAACGCTCAAGCTCGAGTGGAAGTTAATTCTGTAGTTTGTCCAAGGGAATCAATTTCAATCGCAATGTTCTTTTGTCCAGTTGAATGCTGTTTGATCCAGTCAATTTATCCAGTGAGATATTTAGAATGCTCCTTTATCCGATGGGATGACACATTGGTGGGATTGCTTGTCCGATGGAATGAAGACCTTCAGTTCTTCCACTGCTTTGTCCGCTAGCTGTGTTGTATCTGTGTGCATCTTCTCTTTGTCTTGTTATATATCGTTTACTAGCTGTGCAATCTCTTCCACATCGGTAGACACTTTCCACACTTAGACACTCAAATTAATATGATATGTTACGTTTAGCATGGTTACATAAGACAGAAGGTTACTTAAGGCAAAAACAAAAGGAGGGTGGTTGGTCGGGGTGGATGGGTGAGCGAATCTCATCACGGACAACTTTAGCAACTTTGCAACTACTTAGCATGTTAGCTAACCCTTTCCCTAACCCTAACCGTAACCCTTTTAGCTAACCCTTCCACTAACCTTAACCCCTAGCCTAGCTAACATTAGCATTAGCCACCTAGCTAACATTAGCAACAACAAATTCGAATTCGTAACATATCATACATTTCACAAATTGAAATAGTTGAAAATGTTATGCATGGAGATAGCCTACATGAGCCTCATACATGCTTATAATTAGTTATATAGCATTATAAACTGGGTACTTCGAGCCCTGAATGCTGATTGGCTGACAGCCGTGGTATACCACGGGTATGACAAAACATTTATTTTTACTGCTCTAATTACGTTGGTAACCAGTTTATAAGAGCAATAAGGCACCTTGGAGGTTTGTGGTATATGGCCAATATACCACGGCTAAGGGCTGCATCCAGGCACTCCGCGTTGCGTCTTGCATTAGAACAGCCCTTAGCCATGGTATATTCTCCTTGTGCCTTATTGCTTAATTATACCTGATTCTTTATAATTTAACTTAAAATGAACTAGAAATAAGGGTGAAAGAATCGTCCCCTCAACACAGGCAGGATTTCCCACATACCCTCCAGAGAGAATCGGTAGAGCTCATTGGACAGGTTGGTCACAAGGTCTCCCGACGGGCTTATCCGGCGCAGGTGGTAGATCCTCTTGATCAGGTCGCTGACCACCTCGTTGACCACATCTCCGTACTGCACCGAGTCTTTGGGGTGCAGCATGCGCTTGTTCAGCACAGTCCGCAGCTTGTACCACTTTTCCCCTTCCCTGTCAGGAAACACAATATCTCAGGCTCTGCATTACACACTCACAGCACATTCACAACAATAACAATAAGGCAGGATAATACATTTGGATTAGTTGGCACATATTGGAATATAGCACGTTAATGCTCTTATGTAAGCGGCTCATTTATTTGGTTTTACTGTTTTTGAGCATCCGATTGATTCACATGACTGGACTTTGACCTACAAAGGGTCTTGCAGCATTTGGAGTTCATGGAACACAACTGAGGAAATGTAGTCAGAATGGCTGCCGTGCTTATCTATTTGAAACATCTATGTTGGTATGCATATCAAATCTCACTAAGATAGATGGCTACTTAGGCCATGTAAGATGGATGTAGGCTCATACAGTTTGATGGTTCCAAAAGGATACTCCCAGTGCAAACTGTGCTGTGTTAGTCTTAGGTCATGTTTCCTGCCTTGCACGGCCTATGGAAATGTATAATGACACAGCCTTTCTGGATCACTATTGATCACTATCTGTGGCAATCGCTTTCATGACAGAGCACTAGTGTATCAATTACGTCCCTGGGTGTGATTATAAGACATGTACACTAATGTGACTGTTTTCCATTTCCCACTGCTATGTCCCTCTCTTATGTGATCTCATCACTGCCCGCCATCAGATGGCAAAGCTATCAATTGGTTGAGGCAAAAGACCAGCATTGCACAGGGATGTCATTGTCACCACCTGTCAGGAGACAGTGGCCATCCCTGGGCCTTACTCAGTAAAGGGGCCGTAGCCGATGCCCCTCAGGTCCCGGTACTCTGTCCAGAGGGACATGTCTCCTCGGCTGGGGAACTTCTCATCCTTCCTAAGTAGCTCCTCCAGGAGCTCCACACTGTTGAGGGCGATCGAGTTAAAGCTGCCCGTGCCCACTTTGTACATGGGGCCGTACAGCTGTTTCTCATACACCTAGTACAGACAGACAGAGAGACAGACAGAGACAGAGAGAGAGAGAGAGAGAGAGAGAGAGAGAGAGAGAGAGAGAGAGAGAGAGAGAGAGAGAGAGAGAGAGAGAGAGACTAGTATTCGTGGAGGAAGAAAAACTCAGGGTGTTACATACAGTGTACTTTATAGTACACACATTTCTAAACATCTCTACCATTCAGGATGTTCCACATTGTTATGTAACTGAATATATCACAATTATGGATTGATATTCGGAAATGGGGTCAACAAACCCCTCGACATGCATTCTGGCAAAATAAATTTAAACCGCTGCCCTTTTGTAATGTCAATGGAGATGGCCCTTGGGATAGCATTTCCAAAGCAAAGACAGCTCTTGGAGAAGGTAAACACTGCATGTCAGAGAATACCTGTTATGCACCCTAACTGTCTCTGTGGGTCAGCTCTGTGACTAAACACAAACGCCTCACACAGATCTCATGTTTCAACTCTAGTTAGTGAGCAGTAACAGAGAAACACAAAGTAAGGTCCCAGAAACTTACTGTACCCAAAACATAGAGAGGGGTAAATATCAACAGCCACCATAGAAAACAGAGAGCACACTTAGAAAACACACATTTCCATAGAGGGCATAGCCTTTTTACTGTACCTGTAGCTCATGTAGACGGTTGTAGTAGCCTTTGACAAACATTCTGTACAACATCTCCCAGGTTTTGATCCTGGGGAGGTCATCCGCGGTCCGATTCTTACCCTGGGAGGTGGATGGTAGGGTGTTGGAGGGAGAAGGGGTGCCCCCTACCCACCTGGTGCAGACCAGATCTTGGGCTTTGAGGCACGGCAGGAACCAGCGGCCGCTCCTCTGCACCACACTCTGGGCAAGACGGACGGCCATGATGGGAGCAGTAAGATAAATGTCTAAAAACACAGGGCTCCTGTTTCACCAGTGAGAATGGGGAGGGGCCATGTCCTTGGGAGCCTGGGGAAGTTAACCCTTCAACTCCAACACTGAAGAACAGGAGGGAAGGCTCTCTTGAAGAGCAGCCATACTGGAAGAATGTTTACTTGGAACACAGAAATAACTAGTCTCTCTTGACAGATGGGTTGCCTCCCACAATGTACCAATGTTCCAGCATTGGTCTGGGATTTCCAAGAATAAGAAATAACAGTGAATGCTGAAATGGAGAATGTGTTGAAACATTTAAAATGTCATATCAAACTGATATAATAAGGAAGTTAATAACAATGAATGTTAGATTAAAATGAGTAGTGTATTTTCTGGAACACACTTTTGTAGTCTAGTGAATCTATTTTAAACAG
The DNA here is from genome assembly GCF_020615455.1 of Coregonus clupeaformis. Classification (NCBI taxonomy): domain Eukaryota; kingdom Metazoa; phylum Chordata; class Actinopteri; order Salmoniformes; family Salmonidae; genus Coregonus; species Coregonus clupeaformis. Next base: position 16,101,926 of record NC_059214.1, read on the forward strand.
TGTAACATTTGTTTTATAAGGGATATTGGCCAATCATGTTCTTGAGTGACTTGTATTTCCTTGTTCAAATAGAAAATACGAAAGCAATTATGCATATAAATAATTAAATATATATATATATATATATATATTAATTAATTACGAAAATATATATATATAAATCATGTTTTTTATAGCATTTTTATTTTTCTACCTTTTTTCAGTGAAGGTATAGTTCAGAAAAAAGTAATGTTGATACAAATGAAACAATATTATAATAGAGTAGTATCTTGAGCAATTCAAACAGCTGCCTAGCAGAATGTGCAGCTGACTGAAAACCCCCTGGTTCGATTCCAGGCTGTATCACAACCGGTCGTGATTGGGAGTCCCATAGGGCGGCGCACAATTGGCCCAGCGTCGTCCGGGTTTGGCCGGTGTAGGCCGTTATTGTAAATAAGAATTTGTTCTTAACTGACTAGTTAAATAAAGGTAAAATAAAACATTTAAAAAATGCAATAATACATTTCACATAAAACATTTAATGGGACATACATTTAGAATTGATTTGTGTAATCATATAGTATATAGTATAACACAGCACTAGTAGCTTATGGGACATAGCTTTTTTGTTCATAAAGCAGTAGTATCTGTCAAGTCTTTTGGTGACTAACTTGATCTTGTTCCCTCTTTCCTCTGGCTGTTATTTATTTTCCTTTGAAGCAGCCTGCATCTTTTCACCTCAGAACTCTAACACACCGTTGTATAATCAATATTAAGAATTGTATACGTTATGTATTAGGTGTGTAGTGCTTTTTTAATAAGAGTATCTGTGTCTTACCTTTAGCTTTTCTTTGGCTTTACCTCAGAGTAGTCAGCATCAGCCTGAGGAGGACAAAGCTTCAAGGGGCATTTCTACATTGGGAGCCCAAAGCCAGTAGGGGCATCCTCCCCGGCAGAAAACAATTAATTTCAAAATTTCAATGCATGATTTTGGTCAACATTGAGAGATTAGAACATTGAGAGAACAGATATTTTTCAGGTAACTTGCACCTTCCCACCTGCCACAGCAGACACTGCCAATACTCAATTACAGTACCTACTGTGGATTTCTCTACTCTGGAACATTCTCTACTCTCTACTCTGGAACACATACACTATATATACAAAAGTATGTGGACAGCCCTTCAAATTAGTGGATTTCGCTATTTCAACCACACCTGTTGCTGACAGGTGTATAAAATCGAGCACACAGCCATGCAATCTCCATAGACAAACATTGGCAGTAGAATGGCCTTACTGAAGAGCTCAGTGACTGTCAACGTGGCACCGTCATAGCATGCCACCTTTCCAACAAGTCAGTTCGTCAAATTTCTAAACCTTCCCCGGTCAACTGTAAGTGCTGTTATTGTGAAGTGGAAACGTCTAGGAGCAACAACGGCTCAGCCGCGAAGTGGTAGGCCACACAAGCTCACAGAACAGGACCACCGAGTGCTGAAGCGCGTCGCGCATAAAAAAATGTCTGTCCTCGGTTGCAACACTCACTACCGAGTTCCAAACTGCCTCTGGAAGCAACGTCAGCACAATAACTGTTCGTCGGGAGCTTCATGAAATGGGTTTTCCATGCAAGCTTAAGATCACCGTGCGCAATGCCAAGCGTCGGCTGGAGTGGTGTAAAGCTTGCCGCCATTGGACTCTTGAGCAATGGAAACGCGTTCTCTGGAGTGATGAATCACGCTTCACCATCTGGCAGTCCAACGGAAGAATCTGGGTTTGGCGGATGCCAGGAGAATGCTACCTGCCCCAATGCATAGTGCCAACTGTAAAGTTTGGTGGAGGAGGAATAATGGTATGGGGCTGTTTTTCATGGTTCGGGCTAGGCCCCTTAGTTCCAGTGAAGGGAAATATTAACACTACAACATACAATGACATTCGGTGCTTCCAGCTTTGTGGCAACAGTTTGGGGAAGGCCCTTTCCTGTTTCAACATAACAATGCCCCCGTGCACAAAGCGAGGTCCATACAGAAATGGTTTGTCGAGATCGGTGTGGAAGAACTTGACTGGCCTGCTCAAAGCCCTGACCTCAACCCCATCGAACTCCTTTGGGATGAATTGGAATGCCGACTGCGAGCCAGGCCTAATTGCCCAACATCAGTGCCCGACCTCACTATTGCTCTTGTGGCTGAATGGAAGCAAGTCCCCGCAGCGATGTTCCAACATCTAGTGGAAAGCCTTCCCAGAAGAGTGGAGGCTGTTATAGCAGCGAAGGGGGGACCTACTCCATATTAATGCCCATGGTTTTGGAATGAGATGTTCGACGAGCAGGTGTCCACATACTTTTGGTAATGTAGGGTACACCTACAGTGTATTGTCAAAAACCTCAATACCCAACAACACACTAACGGAAAACTGTAATTTATACGGTCATTTTAGGTGTTATCAACAGTTAATTCTGAAACATTTTACTGCAGCATACTGTCAATTATGGTGAATTGTGGGAAAATTACTGTATTTCGAATAGTACTGTAATTACACCCCACAGAATACAGTACTGTATCTTTGGAGTGCCAAAAACCTTTTGACCACTAGTGGGTGCATGGAATTGTTGTTTCCGGTTCATTAACATTTTGAGGCATGCCTTGTAAGAGGCCTCTAGAAGTACAAGTGATATAAAACACCAAATCCATTAATATGCTGTAATGTGTAAACACTTTATCTAGCAGCCAACCTGCTTGCACCAATCCCTTGTAATTACAGTTAAATACTGTCAAATACAAACCCCTCCCCTCAATGAATTTCATTCATACATTCCGATTACGGTAGCATTGACCTTTTTACAGTATAATACAGTCAATTGTATTGTACTGTGTGTCATTACACAGTACTTGCTTTAATACCGTATTTATATTACAGTAGGTGTACTGTAATATGAAATACTGAATTTTACTCGCCACAGAGCTGCCTGTAATATACTGTCAAATTCATGGCAAACCCTTTACAGTTTAGACTCTGACCTGTCTAATTAGCCAAACTGATTAAAGAATCCCACAGTAACCAAACACCCTTACCCTCACCCTCTCACACACACACACGCACTGAAGGGAATGTAGAGAAAAACAAATAACAATTTAAAACATTTGTATATTTCCTGATCAATATACCATCTATAAATTTTTCGACTCATAACGATCCATTTTTGTTTCTGCAATGGAATGAGAAGCAGTGGTGTGATACATTACATCATAAGGTGATAAATCATAAGGCCTATAGACTGTCTTTCTTAACCATGTGAGCCAGTGAGGCTGTGGGTGACGGGACCTGAACTGATTCTACCTCTGTTCAATGGTTTCCTCCGTTGTCTGGCGTCGATCTGAGCATAGGTCACATCATCCCTGGCTACAGCTGCATAACTATATATGGAACCCAAGGGTTCTATATGGAACCAATTTTGGGATCTATATACAGTAGAACCTTTAGGGGTGAAATGATGCAAGCAATATAACCCTTTTTGGTTCTAGCCAGAACCTTCTTTAGTAAGAGTATACAATTTAACGTTTTCCCCTGTCCTTTTACAATCTAGATGAGATCCATGTGAGAGCTACAGATGTCAGGTCTTAATTTTATCACATGGCCTCCTCGCACCAAGCCTACGGTGTGCGTCGCCAGCCCGGTCCGGCCTGTCCCTGCTCCTCGCACCAAGCCTACGGTGTGCGTCGCCAGCCCGGTCCGGCCTGTCCCTGATCCTCGTACCAAGCCTACGGTGTGCGTCGCCAGCCCGGTCCGGCCTGTCCCTGCTCCTCGCACCAAGCCTACGGTGTGCGTCGCCAGCCCGGTCCGGCCTGTCCCTGCTCCACGCACCAAGCCTACGGTGTGCGTCGCCAGCCTGGTCCGGCCCGTTCCGGCTCCACGCACCAAGCCAGGGGTGCGCATCGTCAGCCCGGTCCGGCCCGTTCCTACTCCACGCACCAAGCCAGGGGTGCGCATCGTCAGCCCGGTCCGGCCCGTTCCGGCTCCACGCACCAAGCCAGGGGTGCGCGTCGTCAGTCCAGCACAACCCGTGCCTGGGTCACCGGTACCTGGTAAGGTCAACTGCTCCACTACGGAGCTGAAGCTAACCGCTCCTGCTACGTCCAGTTCAGCTCCAGCCAGCGGGGCCAGACCGGACCAGGGGCGCTATGGGGGGTTTATTGGAGGGTGGTGGGCAAGGCCGGAGCCAGAACCGCCGCCGAGGAGGAATGCCCACCCAGCCCTCCCCTGTTTTGCTCTAGTTGAGGTGCGGTCGCAGTCCGCGCCTTTAGGGGGGGTACTGTAACACCCTGGCTCTGGGACTCTATATGTTGAGCCAGGGTGTGTTCTTTCTATGTGGTGTATTTCTATGTTGGGAGTTCTAGTTTGTTTATTTCTATGTTGGCCTGAGTGACTCCCAATCAGAGGCAACAAGTGTCAGCTTTTGGCTGGTTGTCTCTGATTGGGAGCCATATTTAAACTGTCTGTTTTTCCCTTTGTGTTGGTGGGTTCTTGTTCCGTGTTGGTCTATGTTACCTAGGACGTTACGAGTCGTTTGTTGTTTTTGTTTACTGTCCGTGTTTATCGCTAATGATAAATAAACATGTTCGTTCATCACGCTGCGCCTTGGTCCTCCTCTCTTAACGACGATCGTGACAACGTAATAGGGGTTTTATTTTCTCCACCCAACACAAGGTACATCATGAACAACGACGGGGACGAAGCCCAAAACAAACACACATATATATATATATATATAACACAGGGATGTGACCCAAACAAAAGTGTGTAAACCTCTAAACAATACACAGGACGAGAACCATAATAACAAGAGCACTATCTGTAAACAATACACGGGACGAGACCCGTATTACCAAGCGCACAATAAACGGTACTCACGAGACCAACGGACATGGGACAATAATCAACAAGGACAATGGGGAACAGAGGGCACTTATAATGGAATGAATCAGATCAGTGACGCCTAGAAGGCCGGTGACGTAGACCTCCGGAGCTGGTGAACGGAATGAGTAGCAGTACCAGGGGGATTCGTGACAGTAATTAACTATTGATTAAATGATCATGGTCTTCCACAATTATGTTTAATCAGGTGTTACAGCCGGTCTGGAACAAAAACCTGCACATCCCATCCTGCAGCCCTCCAGGATCAGATGAATAAAGACCAATCTTTTCAATAATTCAATAATTAAATGCGATTGAGTTCAATAAATCAATAATTCATGTAAATTAAATTATCACATGGCAGGCTAATTGAGAGAAAAAAATAGAGATCAGATTCATAGCTTTACATGCTTCATAGAGTACATTAGATCAGAGCTTGAAGTTTAAAGTAACAAATGGACTGACCATGCCAGTGCTACAAAGGTACAGTGCCTTCAGAAAGTATTCATTTTGTGGTGTTACCACCTGAATTCAAAATGGATTCAATTAATTTTTTTCTCACCCATTTACAAACAATACCCCATTATGACAAAGTGAAAACATGTTTTTAGATTTCGTTGCAAATATATTGAAAATGAAATACAGAAATATATCATTTACATACACTACCAGTCAAAAGTTTGGACACACCTACTCATTCAAGGGTTTTTCTTTATTTTTACTATTATTTACATTGTAGAATAATAGTAAAGACATCAAAACTATGAAATAACACATTTGGAATCATGAATATAACTCAAAATATATTTTATATTTGAGATTCATCAAATAGCTACCCTTTGCTTTGATGACAGCTTTGCACACTCTTGGCATTCTTTTTCCACGTTTTGTTACGTTACAGCCTTATTCTAAAATGTATTAAATAAAACATTTTCCTCTTCAATCTACACAAAACATCCCATAATGACAAAGTGAAAACAGTTTTTTTTAAATGTTTGCAAATTTATAAAACATAAACAGCAATATCTTATTTACATAAGTATTAAGACCCTTTGCTATAAGAATCAATATTGAGCTTGGGTGCATCCTGTTTCAATTGATCATCGTTGAGATGTTTCTACAACTTCATTGGAGTCCACCTGTGGTAAATTCAATTGATTGGACATGATTTGGAAAGGCACACACCTGTATACAGTGGGGGAAAAAAGTATTTAGTCAGCCACCAATTGTGCAAGTTCTCCCACTTAAAAAGATGAGAGAGGCCTGTAATTTTCATCATAGGTACACGTCAACTATGACAGACAAATTGAGAGAAAAAAATCCAGAAAATCACATTGTAGGATTTTTTATGAATTTATTTGCAAGTTATGGTGGAAAATAAGTATTTGGTCACCTACAAACAAGCAAGATTTCTGGCTCTCACAGACCTGTAACTTCTTCTTTAAGAGGCTCCTCTGTCCTCCACTCGTTACCTGTATTAATGGCACCTGTTTGAACTTGTTATCAGTATAAAAGACACCTGTCCACAACCTCAAACAGTCACACTCCAAACTCCACTATGGCCAAGACCAAAGAGCTGTCAAAGGACACCAGAAACAAAATTGTAGACCTGCACCAGGCTGGGAAGACTGAATCTGCAATAGGTAAGCAGCTTGGTTTGAAGAAATCAACTGTGGGAGCAATTATTAGGAAATGGAAGACATACAAGACCACTGAAAATCTCCCTCGATCTGGGGCTCCACGCAAGATCTCACCCCGTGGGGTCAAAATGATCACAAGAACGGTGAGCAAAAATCCCAGAACCACACGGGGGGGACCTAGTGAATGACCTGCAGAGAGCTGGGACCAAAGTAACAAAGCCTACCATCAGTAACACACTACGCCGCCAGGGACTCAAATCCTGCAGTGCCAGACGTGTCCCCCTGCTTAAGCCAGTACATGTCCAGGCCCGTCTGAAGTTTGCTAGAGTGCATTTGGATGATCCAGAAGAGGATTGGGAGAATGTCATATGGTCAGATGAAACCAAAATAGAACTTTTTGGTAAAAACTCAACTCGTTGTGTTTGGAGGACAAATAATAATAATAATAATAATAATAATAATATGCCATTTAGCAGACGCTTTTATCCAAAGCGACTTACAGTCATGCGTGCATACATTTTTGTGTATGGGTGGTCCCGGGGATCGAACCCACTATCTTGGCGTTACAAGCGCCGTGCTCTACCAGCTGAAAGAATGCTGAGTTGCATCCAAAGAACACCATACCTACTGTGAAGCATGGGGGTGGAAACATCATGCTTTGGGGCTGTTTTTCTGCAAAGGGACCAGGACGACTGATCCATGTAAAGGAAAGAATGAATGGGGCCATGTATCGTGAGATTTTGAGTGAAAACCTCCTTCCATCAGCAAGGGCATTGAAGATGAAACGTGGCTGGGTCTTTCAGCATGACAATGATCCCAAACACACCGCCCGGGCAACGAAGGAGTGGCTTCGTAAGAAGCATTTCAAGGTCCTGGAGTAGCCTAGCCAGTCTCCAGATCTCAACCCCATAGAAAATCTTTGGAGGGAGTTGAAAGTCCGTGTTGCCCAGCGACAGCCCCAAAACATCACTGCTCTAGAGGAGATCTGCATGGAGGAATGGGCCAAAATACCAGCAACAGTGTGTGAAAACCTTGTGAAGACTTACAGAAAACGTTTGACCTGTGTCATTGCCAACAAAGGGTATATAACAAAGTATTGAGAAACTTTTGTTATTGACCAAATACTTATTTTCCACCATAATTTGCAAATAAATTCACAAGAAATCCTACAATGTGATTTTCTGGATTTCTTTTTCTCATTTTGTCTGTCATAGTTGACGTGTACCTATGATGAAAATTACAGGCCTCTCTCATCTTTTTAAGTGGGAGAACTTGCACAATTGGTGGCTGACTAAATACTTTTTTCCCCACTGTATATAACATCCCACAGTTGACAGTGCATGTCAGAGCAAAAACCAAGCAGAGAGGTCAAAGGAATTGTCCGTAAAGCTCCGTGACAGGATTGTGTCGAGGCACAGATCTGGGGAAGGGTACCAAAACATTTCTGCAGCACTGAAGTTCCCCAAGAACACAATGGCCATCATTCTTAAATGGAAGAAGTTTGGAACCACCAAGACTCTTCCTAGAGCTGGCCGCCCAGCCAAACTGAACAATCTGGGGAGAAGGGCCTTGGTCAGGGAGGTGACCAAGAACCCGATGGTCACTCTGACAGAGCTCCACAATTCCTCTGTGGAGATGAGAGAACCTTCCAGAAGGACAACAATCTCTGCAGCACTTCACCAATCAGGCCTTTATGGTAGAGTGGCCAGACAGAAGCTACTCCTCAGTAAAATGCACATGACAGCCAACTTGGAGTTTGCCAAAAGGCACCTAAAGACTATCAGACCATGAGAAACAAGATTATCTGGTCTGATGAAACCAAGATTGAACACTTTGGCCTGAATGCCAAGCGTCACGTCTGGAGGAAACCTGGCACCATCCCTACGGTGAAGAATGGTGGTGGCAGCATCATGCTGTGGGGATGTTTTTCAGCGGCAGGGAATGGGAGACTAGTCAGGATCGAGGGAAAGATGAACAGAGCAAAGTACAGAGAGATCCTTGATGAAAACCTGCTCCAAAGCGCTCAGGACCTCAGACTGGGGTGAACAGTACAACGACCCTAAGCGTACAGCCAAGACAACGCAGGAGTGGCTTCAGGACAAGTCTCTGAATGTCCATGAGTGACCGAGCCAGAGCCCGGACTTGAACCCGATCTAACATCTCTGGAGAGACCTGAAAATAGTTCTGCAGCGACGCTCCCTATCCAACCTGGCAGAGCTTGAGAGGATCTGCAGAGAAGAATGGGAGAAACTCCCCAAATACAGGTGTGCCAAGCTTGTAGCGGCATACCCAAGAAGACTCAGGCTGTAATCGCTGCCAAAGGTGCTTCAACAAAGTACTGAGTAAAGGGTCTGAATATTTATGTAAATGTGATATTTATGTTGTTGTTTTTTTATATAAATTTGCTACAATTTCTAAAAACCTGTTTTTGCTTTGTCATTATGGGGTATTGTGTGTAGATTGATGAGGGGAAAAAACAATGTAATCAATTTTAGGAAAAGGCTGTAATGTAACAGAATGTGGAAAAAGTCAAGGGGTCTGAATACTTTCTGAATGCACTGTATATGATGGGATGTATGGACAGTATGTGGATAGGCCTTGACTACAATACGGTATATACTGTACATAGAGTATGAAGTGAGTAACAGTATGTAAACATTATTAAAGTGACCAGTGTTCCATGACTATGTACATAGGGCAGAAGCCTCCAAGGTGCATGTTAGAGTAATCGGGTGGTAGCCGGCTAGTGACAGTGACTAAAGTTCAGGGCATGGTACTGGGCGGAGGCCGGCTAGTGTTGACAATTTAACAGTTTGATGGCCTTAAGATAGAGGCTGTTTTTCAGTCTCTCAGTCCCAGCTTTGATGTTCCTGTAATGACCTCGCCTTCTGGGTGGTAGCGGGGTGAACATGCCGTGGCTCAGGTGGCTGAGGCCCTTGATGATCTTCTTGAACTCCACTTTGTCTCTGTACTGACAATTTGTCTGTTTGATTGCCTTACGAAGGGCATAACTGGACTGTTTGTACTCAACTATATTCCCAGTCACCTTGCCGTGGTTAAATGCTGTGGTTCAAGCTTTCAGTTTTGCGCGAATGCTGCCATTTATCCACAGTTTTTGGTTTGGATAGGTTTTAATTGTCACAGTGGGAACAACATCCCCTATACACTTCCTGATGAACTCAGTCACCATGTCAGTGTATAAGTCACTTTTACTCTCGGAGGAAACCTGGATCATATCCCAGTCTGCGTGATCAAAACAATCTTGAAGCATGGATTCCGATTGGTCAGACCGGGTACTTCCTGTTTGGGTTTCTGCCTATAGGAAGAGAGGAGCAGGATGGAGGTGTGATCTGATTTGCCGAATGGAGGGTGGGGGAGGGCCTTGTAGCTGTCCCGGAAGGGAGAGTAGCAATGGTAGCAATGGAGAGTTTTTGATGCGTGAGCGGCGCAGGCAATGTGTTGATAATACGTTTGTAGCGTTTTCTTAAAATGTGCTATACTAAAGTCCCCAGCTACAATAAATGTGGCCTCAGGATATGCGGTTTCCAGTTTGCACAAAGTTCAGTGCAGTTCCTTGTGAGCAGTTGTGGTATCAGTTTGAGGGGGAATATACACGGCTGTGACGATGACCAAAGAGAAATCTCTCGGGAGGTAATGCGGTCGGCATTTGATTGTGAGGTATTCTAGGTCGGGTGAACAAAAGGACCTGAGTTCCTGTACATTACATTTACATTTTAGCAGACACTCTTATCCAGAGCGACTTACAGTTAGTGCATACATTATTATTTTTTATTTTCATACTGCCCCCCCGTGGGAATCGAACCCACAACCCTGGCGTTGCAAACGCCATGCTCTACCAACTGAGCTACATCCCTGCCGGCCATTCCCTCCACTACCCTGGACGATGCTGGGCCAATTGTGTGCCGCCCCATGGGTCTCCCGGTCGCGGCCGGCTACGACAGAGCCTGGATTCGAACCAGGATCTCTAGTGGCACAGCTTGCACTGTATCGCCTTAGACCACTGCGCCACACGGGATATACTTTACCACAATCACACCATGATTAGTTAATCATGAAACATACATCTCCGCTTTTCTTTTTCCCAGAGAGTTCTTTATTTCTGTCTGCGCGATGTACTGAGAACCCAACTGGCTGTATGGACGGGGACAGTATATCTGGAGAGAGCCATGATTCCTTGAAACAGAGTATTTTATAGTCCCTGATGTCTCTCTGGCAGGAGATCCTCGCCCTGAGCTTGTCTACTTTATTGTCCAGGGAATGAACATTAGCGAGTAATGTACTCGGTAGCGATGGATGGTATGCACGCCTCCTGAGTCGGACTAAAAGTCAATTCCGAATACCTCTTCTCCGCCGGCGGCGTCTTGGAGCAGTGTCTGGGATAAGTGGAATGGCATTGGGGGGTATGAGGAAAGGGTCCAATTTAGGAAAGTCGTATTTCTGGTCGAAATGCTAGTGAGTTACCATGGCTCTAATATCCAAAAGTTATTTCCGGCTGTATGTAATAGTGCACAGGACGTTCTGCGCTAATAATGTGAGAAATAACACCAAAAAAATACAAAATACTGCAAAGTTGCTTAGGAGCCATGAACAGGGCTACCATGTCTATCGGCGCCATCTTGACCAAAGTGTTATGTTTGGGGCAAATCCAACACAACACATCACTGAGTACCACTCTTCATATTTTCAAGCTTGGTGATGGCAGCATTATGTTATGAGTATGCTTGTCATCGGCAAGGACTAGGGAGTAGAGCTAAGCACAGGCAAAACCTAGTTCAGTCTGCTTTCCAACAGACACTGGGATACAAATTCACCTTTCAGCAGAACAAGAACATAAAACACAAGGCCAAATATACATTGGAGTTTCTTACCAAGACGACATTGAATGTTCCTGAGTGGCCTAGTTAGAGTTTTGACTTAAATCGGCTTGAAAATCTATGGCAAGACTTGGAAATGGCTGTCTAGCAATGATCAACAACCAACTTGCCAGCTCTTGAAGAATTGTTAAAAGAATTTGCAAATATTGTACAATCCATGTGTGCAAATTCAAAAAAACATGTTTTCACTTTCTCATTATGGGGTATTGTGTGTAGATGGGTGAGAACAAACATTATTTAATCAATTTTGAATTCAAGCTGTAACACAAAATGTAGAATAAGTCAAGGGGTATGAATACTTTCCTACATAAGGACCCGAAACGGCGGCGTCCGTATGATCAGTGGGACTCACCATTTGGCAAACGGACGGCCCCTTACTAGACGTCCGCGGGTGAGCTAAAAATGGGGCGACGGCCCCGGGTCGAGCCCCCGGGCCCCGCCCCGCGCGAAGTCGTGAAACGAAGTCTCCAGGACTTTCGCTTTCCGGGATATTAATTTTTCTTTTTTGGGGTAAAATCCTGCAGTACCGGACAGTTCCACAGTGTGGCGATGAGCGTCATATTGCAAATGGACGTTTCATCAGCCAAATGGACGTGGCCGTTTCTCGTAAACTGTACCGACTTTGAAAACGAAACTCGGTGAGCGGGGGGGCGGCCAGATGTGCTTTTAGCCTGAAGACAAGATGGCGTCGAGGACGCGTCGCTCTTCGAGTTAATGCACATTTTCTGGGATTAGATGTCGAAAACGGTCATACAGCGCTAATTTGACCGCTTCCTTACCCTACGGTGTAAGGAAAAATGGAACGAGAAATTTAACTGTCGTCGTTTACGAGAAATCGTAAAACGTCACATTGATGATGAAAAAAAAAAAAAATGTTTTGTAGAAAACACTTATAGGCCCATTTGAGGCGTGTTAAGGCGGATCCGTTAAGGCAGGTTTCGGAGCTCTACGTGATTTCTGTGATTTTATGTGATTTTCTGGGTAAAATTTGTCCATCTGTAACTAGTTATTAACTAGTTATTTGCAACACTGATATGTACGTGTCCATTTGCCATTACGTATATTGCCAGTGCCAATATGTTGTAATGCAATTGGACAGTGCCAATATGTTGTAATGCAATTGGACAAACTAACACAAGTACTCTTTTGAGACCCAAAGAACCACCCCAGAAGCCCAGGACACAGAGAAAGCACCCATAGAGACATGCTGTAGCCTGACAAGTGCTCACACTAGCCATCAGACCTCCGAAAAAAACTCACACGCACAGCCAAGCTGGAGTGATACAGTGTAGGGCTTACAGACGCACAGAGCCTGCAATAGTTACCTGAATTGGAACCATCAAAGAACCGTCAGACCTAGAGCTCTGAAACGGTTCTAGAGCTTAAGCCGGTCCTGCACAGTGAGTTTCGTGACTCTAGGAGGTTCTCCGGCCGAGAAACAGCCTCGTACATTTGCAAACGTTCCATTCATTTTTATCATCACGAATATTACGACATTTAGAAAAGTCCCAGAATCACAAGGCTGGGTGCATTGAAACTGGCCCGGCCCATAGAAACGGAACATAAAAGTCTCTGGCCGATAGATCGTTCAGGGACCCCGTAGCGACCCCTGAAATAAGTGATTTTTCAGCACTAATTAAGGTTGCTGCGCGGGCTCCGAATGACCTATCAAGCCGAAACTCTGGATTCCGGTTCGCCTCAGCTGGGCCTACACATAATGTCAGAATCGGACCCGCAGCTTGAACGTAACTACGTGTTTTATGTTTTTTTATGGTTTCGAACAGAAGGCGCTATGTGTTTTGGTCCGGCTCTGACATATGTGATAGGTGGCTTCTAAACGAGTTGGACAAAGTGAGTTTGGTGTCAGATTGTATCCGTTTGGTGTCAGTATGAAATTTTTTTGGAGTGATGGCTGAGTTGATGGCTGGAGTTTGCAGCAGAAAGTATTGGCAGTGGCAATATGTCATATGGCAAATGGACATTCTCCATCGCCCAAACAGGGAGTTACCATCACCAAGTTGTCATGTTGAAACCATCACTGAAAGGCAAATGGATGGCATCAATGTAGTCTCTAGGCCGTTCCGAGTTCAACGAGGTGCCCCACTTGACCATAGCTCGCTCGGGCTGACCGCAGCGTCAGTGCAAATAAGTAGGCCCGGAATGAAGCCTGACTAGTAGTGATTTCAACATGATTGGACATTTTGCGGCCTTCTCCCCCCTTCGACTATCTCATCGGGGGGAGGTTGGGGTGGACAAGCCACAGAGTTATTCTAGCTGCGTGCAGCGGTTCATTCAGTCTGACCCATCCGAGTAGTTCCCCCACAGGATAACATGGGTATACATGTAATGCTCTAACTCTGCTCCTGTTTATGCAATTTGCCACGTGATCAGGGTCACTGAAAGGCAAATGGATGGCATCACTGTAATCTCGAGGCCGCTCCGAGTTCAACGAGGTGCCCCACTTGACCGTAGCTCGCTCGGGCTGACCGCAGTGACTGTGCAAACAAAAAAGGCCCAAAATGAAGCCTTGACCTCAATTTATATGCTTTTGGGCCACAGCGAGAGAACCGTTGAGGCTAGAAACACAATTCAACCACAGGAACGCTCCTAAGATCCTCCCGATCCGCGCAAGCCTACCCGTGACCATTTGAAATTAACCCTTAACAGGGTGCATTTATTCACACTCATTTCCCCCCATAGAAATACATTGCCTGCTGCCCTAACTTCAACTTGATGCCTATATGGGTTGCTATGTTCCAACTTCCGGTTGCTCCAGGAAGCTTAAACTCAACACAGGTAATCCTTATAGTGGCCTGATGGGTTGACAAAGAAGACAGTTTGATATAATAATAAATAATAATATGCCATTTAGCAGACGCTTTTATCCAAAGCGACTTACAGTCATGCGTGCATAAATTTTTTTGTGTATGGGTGGTCCCGGGGATCGAACCCACTACCTTGGCATTACAAGCGCCGTGCTCTACCAGCTGAGCTACAGAGGTCCAAGTCGCATAGGCAATACAGCCAATGCCAGCATAACATATTGGCATTGGCAATGTTTCATATGGCAAACGTACAAGTACATTTGGAATATGTTTGAATGGGCCTTTATTATGAGCCAAATGGACATGCTGAAATCAACACCAATGACTAAGGGAGAGGACCCACTATCACTTCTAGGCCATCACGAGTTCAGTTAGCTTTACATTTGGGCAATTCATCTTTGTAATAGCAAATTACAGCATGTCCAATTCATGATCCATTGTAAGATATTACTATTACCCATAATTCATTGCCAGTCTTAACATGTTATACTGCAATTGGACAGTGTCCATTTGTCATGTGATGTATTGCCAGTGCCAATATGTCCAGTTTAACAGGGATATGAGGGGATTGAGGGAGTGGAACCTAACATACTGATATATATATATACCATTTTGTCATTATACAGGCCATTTGGACATGGTTCACTTACTTTGGCTTTGGAACTGACTTCCTATGATCATATCTGGCAAATGGACATGACATACTGATTTGGTACTTTCAAGACTTACATATGCCATTTGGACATTTAATATGACATTTGGACATTATATATATAATTTGTATGTTTCATATGCCATTTGGACGTTGCATGTGCCATTTGGACATGGTTCTGACTTTTGGGTCCAGAACCCAACTTCCTGTGATCCGATGTGACAAAAGTACACTTTGTCCATTTGCAATATAATGTGTGACAAATGAACAACTTGTCCATTTGGCAGTGTAACATGCCTGATATGGACATTCCATAGGCCTAATGGACAAACCAACATATAATAAAACAAATCTATATCCATACGGTTCTTTAATAATGTATAATTAATTTAAAAAATCAAATTTGACTTTGGAGTACATTTGAAATATGCTCACGAAATATTAATATCGCTTGCCCCCTTCAGGATTTTTGAGTTACTACACTGACATTTATCATATAAAATTCGCAATAAGTTATATGGCAAATTCCAGCATTTGAGTGGTATTTTTAATTGTCTGTATGTTTTGCCCATTGCCAATAAGTTCCCATGTTATTTTGTCCAAAAAACAGGTAATATCCCTTCAATGAGAACTGAAACAACAAGATGCCATTCCCGAGGATAAAGTTGATAAAACTGTCAGAAATCAGTTCATTGAGGGCGTCATTGATCCTACTCTCAAGAGAGAGCTGCGGAAGTTAGTCAGGAAGAGGCCTCAGTGTACTCTGTTTGATGTACAGTTGGAGTCGGAAGTTTACATACACCTTAGCCAAATACATTTAAACTCAGTTTTTCACAATTCCTGACATTTAATCCTAGTAAATATTCCCTGCCTTAGGTCATTTAGGATAACCACTTTCATTTAAAAATGTGAAATGTCAGAATAATAGTAGAGAGAATGATTTATTTCAGCTTTTTTTTCTTTTATCACATTCCTAGTGGGTCAGAAGTTTACATACACTCAATTCGTATTTGGTAGCATTGCCTTTAAATTGTTTAACTTGGGTCAAACGTTTCGGGTAGCCTTCCACAAGCTTCCCACAATAAGTTGGGTGAATTTTGGCTCATTCCTCCTGACAGAGCTGATGTAACTGAGTCAGGTTTGTAGGCCTCCTTGCTCGCACACGCTTTTTCAGTTCTGCCCACACATTTTTAATAGGATTGAGGTCAGGTCTTTGTGATGGCCACTCCAATATCTTGACTTTGTTGTCCTTAAGCCATTTTGCCACAACTTTGGAAGTATGCTTGGGGTCATTGTCCATTTGGAAGACATATTTGCGACCAAGCTTTAACTTCCTGACTGATGTCTTGAGATGTTGCTTCAATATATCCCCATAATCTTCCTTCCTCATGATGCCATCTATTTTGTGAAGTGCACCAGTCCCTCCTGCAGCAGAGCACCCCCACAGCATGATGCTGCCACCCCAGTGCTTCACGGTTGGGATCGTGTTCTTCTGCTTGCAAGTAACCCCCTTGTAACGATCGTTGACTGATGAAGCGGACCAAGGCGCAGCGTGATAAACGTACATACTTTATTCAGTACTAAACACGAACAAAACAACAAACGAAACGTGAAGTCCTAGGTTAACACAAAACCTTAACGGAACAAGATCCCACAACCTAACATGCCACAAGGCTGCCTAAGTATGGTCCCCAATCAGAGAAAACGAGCTACAGCTGCCTCTGATTGGGAACCACCCTGGCCAACATTGATCTAAACATCTAGAACAAAAACATAGAAAAACTAAACATAGGAAAATCCACACCCTGGCTCAACCTTTAAGAGTCCCCAGAGCCAGGGCGTGACACCCCTTTTTCCTCCAAACATAACAATGGTCATTATGGCCAAAGAGTTCTATTTTTGTTTCATCAGACCAGAGGACATTTCTCCAAAAAGTACGATCTTTGTCCCCCTGTGCAGTTGCAAACCGTAGTCTGGCTTTTCTATGGCGGTTTTGGAGCAGTGGCTTCTTCCTTGCTGAGTGGCCTTTCAGGTTATGTCGATATAGGACTCGTTTTACTGTGGATATAGATACTTTTGTACTTGTTTCCTCCAGCATCTTCACAAGGTCCTTTGCTGTTGTTCTGGGATTGATTTGCACTTTTCACACCAAAGTACGTTAATTTCCAGGAGACAGAACGCGTCTCCTTCCTGAGCAGTATGACGGCGGTGTGGTCCCATGGTGTTTATACTTGCATACTATTGTTTGTACAGATGAACATGGTTCCTTTCAGGCATTTGGAAATTGCTCGCAAGGATGAACCAGACTTGTGGAGGTCTACAGTTTATTTTCTGAGGTCTTGGCTGATTTATTTTCATTTTCCCATGATGTCAAGCAAAGAGGTACTGAGTTTGAAGGTAGGCCTTGAAATACATCCACAGGTACACCTCCAATTGATGTCAATTAGCCTATCAGAAGCTTCTAAAGCCATGACATCATTTTCTGGAATTTTCCAAGCTGTTTAAAGGCACAGTCAACTTCTGACCCACTGTATAATCTGTCTGTAAACAATTGTTGGAAAAATTACTTGTGTCATGCACAAAGTAGATGTCCTAACCGACTTGCCAAAACTATAGTTTGTTAACAAGAAATGTGTGGAGTGGTTGAAAAACGAGTTTTAATGACTCCAACCTAAGTGTATGTAAACTTCCGACTTCAACTGTACGTGAGGAAGCCATCACCTGGACACTGGAGGACCAGCCCAGTAACACTAAGGTTGTCAAGGGTAGGAAAGTGGTGTGTTACAAGACAGTGAGGGATTCTCAGTGTTCTGCCATTGATGTACAGGAGAAACCAGCTGTCTCTTTGGAAGATGTTCTTAAAGTGGTGGCAGAGCAGAGTAAAGCCATTGGGGAGCTAACAAATGCAGAACGGGGTCTTGCTCTGAACAAGGAGAAAACTGGTAATGACACAGGGGGGAAACATAGAGCCAAACCGAAGTTTACTGATGACGGTCAGGCCATTTGCTTCAGGTGTAAAGTTGTGGGACACATTGTTAAACCATGCACAAAGAAGAGCATTTCAGTAAATGAGTTCACTACCACACAAGCTGCTAGTGTGCAGGAAAACTACATCCTCGGTTACCAAGAGCTGGGCAATTCGGGGAAAATCTGTAGGCTTACCCAACAGTACTTGTAGGCGTGACTGGTTTCTTGAGCACGCAGTGGGCAAATGTCCAGTTGTAGATCTCAAGATTGGGGTGGGTCGCTGCAAACTGTTTGCTGGATACCGGGAGCCATGTCAGCACTATCCATTCTTCAGAGAACACTTACTAGGGGAAGATTAAGACATTATTTTGACAGCAGGACGGCTTAAGATAACTGCAGCTAACGGGTTGGACATCACTTACCTAGGTTACCTTGAGTTAGACGTAGAGCCCATGGGGACAACTTTACCTGGGTGTGGCTTCCTGGTAGTCGAAGATCCTCAGCAGTCACAGACTACAGTACCAGGTCTCCTTGGAATGAACATCATCAGCAGATGCAGACAACTAGTCCATGCTGAGTTTGACACAACTCTAGGTTGTGAGTTGGATTCTGATTGGAGAGAAGCCTTTCAGCGAGTATAGAAATGTGATGTCATTGAAAAGTCTTCAGCTGCCCGTGTGGCTGGTACCGATACTGCGTCTTCCGTAGCCACAGTCTATGCAAGGGGACTTAAAACTCTCTTGGGAGTGTCGTGACTTTCATTAATGTGATGGCTGTTATTTATCGAATCAACTATCTACAGTGGGGAAAAAAAGTATTTAGTCAGCCACCAATTGTGCAAGTTCTCCCACTTAAAAAGATGAGAGAGGCCTGTAATTTTCATCATAGGTACACGTCAACTATGACAGACAAAATGAGGAAAAAAAATCCAGAAAATCACATTGTAGGATTTTTAATGAATTTATTGGCATATGATGGTGGAAAATAAGTATTTGGCCAATAACAAAAGTTTCTCAATACTTTGTTATATACCCTTTGTTGGCAATGACACAGGTCAAACGTTTTCTGTAAGTATTCACAAGGTTTTCACACACTGTTGCTGGTATTTTGGCCCATTCCTCCATGCAGATCTCCTCTAGAGCAGTGATGTTTTGGGGCTGTCGCTGGGCAACACAGACTTTCAACTCCCTCCAAAGATTTTCTATGGGGTTGAGATCTGGAGACTGGCTAGGCCACTCCAGGACCTTGAAATGCTTCTTACGAAGCCACTCCTTCGTTGCCCGGGCGGTGTGTTTGGGATCATTGTCATGCTGAAAGACCCAGCCACGTTTCATCTTCAATGCCCTTGCTGATGGAAGGAGGGTTTCACTCAAAATCTCACGATACATGGCCCCATTCATTCTTTCCTTTACACGGATCAGTCGTCCTGGTCCCTTTGCAGAAAAACAGCCCCAAAGCATGATGTTTCCAACCCCATGCTTCACAGTAGGTATGGTGTTCTTTGGATGCAACTCAGCATTCTTTGTCCTCCAAACATGACGAGTTGAGTTTTTACCAAAAAAGTTCTATTTTGGTTTCATCTGACCATATGACATTCTCCCAATCCTCTTCTGGATCATCCAAATGCACTTCAGACGGGCCTGGACATGTACTGGCTTAAGCAGGGGGACACGTCTCGCACTGCAGGATTTGAGTCCCTGGCGGCGTAGTGTGTTACTGATGGTTGGCTTTGTTACTTTGGTCCCAGCTCTCTGCAGGTCATTCACTAGG
Source organism: Coregonus clupeaformis (assembly GCF_020615455.1). NCBI lineage: Eukaryota > Metazoa > Chordata > Actinopteri > Salmoniformes > Salmonidae > Coregonus > Coregonus clupeaformis. The sequence goes on from NC_059214.1 coordinate 16,121,559, forward strand.
TCCCCCCGTGTGGTTCTGGGATTTTTGCTCACCGTTCTTGTGATCATTTTGACCCCACGGGGTGAGATCTTGCGTGGAGCCCCAGATCGAGGGAGATTATCAGTGGTCTTGTATGTCTTCCATTTCCTAATAATTGCTCCCACAGTTGATTTCTTCAAACCAAGCTGCTTACCTATTGCAGATTCATTCTTCCCAGCCTGGTGCAGGTCTACAATTTTGTTTTTGGTGTCCTTTGACAGCTCTTTGGTCTTGGCCATTGTGAAGTTTGGAGTGTGACTGTTTGAGGTTGTGGACAGGTGTCTTTTATACTGATAACAAGTTCAAACAGGTGCCATTAATACAGGTAACGAGTGGAGGACAGAGGAGCCTCTTAAAGAAGAAGTTACAGGTCTGTGAGAGCCAGAAATCTTGCTTGTTTGTAGGTGACCAAATACTTATTTTCCACCATAATTTGCAAATAAATTCATTAAAAATCCTGCAATGGGATTTTCTGGATTTTTTTTTCTCAATTTGTCTGTCATAGTTGACGTGTACCTATGATGAAAATTACAGGCCTCTCTCATCTTTTTAAGTGGGAGAACTTGCACAATTGGTGGCTGACTAAATACTTTTTTTCCCCACTGTATGTCTAATTGTTACCCGATGAAATTAATCATGTAACAATTAACTCATTAGGAATTTGGGGCACCACGGAAGAAGTTGTTTATAGAGCTACCATCTCCCGAATTTTACTCTAAAAGATATATATGTTATATATCGATAACAGTCACTTATTAATAATTACCTCATATCAGTCTCATTCTGAGAGACCAAATTCTACTCTCCCATTGACCTCCATACAAACTTATTATTTTCGTGGACAGATTTTATTATTTTCGTGGACAGATTTTGGGAGGAGTAAACCCTCTCCCTTCGCCTCTTCCTCTCTGACCAAACCACAGCATCACTGTTGAAGTGAAATGCCCAAGCTGTGGTGTAACAAGGCAAGGGGTACTACGGTTCTACGAATGAGACTTGCAAGACTGGAAAATTATGATATGTGAAGACTGTGAATACACCTTTTTGGGATGTAATCTAGCTAACTAGCTAAATTAGCTAAATTGCTAGCTACCGCCTTTGCACACAATCTCTCAAGTCATCTGTCTGTTGCTAAAACAGTCTGACAGCCGGTAGCTAGCTATGATCAGAGAAACAGTTCCAACCAGCCTGAGCCCCTAGCCAGTAGCTAATAATAATACTGTAACTTAGAAGAGTGTCTAATATTTATATTCTAGGCTGTGAAGAGGTAGAACACCTGCATTGAGTAGCCTACATAGCTAGGAAACACAAGGACCATGCTTCTATCAGACTTCATAGATGCCGTGAAGGACAACCCTTACTTTGGAGCTGGCTTTGGGCTGGTGGAGGTGGTCTCAGCCATTGCTGTGGACAGGAAATCAGCCCAATTTGAGATGATCTTCTTCCGGAGGAACTACATGATCACCCTGGAGGTGCCCAGCCGGGACGAGCTACCACTGGCTGCTGAGCTGGGTCACCAAGTACGCTTATCACACACAGCACCTGAGTGTGGAGACCTTCTACATGGAGCATGAGAGCGGACGGGTCCACACGCAGTTTGACTTTCACCCCAATCCTGGGAACCACATCATCTGGTGAGACCTGAAACGACTCAATATCAATGTCTGTACTCTGAGTATTCTGTTGGAGTTACCTTAGTGGGCTCTCATAGTTCATCTCTGTTGTTCTCTGAGCTGATGTGAGGAAATGATGCTGAACCTAACCAGGGAGGCACTTTTGTTTCAGATTGAGTTGGTAAACTGTGTGCTCACTGCTGACTGCCATCGGTGTTTGAGTGTAGGTATGGGAGGAAGTGGATCAGAGTGGAGAGGACCAGAGAGAAACAGATGGTGGATCTTCACACAGGCACTCCCTGGGAGTCAGTCACCTTCACCGCCATGGGGAGAAATAGACACGTCTTCTTCAACATCCTGCAAGAAGGTACGCTAGAATCTAGACTAGTAGACACAGTGACAGTGGCCCAGGAAAATGTGCACACAACTTGATATGTGATTGGCTGCTGCAAATGAGGGAGATGATTGGCTGTCTTGTCTGTTTGGGTGTGATGTAGCCAGGGAGTTGGCCCTGAAGCAGGAGGAGGGTCGGACGGTGATGTACACGGCCCTGGGCTCCGAGTGGAGGCCTTTTGGGTTCCTGCGGCGACGGCAGCCCATCAGCTCGGTTGTCCTGGAGCAGGGCTTGGCCGATAGGATCGTAGACGACGTGAAGGAGTTAATCGGAAACCCTAAGTGGTACACAGACCGAGGTAATTCCAATTCAGTAATTAATGATGAATTAATGGCTGTTTTGAAATGGAATTGACCCCATCCCTGCTCCCCATATAAGCAAATGAGTGTGGTCTTGTGTCAGTGTTAATGTGGTTGTGTTTTATGTTCTGCATCCAGGGATCCCTACAGGAGAGGTTATCTGCTGTATGGACCTCCAGGCTGTGGGAAAAGCAGCTTATTGTGAGTAAACTGGGAATATGGCAGCCTCAACCTTTCTTTGGAGCTTTTTGTTAGTGGTGTTTACATAATCCCTTGAAGACATTCCGTTTAAAGGGGTAGTTCACTCAAAACATTGAAGTTAATAGGATAGATCACTCAAAACACAGAATTACATGATTTTCCAGTACATTTGGGTTATTTTGCTGCTAAATGAGATAACGCTTGAGAGACAGAAGTGGATGGAGAGATATATAGACAGTACACAGTGTGACCTGCGTGCCTGCCTGCATGTATTTCAGTATGGCCCTGGCCGGAGAGCTGGGCTACCACATCTGCCTGATGACCTTGAGCGACCGCAGCCTGTCTGACGACCGCCTCAAACACCTGCGTGGCATGGAGGACGTGGACGCCGCCTTCGTCAGCCGAGAGCTGCTGCCCACAAAGAGTACGTATATTGCACCTGCTTGTCCTGCTATATATTGTATACTGTACTGTATATATCTTTGTTAAGATTATTTTGTTTAATTTCTACTCCCATCTTAAAAGAAGAGGTATAGAGGTTTGTGTGCAAACATATGGTGGGTAGTATTCATGAATTACTGTAATTCACAGTTTCAATTCCTGTTAATCTATGGCAATCGCAAAGCCTCTGATCCTGCAAAGACACTGTAATCTGGCATTTACTCTACTTACTACAGGGAAGGTTAGATCCAAGACCCTTCCTGCAGGTAGGTTGTGCTTTAGGACTGACTCATTATTGCATTTCTCTGTCCCACAGGCCCTCTGGCCTACCAGGGCATGGGCAGGCTGACCTTCAGTGGCCTCCTCAACGTTTCGAATTGAGTGGCCTCGTCGGAGGCCAAAATCAACTTAATGACCGCCAACTTCATAGACAGGTATGGGCCACTTTGAGATGTAACAGTACCTACAATATTTAGCTAAATGTATTGTTTGTATTGGGATCAAATCCTCTGTGTATCCTGACTACCATCTCCCTTCCTCCCTGTAGGTTGGACCTAGCTCTGATCAGGCCGGTTCGTGTGGACTTGAAGCAGTACGTGGGCCACTGCACACACTGGCAGCTCACCCAGATGTTCCGACACCACAGAGGGGGATCGATTTGGCCGCACAGCCCGACATCAGTGCCGCCCAGGTGCAGGGACACTTCATGCTGTTCAAAATGGACCCAACAGGCTCCATAGACAATGTGGCCAAGATGAAGCAGTGAGGAGATGCAAATGACTCAGGGAAGGAGGATCACAGAAGCAGTCACCAGTTGACAAGAAAGGAGAAGATGAATGGACTCCATGTTTGAGATTGAAAATGCTTCAACTTTATTTGCTGTCATGTATGGGAAAGCGATTATGGCGTGCTCACATACTGAATAAAAGTGAGTCTGAGTGAAAATTTGACATGTGTTTTAAATCAAATCAAAGGCACAAAAGTAAGTACTATTGCCATGGTATTTATGTAGAGATTAAAGGTAAACAGGGTGTGGCACGAATTACTCTCAGAGAATTTTAAGAATTTCAAAATTGGCAATCCATTGGCAAATCTAGCTGAGAAGTCATCCAGTCAACCAGACTTCTATGTCAAGTGTCAACTCCCTCCTACTGATACACGCTGTTGTGCAAATCCAATACACTTCTGAAGTCCACTCTGCATTTGATTGAATCTTGGCCTAAGTCTACCTTCAGCTAGGTAGCCTTTCTCATTTGTTGATTTGAGAAGTCTCTGTGACCCTCTGTTTTTGGCAACTACTTACAAGAATTGATGTCCCTAGCTGAAATAAGTATCAGCGAGAGTGCATGTGAGTAATCACGAAAATCCTCTCCCTCTCGCTGATGGCGGCCATAGATGTGCAACAGCTGAGATGCACTGCGCTAATCTGTATAAGCCCCCCTTAGATACAGTGGCTTGCGAAAGTATTCACCCCCTTTGGCATTTTTCCTATTTTGTTGCCTTACAACCTGGAATTAAAATTGATTTTGGGGGGGTTTGTATAATTTGATTTACACAACATGCCTACCTCTTTGAAGATGCAAAATATTTTTTCTTGTGAAACAAACAAGAAATAAGACAAAAAAACAGAAAACTTGAGCGTACATAAGTATTCGCCCCCCCCAAAGTCAATACTTTATGGAGCCACCTTTTGCAGCAATTACAGCTGCACGTCTCTTGGGGTATGTCTCTATAAGCTTGGCACATCTAGCCACTGGGATTTTTGCCCAATCTTCAAGGTAAAACTGCCCCAGCTCCTTCAAGTTGGATGGGTTCTGCTGGTGTACAGCAATCTTTAAGTCATACCACAGATTCTCAATTGGATTGAGGTCTGGGCTTTGACTAGGCCATTCCAAGACATTTAAATGTTTCCCCTTAAACCACTCAAGTGTTGCTTTAGCAGTATGCTTAGGGTCATTGTCCTGCTGGAAGGTGAACCTCCATCCCAGTCTCAATTCTCTGGAAGACTGAAACAGGTTTCCCTCAAGAATTTCCCTGTATTTAGCGCCATCCATCATTCCTTCAATTCTGACCAGTTTCCCAGTACCTGCCGATGAAAAACACCCCCACAGCATGCCGCTGCCACCACCATGCTTCACTGTGGGGATGGTGTTCTCGGGGGGATGAGAGGTGTTGGGTTTGCGCCAGACATAGCGTTTTCCTTGATGGCCAAAAAGCTCAATTTTAGTCTCATCTGACCAGAGTACCTTCTTCCATATGTTTGGGTAGTCTCCCACATGCCTTTTGGTGAACACCAAATGTGTTTGCTTATTTTTTTCTTTAAGCGATGGCTTTTTTCTGGCCACTCTTCCGTAAAGCCCGGCTCTGTGGAGTGTACGGCTTAAAGTGGTCCTATGGACAGATACTCCAATCTCCGCTGTGGAGCTTTGCAGCTCCTTCAGGGTTATCTTTGGTCTCTTTGTTGCCTCTCTGATTAATGCCCTCCTTGCCTGGCCTGGAGTTTTGGTGGGTGGCCCTCTCTTGGCAGGTTTGTTGTGGTGCCATATTATTTTTTTTATAATGGATTTAATGGTGCTCTGTGGGATGTTCAAAGTTTCAGATATTTCTTTATAACCCAACCCTGATCTGTACTTCTCCACAACTTTGTCCCTGACCTGGTTGGAGAGCTCCTTGGTCTTCATGGTGCCGCTTGCTTGGTGGTGCCCCTTGCTTAGTGGTGTTGCAGTCTCTGGGGCCTTTCAGAGCAGGTGAATATATACTGAGATCATGTGACAGATCAAGTGACACTTAGATTGCACACAGGTGGACTTTATTTAACTAATTATGTGACTTCTGAAGGTAATTGGTTGCACCAGATCTTATTTAGGGTCTTCATAGCAAAGGGGTTGAATATATACTTACGCACCACTTTTCCGTTATTTATTTTTTATAATTTTTTTAAACACGTTATTTTTTTCATTTCACTTCACCAATTTGGACTATTTTGTGTATGTCCATTACATGAAATCCACATAAAAATCAATTTAAATGACAGGTTGTAATGCAACAAAATAGAAAAAACGCCAAGGGGGATGAATACTTTTTCAAGGCACTGTACGAGAACAGGTTACTGGGCTGCTTTGACTCCCCACCCATGCATAACCGCTCTTCCTCTAAGGCTGACCCCCTCAACAGAGACAGTATGAAATCTACCTTTTCATCAGTACACTGATCTCTGGCTCGAATTACACGTTCAACTTCCTCAATGAACACATCAACTAACCGACCATCTTTAGAGACATCACCACTAAAAGGCTGGATCTGACGCTCTCTAGGTACATACACATATGACCTTGTGGACCCATTGCCCAGAGCTGCAATTGTTGCCATTGCTTCGTCATGTTTCCTATTTAGCTCTGCAATCTGTGACTGTAAATCAACTACAGGGTTACCCTCACCACCAAGGGCGGCTTCACCATCACCTGCTGGCTCTGACATAGTGAAATGTTTGTACTCAAACTCAGTTCAAGGATATACTGAAGAGCAGAAACAGTATCTGAAAGTTGCTGGATGGATGGAGATGGTGGCAGATGGTCCTCTGTGATGGTCCGCGATGGTCTGCGATGATCTACAATGGTTCACGGTGTTCTCTGGATCCCAGCAGTCTGGTTACAGAAATTCCACAGCAACTCCAGGCAGGCCTCACTGCCGGTTCTCAGATCCCCTGGCACCGTCCCTCATCAGATCTCTCTGGCCCCGTACCACTCTTCACCACTACCTTAATTATGCACTTCACTACTCTAACAAAGCTATCAGAACCCCACTCCTGGTACCAAAATGTGTAGCCTGGCGAAAGTAAACCCAGCACAGGACACAAACTAAGTTGGGGTTGTTTATTCTGTCGAAGCTTACATTTCAAATAGGATAATGTAGAAGGGAAATCACCGCAAGGTGAAGTCACCATAAAGTAAAGTTTAGTCTAAATCACAATCAAGTTAAATAAATCTGTGAGTAAAGTGCATAAAAACTATCTGAGTACAATAAGGACAAAGTGAAATGCATAAACGGTAGTGGCTCTGCTTTCTATAGAAATACACAAGAAAATACAGAGAACACAATGTTCACTGTTAGAGTGGACTTTTCAAATATCTGGGTACAAGATGTCCATAAACAAAATGACTTTGTGCATGAAAAAACCAAAATAAATGTTGTCATAAAACAATATGAATACTTACAAACACACTGTCCACGTGATACCCTAACCCCACATGGAACAGTAGATCCTCATCTCACCCATACAGCACTGGGGGGAAATGTCATATCAACAGATAAGTTACAATTAAAAAATGAAACAAAATACAACACCCTGAAGCTTTACACAAAATAGAATGTCATTCTGATAATTACTCACGCTTCAAATAATGTTATCATCAACTCCACAACATGGTTCTGAGAGCACTGGTATTCAGCTAGCAAGAAGCTAACATCCTCATGTCAATCTGAAAGTATCAACAGGCTAACGTTACCATCTGGCATAAATATTACAAAACAAACTCATATACACTGCAGATGATGCAAAATATGATATATATAGTAAGATAAAAAAAAGTATTATTTACCCATCTGAAGTAGTATTGCACCCACAATGGATTTCGACATCTCTCCAGTGTAATTGCTTGCTCTCACTCTTACACACTGCATGTGCAATACCATAGTGGTTTGCACACATTATTTATGGGACAGTGCCATCTAGTGGATATAAATGAATACAGCTACGTGCTTTTACCACCTGGTTACACTAAAAATGCTTTCCAGTTTCACTGACTCAAGCCTCTTTCATATTACCCATAAGCACTCTGTTCCATTGCGCCGAATATCATGCATTTCAATGGAGACATCCACAACAGAGTGAAAACGCAGTTGAAGGCTATGTTGCGAGACGGACACCACATACCTTTAGATTTTTGGTCTTTTGGTCTAAGAACAGGAAGTTACCAAAACATAGAAGAAGATGAAAATATGATATTTTCGATGATGGCTTCATGGGGAAGAGCTTCCCAGCGACATGTTTATTGTTTGAGAAGCAGGATTATGTCCTAGACTAGTATTTAGGTTTGATTAGTCCAATAAGCTTTTGCAAGCGTTCTGTCTTGTGGCATGCAATGTCGGGAGAAGAGGAATATTGGGACAGGGACACAGAAAGCTGGATTTCTGAGGTGAAATGGATGGGACAAAAAGAGGAAGAGGGTGAAGAGAATGAGGAAAGCAGAGGTTGGATTTGAATTTGTGGAAGATGGCAATACAAATGGAGATGGGTTGTCGAAGAAGATTGGTGTCAAGTGCAAACCGAGTGAGCCTTGCGCCAGACCAAGTTAGGGAGGTGAAATGGATGTGAATGAGGCTGAGTTAAGTGAGGTGGAAAGTGTGGTGAAGAGTTCAGAGCCTGAGCCTGGTATCGATGGACATAATACAAAATAATCTGGTCCAGTAGGAGTGACATTTTTGGAGAAAGTGGATCCTTGCCTTTTGGCGCATCCATTTGTGGTTTCAGGGTGTGTTGGAAAGGAGTTGGGTGCAGTTGTATCAGTGAAGGTAACCTGTAGTGGACTTGTGATATATGTTTGTGTTTCTTCGGATCTGTTTCTTGCTTTGCGCCATTGAAAGGAGTGATTTCTGGGGTAGCGTTAAGTGTGCAGGTGGAGCAATTGAGGTTGAGGTGTTTGTGGCGCCCGCCGTTTGGTGCGACACAGACCCGGTGATGAGAGTGGTGAAACAGAGGAGTCACTTCTTCTTCTTCTTCGTCTTCTTCTTCTTCTTCGATATCATGGCGGTCCGCAAACAATCGTTTAAGTGCATGCAGCCACCTACTGTGCTGGAATGTACGATCAATCATGATCTGTACTACCATGAAAATAAAATTCTAAACCAAATAAATCCCTAACTTCTACCACACCCTCCCCCCTCCCTCCAAAATCCCTCCTCACCCCATTAAACTTTATCCATATCATGCTGAAACACTCCACCCTTAGGATTGTTCAGCATGTCAACAACCATTTCAACAGTAACATTTGTTACCCCCAATATCTCTTTTGCTCCACAATAACCTTCAACCTGGCATTTCTGCTTTCCACAACCCAAGTCGTATTGATAACCTTACCAATAAAAGCTATGAATTCAACTTCATTCATTATTAAAGTGTCCTTTGACACTGCACATTCATGAGAACAAGATTTCTGAACAGGCCTCGAAACCATGCCAGGACCATCAGAAGCACCAGCCCCGACAGTACGTCCACTTACTACAGGTACATCCATGTAAGCTCCATCAGTCCGCACTGTAGTTCTACCAATTAGTTTTACGGCCTCTGCATACGATACATCATGACTGATCCTATATCTCTGAGCCTCTCTAGCTTCTCTCTGTACCTGGCATCCACCAAATGTTGCACTGTGTTCTCCCCCACAATTACAGCACTTAACCTTCGCATTGCTTCCACATTCATCATAATCATGTGCCCCATCACACATATTTTCTTTCCTTTACACTGAGCAGGTACATGTCCCATTCTTTGGCATTTAAAACACAGCAGTGCATATGGGACAAATTCTCTAACATTGAAACTCAGGAATCCTATCTGTACTTTTCCCAGCAAGACAATCTCAAACCTCAGCATCACTGATAAGCTTCCACTTCTTTGACCCTCTTTCCTACTGATCAACCTTTTGGCCTCAATCATATTGGACCCCAGTGATGACTCCCCTCAATCTAGCATACGCACCAGGGACATGGCTTTTAATCTTCTTCCCATTAATCTTTTCCATTTTCAAAATCTTCTCTTGCTGACCCTGGCTACAACACAATATTAACAATCTACCATTTCCAATTAACAAAGCGAATTTCACTTCACCTACCTCTTTCTCTACGGCATTAGTTAGTCAGATATGGTGTAAGTGAGGCCCTGTGGTCTCATCAAACACTATCACCACTTTCCACTCCAACACATCACTACTATTGCTTCCTACCTTGGCCCTCTTTATGCTTTCTTTACTAGACGCCCCACTGCTTTCTGTATCATGATCTCTCTTCTTCCTATGTCTTTCCACTACCAACCATTCCGGTCCTTGAACATCATCCTCCCGCTCCATACCATCAGAACTGACACCCATATTGTTCGCATTCCAGCACAGCTGTTGCTTCACCAACTTTTTCTCAATTTTCTTCATTTCGTCCGCACTACTCGCCGCCATTACGCCCCCTGACGTATTTCTCTTACACCCAGCAGCTCAAACAGAGGAGTCACTGTCAGTCCTTTTGAGTTTCCATTTCATGGAATTATTTAAAAAACACTACTCACATGTATGACGGATGCATATTTTGCATATATTTACAGATAAAATGACACTTAAAATCAAAACGACACAAGATATATAAAAAAAAGCCTCTGTATTAGTCTGACTATAAGACCTAAGAACCTGTGTGTGGAATAATGTGAACGTACGTCCTTTGAAGAAAAATGAATTGCCGCACGGGAACATGTCATTTTGAGAAAATGGCCGATAAAGATAGGCTAATGCAATTAAAATGTACTTTCCATAAATATGACAATTTATGTCACATTAATTAATTTCTTATTTATATATCACTTCTAAACTGACAAATAAACATCAAATATACCTTTTACAAATACAGTAGCACATTTAATACATTTGTTTCTGTGACACTCTGGCTCCATGGACTTTGATTATTGAGCCAGGGTTGTTCATTTTCTTTTGGGTGTATTTCTATGTTGGTTTCTAGGTGTTCATTTCTATGTTGTGGTGGTTCTTGATTATTCATGTGACTCCCAATCGGAGGTAACGAGTGACAGCTGTCGGCTCGTTATCTCTGATTGGGAGCCATATTTAAACTGTTGTGGTTGCACTGTGTTTTTGTGGGTTTTTGTTCCGTTTTCGGTCTGTTGTACCGTGGACTTCATTTGAGTCGTCTTTTGTTTTGTATTTGGTTACTTTGATTAATAAAGTCATGTTTCTTGGACACGTTGCGCCTTGGTCATACTTGGACGACATAGACGACCGTGACAGAAAAACCCACCACAAAAAGACCAAGCAGCGTGTCAAGCGGCAACAGGACCTACCTACACATGATTTATGGACTCCCATAAAGGATTCATGGACATGGGAGGAGATTCTGGATGGTAAGGGGCCTTGGGATCAACCGGGAGAATATCGCCGTCCTCGTGAAGAGCGGGAGGCAGCTAGAGCCGAGAGGCGGCGATATGAGGAGGCAGCACGGAGGCAAGGCTGGAAGCCCGAGAGTACTACCCAAGAATTTCTTTGGGGAGGAAGCGCCAGGTATGGAGAGAACGCTGGTGGATGTCCTCCTCGGCTGGGGACATATTACGCAGGAGGAGGCCGTCCGGTACCGGAGGGCGATGAAGGGGGAGAACCTGGCAGGAGAGGAGCAACGGCATCAGCAGGGCCATCGTCGGAAGGACGAGAGGCAACCCCAAAAATTTTTGGGGGGGGCACATGGCTAGGGCTGGGCAGCAGGAGGCTGCCACAGGGAGACGTGGAGAGAAGGCTATCGGATTACGGGAGCCATTGGCGAGTAGAGGAAGGGAAGTTGTTGCGGCACGGCGTGAGAGACTGATGTGTGTTACCAGTCCGGTCCGGCCCGTTCCTGATCCCCAGTTAAAGCCAGTGGTGTGTGTTCCCAGTACGGACCGGCCTGTTCCTACTCCACGCATCAAGCCCACGGTGTGCGTCGCCAGTCCAGCCCGGCCTGTTCCTGCTCCACGCACAGAACCCTACGGTGTGCGTCGCCAGCCCAGCCCGGCCTGGTCCTGCTCCACGCACAGAACCTACGGTGTGCGTCGCCAGCCCAGCCCGGCCTGTTCCTGCTCCACGCACAGAACCTACGGTGTGCGTCGTCAGCCCAGCCCGGCCTGTTCCTGCTCCACGCACAGAACCTACGGTGTGCGTCGCCAGCCCAGCCCGGCCTGTTCCTGCTCCACGCACAGAACCTACGGTGTGCGTCGCCAGCCCAGCCCGGCCTGTTCCTGCTCCACGCACAGAACCTACGGTGTGCGTCGCCAGCCCAGCCCGGCCTGTTCCTGCTCCACGCACAGAACCTACGGTGTGCGTCGCCAGCCCAGCCCGGCCTGTTCCTGCTCCACGCACAGAACCTACGGTGTGCGTCGCCAGCCCAGCCCGGCCTGTTCCTGCTCCACGCACAGAACCTACGGTGTGCGTCGCCAGCCCAGCCCGGCCTGTTCCTGCTCCACGCACAGAACCTACGGTGTGCGTCGCCAGCCCAGCCCGGCCTGTTCCTGCTCCACGCACAGAACCTACGGTGTGCGTCGCCAGCCCAGCCCGGCCTGTTCCTGCTCCACGCACAGAACCTACGGTGTGCGTCGCCAGCCCAGCCCGGCCTGTTCCTGCCACTCGCACCAAACCTACGGTGCGCGTCGCCAGCCCGACCCGGCCTGTTCCTGCCACTCGCACCAAACCTACGGTGCGCGTCGCCAGCCCGGTCCGGCCTGTTCCTGCCACCCGCACCAAGTCTACGGTGCGCGTCGCCAGCCCGACCCGGCCTGTTCCTGCCACTCGCACCAAACCTACGGTGCGCGTCGCCAGCCCGGTCCGGCCTGTTCCTTCTCCCCGCACTAGCCCTGAGATGCGTGTCCTCAGCCCGGTACCTCCAGTTCCGGCACCACGCACCAGGCCTACGGTGCGCCTCAGACGGCCAGAGTCTGCCGTCTGCCCAACGGCGCCTGAACTGCCCGTCTGCCCAACGGCGCTTGAACTGTCCGTCTGCCCAACGCCGTCTGAACTGCCCGTCTGCCCAACGGCGCCTGAACTGCCCGTCTGCCCAACGCCGTCTGAACTGTCCGTCTGCCAAGCGCCGCAGGAACTGCCCGTCTGTACTGAGCCTGCAAAGCCGCCCGTCTGCCATGAGCCTTCAGAGCCGTCCGCCAGACCGGAGCCGCTAGAGCTCTCCGCCAGACAGGATCAGCCAGAGCCTTCCACCAGACAGGATCAGCCAGAGCCTTCCGCCAGACAGGATCAGCCAGAGCCTTCCGCCAGACAGGATCAGCCAGAGCCTTCCGCCAGACAGGATCAGCCAGAGCCTTCCGCCAGACAGGATCAGCCAGAGCCTTCCGCCAGACAGAATCATACACCAGCTATGGAATCAGCAGGAGCCGACGCAGCCCATACTAGACTGGAAGCCCAGGTTCGGGGCCAGCAAGAGCAGCTCCTGCAGATGGGAGCCGCCCTGCTGGAGGTGATGACCGCAATCCGAGGCTGGGGTCCGCCTCCACCGCCAGCCGCCCAGCCAGCACCATCAGCCAGCCATGAGCAGCCAGATCCGTCAACCAGCCATGAGCAGCCAGATCCGTCAGCCAGCCATGAGCAGCCAGATCCGTCAACCAGCCATGAGCAGCCAGATCCGTCAGCCAGCCATGAGCAGCCAGATCCGTCAGCCAGCCATGAGCAGCCAGATCCGTCAGCCAGCCGCGAGCAGCCAGATCCGTCAGCCAGCCATGAGCCGTCCAGCCAGGATCCGCCAGAGCCGTCCCAGCCAGGATCCGCCAGAGCCGTCCTGCCAGGATCCGCCAGAGCCGTCTAGCCAGGATCCGCCAGAGCCGTCTAGCCAGGATCCGCCAGAGCCGTCCAGCCAGGATCCGCCAGAGCCGTCCAGCCAGGATCCGCCAGAGCCGTCCTAGCCAGGATCCGCCAGAGCCGTCTAGCCAGGATCCGCCAGAGCCGTCCAGCCAGGATCCGCCAGAGCCGTCCAGCCAGGATCCGCCAGAGCCGTCCCAGCAAGGGATCCGCCAGAGCCGTCCCAGCCGGGATCCGCCAGAGCCGTCCAGCCCGGATCCGCCAGCCAGCCAGGATCAGCCAGAGCCAACCAGCCAGGATCCGCCATTCAGTCCGGAGCTGCCCCTTAGTCCGGTGCTGCCCCTTGGTCGGTGCTGCCCCTTAGCCCGGTGCTGCCCCTTAGTCCGGTGCTGCCCCTTAGCCCGGTGCTGCCCCTTAGCCCGGTGCTGCCCCTTAGTCCGGTGCTGCCCCTGAGTCCGGTGATGCCTCTTAGTCCAGTGCTGCCCCTTAATCCTGTGGGGTTTAGTTGGGGGGTGGTCATTTGGAGGAGGCTACGTAAGCGGGTAGTGACTATGGTGGGGTGGGGACCACGACCAGTGCCAGAGCCGCCACCATGGACAGACGCCCACCCAGACCCTCCCCTAGACTGTATGCTGGTGCGCCCGGAGTTCGCACCTTTAGGGGGGTACTGTGACACTCTGGCTCCATGGACTTTGATTATTGAGCCAGGGTTGTTCATTTTCTTTTGGGTGTATTTCTATGTTGGTTTCTAGGTGTTCATTTCTATGTTGTGGTGGTTCTTGATTATTCATGTGACTCCCAATCGGAGGTAACGAGTGACAGCTGTCGGCTCGTTATCTCTGATTGGGAGCCATATTTAAACTGTTGTGGTTGCACTGTGTTTTTGTGGGTTTTTGTTCCGTTTTCGGTCTGTTGTACCGTGGACTTCATTTGAGTCGTCTTTTGTTTTGTATTTGGTTACTTTGATTAATAAAGTCATGTTTCTTGGACACGTTGCGCCTTGGTCATACTTGGACGACATAGACGACCGTGACAGTTTCAAGCAATAGAGCATATGCTTTGAACACTAGTCTGTTGAGCAAATCTGCAGTTTTGGGAAAATTCTCATATCACTTTGCTCAATTTGTCACATACAAGGCATTTGTATGGCTGGTGAAATATGCAGAACATTAATCAGCTATGCCTGCACCATATGTAAGGCCCTCTTTGAGTTGTTGATGGTGCCGCTTTACTTTCTTGACTGTGTCATGGGACCTGCGCCTACGCTTGGCACACTCCATTGAAGCAGCATCAACTCTCACAACATGCCTCGCATCCTCCTCTCTGACTGCTTCCCTGCTTCCAGTGTCACCAAAGTGCTGTCAAGCCACAATTTGTCCATCACATTTGATATAGCAGTGGCTCCCTCATTGAACATGCCTACTGCCATACTGGCTGCTGCATTAATGCGACCTGTGCCCACAAAGACAGTTTTGGGGCATCGCAACCATATAGTTCAGATATATATTTGCATTCTAGGTTCCTCCGTGCTGCATTATTTTTGAGGAGGTCATCATTTGACATTCTATGATATATAGGTACCATTTTCTGTGCAACCTCTCTATTCAAAACTGGGTCGATCTTCACCCTTTTCATGCCCTCTACGTCATCCTGGTTATTAAGAATTGCACCCCTGTAATAGTTTTGCAGACTCTTACATTTTTGTGCAGTGAGTTTCCCTACACCTCTCCCCCCAAGGTGTTTACGAAGCGCTGTTCCCATCCTCTTATGGGCATGATT
The DNA here is from genome assembly GCF_020615455.1 of Coregonus clupeaformis. Classification (NCBI taxonomy): domain Eukaryota; kingdom Metazoa; phylum Chordata; class Actinopteri; order Salmoniformes; family Salmonidae; genus Coregonus; species Coregonus clupeaformis. The sequence continues at coordinate 16,136,905 of NC_059214.1, forward strand.
GATGCATTCTAGTTTCCCTATCTCAATGCCTGTGTAGAGATCTAATTTTAAAACTGCCTTGTATGCAGTACTGTCACCATCTGAGAGCATCTCGGTGTAACGTAAGCGGTGGCGACTGACTGATCTGGCCCACATGCATTTAGCTGCTTCCTGCTCCATTGCTTTGCTCGAACCTGAGAAGTTTTGAGCACAGTCATCTCCATATGAACCCTTCCATTCCCTGAACTCCTCCTCAGTAATTCCACTTTTCCTTTTCATCACACATGCATGGCAGTATGAAGACAACACCTCATAGTCTATCACTAGACATGTTGCAATGTCTATGCACACACCTATCCCGTAGTTGGAAGAGAATCCTCTCCTGTGCCAAGTGCCATCAAAGGATACATGAATGTCTATGATGGCATCCTCATCTTCCTTCAGCAATTCTGCCATGTCTGGGTCTATATCTGTGTATGCTCTTCTAATTAGCTTTGCAGCACTCTCCATTGACTGTCGCCCTCTCTGAATCTCTGCAACTAAAGTGGGGGGGAATACTTATGATGTCTGTTGACATTACAGTCATAACTGCAGGACTAAATATCAGCATGTTACCGTATGTAAATATTAGCATATCAGCATGTATTTACTTTATGCAAAGCTAATGTCTCAGTAATCACAGTAGACTACAGCCCTATGACACTGGCCTATGTGACACTCATACGTGGCACTCACTGCATAGTTATGTTTTCCTAATCACTCTGTTTATTTGCTGGAGCAAGGAAATAAATATTATTTATACACAGCAAGTCACCTGACAATAATGGGCTACTCTCCCTTTTTATTTACCTGTCACCCCCCTGTCATGTCTCTGATATGAGCTGAGACGCAAGGAAGGAATCCCTTTGTTTATTTTCTTTAGAGCTGCAAGTCCAAGTTCGTGGGCTAGAAGAACCTCACATTTATATCAAATGCCACATCTCCCCGGGATACCGTCTTCTGGGCTCCTCCTCTTGCTGTATCCTGTGGGGAACAAAACAGAGCTCCTTCCATTATCTCTGGTACTGAGCACGACTATACGGGAGTGACCTCTCTTCCCCAGTACCCACCCCTGTGTGCTGCCCTTCTGGCAGCTTTATGGGACTCGTCCAGCTGGTGAGCAATCAGCCCCTTGATTACTCACGAACCACAATCAGCCCCAATTAGTCCTGGCCGGAGAGCCCATCGAGACCTGGTACGTCCAGCAGAGGGAGCCATCGGCGCGTGATGTAGACTCCCTCTGTCACCAGGCCTTGACGAGTCTCCCCCTGGTGGCTAACCTACGGTACGCCACAATGTATAGGAAGTAACGGCAAGCTAGTCTTAGGAGAAGGCTAGAGTGAGGGCAGGAGGCCCCACTGACAATTGTCTGTAGGCATTTATAAGAAGTGTCTACGTGGTCTGAGAACCACTGGCTAGTCTTAGAGAAGGCTAGAGTGAGGGCAGAGAGGCTCTACTGACAATTGTCTGTAGGCATTAATAAGAGAAGTGTCTATGTGGTTGAGAACCACTGGGAACTATTGAAGATACATATGGTGTCCACCACCGCCCATCGATCTACAGGTAGTGAGCACTGACAGGAGAAGCCATTGAAAGGTTTGAGAGGGTAACAGCTGAGATGGGTAAGGGGGTAAGGGACACCTAAGAAATTGATCCAAGGATTCACTAACGCATACAATTTAGGGAATATCAAAAAAACTATTTCAAATCTTTACTTGGGTATTCTATCCTCAAAGAAACACTCTACAAACTATATTAAACAGAAATGGGAGGAGGAACTTAACATTGAAATAACTGATGAAACATGGTTGAACATATCTGAAATTCAATTAAGCTCTACCAACTCAAGGACTTGGAGAGAATTCTGTTGGAAGAATGTTATACGTTTCTTCATAACACCTAAACTGAAATAAAAAAAGACTGGCTCCCAACACCCTTGTTGGAGAGAACGCGGGTTATCAAGTGTGGATCACACTCATATATTTTGGTCCTGCCCCGCAATTGAAACTTACTGGGGAGAAATAAGATCTAACATTGGAAAAATAATGGGATTTGACATAGAACAAACATTCATTTCTTTGTATTTGGGTGAAATACCTGATAACTTAAACAATAGAGAAAAGTACCTGTTGAAGGTCCTACTGGCAGCCAGTAAAAAGGCTATAACTAGGAAATGGCTACAAAAAGACCCTCCCACCGTGACACAATGGATAGACATTGTTAAAGAAATACATTATATGGAGCGTATTACCTTTACTTTAAGAACTCATGAGAGACAAATGGGTTTCGTACTTTAAAATTGTCTAATTCAAAGATGATGTTACTGTAACTAATCTGATGTATGTATGATGTGTGCTGTACCTGCCAGATTATTTTTATTATGTTGTTTTATTTAAACAATTATTTGTGTGTTCTTCAATAAAAACAAGGTACAAAAAAAAAAGTATTCTGAGAAATGTGTTCAACCGTGCCTGTAATTAATTTAGGCTTATCCTAAATTGTTTATTTGGGGTATCAGGTTGATTGTGGAGGTCTGCACACTGTGAAATCTATAGTAATTTAGACTAAGAATGCATTGAGATACCGATCTGTCATTAACATGCCACTCGCATCAAAAGCTCCTGCTGAAATGTCATTGCCAGAATCCATAAATAAAATTGTGTAATGAAGCATATGTGTAACTATTTGAAGCGAAGGTCTTAAGTTAAAACATTCTAATGCGGTTTGTCGCTCCCCCGGGCTCATGCAGTGGAGGAGATCTTCGTGGGCTATACTAAGCCTTGTCTCAGGGTAGTAGGTTGGTGGTCTGTTGATATCCCTCTGGTGGTGTGGGGGCTGTGCTTTGGCAAAGTGGGTGGGGTTATATCCTGCCTGGTTGGCCCTGTCTGGGGGTATCATCAGACGGGGCCACAGTGCCCCCCCCCCCTCAACCTCCAGTATCTATGCTGCAATAGTCTATGTGCCGGGGGGCTAGGGTCAGTCTGTTATATCTGGTGATATTCTCCTGTCTTATCCGGGGTCCTGTGTGAATTTAAGTATGATCCCTCTAATTCTCCCTCTCTCTCCCTCCCATCCCGGAGGACCTGAGCCCTAGGACCATGCCTCAGGACTACCTGGCCTGATGACTCCTATGAAAAGCCAAGTGACATTTACTCCTGATGTACTGACCTGTTGCAACCTCTACAACCACTGTGATTATTATTTGACCCTGCTGGTCATCTATGAATGTTTTAACACCTTGGAGAAAAATCTGGCCTTAATGGCCATGTACTGTTATAATCTCCACCCGGCACAGCCAGAAGGGGACTGGCCACCCCTCAGACCCTGGTTCCTCTCTAGGTTTCTTCCTAGGTTTCTGCCTTTCTAGGGAGTTTTTCCTAGCCACCGTGCTTCTACATCTGCATTGCTTGCTGTTTGGGGTTTTAGGCTGGGTTTCTGTATAGCACTTTGTGACATCTGCTGATGTAAAATGGGCTTTATAAATAACATTTGATTGATTGATTGATTTTACAAGTACAACCCAGAATGATTGTACAACCCAGAACGAAGGGTTAGAAAATGTCTGTGGTTTTAAGTGCTGATTTTGTTTACTTATTACTTACTACTTTCATTATAGATTTTAGCATTATTATGATGATTATGAATGAAATTACATTCTCTCCCGTTAACAGAAGTATAACCTTTATTATGATTTATTATAATGATGTATTTTGATATAGAAGCTAACATCTAAATTCTTACATAAAAATGTAATGATGATTATCACAGATTGAGTGATAAGAGGAGGGAATGTGATGGACATTTTTATGTTTGTGCTTTTCTAATAACCAATTTCTGTGTTCTATGTTTGTGCTTTTCTAATAACCAATTTCTATGTTCATGCAAGTGACTGATTGAAAGAATCGTCACTATCAGTATCTGCAATTTGGCAGTACGTCTAAACCCTTGTTTTGAGAACGAAAGATATCTCAGTTTCAAGGTTCATTTAAGATTGACTTCGAGTGTCCCTGTTTAGAATTTCCACGACACCTGGTTGGTGGGGTCTATGGTGATTTTCAGTGCAGTGTTTAGACTGTACAAGTTGGTTTATTTGTGACATGTGGAATACAAGCGACTGTTAGCTGGCTGGCTAGCTGCTGTCTGGTTATCGCTGCTAGCTGTCATTTTCATCTCAACTAATTTGCGTTTCGACGCACTGCTGCAGGCTACCTCTTTCCTCCTCTACCTGTACTGCCACTGCCTCGATCGGCTGATCAGGCAAATGTTTTCTTTCATTCACTGCTTTTCTCGTATTGGCTAACTGAGACCGCATATTTTTATTCACATACTGTAGGTATATTGTTCGAGATTTGCTCATTATGTCTCTCTTTACGGGGATTCTTCACAGGAGATATTTTCAAACAAGGAAGTGCTGTGCGGCACGTGAGGCATTTTAACCAATCAGGTTGCCGGAAAAGGCCTTTAAATGCCAGTAACCAATCGAATGTCAGGAAATTACAAATATTTCAACACGAAGCACTACGTCTACAAAGGATATAGCCATGTATGGACTAGCTAATGATATGCTCCGGAAAACAAGCTTTTGAATGATATGTTATTCAACATGGAGAGTTTTAAAAATAGTTCTACATGAAACATGCTAACAAGAATGAGATTTATGCTAGGTGTAGTTGACGGATTTGGGATAAAATTAAATATTTATATACATTATTGACGATTTATTTGTACATTTATGAAAGTATGGAAGTTATAGTTGCAAAATATCCCAAAATCTGAAAATTGACAGATGGAAGCAAAATAACAATTTCTGCTTGTGGTGCCTGGCCTTAAGTCTGAGATTTTACCTGACAAAGTCATGTTAGGATATATCAGTTATCCTGTTAAAGCTTTTGTGCCGAATCCACTGAGGTGTTTCAGGTGCAACGTTTATGGTCATGTCGCAGCAGTGTGTAGAAGGGAGATTCCAAGACATGGGAAGTGTGCAGGAGGTCATGGGACAAAGTTGTGTGTGTCAACTGTAGAGGTGCCTATGTTGCTGGGGATCGGAAGTGTCCAGTGCGAGAGAGGCAGGTGGAGGTGGCCAGAGTCAGAGTACTGCAGAAGGTGTAGTATGTTGAGGCAGTGAAGAAAGTAGAGGAGGATGGGTCGTGTGAGGTGAGGGATGTTGAGAGGATCCTGAGTGGATCCCTGTGAGTAGTGGATCTGTGCAAGCACAGAGGGATAGGCCAACAAGTGATATATGCTTCAGTAAGGTTGGGTTCATAGCAATGGTTATCAACTGTACTGCAGAAATGGAACATAAATCACAGAAAATAGTTGTTGTGGTGGCAGCTGCAGAGAAGTATTTGGGTACACGAGATTTGACTTCAGAAGAGTTACAGGGTGTGTTGAGTGTTGGTGTTCCATCCTCTCAGGCCGGTGGTGGAAAGTAGTGGAATTGGGTGGTGTTTTTTATTTTTGTGAAATAGTGGTATATAGGTGGAGGGTTAGTTGGTGGTGCCTTATTCTATTACATCTTTATTTTGCCATGATACCAAAGAAGAAGAAGGCTTAATGGGATAGCTAGCAACTTGTAAACAATTACCCATTCCTAAAAGTGAGTACTATTTGAATAGTAATGTTAAATAATACACATTTGCCGTTAAGGTCAGGTTGGATGGGGAGCTTTGCTGCACAGCTATTTTCAGGTCTCTCCAGAGATGTTAGATCGGGTTCAAGTCTGGGCTCTGGCTGGGCCATTCAAGGACATTCAGAGACTTGTCCCGAAGCCACTCCTGCGTTGTCTTGGTTGTGTGCTTAGGGTTGTTGTCCTGTTGGAAGGTGAACCTTCACCACAGTCTGAGGTCCTGAGCGCTCTGCAGCAGGTTTTCATCAATGATCTCTCTGTACTTTGCTCCATTCATCTTTTCCTCGATCCTGACTAGTCTCCCAGTCCCTGCCGCTGAAAAACATCCAACATGATGCTGCCACCACCGTGCTTCACCGTAGGGATGGTGCCAGGTTTCCTCCATTCGTGACGCTTGGCATTCAGGCCAAAGAGTTAAATCTTGGTTTCATCAGACCAGAGAATCTTGTTTCTCATGGTCTGAGAGTCTTTAGGTGCCTTTTGGCAAACTCCAAGTGGGCTGTCATGTGCCTTTTACTGAGGAGTGGCTTCCGTCTAGCCACTCTACCGTAAAGGCCTGATTGGTGGAGTGCTGCAGAGATGGCTGTCCTTCTGGAAGGTTCTCCCATCTCCACAGAGGAACTCCAGAGCTCTGTCAGCGTGACCATCGGGTTCTTGCTCACCTCCCTGAGCAAGGCCCTTCTCCCCCGATTGCTCAGTTTGGCTGGGCGGCCAGCTCTAGGAAGAGTCTTGGTGGTTCCAATCTTCTTCCATTTAAGAATGATGGAGGCCACTGTGTTCTTGGGGATCTTCAATGCTGCAGAATTATTTTGGTACCCTTCCCCAGATCTGTGCCTCCACACAATCCTGTCACGGAGCTCTACAGACATTTCCTTCGACCTCATGGCTTGGTTTTTGCTCTGACATGCACTGTCAACTGTGGGACCTTACATAGAAAGGTGTGTGCCTTTCCAAATCATGTCCAATCAATTGAATTTACAACAGGTGGACTCCAATCAAGTTGCAGAAACATCTCAAGGATGTTCAATGGAAACTGGATGCACCTGAGCTCAATTTTGAGTCTCATAGCAAAGGGTCTGAATACTTATGTAAATAAGGTAGATTTTTTTGTAATTAGTATTTTTTTAATTTGAAAAAAAAAATCGCTTTGTCATTATGGGGTATTGTGTGTAGATTGCTGAGGATTTTTTTTTTCATCCATTTTAGAATAAGGCTGTAACATAACAAAATGTGGAAAAAGTCAAGGGATCTGAATACTTTCCGAAGGCACTGTATTTACAATGTGACTTATTTTATTACTATGACACCGTTGTCACCATTGTACTGTCTGTGTGAGAAGCCTGTAAGTACATGACAATGAAATCAGATTTGACTGAATTTGATGTGTAGTCACCAGTGGGTCCAGGTGACCAGGACTGCCCTCGTTATATATGGCAGCTGTAGTGTCGCCGGTCGGCAGAATGGCAGGTGGGCTGCAGATTAGAGTCTTCTCTTTTCAGCAGGAGCCATTTGCTTTCAAACCTGTCTTTACCCGCAATTGTATTAGAAATATTTGGGAAGGCCTGTTTTGTGTGCATGCAGTTCACTGACAGATTTGCCACGCGTTCCCGACTGTAGGCTATGTCTTGTTATTGGTCTACACACAATCCACAGCTAGGCTATTTTTGATCCTCTGTGGCTAAACTTATAGGCCTTCTCATGGTGTAGTAGGCTATTCTAAATTATTTAATTTCTTTCTGAACAGACAGCAGTAATTCTATACCTTTGGAAAATGTATTTCAATTAATCATGGGTGCTGCAGCTCCTCAAGAACCCTTCGAACGGGTATGATTCTATAAGAAAATGCAACGCTAGAGAGATGAGAGTTCCAGGCTCATGTCTATCAGAGCAGAGAGAGGGAGTGAGATCATAGAAAGTGAATCTCATTCTAGTTTTGTGAAAGATACAGGTGCGCATCTCACACAGCCACGCGTTGGTCTCAAACACAGGTTGCAATGTTGGTTGCAACCCGAATCAACTCTTAGAATATCTGGCCCGGGATGAAAATCTACTTTTTCACATTACGGGTCCTGCACATTGGCATTCTGCAGACAGGCTGAGATGAGGGGGCACTTGCGTAGCCATATGCTCTTTCAGTGACCCCCACTGTGACTTTGTGACTGCTAGCGATAAGCAGCTGAGTACCCATGGTCTGGAACACGACCGTCCACTTGCTGCACCCGAGGGTATGCTGCTGTTGGAATATTTACAGAATCTTTTGAATAAATGCATCCTCTACACACACACAAACACTCACACACAGTGTTATATGTAGGATAGAACCTACACTGGATGCCTCAATTTGTGTAAATGTTTGTGCTCAGGTGACAAGGTGCCAACAACGACAGGCCAGGGTGGATGCAGCCAATCGCTCTGGAGACCAGCTCTGGAAGGCAAAGAAGGGCCAGGAAACGCAATCCAGCTTGTTAGCAATTGATGTTATCCTTCAATAACACAGACCCCAAAGCAAATCATGGGGGGGGGAATATATTTATTCAAAGAGAACAAATCATAGTTGTTATGCTGGAAAGTAGATAGCAGATGTTCATTCTTCCCTGTCCTCAGTGTTTCTCTACTGAACAAAGAGACAGGATGTCGTTTATAGCCTCAAGCCTTGCATGTGGCTGACCAATTAGAATTCCTTGCAATAAAATTGGGCCAATAGCCAAACCCCAATTATCCTGTTTCAGGCTCAATGTATAGACAATTTCGACCAATGAGAACATGCCACATGTAGCTATGAATCCTGGACTGAAACCCCTACACAGATTCTAAACAGATGTTGAATTAAAAAACAACTATTTCCATTGATCGTTAATTCGCTATTGACCTATAGTCCTCTATTGACCACTCTGCGTTGTGTATTTATCTTAAAATATTATTACACTCCCCCCTAGACCATTAAAAAAAAAAAAATACTTTAAATGTATTTTTAGAAAACAATAGAAAACATGAAAAAATAGACAGTATAAAAAACATTAGCTGTAAGCATAAAATCATTTACATTAAACACCTTGCATTTCTATAAAACACAAAGGGCACATTTTACTTGCCATTGCAATAAGAAATAGATTTCACACAAAGTTGTAGAAAATAAGTATTAACAGGTGTGATGATGATGAACCTTACGATTCCTACCACATCCTGTATTAGGAGGAAACTCACAAAAAAATAATTGTCTGCAAGACAATAATATTCAATCATCCTATTGACAAGGTAATCATTCACAGAGTCCTTTAAGAGTGACCAGGTCTTCCACACCAGTATTAGTCCCACATAGATAACTATTAGAGGGTATGTTCTGACAGCCTGCCGGTAGTGAGGAATTCTTCTTCCTTTACACTGGTTGATAAGGACGTCTCTAATGAACACTTCACCAGTGATCTTGTATCGTTTCAGGTACAGGCCTTGGGTCAAGGGATATTACTGCACCTTCAGACGATAGATTCTCATAACTTGAAAGTAAAGATGTCCTGGTTTCAAGAGAAATGTATATTTCACTTAGATTTCCCTAAGTAAGCATGTCCCAATTATCAGGAAAAAGTGGACATTTCACCTAGATATCCTTAATTTGATGACTGCGGTGTACAACATAGAAGCTTATCAGGTTCTGATCGTCTTACTATGCTTCTTCACCCGAGATCAGCCTCCGACTGCTAATCAATCAGTTCTTTATTCTCCAGGCTCCGCTTTGTCATCAAAATGGACAACCTTACAATGAGTGACATGTATCCACCGTGATTTTCCCTGAACTTTCACTGCTGACCACGTTGTGAGCAAAACTTCATAAGGGCCTTCCCATTTTGGCCCTAATGTGTCTGTTACGTGTTTTTTTACCATCACCCACTGTCCTGGCACTACATCATGTCCCCCCTCGGGAGTTATTCCCCACGCCTTTTACTTGTCTGTCTGCTTCCCCTACTGCATTAGAACGTTGTATGCAATAGTTAAGCGTTGTGTCACTCATAAAGTGTACGTCTGCCTTTCTCAAATCTAACGTGCCTGGTAGTAACATGGGTCGACCTGTGACGACCTCAAATGTACTCAACCCTGTGGTTTTGTTATGTGTGGCCCATATACACTGCTCAAAAAAATAAAGGGAACACTTAAACAACACAATGTAACTCCAAGTCAATCACACTTCTGTGAAATTACATTTACATTTACATTTACGTCATTTAGCAGACGCTCTTATCCAGAGCGACTTACAAATTGGTGAAATCAAACTGTCCACTTAGGAAGCAACACTGATTGACAATAAATTGCACATGCTGTTGTGCAAATGGAATAGACAACAGGTGGAAATTATTGGCAATTAGCAAGACACCCCCCAATAAAGGACTGGTTTTACAGGTGGTGACCACAGACCACTTCTCAGTTCCTATGCTTCCTGGCTGATGTTTTGGTCACTTTTGAATGCTGGCGGTGCTTTCACTCTAGTGGTAGCATGAGACGGCGTCTACAACCCACACAAGTGTCTCAGGTAGTGCAGCTCATCCAGGATGGCACATCAATGCGAGCTGTGGCAAGAAGTTTTGCTGTGTCTGTCAGCGTAGTGTCCAGAGCATGGAGGCGCTACCAGGAGACAGGCCAGTACATCAGGAGACGTGGAGGAGGCCGTAGAGGGCAACAACCCAGCAGCAGGACTGCTACCTCCGCCTTTGTGCAAGGAGGAGCAGGAGGAGCACTGCCAGAGCCCTGCAAAATGACCTCCAGCAGGCCACAAATGTGCATGTGTCTGCTCAAACGGTCAGAAACAGACTCCATGAGGGTGGTATGAGGGCCCGACGTCCACAGGTGGGGGTTGTGCTTACAGCCCAACACCGTGCAGGACGTTTGGCATTTGCCAGAGAACACCAAGATTGGCAAATTCGCCACTGGCGCCCTGTGCTCTTCACAGATGAAAGCAGGTTCACACTGAGCACATGTGACAGACGTGACAGAGTCTGGAGATGCCGTGGAGAACGTTCTGCTGCCTGCAACATCCTCCAGCATGACCGGTTTGGCGGTGGGTCAGTCATGGTGTGGGGTGGCATTTCTTTGGGGGGCCGCACAGCCCTCCATGTGCTCGCCAGAGGTAGCCTGACTGCCATTAGGTACCGAGATGAGATCCTCAGACCCCTTGTGAGACCATATGCTGGGTGCGGTTGGCCCTGGGTTCCTCCTAATGCAAGACAATGCTAGACCTCATGTGGCTGGAGTGTGTCAGCAGTTCCTGCAAGAGGAAGGCATTGATGCTATGGACCACCCGTTCCCCAGACCTGAATCCAATTGAGCACATCTGGGACATCATGTCTCGCTCCATCCACCAACGCCACATTGCACCACAGACTGTCCAGGAGTTGGCGGATGCTTTAGTCCAGGTCTGGGAGGAGATCCCTCAGGAGACCATCCGCCACCTCATCAGGAGCATACCCAGGCGTTGTAGGGAGGTCATACAGGCACGTGGAGGCCACACACACTACTGAGCCTCATTTTGACTTGTTTTAAGGACATTACATCAAAGTTGTATCGGCCTGTAGTGTGGTTTTCCACTTTAATTTTGAGGTGACTCCAAATCCAGACCTCCATGGGTTGATAAATTTGATTTCCATTGATAATTTTTGTGTGATTTTGTTGTCAGCACATTCAACTATGTAAAGAAAAAAGTTTTTAATAAGATTATTTCATTCATTCAGATCTAGGATGTGTTATTTTAGTGTTCCCTTAATTTTTTTGAGCAGTATATTACATAAGACTACCGTAGGCAATGCATCCGGCCAGGCAATCCCTTCTTGATGCATCTTCGAAAGTCTCTCTTTCACCACTCTATTTGTGCGTTCTACCTGCCCACTTGACTGAGGATGGTAAGGGCAGTGTAGTTGCCAGTCTATGTTCAGAAGACAAGCTACCTCTTGACACACTTTTCCTGTGAAATGAGTGCCTTGGTCAGAATCTAATTGTTCCTGAAAGCCCCATCTGGGAATGATTTCTCAAATCAGAATGTTAGCTGTGTGTTGTGCGGTTCCTTTCTTAGTAGGGTAGGCTTCAACCCATCGTGAGAAACGATCAACAACAACCAGCACATCTTCCTGTCCTTTACATTTGGACAGCATGATGTAGACAAGCTGTAGATGTCTGAAGGGTCCTGTTGGGGCAGGCGCTCGTCATGCCTGTACCTTCACTCGTCCCTTGGTGTTGTTTTCCATACAAATGTGGATTCCACCATTTGCCCCCAAACGATGTATCCCAAAGAGTGGATCTGTGTCACCAAGTAGGGTAAGAGTGCATTTGACGCGACACATCTCAGGTTGTATTTCCATACAACTTCTTGATTGAGTTTGCACCCTGGAGCCATCCATTCCCACACTTCATATTTTGGTGCACTGCTCTACATGTCTCTAATGTGTTGCAATGTATCCAAGGTGTATTTCCTAATCAGTTTAGGTGACAGAGGTGTTCTCTTGGCAGCTGCCTTGGCAGCTCTGTCAGCCAGATCATTACCTTTACGCTCGTCTGTAAAGATTTTTCCATGTGCTTTCATTTTCTAAATCGTAACTTGTCCAGGTAACTGGAGAGCATTCAGTAGAGCCATCACCTCTAGTCCATTCTTCACAGGAACTCCCAGTGATGTCATGAATCCTCTGTTTTTCTATATTTTCCCAAAATCATGGGTAACACCGAAAGCATACCTTGAGTCTGTGTAGTTATTAGTTGTTTTTCCTTCAGCCTGTTTGAATGCTTCTGTCAAAGCCACCAATTTGGCCGCCTGTGTTGATGTTCCTGCAGTTCCTAACGTGCCTGTCACTATCACATTTTCCCTTGTAGTAACTGCCCAGTCTGCCTTCCTCACACCCCCCTCCACAATGCTTGAACCGTCTGTGTATAAGATAAACTCCGGGTTTTCCAACGGATGACTGTTAATAAACCCATCAGAGAGCTGATCCAAAACCAACTCACCACAGTCATGTTCAAGTAATGTGGGATCTGGAGGAAGCATCAGAGTAGCTGGATTAGATGGTGTGCCATCTAATCCTATGATGATGTTAGGAGCCTCCAACACAGTTGACCACTTCTTCCAACAAGCAGCTGTGACCTGTGCAGCTCGATTCATTGTCAAAAGAATATGAACAGTATGTGGACACTTGATGGTAAGATGTTGGTCAAGAACAAGCGATGCCACCATCGACACAGCGACATAAGTAGCCTGCATTTCAAAGACTAACAACTGTAACCCATCATAAGAATGTAGATTGTAGAGTTTGTATATATCGCTTGAAATGGTCTCACGTCTTCATACTCACGTCTCGTGGATGCTTCAAAGTATTTGATCATTCATCCAACTGTTTTGGAGATGCTGATTTATGTGAATACTGTCACTGGAGGTTTGTCTTTACTCCCTTTAACAGCCTGTGTTCTGGTTGGCCTAAGACATCGTTCGTCACCACTGTCAGAATCTTTTGACTCAAAGCCAGGCAGTGCTGACCAGATGCTTGAAACCCGATCTGCCTTTCGCAACTCAGTGTGAGAGTAGATTGAGGGAACAAAGAGCCCACAGGTGGGGGCCAAGTCTGCCTTTTCCACCCTTGCATTCTGTAATTGTTGGATTTTGTCTTTTAAAGTTTTAATCTGTTCACCAAGAGCCCTCAAACTTTCTTTATCTCTCTGCAATGTCCTATCATGATTATCACGAAGGAATTTATCATCTTGTTTTCTGACTTTGGCTAATACAGTTAAAGACAATCGTGTCTTTGTCAATGAGTTAGACCAGGGGTGTCAAACGTACGGCCCGCGGGCCGAATCAGGCCCGCAAACGGGTTTAATCCGGCCCGCGAGATGATTTTTTTTTGTAAAGTATAAAAATGCGCTGCAATTTTTCAATAAAATAAACTGCTGTTCCAATTGCGTCCACTGGATGGCGCAATAGCAATTGTGTTAAGCAAGCAAACTGTTTATACCAGGGCAGAGCAAGTAGGTCAAGCACGTGCAGCCAATGAGCTACTTTGTTTTGCCCGCGATATTTATTACGGCTTCTACTTTTAACATTATGTGCTTTGGCACCCTCATTGCCCCAATATGTCTCTGTCAAAAAAGAGAAAAGTGGACGCAGAGTGCAGAGTGTTCCAAGAAAAATGGTCATCCTATTTATTCACGGAATTGAATGGGAAAGCTGTATGTTTGGTGTGTTCAGAGCATGTTGCAGTGCTGAAAGAATATAACCTTCGTCGCCACTATGTGAGTCTTCATGCCGACAAATATGACAACTTTCAAGGACAGCGGAGATGAGAGAAGGTGAATGAACTGTTTGCGGGTCTGAAGAAACAGCAGTCTGTGTTTACTCACAGCCGAGACATCAGTGACGCTGCAGTGAAAGCTAGCTACCTCATTGCTAATGAAATCGTAGTGGCTTCAAAACCATTTAGTGAGGGTGAATTTGTAAAAACATGCATGATGAAGGCAGCGGAGATTGTGTGCCCTGAAAAGCGGCAGGCTTTTGCAAATATCAGCCTGACAAGAAACACAGTTGCAGACAGGATTTCCGATCTTTCAGTGGATTTGGACAGCCAGTCGAAGCAAAAAGTAAAGTCATTTATTGCGTTTTCGGTTGCAATTGATGAAAGCACGGACATTACAGGTTCATCCTTGGGAGCAATTTACAAACACCTGAAGGTACCACGTTCATCTGTACAAATAATAGTACGCAAGTATAAAGACCATGGGACCACGCAGCCGTCATACCGCTCAGGAAGGAGACACGTTCTGTCTCCTAGAGATTAACGTACTTTGGTGCGAAAAGTGCAAATCAATCCCAGAACAACAGCAACGGACCTTGTGAAGATGCTGGAGGAAACAGGTACAAAAGTATCTATATCCACAGTAAAACGAGTCCTATATCGAATTAACCTGAAAGGCCGCTTAGCAAGGAAGAAGCCACTGCTCCAAAACCGCCATAAAAATGCCTGACTACGGTTTTCAACTGCACATGGGGACAAAGATCGTACTTTTTGGAGAAATGTCCTCTGGTCTGATGAAACAAAAATAGAACTGTTTGGCCATAATGACCATCGTTATGTTTGGAGGAAAAAGGGGGTGGCTTGCAAGCCGAAAGAACACCATCCCAACCGTTAAGATCAGGGGTGGCAGCATCATGCTGTGGGGGTGCTTTGCTGCAGGAGAGACTGGTGCACTTCACAAAATAGATGGCATCACGAGGAAGGAAAATTATGTGGATATATTGAAGCAACATCTCAAGACATCAGTCAGGAAGTTAAAGCTTGGTCGCAAATGGGTCTTCCAAATGGACAATGACCCCAAGCAAACTTCCAAAGTTGTGGCAAAATGGCTTAAGGACAACAAAGTCAAGGTATTCGAGTGGCCATCACAAAGCCCTGACCTCAATCCTATAGAACATTTGTGGGCAGAACTGAAAAGCGTGTGCGAGCAATGAGGCCTACAAACCTGACTCAGTTACACCAGCTCTGTCAGGAGGAATGGGCCAGAATTCACCCAACTTATTGTGGGAAGCTTGTGGAAGGCTACCCGAAACGTTTGACCCAAGTTAAACAATTTAAAGGCAATGCTACCAAATACTAATTGAGTGTATGTAAACTTCTGACCCACTGGGAATGTGATGAAAGAAATAAAAGCTAAAATAAATCATTCTCTCTACTCCTAACTGACCTAAGACAGGGAATCTTTACTAGGATTAAATGTCAGGAATTGTGAAAAACTGAGTTTAAATGTATTTGGCTAAGGTGTATGTAAACTTCCAACTTTTCCTGCCTACACTCCTCTACTTTGAAATGGTTCTTCATATCACCAACCAGTGAATTAAATATATTTTTCATGTTCACATCTGGAGCAGCTGCCCCGCCCTTTTTAAGAGTGGTTGTCTCACTTGAAGATGCCATTACACTATCTTCAAAAGTTATATTTATTTAACCCCAAAATATATGTACACTACCAGTCAAAAGTTTAGACACACCTACTCATCCAAGAGTTTTTCTTTATTTTTACTATTTTTTACATTGTAGAATAATAGTGAAGACATCAACACTATGAAATAACACATATGGAACCATGTAGTAACCAAAAAAGTGTTAAACAAATCAAAATATATTTTATATTTGAGATTCTTCAAATAGCCACCCTTTGCCTTGATGACAGCTTTGCACACTCTTGGCATTCTCTCAACCATCTTCATGATCTGGAATGCATTTCAATTAAAGGTGTGCCTTGTTAAAAGTTAATTTGTGGAATTTCTTTCCTTCTTAATGCGTTTGAGCCAATTAGTTTTGTTGTGACAAGGTAGGGGTGTATACAGAAGACAGCCCTATTTGGTAAAAGACCAAGTCCACATTATGGCAAGAACAGCTTAAATAAGCAAAGAGAAATGACAGTCCATCATTACTTTAAGACAGGGGTGTCAAACGTACGGCCCGCGGGCCGGATCAGGCCCGCAAACGGGTTTAATCCGGCCTTCATACTCACGTCTCGTGGATGCTTCAAAGTATTTGATCATTCATCCAACTGTTTTGGAGATGCTGATTTATGTGAATACTGTCACTGGAGGTTTGTCTTTACTCCCTTTAACAGCCTGTGTTCTGGTTGGCCTAAGACATCGTTCGTCACCACTGTCAGAATCTTTTGACTCAAAGCCAGGCAGTGCTGACCAGATGCTTGAAACCCGATCTGCCTTTCGCAACTCAGTGTGAGAGTAGATTGAGGGAACAAAGAGCCCACAGGTGGGGGCCAAGTCTGCCTTTTCCACCCTTGCATTCTGTAATTGTTGGATTTTGTCTTTTAAAGTTTTAATCTGTTCACCAAGAGCCCTCAAACTTTCTTTATCTCTCTGCAATGTCCTATCATGATTATCATGAAGGAATTTATCATCTTGTTTTCTGACTTTGGCTAATACAGTTAAAGACAATCGTGTCTTTGTCAATGAGTTAGACCAGGGGTGTCAAACGTACGGCCCGCGGGCCGAATCAGGCCCGCAAACGGGTTTAATCCGGCCCGCGAGATGATTTTTTTTTGTAAAGTATAAAAATGCGCTGCAATTTTTCAATAAAATAAACTGCTGTTCCAATTGCGTCCACTGGATGGCGCAATAGCGATTGTGTTAAGCAAGCAAACTGTTTATACCAGGGCAGAGCAAGTAGGTCAAGCACGTGCAGCCAATGAGCTACTTTGTTTTGCCCGCGATATTTATTACGGCTTCTACTTTTAACATTATGTGCTTTGGCACCCTCATTGCCCCAATATGTCTCTGTCAAAAAAGAGAAAAGTGGACGCAGAGTGCCTGAGAAATGACACCCTGATATAGTTCTGTGATCTGTGATATACTTCTGTGAATCACTGAGGCATTGTGTGTTTGTGTGTTCTTTGTCCTCAGAACTTTCAAATAACTTGAGGTGTTTTATGATTAATAGTGATGTTGTGCTTTTGGACACTGTCCTCAGGCTCCAGCTTTATGTTTATATGTTTTTATGTTGATGTGCTATTGTTTTTAATTGATTTTATTTTATTTGTATATTTAACCTATTCTTGACTCTGTGGTTCTTGCACTTGTTTGGGGAACAGGATTTCATTATTTTTATCTACATTTCTGCCTGAGAAATGACACCCTGATATAGTTCTGTGATCTGTGAAACAGTTCTGTTAATCACTGAGGCATTGTGTGTTTGTGTGTTGTTTTTCTTTAGAATTTTCAAATAAACTTGACGTGTTTTATGATTAATAGTGATGTTGTGCTTTTACTATTTTGGACACACTGTCCTCAGGCTCCAGCTTTATGTTGTATGTTGATCGTATTAAAACAAAGAAAACAATCTGAAGTTGTTGTTTTTAAGTTATATATACCATGATTTTTCCGGTCCGGCCCACTTGGGAATAGATTTTCCACCATGTGGCCCCTGAGCTAAAATGAGTTTGACACCCCTGCTTTAAGACATGAAGGTCAGTCAATACGGAACATTTCAAGAACTTTGAACGTTTCTTCAAGTGCAGTTGCAAAAACCATCAAGCGCTATGATGAAACTGGCTCTCATGAGGACCGCCACAGGAATGGAAGACCCAGAGTTACCTCTGCTGCAGAGGATAAGTTCATTAGAGTTACCAGCCTCAGAAATTGCAGGCCAAATAAATGCTTCACGGAGTTGAAGTAACAGACACATCTCAACATCAACTGTTCAGAGGTGACTGTGTGAATCAGGCCTTCATGGTCGAATTGCTGCAATGAAACCACTACTAAAGGACAGCAATAATAAGAAGAGACTTGCTTGGGCCAAGAAACACGAGCAATGGACATTAGACCGGTGGAAATTTGTCCTTTGGTCTTTAGTCCAAATTGGAGATGTTTTGTTCCAACCGCCGTGTCTTTGTGAGACACGGTGTGGGTGCACGGATGATCTCCGCATGTATATTTCCCACCGTAAAGCATGGAGGAGAAGGTGTTATGGTGTGGGGGTACTTTGCTGGTGACACTGTCTGTGATTTATTTAGAATTCAAGGCACACTTAACCAGCATGGCTACCACAGCATTCTGCAGCGATACACCATCCCATCTGGTTTGGGCTTAGTGGGACTTTCATTTGTTTTTCAACAGGACAATGACCCAACAAACCTCCAAGCTGTGTAAGGGCTATTTGACCAAGAAGGAGAGTGATGGAGTGCTGCATCCGATGACCTGGCCTCCACAATCCCCTGACCTCAACCAAATTGAGATGGTTTGGGATGAGTCGGACCGCAGAGAGAAGGAAAAGCAGCCAACAAGTGCTCAGCATATGTGGGAACTCCTTCAAGACTGTTGGAAAAGCATGAAGCTGGTTGAGAGAATGCCAAGAGTGTGCAAAGCTGTCATCAAAGCAAAAGGTGGCTATTTGAAGAATCTCAAATATAAAATATATTTTGATTTGTTTAACACTTTTTTGGTTACTACATGATTCCATATGTGTTATTTCATAGGTTTGATGTCCTCACTATATGTCTACAATGTAGAAAATAGTGAAAATAAAGAAAAACCCTTGAATGAGAAGGTGTGTCCAAACTTTTGACTGGTACTGTATGTCAGAGCAAAAACCAAGCCATGAAGTCGTAGGAATTGTCCGTAGTGCTCCGAGAAAGGATTGTGTTGAGGCACAGATCTGGGGATGGGTACCAAAATAAATTCTGCAGCATTGAAGGTCCCCAAGAACACAGTGGCCTCCATCATTCTTAAATGGAAGAAGTTTGGAACCACCAAGACTCTTCCTAGAGCTGGCCACCCGGCCAAACTGAGCAATCGGGGGAGAAGGGCCTTGGTCAGGAAGGTGACCAAGAACCCAATGGTCACTCTGACAGAGCTCTAGAGTTCCTCTGTGGAGATGGGAGAACCTTCCAGAAGAACAACCATCTCTGCAGCACTCCACCAATAAGGCCTTTATGGTAAAGTGGCCAGACAGAAGCCAGTCCTCAGTAAAAGGCACATGACAGCCCGCTTGGAGTTTGCCAAAAGGCACCTAAAGACTCTCAGACCATGAGAAACAAGATTCTCTGGTCTGATGAAACCAATATTGAACTCGTTGGCCTGAATGCCAAGCGTCACATCTGGAGGAAACCTGGCACCATCCTTATGGTGAAGCATGGTGATGTGTTATTTCATAGTTTTGATGTCTTCACTATTATTCTACAATGTAGAAAATTGTACAAATAAAGAAAAACCCTTGAATGATTAGGTGTATCCAAACTTTTGACTGGTACCGTAGGATCTGTCCATATAATCATATTCCTAATGATCTACAAGCCAAAACTGTTCCTAGATCAGCACTTCTACTCTGAGAGGCTTTGTGGATACAGCACTGGCCCTGGGCTACAGCGGTTAACTGAATCAACTCTCAACAACTGATCGATCTTGTGTTAAGTATGCATGTATATTGGACTGCAGTGCACCATAAAACAAATACACAATTGTCTTTTTTTTCTATTATTTAAAACAGGCAATTAATGGTGTGTAAAACAAAATTGCAAACTGACATAAAATGAATGACAAGAAATGTGCTGATGAAAAGTATGTTTAACCAATAGGAATATAACTTTTTATTATATATTTTTAAAGACAGGTCTTTCATTTGTCTCTTTATTTACATAGTTCTATGCACATTAGACTTTACAGTATAATACTTTCACATGATGCATTAGATACTGATATAGTTTCATGCCACACTTTGAGGAACTGTACAAAATCTCTTTCGAAATTTTTAGATGGAGGACTAATTGTTTATACAGTTAAGTTGCTCTACCAGCACACAATGCAAACGTTGAATACTTGAACTGTTATGAAACACTGATAAAAAAGAGGTAATTGCATAGACTGTTACTCTAAAAGGACTTGTGAACCCTGCAATATGTCAGTCATTGCATCAGTTTGATCAGCCAAGTGCTATTGAACATGCCATGTCAAAGAAGCTAACATTGGGCTCAAGCATTTCTTAATTGATTTCATCTCAGCTATCTGCGTGTGCGTCAAATGTGGACTACTATATGATTTGATGCACTCCCATGACATTCAAGTTTGCACCATCGGCCAGTCCGCCCATTCCCGCACCGGAACCCCGAGGAGTCCGACTCTCGCTCCCGAGGGCCTACGATGGAACCGCGGCCGTGTGTCAGGGATTCCTTCTCCAGGTGGAGCTGTACCTGGCCACCGTGCACCCGGCGCCCTCGGGACATGAGAGCGTGTCCGCCCTGATCTCCTGCCTTTCCGGGAGGGCATTGGAATGGGCCAACGCGGAGTGGAGGAGGATCGACGCGGACACCATCACGTACGACGAGTTCTCCCGCTGCTTCAGGGCGGTGTTTGACCATCCCCGGAGGGGAAAGCGGCGGGGGGAGCGGTCTGGTCTTCCTCCGGCAGGGGAGGAGGAGTGCCCAAGAGTTCGCCCTCGAATTCCGTACTCTAGCGGCCGATGCAGGGTGGAATGATCGGGCTCTCGTCGATCACTACAGATGTAGTCTACGAGAGGACGTCCGTCGGGAGCTGGCTTGTAGGGACACCAGCCTCTCGTTCGACCAGTTGGTCGACATGTCCATCAGGCTGGATAACCTACTAGCTACCCGCGGGACGTCCCGAGGGGGTCCGTCCATTTCACCCTCCAGCGCCTCCGAGCCGTGTCCCATGGAGCTCGGGGCGCTGGCGCTAGAGAGAGGAGGGGTCGGCTTACTAGGGGGTCCATCCCCTGCACCAACTGTGGTCGGGGGAGGACACACCGCGGCTAGGTGCTGGGGATGGCCTCCTAGGGGAGAGAGGACGACAGGTCCCGCACTGGGGATTCCTTCCAGGTGAGTAGGCGCCCCACTCACCCAGAGCTCTCTGTTGCACATTTCTGTATACCTGTGAGTTTTCCACAGGTAGCACCTCATTCCCAGCATAAGGCGCTGGTAGATTCAGGCGCGGCTGGGAATTTTGTTGATAAGAAGTTTTGTTTAGCCTTAGGGATTCCCCTTCTTCCTGTTGATGTCCCTTTCCCGTTCATGCCCTAGATAGCCGTCCGTTGGGTGCGGGCTTGATCAGGAGGTCACTGCGCCACTTAGGATGTGTGCGCAGGGGGGTCATCAGGAGATGATTCAGCTATTTCTGATTGACTCTCCTGCGTATCCGGTGGTGCTGGGCATGCCCTGGTTGAGTACCCATAACCCATTTATTTCGTGGCAGGAGAGGGCTCTGATGGAGTGGTCTGCCCAGTGTGTGGGTCGATGTTTGGGCGTTTCCGTAGGGGCTACCTCGGTGGAGAGTCCAAACCAGGTGCCCGCATTGCACGTTCCCCCTGAGTATGGGGATTTGGCCATCGCGTTTAGTAAGTCGAGGGCGACGCGGTTGCCGCCCCATAGGCAGGGAGATTGTGCGATAGACCTCCAGGCAGGAGCTGCGCTCCCACGGAGCCATGTGTATCCTCTGTCTCAGGAGGAGAAGAAAGCTATTGAGACTTACATAGACGAATCTCTGAGACAAGGATACATACGGCCTTCCACTTCCCCTGCGTCCTCGAGTTTCTTTTTTGTGAAGAAGAAGGATGGGGGTTTACGCCCGTGCATCGATTACCGTGGTCTCAATCAGATCACGGTGAAGTACAGTTATCCACTCCCGCTGATTGCGACCATGACTGAGTCCTTGCATGGGGCGCGTTTCTTCACTAAATTAGATCTCAGGAGCGCGTACAACTTGGTGCGCATCAGGGAGGGCATAGTTGTGTACATAGATGACATTCTCGTGTACTCGCCTACCCGTGTCGAGCATGTGGCCCTGGTGCGCAGAGTGTTGCGGAGGCTGGTGGAGCACGACCTATATGTTAAGGCAGAGAAGTGTCTGTTTTTCCAGGAGTCGGTCTCCTTTTTGGGGTATCAGTTGTCTGCGTCAGGGGTGAAGATGGAGGTAGACCGGGTGTCAGCCGTGCGTAATTGGCAAACACCAACCACTGTGAAGGAGGTACAGCAGTTTTTGGGGTTTGCGAATTACTACCGGAGGTTTATCCGGGGTTTTGGACAGGTGGCAGCTCCCATCACGTCTCTCTTGAAGGGGGGTCCGGTGCGTCTGCAGTGATCTGCCGAGGCGGACAGGGCGTTTGGGAGGCTGAAGGACCTGTTTACCTCGGCTCCAGTGCTGGCACATCCGGATCCCTCTTTACCATTTCAGGTAGAGGTGGACGCGTCTGAGGCCGGTATAGGAGCCGTGCTTTCACAACGGTCAGGCGCGCCACTCCAAACTCCGCCCCTGTGCTTTTTATTCCAAGAAGCTCAGTCCGGCGGGAGCGAAACTATGACGTAGGGGACAGGGAGCTGTTAGCCGTGGTACAGGCCCTAAAGGTGTGGAGGCACTGGCTTGAGGGGGCTCAACACCCTTTCCTCATTTTGACGGACCACCGTAACCTGGAGTACATCCGGGCAGCGAGGAGGCTAAACCCTCGGCAGGCTAGATGGAATATGTTTTTGACCCGGTTTACATTTAAGATCACGTACATCCCTGGGTCACAGAACGGTAAGGCAGATGCGCTGTCTCGGCGGTATGACACGGAGGAGAGGTCCATGGAGCCCACTCCCATACTGCCGGAGTCGTGTCTGGTGGCACCGGTAGTGTGGGAGGTCGATGCTGAGCTCGAGCGGGCAGTACGCACCGACCCTAGTCCACCACAGTGCCCGGAGGGTCGGAAGTACGTTCCGCTCGAGGTTCGGGATCGATTGATCTATTGGGCTCACACGTCACCCTCCTCTGGACACCCGGGTATCGGCCGGACAGTGCACTGTCTTAGTGCCAAGTACTGGTGGCCCACGTTGGCAAGGGATGTGAGGGTTTATGTTTCCTCCTGCTCGGTGTGCGCCCAGTGTAAGGCGCCTAGACATCTGCCTAGGGGTAAGTTACTACCCCTGCCCGTTCCACAACGACCATGGTCCCACCTCTCGGTGGATTTCCTTACTGACCTTCCTCCTTCACAGGGGAATACCACTATACTGGTCGTTGTGGACCGGTTTTCTAAGGCCTGTCGTTTGCTCCCCATGCCGGGCCTTCCTACCGCCCTGCAAACTGCCGAAGCCCTATTCACCCATGTGTTCCGGCACTACGGGGTACCCGAGGATATTGTGTCTGATCGAGGTCCCCAATTTACCTCCAGAGTCTGGAGGGCCTTTATGGAGCGGTTGGGGGTCTCGGTGAGCCTCACCTCGGGTTACCACCCGGAGAGTAATGGGCAGGTGGAACGTGTGAACCAGGATGTGGGTAGGTTTCTTAGAACATACTGCCAGGACCGGCCGGAGGAGTGGGCAGGTACGTTCCCTGGGCCGAAATGGCCCAGAATTCCCCTACGCCATTCCTCCACTAACCTAACCCCTTTCCAATGTGTGTTAGGTTACCAGCCGGTTCTGGCACCCTGGCAGCAGAGCCAGATCGAGGCTCCTGCGGTGGATGAGTGGGCGAGGCGCTCGGAGGAGACATGGAACGCTGCACACGCCACCTGCAGCGGGCCCTCCGACGTCATAAGGCGAGCGCCGATCTCCACCGCAGTGAGGGACCGGTGTACGCACCTGGTGATCGAGTCTGGCTCTCTACCAGAAACCTGCCCCTCCGCCTGCCCTGTCGGAAACTGGGTCGGCGGTTTGTAGGGCCATTTAAAGTCCTGGGAAGGTTGAACGAGGTGTGTTACAAATTACAGCTACCTGTTGAATATAAAAGTATTAACCCCTCGTTCCATGTGTCCCTTCTCAGGCCGGTGGTAGCTGGCCCACTCCAAGAAAGTGAGATCAGGGAGACTCCTCCGCCCCCATTGGACATCGAGGGGGCACCGGCGTACTCCGTGAGGTCCATCTTGGATTCGAGACGTCGGATGGGGGGTCTCCAATATCTAGTGGAGTTGGAGGGATACGGTCCGGAGGGGCGGTGCTGGGTGCCGAGGAGAGACATTTTGGACCCGTCTCTCCTGACGGAATTTCATTGTGGGCACCCGACGCACCCTGCTCCGCGTCCCCCGGGTCGTCCCCGAGGCCGGAGTCGGCGCACGTCTGGAGCCGCGCGTCAAGGGGGGGGGTACTGTCACGGTTTCGGCCGAGGCTGCCTCTCTCCCTTGTTCGGGCAGGCTTCGGCGTTCGTTGTCTCCGGAATACTAGCTGCCACCGTTGTATGTTTCATGTTCGTTTGCTTTTGTCTGATTGTTGTCACACCTGTTATAATTTAGTGTCATTAGTGTCCTATTTAGTTCTCGTTGTGTTTGTCAGGTGTTGTGTGTTATTGATTTTGGTCTGTCGTGTGTTGGGCTGATTTTCGCCCTTTCGCTCGGTTGAGCTTTCCTCCACTGCGTTGGAGCGTTACGCACCTGTTAGTGCGCTTTTTGCTATTTCGCCTTCGTGCGTATTTTTGCCTTCGGGCAAGTGTTGTTATTTTTCCTGTTTGGAGATTAACTAAAGTTGTTTGGACTATCCTTCGGTGTTCTGCGTTTGATTCCACCACTACACCCACCTACAGCACGCGTGACAAAGTTAAAAAAACTCGGATTATTTTAAAAGATTACAGTGCCTTGCAAAAGTATTCATCTCCCTTGGTGTTTTTCCTATTTTGTTGCATTACAACCTATAATTAAATTGATTTTTATTTGGATTTCATGCAATAGACATACACAAAATAGTCAAAATTGGTGAAGTGAAATGAAAAAAATTAATAACGGAAAAGTGGTGCATGCATATGTATTCACCCCCTTTGCTATGAAGCCCCTAAATACTATCTGGTGCAACCAATTACCTTCAGAAGTCACATAATTAGTTAAATAAAGTCCACCTGTGTGCAATCTCAGTGTCACATGATTTCAGTATATATACACCTGTTCTGAAGGCCCCAGAGTCTGCAACACCACTAAGCAAGGGGCACCACCAAGCAAGCGGCACCATGAAGACCAAGGAGCTCTCCAAACAGGTCAGGGACAAAGTTGTGGAGAAATACAGATCAGGGTTGGGTTATA
Source organism: Coregonus clupeaformis (assembly GCF_020615455.1). Lineage (NCBI taxonomy): Eukaryota > Metazoa > Chordata > Actinopteri > Salmoniformes > Salmonidae > Coregonus > Coregonus clupeaformis. The sequence goes on from NC_059214.1 coordinate 16,162,042, forward strand.
AAAAAATATCTGAAACTTTGAACATCCCATGGAGCACCATTAAATCCATTATTAAAAAATTGAAAGAATATGGCAACACAACAAACCTGCCAAGAGGGCCTCCCACCAAAACTCACAGACCAGGCAAGGAGGGCATTAATCAGAGAGGCAACAAAGAGACCAAAGAAAACCCTGAAGGAGCTGCAAAACTCCACAACGGAGATTGGAGTATCTGTCCATAGGACCACTTTAAGCCGTACACTCCACAGAGCTGGGCTTTACGGAAGAGTGGCCAGAAAAAAGCTGTTGCTTAAAGACAAAAATACGCAAACATTTGGTGTTTGCCAAAAGGCATGTGGGAGACTCCCCAAACATATGGAAAAAGGTACTCTGGTCAGATGAGACTAAAATTGAGCTTTTTGGACATCAAGGAAAATGCTATGTCTGGCCCAAACTCAACACCTCTCATCACCACAGTGAAGCATGGTGGTGGCAGCATCATGCTGTGGGGATGTTTTTCATCGGCAGGGACTGGGAAACTGGTCAGAATTGAAGGAATGATGGATGGCGCTAAATACAGGGAAATTCTTGAGGGAAACCTGTTTCAGTCTTCCAGAGATTTGAGACTGGGATGGAGGTTCACCTTCCAGCAGGACAATGACCCTAAGCATACTGCTAAAGCAACACTCGAGTGGTTTAAGGGGAAACATTTAAATGTATTGGAATGGCCTAGTCAAAGCCCAGACCTCAATCCAATTGAGAATCTGTGGTATGACTTAAAGATTGCTGTACACCAGCGGAACCCATCCAACTTTTTTTTACATTTTACATTTTTAGTCATTTAGCAGACGCTCTTATCCAGAGCGATTTACAGTTAGTGAAAACTTTTTTTTTTTTTTTTTTATTGTTTTTTTTATACTGGCCCCCCATTGGAATCGAACCCACAACCCTGGCGTTGCAAACGCCATGCTCTATCAACTGAGTTACATCCCTGCCGGCCATTCCCTCCCCTACCCTGGACGACGCTGGGCCAATTGTGTGCCGCCCATGAGTCTCCCGGTCGCGGCCGGCTGCGACAGAGCCTGGATTCGAACCAGGATCTCTAGTGCCACAGTTAGCACTGCGATGCAGTGCCTTAGAACACTGCGCCACTCAACTTGAAGGAGCAGTTTTGCCTTGAAGAATGGGCAAAAATCCCAGTGGCTAGATGTGGCAAGCTTATAGAGACATACCCCAAGAGACTTGCAGCTGTAATTGTGTTTTTATTCTTGTTTGTTTCACACAAAAAAATATTGTGCATCTTCAAAGTGGTAGGCATGTTGTGTAAATCAAATGATACAAACCCCCCCCCCAAAATCAATTTTAATTCCAGGTTGTAAGGCAACAAAATAGGAAAAATGCCAAGGGGGGTGAATACTTTCGCAAGCCACTGTAAATATTGGGGAAATAGCAAAAAAATCACTAATACGCAAAACATCCCCAGGTAAGGCTGTCTAAGCAATGAGACGTGGTTATTAATCTTTCATCAGTGTGAGGCCCTGCTGATGTTTGCTTGAACAGAAATTGTTATTTAGGCAGAAATCATCTAAAGCAGTTCATACAGCATATAGATTTAGCTTTCAATACTGATAACAGTTGATGCGCTGAAAGTGACAGCAATCATGAAGTATTATTGTTACCCTCCCATGTGGTTGGTGTTTGCGGCATGTTATTCAGACAATCATTGGGCCATCAGACTTCTGTTGTTAGCTCTGAGATCTTGATGTTGACAAACAGAGAAAACAGAGGGATTACCGTCCCATCTTTGGAAAGAAGGTGGATATGGCGATATCCTGTGAAGAGTGAGGAGAGGAGCCAGAAGAAATTCAGCTTGTTGTCATGGAGAACCACTTGGAAACCATCACTCATACAGTAAAATATGTACATTTGTACATAACAGGCTTAAATTAAAACACTCCGCAGTGATATTTTTGTACCTTTATTTAACTAGGCATGTCAGTTAAGAAACAAATTCTTATTTACAATGAGGGCCTACCAAAAGGCAAAAGGACTCCTGTGGGGACAGGGGATGGGATTAAAAATGTAAATATAGGACAAAACACACATCACGACAATTAATCAATTGATTTAACCTTTATCCAGGTAAGTCAATCGGATCAAATTATTTTTGTACAATAATTTGAAGAAAACTGCAATTGTCATTTACCCAGTTGTCCAGACTTCACCACAGGTGTAATATGAAAAGGTCAATCTTACCTGGCTGAATACAGGTGAAGGGCACAGTGAACTGGCCCAAGAAGTCGTTCCTGGAGGCCTTGTCATAGTCCTCCACCACAAAACGCACCAAGGCCAACTCAGGGACATGGACGATAAAATTGAGGGTCTCGTTCCACAGTGGGTTAAAACCTGTAGGCAGGTGGCAGCAGAGACCAGGTTTTAGACAGCCAAGAGAAGTACAGAGGTTCTATGTCGTGTTCTATCTAATTCACTAAAACATGGCATGGTGTATAATTAAAAAAAAAATTTTTACAAACAGTACCAGTCAAAAGTTTGGACACACCTACTCATTCAAGTGTTTTTCTTAATTTTTACTATTTTCTACATTGTAGAATAATAGTGAAGACATCAAACTATGAAATAACACATTTGGAATCATGTAGTAACCAAAAAAGTGTTAAACAAATCAAAATATATTTTATATTTGAGATTCTTCAAAGTAGCCACCCATTGCCTTGATGACAGCTTTGCACACTCTTGGCTTTCTCTCAACCAGCTTCATGAGGTAGCCACCTGGAATGTATTTCAATTAACAGGTGTGCCTTGTTAAAAGTTAATTTGTGGAATTTATTTCCTTCTTAATGCGTTTGAGCCAATCAGTTGTGTAGTGACAAGGTAGGGTTGGTATACAGAAGATAGCCCTATTTGGTAAAAGACCAAGTCCATATTATGGCAAAAACAGCTCAAATAAGCAAAGAGAAATGACAGTCCATCATTACTTTAAGACATGAAGGTCAGTCAATCCAGAAAATTTCAAGAACTTTGAAAGTGCAGTCGCAAAAACCATCAAGCGCTATGATGAAACTGGCTCTCATGAGGACCGCCACAGGAATGGAAGACCCAGTTACCTCTGCTGCAGAGGATAAGTTCATTAGAGTTACCAGCCTCAGAAATCGGCAATTAACTGCACCTCAGATTGCAGCCCAAATAAATGATTCACAGAGTTCAAGTAACAGACACATTTCAACATCACCTGTTCAGAGGAGACTATGTGAATCAGGCCTTCATGGTCGAATTGCTGCAAAGAATCCACTGCTAAAGGACACCAATAAGAAGAAGAGACTTGCTTGGGCCAAGAAACACGAGCAATAGACATTAAACCGGTGGAAATCTGTCCTTTGGTTTGATGAGTCCAAATGTGATATTTTTGGTTCCAACTGCCGTGTCTTTGTGAGATGCAGAGTAGGTGAACGGATGATCTCCGCATGTGTGGTTCCCACCGTGAAGCATGGAGGAGGAGGTGTGATGGTGTGGGGGTGCTTTGCTGGTGACACTGTCTGTGAGTTATTTAGAATTCAAGGCACACTTAACCAGCATGGCTACCACAGCATTCTGCAGCGATACGCCATCCTGTAAGGTTCTGTATTTATTTTCTTAGTCAACTTTGTGTTCTTGAACGTAGCCCTGTTTCTTTGTGTTCTTGAACGTAGCCCTGTCTTTCATTTTTGTTCATTGATTTCACCTGTGTTTGTTACTCACCTGGTCTCATTAGCTCCTTATTTAGTTCAGTTCATTCTGTTTGTGCCTTGTGAGGTATTGTTCATTTTGACTCTACTAAGCCTTTTCCTAGCTTGTTTGTGAGAACCAGTTATAGCCTTCAGCCCTAGTTTTTGATTATCCTGCCTGTTTGCCTACCTGTGTATGACCATTGCCTGCCTGTGACCACGATTCCTGCCTTTTGCGAAGGCGAAATAAACACCTGCCGCACTGCACGTGAATCTACACCTTTTTCCCCCCTGAGTGGGACTATCATTTGTTTTTCAACAGGACAATGACCCAACACTCCTCCAGGCTGTGTAAGGGCTATTTGACCAAGAAGGAGAGTGATGGAGTGCTGCATCAGATGACCTGGCCTCCACAATCCACCGATCTCAAGACAAAGGGTGGCTATTTGAAGAATCTCAAATATAAAATCTATTTTTATTTGTTTAACACTTTGTTGGTTATTACATGATTCCATATGTGTTATTTCATAGTTTTGATGTCTTCACTATTATTCTACAATGTAGAAAATAGTAAAAATAAAGAAAAACCCTTGAATGAGTAGGTGTGTCCAAACTTTTAACTGGTAAAGTATATTTGTTTAAGTCTTTGTTTATTGGATAGAGAGAGATGAAAGATAGAGGTGAGTGTGTTTAAATATCATTGGGCCGGATTGGAACCCATGCTGCAGCGGTTCATGTGCACTGGAAGAAGCGGATTAGACTGCTAGACCACCTTAAGGCCACAAATGCATGCATTTTAGTCCAGGAGTAGGCTGGGTCTGTACAAAGACCCCAATTAATGTGTTTAGCCAGTCCTTGAAAACTGGTCCCTCACCGTTGTTGTCAATGTAACTAGTCTCTTGCTTGGCTTGGTCTTGAAATACTCCGTAGATCTCCACTCTAACCAAAGGGTCAACGATAGAGCCCTCCTTCTGGTTCAACTTTGGTAGCTGCTGCCCACTGATCACCTGATGGACACACACACGCACATAAAATCAAAACTCGGACAAGGATACACACTCAAAGACATAGCAAACGAAACCGCCAAAACACACATCCTGCACAGGCACACTACATAACACAACAGATAGTTGTATGATACAGTGAAGTTGTTTCTGGACCTGGATAGAGAGGTGGAGTGATGTGTAACCATCCCGGTCCTGGGGTCTCTCTGGGTCAAAAAAGTCAGAATTCCTCATGAAGTCAGGTTTGAGGACGTAGCCACAGCAACCGTTCTGACTGAAGAGCCCATCGTTCAGATCCATCTCTAGCCCCGCCGTCTGGAAGTTCAGAGCCACTAGGAGAACATCAAATAAATCTATATAGCCCTTTTCACAAATTTGTAACAAAGTGAAGAAGAGTGAGGAGACAATGTGTTTGTAGTCTCTAACTCTCCTTGGCTTGCACCCTGTTTCTCTCCAGACATATCTATAGTATGTGTTACCTTGTCATTTCTGGCAGTAAACATTTTCTTTCTTCCAGCCAGGAAGCAAGCAATGTATGGATGGATGTGTACAATGTGTTTCACCAGGCCTAATTTAAACATCTAATTGAAACAACAGGTTCTTAGCACATTTAAGGGATATTGTCTTGGACAGATAGTATATAAAAAAACAAGCAACGTTTATTAAATAGTTCAGGCATAGCCCAGCTAGCACATAACGCTCTAAGAACATACATGCTGTTCTCAGAACGTGAAGAAAACATTCCATAAAAACAACAAGAAAACTTTAGTAACGTTCGAAGAAAGTTATTTAAAAACATATACATTCCGGTCTCAGCATCAACAAAACTCTCTCTATCCTCTATCTTGTTAAGCGTGTTCAGGTGTGTTGGCCTCGCCCACTAATTGGCCACACCTGATCTTTTTTTAAATTTTTTAAATTGAATATTTAAAACATACAATCTACTTGCAGTTAAGCCGCTCAACATCTACATCACATTAGTCATCTAACAGACTCCCATCCAGAGCGACCCACAGCAGCAACCAGGGTCAACGCCCTGCTCAAGGGCATGTCGACAGATCTCCCACAAGGTCAAAAAACGGGGATCCGAACCAGCGACCTATCAGCCACCGGCCCAAGCTCCCAACCACCAGGCCACCAGCCCTCCAAGATCCCCCCCACAGTTCTCAGAGAGCTGCCCCTTCCACTTGTCTCCAATTCTACATCCCAACCCTCAGCTTCCCTCAGCCCATCCCACCTATCTCTGCTGGCCACCCTCTTAGGATTTCTACACACCATATATATTTAAACTATGCTGTGCTGTTTAACATACAGTTTTAATCTATCTAATCAAATAGAATCCACAGATTGCGAGTTGAAGATAAATACTTTTACTAAGAGTATTAGTATATTAGTAATTGACTGACCAGGTCTCTCCAGATCTCCCAACAATGTTATTTCTAGGGTCAATGTTAGATGAATGTTATGCTTTTTCAACCATTCCTGAACCTGAGACCAGAAGCAGGCTACCTGAGGGCAATACCAAAACAATAATTTTTGAATCTTGTGTCGTTTTATATATCAACATAAAAAATGTCACATGCGCCGAATACAACAGGTGTAGACCTTACAGTGAAATGCTTACTTAAAAGCCCTTAACCAAGAATGCAGTTAAGAAAAATAAGTGTTAAGAAAGTATTTACTAAAATAAACGGAGTAAAAAAATAGGTCAGTAAAAAAAAAAGATAAGAAAAAGAGAAAAATAACAAATAACTAAAGAGCAACAATAGAATAACAATAGCGAGGCTATATACAGTGGGTACCGATACAGAGTCAATGTGCGGGGGCATAGGTTAGTTGAGGTAATATGTACATGTAGGTAGAGGTAAAGTGACCATGCATAGATAATAAACAGAGAGTAGCAGCAGCGTAAAAGAGGGGGTGGGGGACAATGCAAATAGTCCGGGTAGCCAGCGCTTTACCTGTCTGATATCAGCTCGCTTGCGCTCAGATGGGAGGGGGTGGAAATATTTGAAGTGTTTCCTTAAGAACGTGATACAAAGTTCTCATTTCAGGCAGGGCTAGTATTTTTTATTTTATTTCACCTTTATTTAACCAGGTAAGCCAGTTGAGAGCAAGTTCTCATTTACAACTGCGACCTGGCCAAGATAAAGCAAAGCAGTGTGATAAAAACAACAACACAGAGTTACATATGGGGTAACTCAAAACATAAAGTAAAAAATACAACAGAAAATATATATACAGTGTGTGCGAATGTAGTAAGTTATGGAGGTAGGGCAATAAATAAATAGGCCATAGTGCAAAAATAGTTACAATTTCGTAATTAACACTGGAATGATAGATGTGCAAAAGATGATGTGCAAATAGAGATATTGGGGTGCAAATTAGCAAAATAAATAACAATATGGGGATGAGGTACTTGGGTGGGCTATTTTCAGAATGGCTGTGTACAGGTGCAGTGATCGGTAAGCTGCTCTGACAACTGACGCTTAAAGTTAGTGAGGGAGGTAAGTGTCTCCAGCTTCAGAGATTTTTGCAGTTCGTTCCAGTCATTGGCAGCAGAGAACTGGAAGGAATGGCGGCCAAAGGAGGTGTTGGCTTTAGGGATGACCAGTGAGATATACCTGCTGGAGCACAGACTACAGGTGGGTGTTGCTATGGTGACCAGCGAGCTAAGATAAGACAGGGATTTGCCTAGCAGTGATTTATAGATGACCAGGAGCCAGTGGGTTTGGCGACGAATATGTAGTGAGGGCCAGCCAACAAGAGCGTACAGGTCACAATGGTGGGTATTATATGGGGCTTTGGTGACAAAACGGATGGCACTGTGATAGACTACATCCAATTTGCTGAGTAGAGTGTTGGAAGCTATATCCGAGAGTAGTGATTATAGTCGGGTGTGCGGGTGCAAGCAGCGTTCGGTTGAAGAGCATGCATTTAGTTTTACTAGTGTTTAAGAGCAGTTGGAGGCTACGGAAGTGTTGTATGGCGTTGAAGCTCGTTTGGAGGTTTGTTAACACAGTGTCCAATGAAGAGCCAGATGTATACAAAATGGTGTCGTCCGCATAGAGGTGGATCCGAGCGTCACCAGCAGCAAGAGCGACATCATTGATATACACAGAGAATAGAGTCTGCCCGAGAATTGAACCCTGTGGCACCCCCATAGAGACAGCCAGAGGTCCAGACAACAGGCCCTCCGATTTGACACATTGAACTCTATCTGAGAAGTAGTTGGTGAACCAGGCGAGGCAGTCATTAGAGAAACCAAGGCTATTTAGTCTGCCAATAAGAATGCGGTGGTTGACAGAGTCGAAAGCCTTGGCCAGGTCGATGAAGACGGCTGCGCAGTACTGTCTTTTATCGATTGTGGTTATAATATCGTTTAGGACCTTGAGCGTGGCTGAGGTGCACCCATGACCAGCTCGGAAACCGGATTGCATAGCGGAGAAGGTACGGTGGGATTCGAAATGGTCGGTGATCTGTTTGTTAACTTGGCTTTCAAATACTTTCGAAAGGCAGGGCAGGATGGATATAGGTCTGTAACAGTTTGGATCTAGAGTGTCACCCCCTTTGAAGAGGGGGATGACCGCGGCAGCTTTCCAATCTCTGGGGATCTCAGACGTTACGAAAGAGAGGTTGAACAGGCTAGTAATAGGGGTTGCGACAATTTCGGCGCCTAATTTGAGAAAGAAAGGGTCCAGATTGTCTAGCCCAGCTGATTTGTAGGGGTCCAGATTTTTCAGCTCTTTCAGAACATCAGCTGTCTGAATTTGTGTGAAGGAGAAGTGGGGGGGGCATGGGCAAGTTGCAGCGGAGGGTGCAGAGCTGGTGGCCGGGGTAGTGGTAGCCAGGTGGAAAGCATGGCCAGCCGTAGCATAATGCTTGTTGAAATTCTCGATTATTGTAGATGTACATTTACATTTTAGTCATTTAGCAGACGCTCTTATCCAGAGCGACTTACAGTTAGTGAGTGCATACATTCTTTTTTTTTATACTGGCACCCCGTGGGAAACAAATCCACAACCCTGGCGTTGCAAACGCCATGCTCTACCAACTGAGCTACATCCCTGCCGGCCATTCCCTCCCCTACCCTGGGCCAATTGTGCGCCGCCCCATGGGTCTCCCGGTCGCGGCCGGCTACGACAGAGCCTGGATTCGAACCAGGATCTCTAGACCACTGCGCCACTCAGGAGACTATTTATCGGTGGTGACAGTGTTTCCTAGCCTCAGTGCAGTGGGCAGTTGGGAGGAGGTGCTCTTATTTTCCATGAACTTTACAGTGTCCCAAAACTTTTTGGAGTTAATGCTACAGGATGCAAATTTCTGTTTGAAAAAGCTAGCCTTTGCTTTCCTAACTGATTGTGTATATTGGCTCCTGACTTCCCTGAAAAGTTGCATATCGCGGGATGTTTTTGTGCTGGTCAAGGGCAGTCAAGTCTAAGGAGAACCAGGGGCTATATCTGTAGAGATATTTAAGACCAACCAAAAGCTGGTTTTAGCGATAACGCGCTTGGTTATGGCATGAATTTTGACTGCGGAAACACAGCCTATCCAGCCGTGACTCACACTGTCCATATGCGCATGGAACAACAGTTTTTAGAAACATAAAAAACTATAGTTTTTTCCCCATTTCATTTCATTTGATTAAAAAACCAAGCATACATTTTAGCAGACGCTCTTATCCAGAGCGACTTACAGGAGCAATTAGGATTAAGTGCATTGCTCAAGGGCACAGACAGATTTCTCACCTAGTCGGCTCGGGGATTAGAACCAGCGACCTTTCGGTTACTGGCACAACGCTCTTAACCACTAAGCTACCTGCCGCCCTAAGCATAGCCTCCCCTCCTCTCAATGAAGGCTGTTTGTTTTTGTGTTGACCAATGCAATCACCAAATAGTCAAGACCGTCGATAAAGGGTTTGGCTGGTGAGACCGCTTGGAAATAAATCTTAATTACCAAAGCTTTATTAAAATATCAAGTTTGAGAAGAGCAAAACAGTGAGCTGACATTCCTTTTTTATCTATGTATTGTAGGCAGGACCACATTATCTTAGCCATGCAGGTCCCGTTTTGTACGTGCTTAAAACCCCCTCCATGATGTAGGCTACGTGTCCATGCCCATCATGAAACGAGAGATGAGAACCTCGGTGAATACCGGGGAAGCTCGTATTTAGAAGTTATTTTCCTGTAACAATGGCTTGTTTTCCGTTTCATATGTTCAAAACCCAAGCCTGTAGGCTACCCTTCCTACCCTAGGCCTACTATAACGAAGGCTGGTTCAACAGAAATGTGTCTTATCTTTTTTATATTGCCGATTTTATGATATCATTACCTTTATTTCTTTATTGTTGTTGTTGTATAAGAAATACAAAAAACGGATTGCTTATTTTTCGTTAAATTTGATTTAAACCTAACTTATTAGAATCCTTCACTGTCCTGGTTTTATGGTGAGAACATCCGTGGCACGTATGCAATGTAACTTCTGGAGAAGTGTGAATGCGATCTGTAAGATGGTTCCAATATGTTTATAAAACAGATTTGGGAGCAGTATAACATTGAGTGGACATTCTCCCTTTCTCTTTATATTGGATCTTTGTCCAGCTACTGTGAAAAGTTTTGATGTGAGTAAAACCCTCCCTAGTCTGTGTTGTTTTAATATTATATGCCCACGGGGAGCAATTATGATGCCTGTAAGTGTATTGGACATTTTAAAAATAAGTTAGGGTTAGGGTTAGTAATTATTCACTGTCTTTTTAGGCCTTATTAGTAATGAATTTAGTCTTGCTTATTGACAACGTTTGGCATTTCCATGCTCAGCCATAATGCAATTTACAGTAGGCCTAACCCCAATATCAGTGTGAATGCTATGTATATATTTCCATATTGAAGCTATGCAATTACTTAGAACAAAGTGGACTGCAAACAGGTTCAAGTTAACGTATTTAGCAAAGATGGGATAGGTCTACATTTTGTTATTTCGTTTCTGTCAGCTATTTAACAAACTATAATGGACTAACATTGGAATTGGAGTTGATTCCAAGGCAATACATAAAAGACCATAAATACACAACTTGAAGCAACCACATATTTAACAATGGAGCATGTTCTGATTGGCCAGTGAGGGGTCAAGTCTTGACACACCTACTTATTTATTCATCAAAACCCAGCCCTTTCGCACCACCACCATCATACTTGGTTGTGAAAATAGCAACAAATATTTCTGACACACCCTGAACCTATAGCTCTACCGCATTTCCATGTGTCCTATCTGTGCTTGGAGTTCAAAAAAGTTAACCCAAAATAAGCTAACAGTGTTATTACAAATGTTGTTGAAACATTCAATTAAAGTTTTAAGGAAGCCTCCAAATAACCTATAATTCCCGTTCTTGGAGCGTTAATATAACCTCCCAGGAAAACATTCAAGGAACCAGAGTAAATGTTCTCAGAACCTCCCTGCAACCTAAAAATAAACTTTCCCAGGACGGGCAACATTTTTACTTCTGTTCTCAGAACATTTAAAAAACATTCCGTTTTACAGGTCAGTAAACGTATGACTTCCTTCCCAGAACCAATGGGAAACCAAAAGTGCTAGCTTGTTTAAAAACAGATTTACTGTACAAGTTTGACATGAGTACACAATGGTTTAAGCGAAGAGGCTCTCACCTATCTGACAGCCTACATTCCACAGCTCCTGTGGGTTGTAGTTGGAGGAGTCGGTCCTCATGCCACTGGGGTAGACCCTGCTCAGCTGTCTGCTGTTGTGGCGCACAAACTCCGCCCCTGAGAAAGACATAGCCATACAGTGACGCTTTTTCCCATCCCCTAACCCAGGGGACCTACAACAGTGAATGGGTGTGAATTCCTAACCAATGATCCTTGGCAATATATCAATACATTGTTTGCTATGTAGGTATTGCTAAAATTGTTCAGGGCGCACCTGTGTCCTTTGCAAGTTTCCTGGCCTTGGACTCAGAGAAGGAGGACATCTCGTAGCACTTGGAGTGCAGGCGAGAGTACTCAAAGCTGTGGAAATGAACACTCTTGCAGTACACCACCAGATCCGAGAGTTCCCTGGAGAACTTGGATTTCTGAAGAGACAGGGATGTGTAAGGGAACAAATATCACCTGCTTTGTGGCTATTAATTAAACCATGGCAAATCATGATTAGCTGGCAGGTCAAGGCACAGTGTTCATTGTTTGCTTAGTGTGTGATCTTTTTTGCAAAATGGCGGACTGTATTGTCAGTAATAATGTAGTAATGTATAAGTGTAATAGTTGGTGCAGATAACGGCAAGCGTCCATCCTTCCACATACATCTGTCCAGCCACATACCTTATCATTGAGACAAAGGGCTTCTGCAGACGGGCTCTTAGGGTCAGTCTCATCTTCGTCACTGACCTCATCAGTGACCTCATCGGTCAGCGTTTCACTCTCTTCTAGGCCGCCAATCTTCTTGGCTTTCAGAAGGACCTTTCCCTTCAGATCCTTATATGAGTATGCACGAATCCAAAGACACATGCGCGCGCGCACGAGCACACATACATACACACACACAAACGTGTATAGATGACATAATGTATAATAACTGATACCAATGTATAGATGATGTAATGTATTATAGATGACGCCAAAGGAAATACTGTACCATGATAGTGTCTCAAAACTCAATTTGAGTATTCCACAATATGTTTTTGTTTTATCTGTATTTTGTATTGTCAATTATTGTATCATTGTGGAGTGACACTTTAATACATTTTTCTAACTAACTTTAGTCTAACACACACATACAAAAACACACACCTCAAAACACACACCTCATTGAATATTTCTAATTATTTAAAAAATAGTATTAAAATCACTGGAGACGTATGATTATACTGCTCCCAACATCACTGCTGGATAAAAACCTGAACATAGTCATAGATAGGAAATCAAATCCTTAGAGAACGTCTTCTCAATTCGACTTGCCTTGCTAAATAATTGATTTGCCTTGTTGAAGAATGGTTACAGTAGAGTAGATAAATAGAATAGAATAGAATAGAATAGATACACTTTTCTTGCCCAGGGACCCCCACCCAGGCAAACGGGCGACCCAGGGACCCCATCGTATGTTAGCAACAAAAAAAACACATCTTATCTTATCAGGTGAATGTAATCAACATTCTAAAATGAATAGATTTGGTAGACAATTTCATTATTTAGACCTCCTCACAGATCATTGGAAGAGGACCTTCCTATAACAATCTATTAACTAGAACGGTATCTTGGCTGCATAGAGAAAATGTTGCTGTTGTAAAGCTCATTTTCTGCAATTCTATGCATTTTGCCATGGCTCATGCTGTGTTCCTCTGCTCAAACATCATAACAAATTTCAATGGGCATGTGCCCTGAATGCCCGTTTTGGGATTTTTTTTTCTTCTCCCTGACTGTCTAGCTTTTATTTGATTGTTAGCGCTCAAAGATGGTATTATTTTTTAAATATTGTCACGTCTCCTCCCGTTGCTCCCCTCCGGCGCTCTGATTCGCCGGTCTACTGAGCCACCGGTCTGAGTGCACCACCTCGGCAACACCGGAATGGAAACCCAACGCACCCTAATCACCTCCAGCGCACCTGCACCTCATCATCTCATCACCACCCCTATGTAGCCCTGGACTGTTCAGTGTTGTGTTGTATGTGATTGTTAGTGTCATGTCGTGTACTCGCTCTTTGTTGTTCTCTTGCTCAGTGTTAAGTAAACCTCTACATTGTTGATTCCTGCGTCTGCGTCCTGCCTCTTTGTATCCTCAGTACTCGTCACAAATATATATAGTTCAATATCTTTTCTGCATGCTTTCAATCTGTTTTTTGTTGTTTTAAATTACCACTTAGATGGCCTTCCTAATAATTTTCGATAAAGAAATAAACCTGTAATTAACACCAATGATTGTAATTTCCTCCATATTAAAGGGATAGTTTGAGATTTTGGCAATGAAGCCATTTACCTACTTCAGTGTCAGCTAGCATGCTAACTGTTCTTGTAGACTCATTGCGCTAACGCTAGTTAGCATTGGCTTGTGAAAGTACCTCTAACTTCCTTTATACTGGACGCAGAGACATAAAAATGGTATCCACGATGGTACACCCAAAAATCCCCAACAAATTATCCCCCCACAAAAAAAGTGTGGACCCCCTGCACTACCAACCGGAACCCTAAGGTCCAGCGTTGGTCTTACCTGGGGAGAGGGCAGCTCTTGGGGAACCAGTCTGTCGAGGGGAGCCCTGAGCAGTGTGTCCCCCAGGATGGTGTCCAGAAGCTGGGCCATGACCCTCTGCTGCTCCATGCTGCAGTGGTTCTCCAGGGACAGGATGACAGGAAACTCAGACACCTGAGACACAGGGAGAGGGGACAGACGGAATGCCTAAAGGAATGTGTTGAACTTTTACAGTTGTTTTTTTACAGTCGTTTTTCTGAGAAGAGGTGAAGTAAGGCTGAAGACAGGATATTTTATGATGCTGCTGCTGCTTCAGGAAGTCGTCCAGCTCAGCAAGGGTTAATGTCTGTCCATCCCGAGAATAGTCCTGGAACACCCGCCACACGTTCTCCCTCTCCGTCAGCATCTTGTAGAACTGGACTTGGTTGAAGCAAAAACCAATACAGAAGACAAATAACCAGAACCACTAAGAGACTGGATTAGATTTAGAGTTGGGGATAGAGCTGCTGTGGTCATGATGGCTACAGTTAATTAAGCTATTGAAATGCCCACCTTGAAGGCGTACTCCCCCAGTGTGGTGATAACGTCTCTGAAAAGGATCTTGGATGTGAAGGTGTGGCCGTGATAAACAACCGGCTCTCCATTTGGCCCATCCCAACAGTCCACCTCGACGCAACGGCAGCCACGCTTCAGAGCCCTGCACAGAGCACACAGACAGAGGTGTATATCAAAAGCTGTTTGAATAGGGCCTTACTGCCATGTAAGTTTTGAGTGTTTTGTTCCTCACTGGATGTAGGCCTCCTGGCTGCTCTGTCCTCGGAGCTGGTCCTCCATCAGGTAGGTGTTGTGGGAGGAGCAGATAAAGTAGTGGCTGAGGGGCTGGCTCATGTCCTGGTGCAGGGTCAGACACTTGGGATCCAAGACAGCACCCTCCGGAGAGACCAGGTACGTTTGGAAGCCATCTATAGACATGGCCCCGTGTTTCTTGGCTGTGAGAAGACATGGGAAGTTCTGTCTTATTATAAGTCAACCCAATCAGAAAATGCCCAGTAACTACATCTCTCTGTTGATTGTGGTTGACAATGGCAGTTGATTACAATTGACTATGGTCAGTATAAATGTGGTCAATCATGGTTACTTGTTAAAAAATTAGACATTCAATATACAATACTTAACATAAGTACAAATATATATGTATATATATAACAAATATCTTTCTTATTGGAAACCCCCCCCACCAAACAACAAAGTCAAAATAAAAAATATATATATATATATATATATATATATATATATATATATATATATATATATATATATATATATATATATATATATATATATATATATATATATATATATACAATATTACAACATATTTTAAATGAATCATGGTTACTTGTTGACCGGCCATTGTGGGCTCTTGTGGTTCACTCAGGTAGACTAGGTAATGATCATTGTGGTTGTCGTTCATCATGATTGACATTGTCTTAATGAGGCTATTAATGATCTCATTCATATAGTTGACTGTGGTTGACCACAGTTGCACAGTGGTCCTTACCATTCTCTGAGGGTTCATAGCGGTCAATCAGCTCCTGGGCGTGCTCCTGACTCCTCTCCCCCTCCTGCTGCTCCTGCTTCAGGAAGTCCTCCAGCTCAGCGAGGGTTAATGTCTGTCCGTCCCGAGAATAGTCCTGGAACACCCGCCACACGTCCTCCCTCTCCGTCAGCATCTTATAGAACTGGACAAACTCCTCGTTCTCCAGATAACCTGACTCTGACTTGTCAGCCATCTGGGGGTAAAAGCAAAGAGCAGAATAATTGTCTACTTCAGAGAAGTGGTGTTCCCATGACACCTTATGATGGTAGACCACTGACAGTGTACTCGTTTACGATGACATCATAGAAAATAAACCAATGTTGGGGTTAATTCCACCACTTACAACATCCACATTTAACTACTGCTCACAATACTTTAAGGCTGATTACATGTAAAAAATATATGGATTTGCATGCGAGTACATGAGCATATGCCTAAATACCAAATGAATGGGAAAGATAAGCACCATCCCATTCATTTGTGATTGAGAGACAAATAGCTGGATCTATACAACAGTTAGCATGGGAGATGGACTCAATTCAAAAGCGAACAGTAGATGATGATGGGAACCTCACCGTGAAAAGGCGAAGAGCGTACTCCTCGTTCATGTCCACGTTCATCATCTTCAGCAGTGTGCGCACCTCCTTGAAGTTCATCCGTCCATCCTTGTTTTTATCTGCCTTTTGAAACCAGTCCCAGATCCACCTGAGAACAGGAAGACGCTGGCTAAGGGCAATACTTTTTTTCCCCCTCTACCCTCAACCTCTCCGATCATTTTCATGATGTCTAAGGGCAACACTTAGTAAGAGATTATATAGAATGGAGCAACATTATAGACAGTCATTGGTTTGTATGGTTGATCAATCCTTATATTGTATTTAATGCTGAGCATGGAACAAGGATACTGGTCGAGCCTTTCCTTGTCATTCATGCTCTCAGTGTTCTGGATCAGTTTGCGTATGCCCCGGATCCAGACCTGCGCCTCGGACGGCGACTCCGCCACTAGGTCCAGGTTGCTGCGGCGACCACGGAACACCAGGGTGAAACAGAGGTCAGCTGGGAACTCATCAGCGATACTCAGCAG
The DNA here is from genome assembly GCF_020615455.1 of Coregonus clupeaformis. Classification (NCBI taxonomy): domain Eukaryota; kingdom Metazoa; phylum Chordata; class Actinopteri; order Salmoniformes; family Salmonidae; genus Coregonus; species Coregonus clupeaformis. Next base: position 16,178,622 of record NC_059214.1, read on the forward strand.
GATCTCCGACTGGTGACCCTCGCGCACCACCTCCACATCAGCCACAGAGACTAAGAGGGAACATTAGGCATCATGTGAAGACATACTTCGGCTTTTTCCATGCTAAAGTGAGAAATACTATGCTGTCTCCTCCCTGCTTCCTCCACCCACACCCACACACTTGCAGTACTCACAGGTGGAGTGGCCTGTCCCTGCCCACCTGGACTTGTACCAGATGGTCTGGCCATCGTCCTGCAGGTGGAAGTGCCGCTGCTTCTTCCAAGAGCGAGACTTGACCTTCCTCAACATTGCCCCTGCCTTCATCACCTGGAGGTCCTCGTCACCCTGGGCAACTGTGCAGGATCAGGGGTTAGGGGTCAAGGCTGGGGTCAAAGGTAATCTTGACCGTCCTTACAAATACAGTCATAATCAATTTAGACCTCATGTTGGTTCTCTATTCTGGTTAATGGAGGCTGATACTGTCACACCCTGATCTGTTTCACCTGTCTTGTGCTTGTCTCCACCCCCCACCAGGTGTCTCCCATTTGTTCCCATTCCCTGTGCATTTATACCGGTGTTTACTGTCTGCCTGTTGCCAGTTTGTCTTGTCTCGTCAAGCCTACCAGCGTGTTGTTCCGTACTCCTGTTTTTTCCTAGTCCCTGTTTTCTAGTCCTCCCGGTTCCAACCTTTTCTGCCTGCCCTGACACTGAGCCCGCCTGCCATACCATTCAGTCTGCCCTGACCTTGAGCCTGCCTGCCGCCCTGTACCTATCAGACTCAGACCTGGTTTACAAACTTCTGCCTGTCCTCGACCTGCCTCTTGCCTGCCCCTTGTATTTGAATAAATATCAGAGACTCGAACCATCTGCCTCCTGTGTCTGCATCTCGGTCTCATCCTGTGTCGTTATAGACACAGTATCTGTACTCCAAAATCATTTTTGAGATTTGATCAGAAGAAACTAAATTGTATTATTGCATTATTGATGCAACCTCATGCAACCTTTTAGTATATGTCAACTTACACAAGCTTTGGGGAGAATCCATTGCTAGCCTTGACACATGCCTTTGGGAATTTCCTGCAAAAAAATAAGACAAAAATAATTGCTGTGATACATATTATGCTGTGATAGTAAAAAAAGTACATAGGCATTATAAAATAGCGGTAGTAAGATAGTTCCCTCCCTACTTCCTGGTCAGTGTGGACCACCATGGCTGAATAATCGATCTAACTGTGTCATCAACATTTTGGCTGGGTTGCATGCAGAACTCGGAAATCCAATCAGACTTATGCTTTCTCTTTCTATCTACTGATTAGCTAAGAGGGAGAATGGTAGAAGATTGACAACCCAAAACTTGGCATTTCTTACAGTCGGTGTGCTGCGTGGATTCAAGCAGTATAGGAGTGAATGCAGATTAACTAGGACAATACAGAGAATGAATCAGGTATCCCATTCATGAATCTAAAAAATCTCACCAAAAGTAACAGGTTACTCCCCAATTCATAGCTGAATTCTCAAGTCATATGCCAGAACTGAATTGACTCCAACCATATTCTCTATGTCCCTGTGTTAGTATGACAACTACTTTTGGCTCTGCTATCAATTACAAGTGGATTAGCCTTTGGAAGAAAATATAGTCAGCTGTCTAGTCCCCTAAGGAAGAGGTGCTCAACTCCTCACAGAGAGGAAACTCACAAGGACTTATTGTATTGTACACTCCAAACAGACAAATGTTCCATAAAGGGAGAGTTCAAATGGCTACTCTTCCTTTTTTGGCTGTAGAATGTCTCCCTTTCATCACATTGTCATTTTACAACCTAATTTTGATAGTATATTTTCTAGTTTTTTTTGCAGCAAGGTCAGTTGTTCCACAGTTGAAAATACCACAGCTTTTTATCCCAGCCCCGCTGTTAGTTTGTGAGCAAAATATCAACTCTTTCTTCAGCAATACAACTGTAACTAAAGCATTGTCCCTGAAGTACTGCAAAGAAACGATCCGTTTGATACTTTTTAACAACACCAGTGATGTTGTTGATGTGTGATGTTTGTGAAAAGATGTGAAAGAATAGGAAGAGCTCTCACAAAGCAATCATTTTCCTGGACCCCTCCTATAACTACAGTATATTCTACACATACAGTACACGCTCATGTGTACACACAAAGTCATATGGTTCTAACCAGTGAATAAACTTCTATGTTATGTTATTTGGTGGTCCGTGGCGAGTGTTTTGGAAAGATAACTCTCTCAGGGGATATGACTAATACACGGCCACGTGCCAGAGGGTGTCCACCTGACCACACACACAGAGAAAGAATCCTGACTCACTGGCAATTTGGTGTCATACTCTAAATGGGCTAGTCACACTAAAAACTACTCAAAGTATTACAGAAATACTGTTTATCAAGTGAAGTGGCAGCCTCATCATATGCCCATATGTCTCCACTGTACATATAATAATTACAAGCACCCCTTATTATAAACATCTGTGATATATCCACAGGAACGTTCAATTTCCCCTTTCATGAAAGTTCTGTGCTCAACCCTCACAGGGCTGTTGCTACACTTCAGGAGGAGCTGTGTGAAGAATCTTATAAACAAATTCAGGCCCACCAGTTTTTTAGCACGCATGTAAATTATGCTTGTGCCAGGGAGGGAGGCTGGCTGAAGGACAACAAAGTAGAACCAGATGCTGTAATATGAGACAGAATCAAAACAGCAACAGCAACCACAACACTAAACCACAACATGTGCTGAACACATACTGTAGTGTAGGCTATGCCTTTTATTATCAAGATGAGGACAAATATAATTTGTTTTGGTAAAGTAGATTGAAGGATCAAAGAAGAAGTAATGACACTTACCAAATTGTAGACCTCTCCCTCGGGTCTTTGCCCTGGCTCTGCTGGGGCTGCCACTCCTGTGAAGAGCTCCAGAATAGATTGGGGATGTTTGGTGAGAGCCAGTCCAGGAAAGGGCTCAAGACCAGAATTAGGAAGTGCCCAAAGATAGCTGGCCCCCCAAAAGAGATAGGGGTCTGGTGGGGGTAGCAGGCCCAGTAGAAAGCTCCAGAACTATGGACGCTTAGGGAGTGTCCCGAGACCACTAGCCAAGCACTGGGTTCAGGAGATGGGGAGTGTCCAGAGGAAAGCTGGCTCAGTGTATATGTCCTCTATGCTATACTTTGCCTGCTTCATCTGGGAAAACATTTCCCCAGTCAACACTGCCGCCTTCTGGTACACTCTTCACCCCCCCATCTTCACTATCCTTTGCTGTTTCCCTGTAGGCTGCCTCAGTATGCTGCCTCTCACTTTAAATGTATTGCTCGCTCCGTCTCCACACACAAATTCTCTCTCTCTCCCTTATCCATCAGCCGACTGCAGATTCGATTCACCCCTTTCCATTGTTTAAAGGACAGCAATCCAGACAGTCCTTGTGTTTACCTCGGCACAGACAGATTACAGATAACTCAGTCTAGGAGAGGTTGCCTGTGCAAGATTAAAATGCATGTAGAGCGCAGCATACAGTACTCCAGTTTTCACATACCCAGACAATCTTTTCCATACATACTGTACTTATCCCGTCAATGAGTTAACGTCTATTGCACATGCAGCCACGGTTTGCAGAGTTTATTGTCCAATATATTATTGTCCACTATATTGGTACCTACATTATGTAAGCGTCATTCCACCCTCCTGTGGACCAAACCTTGCTCTGGTATATATGGAAAACAATATAGTGTCAAATCCTGGAGTTTGGAGGTTGATGGTTAGGTTTAATGGCCTCTTTGCAACAAAAATGCAACCCACTTGTACTAGAAACATTTAAATAACTATTTTACAATGAAGATATTTTTTCTCTTACAGAACTGCTTTTGATCATAATCAATTTTCAATATCTACAAATGTCATGCTAGTTTTCATAATGCACACTCAGAATAGCATAAAATTGAGCGTTTCAGATAGGTGGATAGAACATTTGTTTAGTTGGCACTTGAAAACATTACACACATTTTAGCAGAGATCCTCTACGGATCCAATTTATTTACAAATGGTGTGAATCTCACAGTAAACAAAATGAAAATCCCTTGTATTGTTAATGGAACCTAAGGGGAAAATGGTAGGTTAAAAGCTGTTGAAGCAAATGTACAAGTGAGGTAGGGGAAACCTTTTTTGTTTTATTCAGTAATGACGTTGCACTTCAAGAAACTGCTCCCTGATCATTTCACGATAACTCGGAAATTCCATTCGAAATCTCAATTTCCAATATAAGAGAATATATCAGTTATTCCTTCAACAATTCAAGGAGGTAAACAGTTTTTGCTGAACAACTGAGAGTGGGGCTTTGTTTTGGAATACGTAACAGTGGATTTGTTCAACAAATAGCTCCTAAGAAAAAAGCTACCTTTCTGTTGATGCCTGGCCTGGCCTCAAGAAGTCAAGTAAATGGATTAAGGGCATTTTTCCCAGAAAGAGCCTGTAGTTGTTTGTTTCTGTTCAGGAGAGTACAAAACATTGCGGGAGCACCATGCTTTTTAGCCAGTCTAAAACCAGGCCAATTTGTGACATCAATGTTGATGTCCTTTTTGATGACATCAATGTTAAACCTCATATTATGCGTGTCTGCTGAAATGTAACGCAAACACTTTCATAAGCATTTAGGAAGCATTGTGACAACGTCTCAGCGAGAATACCATGAAAGCAGCAATTACAAGTCACTGAGTTTAAGATTCTTCACAGCATCATCCTCTCCTGGTCTTGGACAGCTGCTTAAATTGGACCGGTGCACACCATTACAGAGTACCGGCGCCTTTAATTTTCTACTATTTTCAGTACCGGCACCTCTTTCAGAATATTGGCTCTAAAATATTAACAGCGGTACTGTAAAATTAAAATGAGTATCGGCACCCTTTTCATTCCACTTCAAGCACTAGTCATGGTTTTCTTCTGTGGCTCTGTGCCAGCACGGTACCGTCCCTCAGGTAGTATTCAAGGGGTTATTAATGAGGTGGGCAGTCACTGTGCAGTCAGGGGGATGCCTCGGCCATCGGTCGCCGGGCCCTCCTGCAGGTTCTTGACCAGATGGGCCGGCCAGCGCTTGGTGGGGGTGTCGTCCTTTAGCACCTGGGCGAATGTGGCATCCCTCAACTGGTCGGGCAAGCACTGGCGCAGTGCCTCTCACGTTCTAGAGGTCAGATAAAATGAGTTAACAGAACACCAAACATATCAGCGATGTGTTCAGCAGGACACAACGTTGGCCAACTTTTAGATATATGCTATGTAGAACAAACACGCCTCTCTGAAGAAGGAATCATGTTGGCTATCTTCATGGCATTTCTGTCTGCAACGTTTGAAAACATTAGGCTACTGAATGTGTCCCGGGGCTGCAGAGCATTTTATTCCATCCCTCCTGCTCTTGTTCACTCCTCTTTGTGGATCTGAGACGGGTAGGTGTAAATGATACTGTAGAGCTGTATAGTTTCCGCCACATTGGTTGAACTTTTTTCCAGTCCTAGCATGTTTGTCTCTGACACTGTGACCTCTTGGCTTAAACAACATTCATAGCACAGCTCCCCTTAGTGGACATAAAGAGACAAGAGAACAAGGGAAACTGCCACTTTCTAATATCTCATATATTTATTTACATTCTGCACATTTTCAACAGACTGAAAATAGTTGTTATTTAGGCAAGATCATTGTGAGAAGATACTAAGACATTATAAGGGTGTTATACGTGCTTATGGCAAGTCTTACAGTGCATTTTAACGGCATCATAATGCATAAGCCTATACCCGCTGGCGTTAATTATAGTGTTGTTACCACTCTTTATTTACCTTGGATTATCAGAGAGGCGAAGGTAGCAGCGTACAACTTGTTTCAGCAGACGTGTAGAGGGTTCCTTCGAGAGCTGCAGCACCATTTCCCCTGGAGACAAATAGAAGAAACAACAAGTTTGGGATGACACATACGGCCACTTCAAAGACATGGTATCATAGAAAAACGAATCATATTTACAAGAATCATTGCCAGAGAAGCGTTCATACGTCTGGCATATGTACGCCAGCCCGGTTTGGTCCAAAATGTTTTGGAGTATGAAAGTAGCATCCTGAGAGCAAGGAGAGATGGAGGGAGGAAGAGAGTGATAGGTCAGTTAAAAAAATCAAGGGGATGTGTGGTCACGTGGTATGATCATGTGCCCTTAATGCTGCTAGGTGCTCAGCCAAAATATACTAAAAAAATGTTGTGTTCAAGTAAACGGAGGACTTTTATTTTGAAGCTTTTTGCGCTTAATGCAGCTAAAATATGCTGATTTCACTGCGCTTGTGTTTGCAAGAGGACATGTGATAGAGGTTCTTGTCATAGAGGAAGATAGAGGACTCCTTTTTGTATCTGTGCCATTTTAGCCAGATATATTAGAAAAGGAGGAGATAAGAATCCCAGTGGGAAATTGGAATCCCAGTGGGAAATTAATAGAGAATCATATAATACTCCGCCCAGCAGACTGTCGACCAATTGCATTCATGTTGTCGTGCTACACCAAGCAGTTGCTAAACTAATCGTCACGTAATCCCTTCTAAAAGTCAGAGTAAGAGTCGAGAAACCTGCCTATTTTCCTTAGTTAATTATCTCAAATCCTGGAAAAGATTTGTAATGTTGAGCTTCTTGTTCACATAATTCATGTTCATGTTGGGTTTTTGTGCTAGCGCCCAATTGACTCCCATTGACACCTTGAAGGAGAGATCTCCTTGTCGGAGTTTAGCCATAATGCACAGCACGGCCCATGGAGATTCCCATCTCCTCAAAAGTATCTCTGTTATAGCGTCTGTGACAGCATGGGCAGCACCATTGAGGCAATCTCCATTTTGAAGTAGTCAATTTTCTTCTTCACGATTGGCTGATTCCTCCTGGACATGACTCCAACAAGGTCACCAGGAGGGATCAGCCAATGAAGTTGGAAGTCCCACCCAGTTCACTACATTAAAATGGTGGAAGCCCACAATGAGGACTCGGCTGAGGTAGCTATACCTGACGGTCAAGGTTGGGAAATGGCGGAAGCAGATGTTTTGTTTGAATCAGATGGTGTGTCGGGTGGAGATGAGAGTAAGAAGAATTTGATTACAATGGCAAATGCAAAAGGAAATAAGAGAAGAAAAGTGGTAGTGGAATCTACTAAATCCAAGCCTAGTTCTGATTATTTTTTGGTCAGAATAAGGGTTTTGGATCAATGTTACCTGGGAGATCCGTTTGAAGTCTCTATAAAAATTGTGGATTGGGTAAGGTGGCGATGGTGAGAATAACGAGAAGTGGGTTTATTTTGTTTTTCTGTGTGTCTATGGAACAGAAGGAGCGTGCTCTGCACCTCAAGAAGATATCAGATTGGAATGTGTCGTGTGGATCTTCGAAGCAGGGCGCCGATCAAGGGTGTTATCTCTGTGTGGCACTAGAAGTGAATGCAAAGGATAAACGTGAAGAATTGGATCAAGTGGTTGGTGCACACCGACTGACCCGCATGGTGGATGGAGTGAGGTAGCCCACTATCCATTCTATAGTTTTTTGAAGAAGAGTCTCTCCTTTTTCACGTGTATTTGGGTTTTATGAGAACCTTCATGCCCAAACCCTTGGAATGTGATAAATGCAAATTATTTGGTAATGTGTCAAGTGAATGTAGAAGAGAGGAGTGTTGTATGCCAGCTGAGCCTAAATTCTGCAATTGTGGTGGTGAACATGCGCCCATATTCCTGAAGTGTCCTGTTAGGGTGAAGGAGACAGAGGTGGCAAGAAAAGGGCTGTCCAGCATGTCTCCTATCCAGAGGTGGTGAGAAGAGTGGAAGAAAGGAGTGACGTTGAAGAACTACTGGTAGTAGAAGTAGAGACACCAGAGCATATTCCTTGTCAACAGAGGGATCCTGAAATGTTGCATGTAAAGAAGGTGGAAAATCGGAGGGAATAGACATCGTTGTGAGTGCGGCTGAGCGTTTTTCGGGACATAGGGATTTTACAGCAGAGGCGTTACAAGCAATCATGTCGACGAATGCTCCGTATTCACAGTCCCCTGAGCCTGTGTAGGGATGTTAATTGAATTGTGACTCACCCCCAGGGGGTGATCACGGTCAGGTGCAGACCAGGCCAGGCCATGGGTCCCCCCCTTTCCCGCAATGGAATATTTTAGTTTCACGACCCCTTACAGTAGGTGGCGGCAATACACCAGTCTGCCATAAAACCTCAAAGAAGAAGAAGAAGCCCACAATGGCGCTGTTCATGCTAATACGGTTTTGGCCACTAGAGGCCTCTATCATTGTCTTTGGTTCTCCTACATCATTTCCGCTGTAAATTTTCCCATTCCCGCCATCATCTAGTATCGTAGGAAAACGTCGTGTGTGGACCACACCGTCAACAATATAATATTGGGGCCACCGAATGCCGGCAAAAACCAATTTACTACTTCCTAAGGACTTAAACAAATATTTTATACTTTAAAAGTTTCGGTTAAGGGATATTTCATTCAGGTAAGTGTTTCTTGTCTTGTAATTAAGTTTAGACGATGTTTTCATCTCCATCAAATGGCAAACAAGCGAATTAGCTAGCTAGCAAACGTTATATCCTCGGCCTTTTTAGTAGCCAGCTATCGTTAACTACGAACTTGCTCGTGCAGGGGAAAATGGCTAGACTCTAGGTTATGTGCAACTATCCAGTTGTGTTTTGCTGAGTTGATAGGGGGTGTCAATCTCATTTTATAAAATTCAGTTGGCACCGTTTTGTTAGCAAACCAACGTTAGCTGTACAGTCGCTAGTGGTGCATCACATCAGTTAACGTTAGCTAGCTAACTGACCCGCGTGTAATGGCTGGGTCCTCCCCCTATGCCCAGAACTGAGATAGGTTAGTTAAGTAGCCATAAGAATCCGACTAGAGAAGTAATGAACGTCTAGTCGGATTCTTATGGCTACTAACTAGCTGATCTGACCATCCACATTGAACAAGTAGATGATACAGTTGAATCTATGAACTTAGCTATTTGTCATGCAATGGGGGCATAACCGTACGGTAGCTAAACATCGTTATGTCAGTTCAATTATTTACCAGGTAACGCTAACTAGTTAACATCGCAAACTATTCTGACATCCAGCTAAAACCCTAAACTTACAGAGCCATCTGAGAGCATACCTATCTAACGTTAGTTCCCTATGCAAATCAACTAAACTTGTTAGCTAAATTTCAGCAATTAGATTTACACAATTAGATTTACACCTGTCTGGAATCTCAAATTCAACACGTTTTGTCCAATACGTCATATTGTTATGATATTGTCAGGGCTGATGTAGAACACAGATTCAAATACAAGTAACATTTATGAAATTAATATCAATATTATACAAATTAAGCACTTAATATGGAAATAAGGCAGTACGGATTACATAATTACAGTAATTTAAGCCCAATTTAAGGTAGGATGGTCATATTATTAACAAATCTTCATGCTTTATGCAAAACTGAGTTGAATTTGAACAATTGAAACAATTTATGAAGGTAAACTTTCAATGACTTTATGCAAATTAGATACGTAATGTAATATGCTAATTCGTTTATACAGAATCATTTATAAAAAATACAGCATGTGAAATCCATTCAAAGTCAGGTGGTCATATTATGCAGAACTGGGAGTCTACACTGAGCAGTAATGTGCCACCCATGTGCATGCGTGCGCACGCACACACCAGTGGGTGGTAACAGAATACATATAATTTGGATTACATGATCATGAACAAAAAGCAGTGTTACTATTTACCAATCATTAACAGTTATGCTGTATTCAGTAGCCCAACTGATTAGGCCTATAGTGCCAAATAATATGCCCAAACCTGTGCCCGTGCCACCTGCATACCAAGGTTTCCTAGACGTTTTTTGTCAGATATTTTATTGTATTTTTAGAAAAGCTGGTAAATAAAATTGGCACCGGCCAATTATCCAGGAGAAGAAGAAAAATCCCAGTGCGAAATAATGCTTTTTAGCCTATTCATTGATATAAATACCAGTCGATGGAAATGCATTTGACTGGTCGTGCTGATCAGTCTAAAGGTTAATTTGCATAATTTAGTGGAATTAAGTTGGCGCGTGTGTACAGGAGGCTATATTCGTTATGTATCTTATTTATCACACGTATACAGATACAGAGCCTTTGAGTGGAAAATCTATCACAGTGCAAGAGTTGCTGGTGCAGCATCTTGTGGTGCTTTCAAAACAACTGGGAACTTGATTTTTCACAGTTGTCTTGAACGTGGCATCAAACGGGAACAGAAGGCAGGCTTCATCCACGTGTCACACACCTCTTTGCAATGAGCTGGAGGCAGTATGAATTTTGAGAACATATACTTATACTGAACAAAAACATAGACGCAACAATTTAAAAGATTTTACTGAGTTACAGTTCATATAAGGAAATCAGTCAATTGAAATAAATAAATTAGGCCCTAATCTATGGATTTCACATGACTGGGCAGGGGTGCAGCCATGGGTGGCTCTAGGAGGGCATAGGCCCACCCACTGGGGAGCCAGGCCCAGCCAATCAGAATGAGTTATTCCCCACAAAAGGGCTTTATTACAGACAGAAATCCCATTCAGAGACTTGTCCCGAAGCCAATCCTGCATTGTCTTGGCTGTGTGCTTAGGGTTGTTGTCCTGTTGGAAGGTGAATCTTCACCCCAGTCTGAGGTCCTGAGCGCTCTGGAGCAGGTTTTCATCAAGGATTTCTTTGCACTTTGCTCTGTTCATCTTACCTTCGATCCTGACTAGGCTCCCAGTCCCTGCCGCTGAAAAACATCCCCACAGCATGATGCTGCCACCACCCTGCTTCACCGTAGGGATGGTGGCAGGTTTCCTCCAGACGTGACACTTGGCATTCAGGCCAAAAAGTTACAACTTGGTTTCATCAGACCAGAGAATCTTGTTTCTCATGGTCTGAGAGTCCTTTAGGTGCCTTTTGGCAAACTCCAAGCAGGCTGTGCCTTTAACTGAGGAGTGGCTTCCGTCTGGCCACTCTACCATAAAGGCCTGATTGGTGGAGTGCTGCAGAGATGGTTGTCCTTCTGGAAAGTTCTCCCATCTCCACAGAGGAACTCTGGAGCTCTGTCAGAGTGACCATCGGGTTCTTGGTCACCTCCCTGACCAAGGCCCTTCTACCCCGATTGCTCAGTTTGGCCAGGCGGCCAGCTCTAGAAAGAGTATTGGTGGTTCCAAACTTCTTCCATTTTAAGAATGATGGAGGCTACTGTGTTCTTGGGGACCTTCAATGTTGCAGAAATGTTTTGGTACTCTTCCCCAGATCTGTGCCTCGACACAATCCTGTCTCAGAACTCTACGGACAATTCCTTGATCTGACATACACTGTCAACTGTGGGACCTTATGTAGAAGTGTGTGTGTGTGCCTTTCATGTCCAATCAATTTAATTTACCACAGGTGGACTCCAATCAAGTTGTAGAAACATCTTAAGGATGATCAATCGAAACAGGATGCTCCTGAGCTCAATTTCGAGTCTCATAGCAAAGGGTCTGAATACTTATGTAAAAAACGAATTTCTGTCTTATTTTTTATACATTTTGCAAAATATTCTAAAAACCTGTTTTTGCTTTGTCATTATGGGTATTGTGTGTAGATTAATTATTTTTAAATCTATTTTAGATTAAGGCTGTAAAGTAACAAAATGTGGATAAAGGGAAGAGGTCTGAATACTTTCCGAATGCACTGTAACTTGCTTCAAAAAATCCTATTTGATTTCTCTTTCTAAATTTCTAAAGGATATTTTCATCTGTCACATGAAACCGCTCGCATGTGCAGAGCTATTTGTTTGTTCCAACTACTTGCATTATGGAACGTACATTCACGCGTAGCCTACTGCCTTGTGTGCGCATTGCTGCGCTTATAATGTGAATAAATGTTTATCAACATTTTAAGCTAAACGTTCTGATCTGTTGCATCAAACTCATAAAGAAAGAAGAAAAAAAAGTATTTATTTATTTATCCTAGGCCTACTGGTTGTATGAATTTGGGATCTCTCGTCCCACAACTGTCCCAGAGTCTGTTTGGAATTGGCTATTTCTTTCTCGACAAGCTGACCAATAAAATACGTAGCCTAAACTTGTCTACTATAGTAGATTTACATTTTTCTGTTCGTTGGTCATCTTGTTGGGTAAGGAAAAGTAAATGTGGACAGTAATTCTAATACCCTGATTCATGCTATAAAGCATATGTAATAATAATAATAATAATATGCCATTTAGCAGACGCTTTTATCCAAAGCGACTTACAGTCATGCGTGCATACATTTTTGTGTATGGGTGGTCCCGGGGATCGAACCCACTACCTTGGCGTTACAAGCGCCGTGCTCTACCAGCTGAGCTACAGAGGACCACATATGTGAAACCTAAACGAAATCCTGGCCGAAATGAATCCTGGACCCTGCCCGGGCTGTGGGTCCAAGATCCAGGACCAGGGTACGAGGCATTGTGACATGGAAACACCCTATGCTGATGTTCGCGTGCAGAAATGTTAAGAGACAAAGTTGAGCGAAATTCATTCAACTTTTGTTAGCCAGCTAACGTTAGCTAGACATAGTATTAATTAGCTAAATTGGCTAAAATACAACAACAAAAAATATAATGAGGGCAAATGGGCAACATGGATTGTCTGTGAAACCGAGACCTTACTGGAGATCTAGGAGATGAGAGTATCAAGGCGGGATTGTCAAACACCCACAAAAATACGGTGGTGAATGGGAAAATGAGCGAACGAATGGGGGCAAAAGGCTACTCAAGGAATGCAGTGCAGTGTAACGCAAAGGAAAAAACAGCTAGGCTCAAAGTACATTTCAGTGAGGGATGCACTCAGGAGGCGATTGACCCTGATTGACCAACAAGCAACCCAGTCCTTTGCCTGCTACTGCAAGTCAAAGTCCAAACCAGACACTGAACAGTTTGTCATCTGTAATTGACGATTCCTTCCCCAGTGGTAAGTTGACAGTAGGCTATGCATAGCAATGGTACACGTAGGGTTGGGCGATATTACGATATATTTGGAAATCAACGATGTTTGACACACATCGTCGATGGCAACGACATTGTGATGTTACAGATAGTTTATATATATATATATATTTATTTTACAGACGATAGTTTAACTTATTTGAACATGACTGGCACCGCCGGAGTTGGGCAGCGCACAACAGTGCAACACCTATTCGCCATAGCCTTTTTCATTAAATATGTACAGTGAGGGGAAAAAGTATTTGATCCCCTGCTGATTTTGTATGTTTGCCCACTGACAAAGATGATCAGTCTATAATTTTAATGGTAGGTTTATTTGAAGTGAGAGACAGAATAACAACAAAAAAATCCTGAAAAATGCATGTAAAAAATGTTAGAAATTGATTTGCATTTTAATTAGGGAAATAAGTATTTGACCCCCTCTCAATCAGAAAGATTTCTGGCTTCCAGGTGTCTTTTATACAGGTAACGAGCTGAGATTAGGAGCACACTCTTAAAGGGAGTGCTCCTAATCTCAGCTTGTTACCTGTATAAAAGACACCTGTCCACAGAAGCAATCAATCAATCAGATTCCAAACTCTCCACCATGGCCAAGACCAAAGAGCTCTCCAAGGATGTCAGGGACAAGATTGTAGACCTACACAAGGCTGGAATGGGCTACAAGACCATCGCCAAGCAGCTTGGTGAGAAGGTGACAACAGTTGGTGCGACTATTCGCAAATGGAAGAAACACAAAATAACTGTCAATCTCACTCGGCCTGGGGCTCCATGCAAGATCTCACCTCGTGGAGTTGCAATGATCATGAGAACGGTGAGGAATCAGCCCAGAACTACACGGGAGGATCTTGTCAATGATCTCAAGGCAGCTGGGACCATAGTCACCAAGAAAACAATTGGTAACACACTATGCCGTGAAGGACTGAAATCCTGCAGCGCCTGCAAGGTCCCCCTGCTCAAGAAAGCACATATACATGCCCATCTGAAGTTTGCCAATGAACATCTGAATGATTCAGAGGAGAACTGGGTGAAAGTGTTGTGGTCAGATGAGACCAAAATGGAGCTCTTTGGCATCAACTCAACTCGCCGTGTTTGGAGGAGGAGGAATGCTGCCTATGACCCCAAGAACACCATCCCCACCGTCAAACATGGAGGTGGAAACATTATGCTTTGGGGGTGTTTTTCTGCTGAGGGGACAGGACAACTTCATAGCATCAAAGGGACGATGGACGGGGCCATGTACCGTCAAATCTTGGGTGAGAACCTCCTTCCCTCAGCCAGGGCATTGAAAATGGGTCGTGGATGGGTATTCCAGCATCACAATGACCTAAAACACATGGCCAAGGCAACAAAGGAGTGGCTCAAGAAGAAGCACATTAAGGTCCTGGAGTGGCCTAGCCAGTCTCCAGACCTTAATCCCATAGAAAATCTGTGGAGGGAGCTGAAGGTTCGAGTTGCCAAACGTCAGCCTCGAAACCTTAATGACTTGGAGAAGATCTGCAAAGAGGAGTGGGGCAAAATCCCTCCTGAGATGTGTGCAAACCTGGTGGCCAACTTCAAGAAACGTCTGACCTCTGTGATTACCAACAAGGGTTTTGCCACCAAGTACTAAGTCATGTTTTGCAGAGGGGTCAAATACTTATTTCCCTCATTAAAATGCAAATCAATTTATAACATTTTTGACATGCGTTTTCCTGGATTTTTTTGTTGTTATTCTGTCTCTCACTGTTCAAATAAACCTACCATTAAAATTATAGACTGATCATTTCTTTGTCAGTGGGCAAACGTACAAAATCAGCAGGGGATCAAATACTTATTTCCCTCACTGTAGGTAGACTTAGCCTACTATTAATAAAATGTAAGAGTAGGCCTACAATATATGTAGATTGTAGACGGAGCGTAGAGTGCCAAAAGCTGCGCAAAATGTTATAACATGTATCTCGCTCACCTCTCCAATGTCAGATGCTCATGGGCCTTTTGCAGCGGACACTCCGTTGTCTGGCTTGTTTTAAAAAGCTTAATTTCCCTTTGTCCCAATCCCCATTTTATTTGAATATGACTTGTTGATCTAAGCATATCTTTTATGATCAACTTTCAAATGAATCTAGGAGGCCAGTAACAGGAAAATCCTTGCAAACCAAACAGCCAATAATATAGGCCTACACTAAATAAAAATGTAATTCAATAAAATGTAAAGTAAACGTTAGTTGTACAAGTTAAACTTCTAAACAGATATTTATATTATTGTGGAAGTGTTTAGGGCAATTCCAGCATTATGGATGTGACATTTGCAAACAAAATGAGAAACAAAATGTCTCTCAGAATTGACTTATCAGGCATAAATGTTAATGTGTATATTTGTAGAACCCTATACGGGAAGTGTAGACACAACTTTATAATTCTAAGTAATACCACTTTGAAGTAACGGAACAACTAACTTGCATTATATGGATGTGACGGAAATGGACAGGCATTGGACACATCAGCAAAAGTCTGTGAATCTCAAAGTTTTAGGGTAAAATATGAATAGCCACTTTGAAAGTAAGGCTTGGCTACACACCAACAATGATGAACATATAAAAATGGTCATATATACTTTAGAGAGGAAATTGGATCGTTATGGATGTGACATTCTCCGTTATGGATGTGACGCTGTGCAAAATAAGTGTTTATATATTAAAGATTTCTTCACCAAACCTCATCATAATACTTTTCTTGTCATCTGAAAATGCAGGGTACCTCAAAGAACCAAGAAATCACCAGTATTTTGAATAGTTATTGCATAGGCTATCAAAGTGCACTCGTGTGTCCCGTCTTAACCATCCATAAATGCACATGCTAAAAAATGCATTTACAATTCTTTATTTGAGGAAGATGTTCTTTGCGAATTAGAGTGCTGCACACCTCAACAATTATATAAATATTGGCACTTTCATAATAACAGGACAATTTTGTTATGGATGTGACATTCTGCATTATGGATTTGACAGGGTCCAAAAAGACAGACAGCAAATTACACTGCATTTCAAATGTACAACATTTTAGTAATTTCATTCTAGATCATTAATGACTGTTTTATTTAAAATATTAAATATTATCAATCACCTACTAAGTAACAGAATAAACATACAAAAACTCAATTAATTGTTTTTTCATGTTTTGTATTAATCTCACACCCTTTAATCTGCCAGCACAGGCTATGAAATGGTACCTCCTCCCCCTGTTGTCCACAAAAGGACACAGGGACTGGACAACTTGACCTGCAGCCACCCAAGCCTTGTCGTCCTTGGCTGGCAAGATGTACACATCCTGTTTGGTCGTTTCTCCTCAAGAACTGCATTTCGACAGCATCAGTCAATCGATCTGTTACCAGACCAACAAACTGCCTGTATATCCACTGAGTATACCAAACATTGGGAACACTTGCCTAATTAAGTTGCACAACTTGACCTGCAGCCACCCAAGCCTTGTCGTCCTTGGCTGGCAAGATGTACACATCCTGTTTGGTCGTTTCTCCTCAAGAACTGCATTTCGACAGCATCAGTCAATCGATCTGTTACCAGACCCACAAACTGCCTGTATATCCACTGAGTATACCAAACATTAGGAACACTTGCCTAATTAAGTTGCACCCCCCCTTTTGCCCTCAGAACAGCCTCAATTCGTCAGGGCATGGACTCTACAAGGTGTCAAAAGCATTCCACAGGGATGCTGGCCCATGTTGACTAATGCTTCCCACAGTTGTCAAGTTGGCAGGATGTCCTTTGTGTGGTGGATCATTCTTGATACACATGGGAAACTGTTGAGCCTGAAAACCCCAGCAGCGTTGCAGTTCTTGGCACATACTACCATACCCCATTGTCGTGCTTATTCACCCTCTGAATGGCACACATGCACAATCCATGTCTCAATTGTCTCAGGTTAGAAATCCTTCTTTAACCTGTCTCCTCCCCTTCATCTACACTGATTTGAAGTGGATTTAACAAGGGACATCAATAAGGGATCAGGGCTTTCACTTGGCTTCAGCTGGTCAGTGTATGTCATGGAAAGAGCAGGTGTTCTTAATGTTTTGTAGACTAAGTGTATACGTCTAACCCTAGACTCAGGGATTGATACACACATTTCATTCCCGTGTTTATTTGAGCTAGCTGGACTCATTCCTCACTCATCCCTTATCATCTCTACTATATCTTGACATATGTCATTATGTTGTCTTTCCTATGAAGGGAGACACACATTTCCCTCAGATTACACAGACCTACAAAGAATTAGAAAACAATTCCAATCTTGATATACTCCCATATCTATTAGGTGAAATACCACAGTGCCACCTAGGGTTGACCCCATTTATTCGACTGGTCTATTGTTTGGTTGATAGGTTGTTGGTCGACCAATAATCTTTTAGTCGAGCAGTTGCACAATTAGATTTTTGTTTATGCCACGTCTTGATTGACGCCTGTCTCAGTGGACTAATCCATTGCGGAGGCCGCAGGGGTGGCACATCAGTATCACCACTAGTACATTTACCATTTTTAATTCCCATAATTTATCATCTACAATATTTGTTTACCATAATTTCTGTTTATGCATTCAATATATTATTATTAGTCTTTTACCATTCTCATTGTCGGACTGGACACATTGTTTGCAGAGCTCACAACCTGTGCTACACTTGTGGGAAACAAGTTTTGGTTTATTTCATTCCATTTACGAGTTAAGTCAATTTTATTAATTGTGTTTTGTTTGGAGCGCTCCTGTTTAATGTTGAGTAGGGGCGCGCACCTGATTACGCATAGTAGGCCTAGGCTACCTGACTTGCGCACAAATGTAGGATTATACAGTGCATTTGGAAAGTATTCAGACTGCTTGACTTTTTCCACATTATTCTAAAATGGATGACATTGTTTTTTCCTCCTCAATCTACACACAATACCCCATAATGACAAAGCAAAAACTGGTTTTTAGACATTTTTGCAAATGTATTAGAAATAAAAAACAGATATCACATTTACACAAGTAGTCAGACCCTTTAATCAGTATTTTGTTGAAGCACCTTTGGTAGCGATTACAGCCTTCGAGACGTCTTGGGTATGACGCTACAAGCTTGGCACACCTGTATTTGGGGAGTTTCTCTCATTCTTCTCTGCAGATCCACTCAAGCTCTGTCAGGTTGAAAGGGGAGCGTCGCTGCACAGCTATTTTCAGGTCTCTCCAGAGCTGGTCGACCGGGTTCAAGTCCGGGCTCTGGCTGGGCCACTAAAGGACATTCAGAGACTTGTCCCGAAGCCACTCCTGCGTTGTCTTGGCTGTGTGCTTAGGGTCATTGTCCTGTTGGAAGGTTAACCTTCGCCCCAGTCTGAGGTCCTGAGTGCTCTGGAGCAGGTTTTCATCAAGGATCTCTCTGTACTTTGCTTCATTCATCTTTCCCTCGACCCTGACTAGTCTCCGAGTCCCTGCTGCAGAAAACATCCCCACAGCATGATGCTGCCACCACAATGCTTCACTGTAGGGATGGTGCCATGTTTCCTCCAGACGTGACACGTGGCATTCAGGCCAAAGAGTTACATCTTGGTTTATCAGACCAGAGAATCTTGTTTCTCATGGTCTGAGAGTCCTTTAGGTGTCTTTTGGCAAACTCCAAGCGGGCTTTCATGTGCCTTTTACTGAGGAGTGGCTTCCATCTGTCCACATCCTTGGAGAGCTCTTTGGTCTTGGCCATGGTGGAGAGTTTGGAATCTGATTGATTGCTTCTGTGGACAGGTGTCTTTTTATACAGGTAACAAACTGAGATTAGGAGCACTCCCTTTAAGAGTGTGCTCCTAATCTCAGCTCGTTACCTGTGTAAAAGACACCTGGGAGCCAGAAATCTTTCTGATTGAGAGGGGGTCAAATATTTATTTCCCTCATTAAAATGAAAATCAATTTATAACATTTTTGACATGCGTTTTTCTGGATTTTGTTGTTGTTATTCTGTCTCTCACTGTTCAAATAAACCTACCATTAAAATTATAGACTGGTCATTTCTTTGTCAGTGGGCGAACGTGCAAAATCAACAGGGGATCAAATACTTTTTTCCCTCACTGTATATACACTGCTCCAAAAAATAAAGGGAACACTTAAACAACACAATGTAACTCCAAGTCAGTCATACTTCTGTGAAATCAAACTGTCCACTTAGGAAGCAACACTGATTGACAATAAATTTCACATGCTGTTGTGCAAATGGAATAGACAACAGGTGGAAATTATAGGCAATTAGCAAGACACCCACAATAAAGAAGTGGTTCTGCAGGTGGTGACCACAGACCTCTTCTCAGTTCCTATGCTTCCTGGCTGATGTTTTGGTCACTTTTGAATGCTGGCGGAGCTTTCACTCTAGTGGTAGCATGAGACGGAGTCTACAACCCACACAAGTTGCTCAGGTAGTGCAGCTCATCCAGGATGGCACATCAATGCGAGCTGTGGCAAGAAGGTTTGCTGTGTCTGTCAGCGTAGTGTCCAGAGCATGGAGGCGCTACCAGGAGACAGGCCAGTACATCAGGAGACATGGAGGAGGCCGTAGGAGGGCAACAACCCAGCAGCAGGACCGCTACCGCTGCCTTTGTGCAAGGAGGAGCAGGAGGAGCACTGCCAGAGCCCTGCAAAATGACCTCCAGCAGGCCACAAATGTGCATGTGTCTGCTCAAACGGTCAGAAACAGACTCCATGAGGGTGGTATAAGGGCCCGTGGGGGTTGTGCTTACAACACCGTGCAGGACGTTTGGCATTTGCCAGAGAACACCAAGATTGGCAAATTCGCCACTGGCGCCCTGTGCCCTTCACAGATGAAAGCAGGTTCACACTGAGCACATGTGACAGACGTGACAGAGTCTGGAGACGCCGTGGAGAACGTTCTGCTGCCTGCAACATCCTCCAGCATGACCGGTTTGGCGGTGGGTCAGTCATGGTGTGGGGTGGCATTTCTTTGGGGGGCCGCACAGTCCTCCATGTGCTCGCCAGAGGTAGCCTGACTGCCATTAGGTACCGAGATGAGATCCTCTGGGACATCATGTCTCGCTCCATCCACCAACGCCAAGTTGCACCACAGACTGTCCAGGAGTTGGCGGATGCTTTAGTCCAGGTCTGGGAGGAGATCCCTCAGGAGACCATCCGCCACCTAATCAGGAGCATGCCCAGGCGTTGTAGGGAGGTCATACAGGCACGTGGAGGCCACACACACTACTGAGCCTCATTTTGACTTGTTTTAAGGACATTACATCAAAGTTGGATCAGCCTGTAGTGTGGTTTTCCACTTTAATTTTGAGGGTGACTCCAAATCCAGACCTCCATGGGTTGATAAATTTGATTTCCATTGATCATTTTTGTGTGATTTTGTTGTCAGCACATTCAACTATGTAAAAGATTATTTCATTCATTCAGATCTAGGATGTGTTGTTTAAGTGTTCCCTTAATTTTTTTGAGCAGTGTTTATACACACACGCACACTACTGTTCAAAAGTTTGGGGTCACTTAGAAATGTCCTTGTTTTTGAAAGAAAAGCAATTTTTTTTGTCCATTTAAAATAACATCAAATTGATCAGAAATACAGTGTTAAGGTTGTATATAGCTATTGTGGCTGGAAACTTTTTTAAATGGAATATCTACAGGTGAAGTCGGAAGTTTACATACACATTTTAGTCATTTAGCAGACGCTCTTATCCAGAGCGACTTACTTACTTATAAACTCCGTTTTTCACCATTTCTGACATTTAATCTTAGTAAAAATTCCCTGTCTTAGGTCAGTTAGGATCACCACTTTATTTTAAGAATGTGAAATGTCAGAATAATAGTAGAGTGATTTATTTCAGCTTTTATTTATTTCCTCACATTCCCAGTGGGTCAGAAGTTTACATACACTCAATTAGTATTTGGTAGCATTGCCTTTAAATAGTTTAACTTGGGTCAAATGTTTCGGATAGCCTTCAACAAGCTTCCTATAATAAATTGGGTGAATTTTGGCCCATTCCTCCTGACAGAGCTGGTGTAACTAAGTCAGGTTTGTAGGCCTCCTTGCTCACACACGCTTTTTCAGTTCTGCCCACAAATGTTCTATAGGATTGAGGTCAGGGCTTTGTGATGGCCACTCCAATACCTTGACTTTGTTGTTCTTAAGCCATTTTGCCACAACTTTGGAAGTTTGCTTCGGGTCATTGTCCATTTGGAAGACCCATTTGCGACCAAGCTTTAACTTCCTGACTGATGTCTTGTGGATATATTGAAGCAACATCTCATCATTTTCCTTCCTCATGATGCCGTCTATTTTGTGAAGTGCACCAGTCCCTCCTGCAGCAAAGCACCCCCACAGCATGATGCTGCCACCCCCGTGCTTCACGGTTGGGATGGTGTTCTTCGGCTTGCAAGCGTCCCTCTTTTTCCTCCAAACAGTTTGATTTTCTTTTCATCAGACCAGAGGACATTTCTCCAAAAAGTACGATCTTTGTCCCCATGTGCAGTTGCAAACCGTAGTCTGGCTTTTCTATGGCGGTTTTGGAGCAGTGACTTCTTCCTTGCTGAGCGGCCTTTCAGGTTATGTCGATATAGGACTCGTTTTACTGTGGATATAGATACTTTTGTACCTGTTTCTTCCAGCATCTTCACAGGGTCCTTTGCTGTTGTTCTGGGATTCATTTGCACATTACGCACCAAAGTACGTTCATCTCTAGGAAACAGAACGCATCTCCTTCTTGAGCGGTATGACGGCTGCGTGGTCCCATGGTGTTTATACTTGCATACTATTGTTTGTACAGGTGAACGTGGTACCTTCAGGCGTTTGGAAATTGCTCCCAAGGATGAACCAGACTGGTGGACAGACAGGAGTTGCTAGTGCGCGATGGGACAAGAATATCCCTGCCGGCCAAACCCTACCCTAACCTGGATGACGCTGGGCCAAATGTGCGCCGCCCCATGGGTCTCCCGGTCGCTGCCGGCTGCAACGGAGCCTTGACTAGATCCAGGATCTCTAGTGGCACAGCTAGCACCGCGATGCAGTGCCTTAGACCACTGCGCCACTCTGGAGGCCGCACTAATATATATTTAAATATGTCATTCTTGTTTGCCTTCAATCTACTTTTCCCTTCCATTAAGGTTATTTTGAAGAGCACCACCCTGACAGTCACCAATGGCAGTCGCAGTGCCTAAACTCTCCAGCGGTGCTGTTGTCAAAATCCGCTACAACAGCATAGATGTGGGCACCACTCGATGGAAGGAGGGGACCTTTGAGGTTCTTGAGAAGGATAACAAAGTCAACCTGTGCCTGAAGTTCTGTGCTGGTGGTGCAGCCAAAAGTTTCCAGGTATTGTATGATAGTGTTTTCCCCATACTCGCTCATTTCACATAACAAAATGGCATGCTTACATTGGACTTGAATAGCTGAGAAATCGTGTATGTTAAGGCACTCTGAAGGTGTATTTTAATTATGTTACTATGCTTTCAGCTCAACCATAATGTGAATAACGTCGTGATGCAGCCCATACACACTATGAGACGAATTGTGGTGACTCTGAAGGATGACAGCATAGTCACCCTTGAGAGAGTTCCCCCTGTTTTGGCTGAGAAAATGAAAGATTACCTTGAGAAGCTGAAGCATGGAAAATCAACCGGTAACAATCTATTGGAAATTGTAGATCATTTTGTAGTTTCTTTTAAGCTGTTTCTTAAAGTTGCTGCATGGAACTGGTTCGTCTGCTGGAAAGTAAGTGTTGTTTTCTTGTAGTTCTAAAGACCTCCCAGGGAAGTGCCAGCTTTGGTGTGCTCGGGAATCGATCCGTAAAGAACGAGACTAGTCAGCCTGGAGAACGACAAGTAAATAATTGCATTTAGAATACACCTGTCATTTAAAACCACACTGGTTGTTGTACCTCTGACAAGCTCATCTGCTTAAACTCTGCCTCTGTATCAGACAACACCCAGACGACCCAGTGTGGACAACAGGGAGGAGACGACCACCCGCAAGCCCCTGGGTAGCCCCAGTAGAGGGACCTCCACACCTGCCCGCAGTGGACTGTCTGAGAACAGGTAGGCAATCCCTCCCCTTCAGGCACACTGCCCCCCCCCCCCACCACCCAGGTAGATAAACCACCACACTCTGGCTGCGTCCTGATTCTCCACCCTTCTCCTGAAGTGTACACTCACATTCTCCCCCCTCACAGATTTACAAGGGAGGGACTGGTGGTGTAATGAGTAATTAGAGCAGTAAAAATAAACGTTGTGTCATACCCGTGGTATACGGTCTGATATACCACAGCTGTAAGCCAATCAGCATTCAGGGTTCGAACCACCCAGTTTATAATATAAAATATATACAGTGAGGACGAGAAGTATTTGGACAGCGACAGCTTTTTTGTTGTTTCGGTTCTGTACTCCAGCACTTTGGATTTGAAATGATACAATGACTATGAGGTTAAAGTGCAGACTGTCAGCTTTAATTTGAGGGTATTTTCATCCATATCGGGTGAGCCGTTTAGAATTTACAGCACTTTTTGTACATAATACTCTACAAACATGTTGGATGCATTTACAGTTTGTTTTGGTTGTTTATGATTTATTTTGTGCCCAATAGAAATGTGGGTAGAGTTGAACTGACTGCATAAATAATAAACAGAGTAGCAGCAGCGTAAAAGAGGGGCTTGGGGTGGGGTGGCAATGCAAATAGTCTGGGTAGCCATGATTTAGCTGTTCAGGAGTGTTATGGCTTGGGGGTAGACGCCGTTAAGAAACCGTTTGGACCTAGACTTGGTGCTCCGGTACCCCTGATGAAAATACCCTGAAATTAAAGCTGACTGTCTGCACTTTAACCTCATAGTCATTGTATCATTTCAAATCCAAAGTGCTGGCGTACAGAGCTAAAACAACCCAAAAAAGGTCACTGTCCAAATACTTTTGGACCTCACTGCATTTCATTTAGCAGACGCTTTTATCCAAAGCGACTTAGTCATGCGCGCATACATTTTACATATGGGTGGCCCCAGCGGGAATCGAACCCACAACCCTTGGCGTTGTAAGCGCAACGCTCTACGGACTGAGTCACACAGGACCACTTTGCAACTCTCCTCCGCTCTAACTAGCCTTTCCCCTGAGAGAACTTTTCTTCGTTTGATAGTGGCTTTAGTCTTTTTGCATTTATTGGTCTCATAACCACTCTTAATGCTGTGTTTGCCCCCTCAGGAATGAGAAGAGGAAGAGACTCCACATCTCTGACAGCGACCTGACTGAGGACTACCCCAAGGAGAATGACTCATCCAGGTATGTCAAAGGCAATATGTTACTCTACCAAGCAAAGTTTTGGGTTGATTTCACATCCCTTCATGTCAATTTAGGAATTGAAATGCAATCCTATGATAATGTCATATCCATAGTCCACTGATCGGTATTGACAAGGAATGCACCAAACACTGCTACCATTACTGGGATATGAACACTATTATACCATGGGAAATAAATGAGGGACAATTGTAGTGAAACAGTTGTGCTTCACTTAATTTAAACTGTTTCTTTAATCTTACTTTATCTCAGCAACAACAAGGCCACGTCGGACCCCTCCAGGAAGTTTCTGCTGAGCTGCAAAGACAAGCTGAAACAGGCGGAGGAGAACCGTAGCTCAGGTAAGACCCTCAGTCAGTCTTGTACACATACAAAGTGAGATGTCCTTCTCATGACTAGAACAGTGCCGTCTCCAGATGCCCGGTCTGATAACTGTCTGCGTTTCCCACCAGTTTCACTGGTCCCGGCACCACTTCAGCCCACGTCATTCTATGGCAGCCGATCGGTGACCAAAGACTACTCCACGAGTCACTCCTTTCTAGACAGGTAAGTTTTTTTTTTTTTTACCTTTATTTAACCAGGTTGTCTTATTGGTGTTAAGAATACATTCTTATGTATCATTAAGATGCTGCCACACCTTCAGTTCGTCAACATTTGTTGTCCCCCCCCACAGGCCATCCAGTACATCCCAGACCCCCTCGGCTAAGAGAAGTCTCATGTTACCCAATCACTCAACCCCCTTCAAGAAAGTGCGCCCCACGCTGGACTACGGTGGATGGAACAAGCCGAGACCGTCCACTCTGGCCCAGCCCCAGCCTCCACTGCAAGGGTAAGGAGACATCCCAGGGTTATATTGGTGATTCTGAAGTTAACCTCCATAGTCAATGAGGGGCTTTTCTTGTGCTGCCTACCTATCAGAAATTAGCGATTTACTATAACCGTTCATGATTGTTATGAATATGCCACTTTCATTTCACAACATTTATCCTTACCACCAGTAAGTGGTACAGAGATGGAGTATAACTCAAATGTCCTCTAACATCTTTGCTGCAGATTCTCCAACCTGGGCAACACGTGTTACATGAACGCCATCCTCCAGTCTCTCTTCAGCCTGCCGTCGTTCTCCAATGATCTGCTGAAGCAGGGAATCCCATGGAAGAAGGTCCCCGCCAACGCCCTGCTCAGGTAGCCTGCTGTTAGTGCTTCAGCAGTCACCCTCTTCAGCTAAACCCATAACTGAATATAGGAAACTGTCATTAGTTTGATCAATTCAACTGTCATCATCTTGTTTCTCTTTCTCTTAAACACTGAAAATATTTCTACTTTTCCAAGGGATGCACCTTTTTTAAAATCTGTTTTGGTGGCTTAGTGATGTCATATAGCTATGACTCCACATTTACCAAATGAACTGCTTAGCTGACTCGTGTAACTGCCCTGCGCACTTACGGACCCCCTCCCTCCTGTGCATGCAGGCGCTTTGCCCACTTGCTGGCTAAGAAGGACATCTCGTGCCCCGAGGTGAAGAAAGACCTGCTGAGGAGAGTGAAGAGTGCCATCTCCTCCACGGCCGAGCGCTTCTCTGGATACATGCAGAACGTAAGACCTCCAATATTAACACAACGACCACCGTTTAGGCTCTTAAGCGGTCTACTCGCTCACGTGGTGGCTTCCTCATCCTCTCTCCCTCTCTCTCCAGGATGCCCATGAGTTTCTGAGCCAGTGCTTGGACCAGCTGAAGGAGGACGTGGAGAAAGTGAACAAGAGCTGGAAGAGCGAGTCGCCAGCGGCCGCGTGGGACGAGCCTCCCCAGCAGGCGGCCGCAGCCCGGCCCGGGGAGGAAGCGGACACCTCGCGCATCTACACCTGCCCTGTGGTGGTAAACATGGAGTTTGAGGTGCAGCACACCATCACCTGCAAAGGGTGAGTGAGTTGTCCCCTTTTCAGACTGTGGATTCCTGGGTGGTACGTCTCTTCCCTGATGGTAAATAAAATAATGGATCTCCATTACACACTGTGTATTAGACATTAAAAAAAAGACGTCAAAAGATTTGCTCATAAGAGTCCATTCCTTTAGTTTTTGTGATATTACCTTTCCTAAGCATATAAAGTTGTCATAAAGACTGACTGGTTGTCATGTTATTAATGACAAATCATAACAAAGGTTGTGCTGTTATGTGTGGTTTCAGCTGTGGCGAGGTGGTGACCAAGCGGGAGCAGTTCAACGACCTGTCCATCGACCTGCCTCGCAGGAAGAAGACCATCCCTCTCCGGTCCATCCAGGACTCTCTGGACCTCTTCTTCAGGGTGCGTGCCCACTGTCCCCACAAACCACCAGGCTAGCTCCTGTCCCCACAAACCACCAGGCTAGCTCCTGTCCCCACAAACCACCAGGCTAGCTCCTGTCCCCACAAACCACCAGGCTAGCTCCTGTCCCCACAAACCACCAGGCTAGCTCCTGTCCCCACAAACCACCAGGCTAGCTCCTGTCCCCACAAACCACCAGGCTAGCTCCTGTCCCCACAAACCACCAGGCTAGCTCCTGTCCCCACAAACCACCAGGCTAGCTCCTGTCCCCACAAACCACCAGGCTAGCTCCTGTCCCCACAAACCACCAGGCTAGCTCCTGTCCCCACAAACCACCAGGCTAGCTCCTGTCCCCACAAACCACCAGGCTAGCTCCTGTCCCCACAAACCACCAGGCTAGCTCCTGTCCCCACAAACCACCAGGCTAGCTCCTGTCCCCACAAACCACCAGGCTAGCTCCTGTCCCCACAAACCACCAGGCTAGCTCCTGTCCCCACAAACCACCAGGCTAGCTCCTGTCCCCACAAACCACCAGGCTAGCTCCTGTCCAAATATATATACACTAAAGGCAATGAAACAGTCCACCTAGTATTCTAATGTTAATATGAAGTAGATGAGTTGAATCTGTCTGTGTATTCCAGATCGAGGAAATCGAGTATTCGTGTGAGAAGTGCAGCGGGAAAGCGGCGACAGTGACTCATAAATTCAGCCGACTCCCCAGGTATGCCCATTTGTCTACAACCGTGATCTTTAGCCCTGGTGTTAACAATACCAATAAGCTGATCATTCACCTGGGTTGTCTTAATTGAAATTGCACCCTATTCCCTTTATAGTGCATGGGAATAGGGTGCCATTTGGGACATTGCTGTGGCTAAAGTGAATGAGAAAGTGGTATTGGGTTCTACAGAATAACCCTAAATCCATTATTTTCCTTTCTATCTTTTCCCTCATGCAGAGTTCTGATCCTGCACCTGAAGCGCTACAGCTTCAACGCCCAGCTGTCACTGAACAGTAAGCTAGGCCAGCAGGTGATGATCCCTCGCTACCTCACGCTGCTTTCCCACTGCACGGACGCCACCCGCCCCCCACTCAGTCTCGGCTGGAGCGCACACGCCGCCATGTAAGAAACACCCCCACCAGCAGATTTAGAGACGGTGAACATTGTCCCAATGTTTGCGGCATAATATACTATTAGACATTTTCTTTGGAAGTCACCACACACGGGTCTTCAACAACATTATTTGGACATTTAGCATACAGTGAGGGAAAAAGTATTTGATCCCCTGCTGATTTTGTACATTTGCCCACTGACAAAGACATGATCAGTCTATCATTTTAATGGTAGGTTTATTTGAACAGAATAACAACAAAAACCAGAAAAACGCATGTCAAAAATGTTATAAATTGATTAGCATTTTAATTAGGGAAATAAGTATTTGACCCCTCTGCAAAACATGACTTAGTACTTGGTGGCAAAACCCTTGTTGGCAATCACAGTTGGCCACCAGGTTTGCACACATCTCAGGAGGGATTTTGTCCCACTCCTCTTTGCAGATCTTCTCCAAGTCATTAAGGTTTCGAGGCTGACATTTGGCAACTCGAACCTTCAGCTCCCTCCACAGATTTTCTATGGGATTAAGGTCTGGAGACTGGCTAGGCCACTCCAGGACCTTAATGTGCTTCTTCTTGAGCCACTCCTTTGTTGCCTTGGCTGTGTGTTTTGGGTCATTGTCATGCTGGAATACCCATCCACGACCCATTTTCAATGCCCTGGCTGAGGGAAGGAGGTTCTCACCCAAGATTTGATGGTACATGGCCCCGTCCATCGTCCCTTTGATGCAGTAAAGTTGTCCTGTCCCAATAGCAGAAAAACACCCCCAAAGCATAATGTTTCCACCTCCATGTTTGACGGTGGGGATGATGTTCTTGGGGTCATAGGCAGCATTCCTCCTCCTCCAAACACGGCGAGTTGAGTTGATGCCAAAGAGCTCGATTTTGGTCTCATCTGTCCACAACACTTTCACCCAGTTCTCCCCTGAATCATTCAGATGTTCATTGGCAAACTTCAGATGGGCCTGTATATGTGCTTTCTTGAGCAGGGGGACCTTGCGGGCGCTGCAGGATTTCAGTCCTTCACCTTCACGGCATAGTGTGTTACCAATTGTTTTCTTGGTGACTACTGTTGTCACCTTCTCACCAAGCTGCTTGGCGATGGTCTTGTAGCCCATTCCAGCCTTGTGTAAGTCTACAATCTTGTCCCTGACATCCTTGGAGAGCTCTTTGGTCTTGGCCATGGTGGAGAGTTTGGAATCTGATTGATTGATTGCTTCTGTGGACAGGTGTCTTTTATACAGGTAACAAAATGAGATTAGGAGCACTCCCTTTAAGAGTGTGCTCCTAATCTCAGCTCGTTACCTGTATAAAAGACACCTGGGAGGCAGACATCTCTCTGATTGAGAGGGGGTCAAATACTTATTTCCCTCATTAAAATGCAAATCAATTTATAACATTTTTGACATGTGTTTTTCTGGATTTTTTTGTTGTTATTCTGTCACACTGTTCAAATAAACCTACCATTAAAATTATAGACTGATAATTTCTTTGTCAGTGGGCAAACGTACAAAATCAACAGGGGATCAAATACTTTTTTCCCTCACTGTAGCACTGTTTTCTAACCTACCACGCTCTGTTTTTTTGTACAGGTCACGAACACTGAAGGCCTCCCAGTCGGTGAACTCCTCCTCACTACTTCGGTAAGCCATTCATTCAACCTCTCTCTAACAACATGGAATCACTAACACACACTTTTACCTCCAACCCAGGAAGGCAGATGTTTTCGTGATTGGGCGCAAAGTGTAGATGTTTGGTTCTTCTAACTACTGTTTTTATTTCCTTCCACCAGGAAAGTGTCTCTGAAGGCGGGGGGCAGCTCCAGCACTATCCTGGTGGACTCTGACAGCGAGGAGGAGCTGAGCCGGAAGGCGGTGAGCCGCAAGCGCCGCCTCAGCGACTGTCTGCCCGATGAAGACAGAGCAGACGAGGTGGGGACACCAGAGGGACCAGGGGGGAAAAAATACATTACTACACCCTAACCGCTGACATGCAGGGCCAGGTTGAAAGAACACTGTGTTTAGTGTGTGACATGGTGGGCTCTGGTTGTGTGTTTAGGTCCAGCGAGGCTTGCACCACACAGATGCGTCAGACTTCAACAGCATCAACGATGAGGAAATGCTGGCGGCGGTGCTGGAGATGAGTCGCCAGGACGCTGGGCTCTCCTGCCCCGCCCCTGAGGACGAGCCAACCAGCAGCCCTGATACGGGCTTCGGAGATGCCGACCCCGAAGCCCAGGAGAGGAACTACCACCCAGACCTGCTGGAGACGGACACTAAGCCGTCTGCAGGTAACCACCCATCTCAGAAACACATACTCACCAGCCAGGAGGGACAGGGAGGTGTCAGCTGAAACAGATAGTTCACAAAAATATTTTTTTGAGACTACACACCAAAACAGCTCTCTGTAGTTACTTACTAGATGCCCATTCATTTAATTGAACTATGCTATACTAAGTCATGAAGACTTGAATTAGGCAAAACGCATGCAGAAGCCTCTGTTTTTAAATGTGTGTTTCACCAACCAATGCTCAATGGAGTGTGTATCTGTGTGTGTAGACGTGCTGGACTCCCTGGACCTGACCATGGACGAGAACAAGGAGAACCAGACCCCCGAGGGGGTGCAGGGGGATCTGGACTGGGTGCAGCAGTATAGCCTGGAGCAGGAGAGGGAGGAGCAGGAGCTGCAGCAAGCCCTGGCCCAGAGCCTGCAGGAGCACGTAAGACTCAACACACACACTAGGACATTACAGAGAGAGACCCCCTATACAGCTCTACCCTTGGACATTTTACTGTAGGGGAAACCTGATGTTGGTGGTTCACCGATGTTTTTGTAATGTAGGCTAATCCTCCATCTGTAATGTTTTGGTGATCCACAAGAAAAACAAAAATCTGTGTCTTGAGCTCGGAACCCACCATCACTATATAGGGCCAATGCCACCTATGTGAACTTTTGAGAGAGAGAGAGCCGGACAGGACAGCTGGTTATTGCATCACCATGACGCAAACCTGACATTTGCGATGTGTGGTTTCTCCTACAGGAAGCCCAGGAGATGAGGGAGGATGACGACCTGAAGAGAGCCACAGAGCTCAGCCTGCAAGGTACAGCATAGACACTGCTACCCCTTTTTAAGCCAATACGCAGCTTCACTAAAGTAAAGTAGTGTGTGTCTGTGTTTGCACATTTTGACATGTCTTGATTCTCCCTCGTTGTTCTCCGCCCTCCCAGAGTTCAACAATTCGTTGCCGGAGCTGCTGTGTTCAGACGAGGACTCTGGGAACGAGGAGGTGCTGGACATGGAGTACAGCGAAGCAGAGACCGAGGATCTGAAGAGAAATGCTGAGGTACGGAGTCACCCTCCTACTTTTCTCTCCCACACTAACCTTCACCAGAGGCCTCATTTATCAACTGCATACATTTCACTAAATTCAGATTTACGTGAAGATTCTAGGACTTGCGTGGCAACAAATTATTGGGATTTCGCAAACTGTCGTATGCAACATACAGTTGGAAGTCGGAGGTTTACATACACCTTAGCCAAATACATTTAAACTCAGTTTTTCACCATTTCTGACATTTAATCCTAGTTCCCTGTCTTAGGTCAGTTAGGATCACCACTTTATTTTAAGAATGTGAAATGTCAGAATAATAGTAGAGAGAATGATTTATTTCAGCTTTTATTTATTTCCTCACATTCCCAGTGGGTCAGAAGTTTACATACACTCATTTAGTATTTGGTTGCGTTGCCTTTAAATTGTTTAACTTCGGTCAAACGTTTCGGGTAGCCTTCCACAAACTTCCCACAATAAGTTGCATTTTGGCCCATTCCTCCTGACATAGCTGGTGTAACTGAGTCAGGTTTGTAGGCCTCCTTGCTCGCACACACTTTTTCAGTTCTGCCCAGTTCTGCCCCTTTGTGATGGCCACTCCCAATACCTTGACTTTGTTGTCCTTAAGCCATTTTGCCACAACTTTGGAAGTATGCTTGGGGTCATTGTCCATTTGGAAGACCCATTTGCGACCAAGCTTTAACTTCCTGACTGATGTCTTGAGATGTTGCTTCAATATATCCACATAATTTTCCTTCCTCATGATGCCATCTATTTTGTGAAGTGCACCAGTCTCTCCTGCAGCAAAGCACCCCCACAGCATGATGCAGTGGTTCACGGTTGGGATGGTGTTCTTGCAACCGACCCCCTTTTTCCTCCAAACATAACGATGGTCATTATGGCCAAACTGTTCTATTTTTGTTTCATCAGACCAGACGACATTTCTCCAAAAAGTACAATCTTTGTCCCCATGTGCAGTTGCAAACCGTAGTCTGGCTTTTTTATGGCGGTTTTGGAGCAGTGGCTTCTTCCTTGCTGAGTGGCCTTTCAGGTTATGTCGATATAGGACTCATTTTACTGTGGATATAGATACTTTTGTACCTGTTTCCTCCAGCATCTTCACAGGGTCCTTTGCTGTTGTTCTGGGATTGATTTGCACTTTTTCGCACCAAAGTACGTTCATTTCTAGGAGACAGAATGCATCTCCTTCCTGAGCGGTATGATGGCTGCGTGGTCCCATTGTGTTTACACTTGCGTACTATTGTTTGTACAGATGAACGTGGTACCTTCAGGCGTTTGGAAATTGCTCCCAAGGATGAACCAGACTTGTGGAGGTCTACAATTTTTTTTCTGAGGTCTTGGCTGATTTCTTTTGATTTTCCTATGATGTCAAGCAAAGAGGCACTGAGTTTGAAGGTACGCTTTGAAATACATCCACAGGTACACCTCCAATTGACTCAAATGATGTCATTTAGCCTATCAGAAGGTTCTAAAGCCATGACATCATCAACTTAGTGTATGTAAACTTCTTACCCACTGGAATTGTGATACAGTGAATTATAAGTGAAATAATCCTAACCGACTTGCCAAAAGATGTCCTAACCGACTTGCCAAAACTATAGTTTGTTAACAAGAAATTTGTGGAGTGGTTGAAAATTAGTTTTAATGACTCCAACCTAAGTGTATGTTAACTTCTGACTTCAACTGTATATGCATGTTTTCATTGATTAATCAGAGCCCTACTATATTTGTGCGCTCGTGAACGAGCGTTACAATACCGCCTGGAAAATGCACTTTTATGGTAACAAAAACACCCTCATTTGCTGTATGATTTAGAGATGTTGGAACTGGGTCATGATAGTTTCTAAAATAAAGTGCAATTTGATCAGATTTTGACCTTTTATCTCCTGAATGTTTTGGCATTGCGGTCCAAAAAGTCATTTTCTGACCACTTCTTCCATGGGCAAACGTATAAAAAGTTTTGATTAAATCAAAAGGGATGCAGTCAAAAAAGAATTGAATTAAAATGGATTTACCCCTGTACAATGTTTTGTATGCATTATTACAGTGGTCACCAACCTTTTCTGAGCCGAGATCACTGAGTCAAAATGCAGGCCGGGATCTACTGCTCATTCTTTTTTTGTAACATTCTTAAAAAACGTAAGCCTATGCAACATTAACCTATTAAAAACTATTCTGTAGCAATGAGGTGTGTGCAGTAGGCTATAAGCACAATACATTATCACTGCATATTGGCTATGCTTGAATTGCCCTGCCAATGGCATTGCAATGTTCTTCTCAGACAATTTAGGTATATGATCACATTGGTAATGGATAATGTGTTGTATTTACTTTTATTTTACTGGACTGATGGTGCCTGCATCTTGATTGTCAGTCTCAGCGTCGGGAGAGACCAAAAAGGAGACTCTTCCAGCTGATGGCAGAACTCGGAGTCACACTTAATTATTTCTGCCTCATGCACCAATTCATGTTGTTACTCGGATGACCAGAGAACGTGAAATATTCCTTGATTATAGTAAAAAGGACAAGCCGCTAATAATAACGCAAGCCTATCGATACACTTTGTAGCACGAGTGGATAGGGAGAAGCGTGTTTTATGGCTTATTAAAGTGTTGAATAAAAAGGTGAACATGAACTCACTCACTCATAAAAACAGCATCTATTTGCTGTATTCGCAGACAGTCTCTAGTCATGGTTTTAAACGTTTTGAAATCTCACAGTATCAACTTCGCTGTGGGCTCGTGGAAGCTACACAGTGATCTGAGATATCTGATTGGCCCGCTGGGTAGGCGGAGTTTGTACCTTCAGACACATGAAATGGTTCAAAAAGGGTAACACTTTGACTAACCGGCGCGCAAGGCAGCTGAATCAAGTGCACCTACCGGAAACAGCACAAACGATTAAAAAATCATTGGTTTTTTTTATAGTAATGTTTGGTAATCAACTAGGAATGCCTTGGAGATCGACCAGTAGATTGCGATCAACCGGTTGGTGAGCAGTACTTTCTAGACAATTTCATGCCTCTGGTGCACAATAGGAGAAGTCAGTCTTGCCTAACTGGGTACTTTAAGTAACAGCCACTGTGTAGACCGAGTCTGATAACTGCTAGTGGTGAAGGAGAGCATTCTACAGAGGTAAAGAGGGAGTTTCCCCAGAAGGGCTTTGTATATGAATATACCAATGCAGCTATGTGCACATGTAAAGCGAGTACCAGCCCACCATTTTGATACAAAGTGCAATGGGGGGGGTGAGCAACTTTGCATTTGTAACAAAGCACAGGGATGCATGATGAACTGAGTCCAGCCTCTGTAACACAAAAGGGGCTGCATGCATGTACAAGAAGTCACCATAGTCAATAACAGAAAGAAAAGTGGCTTGAACAAGCTTCTTTCTAGCCTCAAAAGGAAAGCAAGCCTTGTTACGAAAATAAAACCCCAATTTTAAGTTTAAGCTTCTTCACAAGATTATCCATATGAACTTTTTAGGTTGACTTATCGTCCAACCATATACTGTTTCTAGGTATATGTAGGATGACACCTTTTCAATGGATGTTCTGGTTCGCTGAGTTTTCGTCACTGATCTTTTGGACAAATCACAATTTCGCATGCGCTCGCATTTTTTGAATTTCGGAAGGAGAGGGGACATTTGGCCCATAAACTTGTCTGAAACTGGCTGAGAGTTTCCGTTTAGGGGGCTGGACAATAGGTTTGGGCGGTAATCTGATTTCCATACTGTATTACCGGCAGTGCACACAAGGGGTGCTATTTCTTTCCAAATGTATTTTTTTATTATGCTAACAAGTACTAGCAAATTCCTATAGCGGACGCAAGCTAAATGCTAAGAAGCGCAAGCGAACATAAACTAAATGCAAGGACAGAGAACCCAGCTCATAAAGTTATATAACTATCTCAAAAGGATACTCACACTTGAACCAGGATGGGATTGTCTCTGCTTTAACCAAGAAGCTTGATCTTGCAAGCAAGCCACCTATAGCTAGCAAGTTAGCTAACCAAATGCATAGCTGGGGCCCTGAGCTGAAGAAAATGTATTTGAATGTATAGATAGTTAACTTATAGTTAGTTATAAGCTATTTAGCTGGCAAACATTAGTAGTGGATTAGTAGATAATTTGATCACCTCTTGTGCTGCTCAACAGTGGATCGTCATGTGCTCTTTGTAAATAAACAAACCATGTGACTGGCTCAATTGAATTTGTGAATATAATACTTTTTTGTATAAAACATTTTTGGGACAGTATTGCAAATCATACCGTCCGTATTTCAAAATACCCAGTTGTGTGGTATATATCGCCCAAGCTTAGTGGAGGCTTCGCTAGTTTTGTTAAAATCTTTTCTAACGTGTCCCCCAATAATTTCATAAAGAATCTGATGCAATTACGCAAGATTTGAGTTCTGGGTGTCCAAGATTACAGAAACATTTAGAAATGGAGTGAAACGGCCCAGCTGAACACCTCTTCCTTTTCTTGTTCCCAGAGCGGAGACTTGGCCAACTCGTTCCGGCTGATCAGTGTAGTCAGTCACATTGGGAGCAGCTCCTCCTCTGGTAAGCACTGCCCTGCCTATAGACCACAGTCTGCTAAGATATATGGCTATGTTACGAGACACCGTTATTTGTGGTTACCAGAAATGAGTGCAATATATTAATGTTATGATTCTGTTTTGGTAACGACTGATATCTGTGCATCTCATAACTACTGTGTAGCAGGAGCCACAGATTATCAATCATCTGTAAACAAATGTAAAGCATAAAAGTAAAATGTGTCAGCTGAGGCAGCATACGAGGACGATACCATGAGAACCCAAGACACTGGATACTTGTAGTCTAATATTAACCTATAATTCTATCTCCGGACCCTCAGGCCATTACATCAGCGACGTGTACGACATGAAGAAGCAGTCGTGGCTGACCTACAACGACCTGGACGTGTCGCGCACGCAGGAGGCCACGGTGCAGAGAGACCGCGACCGCAGCGGATACATCTTCTTCTACATGCACAAGTTAGTCTCCTTCTCCCAGCTTCAGTTGTGTGCTGGGTTGTGTTCCTGTGGTGCAACAATGTGAAATGTGTCCAATAAGAAAGCAGATTTTCAATTTCAGTTGCAAAATGTTTTTGTACAGTGTCCCCTACTGAACACAACCCTGTTCTCTTATGATAAGTGGAAAACCACCAGCCTCCCACCATATGCCCTATACCAGTCTGTCTGAGTGACTGAGTATAATCCAGTGGAGGCTGAGAGAGACCCAGCTCTAGTAAGCAGGGCTGTCCATACCGATTGGCAACTCTGAGCAGAAGCTGGAATAAAATCCCCCCTCTTTCATGCTATTAGAAAAGCTTATTTGTTCAAATTTCTTTCTGTTTTGTCAGGAAAAAAAAGTGGGAAAGTGAAACATTCTGGTAACTGGAAGTTTGCTGGGGGGTTTTAAGATCAGGACATTAATAAAACTAAAGTTGTACATTCAGTTATTGTGTGCGATATTGTGGGGAACTTAGTGTAATGTGTGTATCCTATCATACACTGGAACCCACTGTAAGGGGTGTGGATTTGTTTCAGTGAGCCATGCCTTGACTGACTACTGTGTATGTTCCCTCCTCTCCTCAGGGATGTGTTTGAGGAGCTGTCTGAGCTAGAGAGGACAGGGGCCAGTGGAGGAGCCTCTGAGGCAGGGAGGACTGTCCTGCAGCCCCTCTGAGCCACCAGGCTGTCATCAGTCACACACACACCAAACAACACACACTCCGACAGCACTAAGCTCTCCCCAACAGATGGGTCAGGTTTGGGATGAAAGAGAACCCTTCTCCAGTACTACTGATTGCCGTCCACATTTTGCCATCTTCATGCACTTTGTCCCTTTTTAAAACAACAACAGGCCATGGTAGCTTCTGTCACAAAGGCAGGCTCAGACGTCAGCACACAGACAGCCAACGTCCTTCTCTCCTGGTCCGTTCAGAAATGAGACACACAGCGCACTCAAAAGAAAAGAAAGAGTTGACCGTTCTTTGTTTATTCAACCCTGAGCGATATTAGCCCTGAACTTTCAAGGCTTCTATATTAAATGTTCTATGATTTGTTGAATAACTTGATGTAAAATAGTTTTTCTTGGCACATGATATTAACTGTCATGCATTTAAGAACTTAAATAGCAAGTGTCAGATGCTAGATGCAGATGCTCCTTGGACTGTATGGTTTTTACTTTTAATTTCCAATATAATTTAAAAAATGTATTCTTCTAAAATATAATTTAGGGTAAGGAGGGTGTACCTTTTTGTTCTATACATTGCATTCGGAAGGTATTCAGACCCCTTAAATAGTTTTTTCCCCTCATCAATCTACACACAATACCCCATAATGACAAAGCAAAAACAGGTTTTTAGAAATTTTTGCAAAAGTATAAAAAAATTGACATATTACATATACATAAGTATTCAGACTCTACTCAGTATTTTTTTGAAGCATCTTTGGCAGCGATTACAGCCTCGAGTCTTCTTGGGTATGACGCTACAAGTTTGGCACACCTGTATTTAGGGAGTTTCTCCCATTCTTCTCTGCAGATCCTCTCAAGCTCTGTCAGGTTTGATGGGGAGCGTCGCTGCATAGCTATTTTCAAGTCTCTCCAGAGATGTTCGATCTGGTTCAAGTCCGGGAGTGGCTGGGCCACTCAAGAACATTCAGAGACTTGTCCCGAAGCCACTCCTACGTTTTCTTGCCTGTGTGCTTAGAGTTGTTGTCCTGTTGGAAGGTGAACCTTCGCCCCAGTCTGAGCTCCTGAGCGCTTTGGAGCAGGTTTTCATCAAGGATCTCTGTATTTTGCTCCGTTCATCTTTCTCTCTATCCTGACTAGTCTCCCAGTCCCTGCTGCTGAAAAACATCCCCACAGCATGATGCTGCCACCACCATGCTTCACTGTAGGGATGGTGCCAGGTTTCCTCCAGACGTGACTCTTGGCATTTAGGCCAAAGAGTTCAATCTTGGTTTCATCAGAACAGAGAATCTTGTTTCTCACGGTCTGAGAGTCCTTTAGGTGCCTTTTGGCAAACTCCAAGTGGGCTGTCATGTGCCTTTTTACTGAGGAGTGGCTTCCGTCTGGCCACTCTACCATAAAGGCCTGATTGGTGGAGTGCTGCAGAGATGGTTGTCCTTCTGGTAGGTTCTCCCATCTCCACAGAGGAACTCTGGAGCTCTGTCAGAGTGACCATCGGGTTCTTGGTCACCTCCCTGAGCAAGGCCCTTCTCCCCTGATTGCTCAGTTTGGCCGGGTGGCCAGCTCTAGGAAGGGTCTTGGTGGTTCCAAACTTCTTCCATTTAAGAATGATGGAGGCCACTGTGTTCTTGGACCTTCAATGATGCAGAAATGTTTTAGTACCATTCCCCAGATCTGTGCCTCGACACAATCCTGTCTCGGAGCTCTACGGACAATTCCTTCGACCTCATGGCTTGGTTTTTGCTCTGATATGCACTGTCAACTGTGGGACCTTATATAGACAGGTGTGTGCCTTTTCTAAATCTTGTCCAATCAATTGAATTTACCACAGGTGGACTCCAATGACGTTGTAGAAACATCTCAAGGATGATCAATGGAAACAGGATACACCTGAGCTCAATTTTGAGTCTCATAGCAAAGGGTCTGAATGCTTATGTAAATAAGGTATTCATGTTTTTTATTTGTATTTAATTAGCAAAAAAATCGAGACCTGTTTTCTCTTTGCCGTTATGGGGTGTGTTTTTTAAAAGTTTGTTTTATCCATTTTAGAATAAGACTGTAATGTAACAAAATGTTGAAAAAGGAAGTGTTCTGAATACTTTCCGAATGCACTGTGCAGCGAAACGTGGTGCAGTATTTATTTGGTGGCATGGATTTGCCA
This sequence comes from Coregonus clupeaformis, assembly GCF_020615455.1. Taxonomy (NCBI): domain Eukaryota; kingdom Metazoa; phylum Chordata; class Actinopteri; order Salmoniformes; family Salmonidae; genus Coregonus; species Coregonus clupeaformis. The sequence continues at coordinate 16,217,574 of NC_059214.1, forward strand.
ATTCTGCTTATTTGTTTAAAGTCTGTTCATTAGAGTTGGGTGGTAGAGGATGTTTCCAATTTCTTTCAATGATTTACTTATGGACTGTTTGTTGTTTTAGTCATGTTTTATAAATCTCAACAAGCTAAACACAGTCGCTTGTCTTTTATAAGCTTACGATCCTATGGGTTCCCTAGTGCAGGGGTTTTCAAACTGGGGTCTGCACATTTAGCATATTTTTTGGAGGAACAATATTTTATGAATTTCGCTAGCTGCAACAGAATACCATCCTGGATACCATTTGTATGCCTCTGCGTCTAGTATGAAGGAAGTTCGAGGTAGTTTCATGAGCCAATGCTATCTAGTGTTAGCGAAATGACGAAGTCTACAGGAACAGTTAGCATTCTAGCTGTTGCTCTTCATCCTACTCTGGGAAAGTAAATTAGATAAATGGCTTCATTGCCAAAATCTCGAACTATCCCTGGAGGAAATTATCATTGGAGCTAATTACAGGGTTTTTTCTGTATAGAACAATTCTTAGGCGGGCCATCTAAGTGGTAATTTCGGGATGGAAAGCGGACAAAACCGGATAGAAGGCATGCAGAAAAGATATTGAACTATATATATTTTTTTATAATCCCATCTTTTGAGAACTAACAATCAAATAAAAGATAGTCAGAGAATCTAACATTTTTTATTTAAAGAAAACAGGCATTCAGGGCACATTCCCATTGATTTTGTTATGTTTGAGCAAAGGGAACACCACATTAGCCATGGCAAAATGCATAGAATTGCAGGAAATTAGCTTTTAAAACTGCAAAATTGTCTCTCGGCTCCATGCCAAACTAGAATAGCTGGAAATTGGCATAAAAACTGCAAAACTTTATCAGCTCAATGGAAAAATGTGTGGAATTGCTGAAAATGTGCTTTACAACAGCAACATTTTCTCTACGCCGCCAAGATACAGTACCTTTCTAGCTAATAGACTAGAGCTTACACTTCCTCTTCCAATGAACTGTATGGAGGTCCAAATAATGTAACTGTCTACCAAATCTATTCATTTTAAAATGTTGATTACTTCTACTTGCCATTATCATTCACCTGTTAAGATGTTACTTTTTTTGGCTAACATGATTGGGTGGTCCCTGGGTCGCCGGTCCCTGACCAAGAAAAGTTTGAAAACCCCGGCCCTAATGCCTCCCAGTAAAGAACTGGTAGTTTATATTTATTTTTCTAAAGAGCTTTACTTTGAAAGATGCACAACTACTTTGTCTAGAATGTGTTCTTCAAACCTCTGAAAAACAATGCAGAAACCTGTATTACATGTGTAAGCTATCCTGAATATGCTTTGCTTTTAAGAAGGCATAACTATTTATACTGAACAAAAATAAACGCAACATTTAACAATTTTACTGAGTTACAGTTCATATAAGGAAATCGGTCAATTGAAATGTATTCATTAGGCCCTTATCATGGATTTCACATGACTGGGCAGGAGCGCAGCCATGGGTGGTTCTGGGAGTGCATAGGCCCACCCACTGGAGAGCCAGGCCCAGCCAATCAGAATTAGTTTTTCCCCACAAAGTGGCTTTATTACAGACAGAAATACTCCTCAGTTTCATCAGCTGTCCGGGTGGCTGGTCTCAGACGAAGCCGGATGTGGAGGTCCTGGGCTGGTGTGGTTACACGTGGTCTGCGGTTGTGAGGCTGGTTGGACATACTGCCAAACTCTTTAAAACGACGGAGGTGGCTTATGGTAGAGAAATGAACATTCAATTCTCTGGCAACAGCTCTGGTTGATATTCCTGCAGTCAGCATGCCAATTGCACGCTCCCTCAACTTGGCATGACAAAACTGCACAGCACAAGGTGCACCTGTGTCGTGATCATGCTGTTTAATCAGCTTCTTGATATGACACACCTGTCAGGTGGCTGGATTATCTTGGCAATGGAGAAATTTTCACTAACAGGGATGTTAACAAATTTGTGCACAACATTTGAGAGAAGCCTTTTGTGCATATGGACAAATTCTGGGATCTTTTATTTCAGCTCAGGAAACGTTGGACCAATACTTTACATGTTGCGTTTATATTTTTGTTCAGTATATTTTAACAAAGGTCTCAGTTTAAAATTGCCAGCTCGGATGTCTCATCACACCTTTTATTTTTTTCTCTCCATCTGACAAGGCCAGTATTCACATCTTTTAGACATGCTTTTGCTAAGATTAGGGTTTGTCTAGCTATTTTCTGGTCTCCTGCTTGCATAAATGAGGAGAATAAACGGGTGTCATGTTGACGTGAGTGTCTGATGTGGAGTAGCAGAGCTTTTTAGTTGTTCAGGCTCCAGTATTTGACTCTTCCTACAGTGCATTTTAATAAAAATGTATGTGAAAACAATTGTTTTGGATGTTTTAATTGCCATCAATGTTAAGTTGTAAGTAGTGTCCACAGTCAGTAGTGCAGTTTGATTGTGAAAATAGAGTAGTCTGTCTAGTTCCATAGGTAATAGGCCATCAACAATCACAAAAGGGCTGCCATGGTCCGTGGCTATCACTTTTGGAAATGGACAGTTCATTAATGGTCAAGGAGTCGTCTGTGCAAGTTTCAAAATCCATTCAATGCAAAGTCCTTCCATTGCAGGTGGTTCTTCTTGGTGGGCACCTGTCTTGGCTTAATTTCTTGGTCAGAGGCACCAGGTGTCTGCCGGTGAATCTGAATAACTCATTCATAATGTCGCTTTCCTCCTGCAACATCTGGGAGCACAGATAGACAACTGTTACAAGGGAAATCATTGAAAAATGTTCATATCCCACTGGGCACACACTGGTTGAATCAACATCGTTTCAATGTAATTTGTCAACGTATTGTGACGCGGAATCATGGAAAATACATTGGATTTGAAAAAAGTCAGCCAGTACTTTATCTCATTTCAACCAGCGTTGTAAACATTGAACCTAGGGTAAAACTTCAACTTAAATACATTGACTTAACCTGACTAACAGGTTGTTGTTACATCACTAATTTAAACATAATCATAAATGTATACATTGAAATTGCATTAAATTCCACAGAAACGTTAATATTTTTCATACTATATTGGGTGGTTGAAATTATGTAGAATTACTTTTTATTTATTTTATTTTATTTGACCTTGTTTCAATGTTGATAGTAAAATGGTATGTTTGAATAAATGTAATTGTTTCAACTACATGCAATCTACCTAAATAAAGAGGTATATTGAAAAAAACATTGACTCCTACTGGTATATGAGGGCAAGTCTACCATCCAGATGCCTATCTCTATGCCTCCTGCTTAGCTTTGGAAGCAAGCTGTGTTCAATTCAGCTGAGCTATCATGCCAACACATTTAGACGTTGATCAGCTTCCATAGCCTAAGGGAAGATGTTTGGGGGTTGTGGTGCTGTGATTTTGAGCATTTCTCTATTGCCAAGATAATCCATCCACCTGACAGGTGTGGCATATCAAGAAGCTGATTAAACAGCATGATCATTACACAGGTGCACCTTGTGCTGGGGACAAAAGGCCACAATGTCACAGATGACCCAAGTTGCAATTGGCATGCTGACTGCAGGAATGTCCATCAGAGCTGTTGCCAGAGAATTTAATGTTAATTTCTCTACCAAAATCCGCCTCCAACGTAGTTTTAGAGAATTTGGCAATACATCTAACCGGCCTCACAACCGCAGACCACGTGTAACCACGCCAGCCCAGGACCTCCACATCCGGCTTCTTCACCCGCAGGATCCTCTGAGACCAGCCACCCGGACAGCTGATGAAACTGTGGGTTTGCACAGCCGAAGAATTTCTGCACAAATTGTCAGAAACCGTCTCAGGGAAGCTCATCTGCGTGCTTGTCGTCCTCACCAGGGTCTTGACCTGACTGCAGTTGGCATTGTAACCGACTTCAGTGGGGAAATGCTCACCTTCGATGGCCACTGGAGAAGTGTGTTCTTCACAGATGAATGCTGGTTTCAACTGTACCGGGCAGATGGCAGACAGCGTGTATGGCATCGTGTGGGTGAGCGGTTTGCTGATGTCAATGTTGTGAACAGAGGGCCCCATGGTGGCGGTGGGGTTATGGTATGGGCAGGCATAAGCGATGGACAACAAACGCAATTGCATTTTATCGATGGCAATTTGAATGCACAGACATACCGTGATGAGATCCTGAGGCCCATTGTCATGCCATTCATCCGCCGCCATCAGCATGATAATGCACTGCACCATGTCGCAAGGATCTGTACACAATTCCTGGAAGCTGAAAATGTCCCAGTTCTTCCATGGCCTTTATACTCACCAGACATATCACCCATTGAGCATGTTTGGGATGCTCTGGATCGTTGTGTACGACAGTGTGTTCCAGTTCCCGCCAATACCCAGCAACTTCGCACGGCCATTGAAGAGGGGTGGGACAACATTCCACAGGCCACAATCAACAGTCTGATCAACTCTATGCGAAGGAGATGTGTCACGCTGCATGAGGCAAATGGTGGTCACACCAGATACTGATTGGTTTTCTGATCCACGGCCCTAACTTGTTTTTTTAAAGGTATCTGTGTCAGGGCCATTATGAAAAATGTATGCACTCACTAACTGTAAGTCGCTCTGGATAAGAGTGTCTGCTAAATGACTAAAATGTAAATGTAAAATTACCAGTCATTGAAATCCATAGAGTAGGGCCTAATGCAACTTGCCCATGCCCCCCGCTTCTCCTTCACACAAATTCAGACAGCTGATGTTTTGAAAGCGCTGCAAAATCTGGACCCCTACAAATCAGCTGGGCTAGACAATCTGGACCCTTTCTTCCTAAAACTAGCCGCCGAAATTGTCGCAACCCCCTATTACTAGTCTGTTCAACCTCTCTTTCATAACGTCTGAGATCCCCAGAGATTGGAAAGCTGCCGCGGTCATCCCCCTCTTCAAAGGGGGTGACACTCTAGATCCAAACTGCTACAGACCTATATCCATCCTGCCCTGCCTTTCGAAAGTATTCGAAAGCCAAGTTAATAAACAGATCATCGACCATTTCGAATACCACCGTACCTTCTCCGCTATGCAATCCGGTTTCCGAGCTGGTCACGGGTGCACTTCAGCCACGCTCAAGGTCCTAAATGATATTATAACCGCGATTGATAATAGACAGTACTGTGCAGCCGTCTTCATCGACCTGGCCAAGGCTTTCGACTCTGTCAACCACCGCATTCTTATTGGCAGACTAAATAGCCTTGGTTTCTCAAATGACTGCCTCGCCTGGTTCACCAACTACTTCTCAGATAGAGTTCAGTGTGTCAAATCGGAGGGCCTGTTGTCTGGACCTATGGCAGTCTCTATGGGGGTGCCACAGGGTTCAATTCTTGGGCCGACACTTTTCTCAGTGTATATCAATGATGTCGCTCTTGCTGCTGGTGACTCTCAGATCCACCTCTACGCAGACGACACCATTTTGTATACATCTGGCCCTTCATTGGACACTGTGTTAACAAACCTCCAAACGAGCTTCAATGCCATACAACAATCCTTCAGTAGCCTTCAACTGCTCTTAAACACTAGTAAAACTAAATGCATGCTTTTCAATCGAACGCTGCGTCTGACAAGGACAATATAGTTCTGGTTAGACTGTAAACTCAACTTCCAGACTCACATAAGAATCTCCAATCCAAAGTTAAATCTAGAATCGGTTTCCTATTTCGCAACAAAGCCTCCTTCACTCATGCTGCCAAACATGCCCTCGTAAAACTGACTATCCTACCGATCCTTGACTTCGGCGATGTCATTTACAAAATAGCCTCCAACACTCTACTCAGCAAATTGGATGTAGTCTATCACAGTGCCATCCGTTTTGTCTCCAAAGCCCCATACACTACCCACCACTGTGACCTGTACGCTCTTGTTGGCTGGTCCTCACTACATGTTCGTCAGTCAAACCCACTGGCTCCAGGCCATCTATAAATCACTGCTAGGCAAATCCCGCCTTATCTTAGCTCATTGGTCACCATAGCAGCACCCACCCGTAGTCTGCGCTCCAGCAGGTATATCTCACTGGTCATTCCCAAAGCCAACACCTCCTTTGGCCGCCATTCCTTCCAGTTCTCTGCTGCCAATGACTGGAACGAATTGCAAAAATCTCTGAAGCTGGAGACTCTTATCTCCCTCAATAACTTTAAGCATCAGTTGTCAGAGCACCTTACCGATCACTGCACCTGTACACAGCCCATCTGAAATTAGCCCACCCAACTACCTCATCCCTATATTGTTATTTAATTTGCTCTTTTGCACCCCAGTATCTCTATTTGCACATAATCTCTTGCACATCTAGCATTCCAGTGTTAATACTATTGTAATTATTCTGCACTATAGCCTATTTATTGCCTTACCTCCATAACTTGCTACATTTGCACACACTGTATATATATTTTCTGTTGTATTTCTGACTTTGTTTTTTTTTACCCCATATGTAACTCTGTGTTGTTTTTGTTGCACTACTTTGCTTTGTCTTGGCCAGGTCGCAGTTGTAAATGAGAACCTGTTCTCAACTGGCTTACCTGGTTAAATAAAGGTGAAATAAAAAAATAAAAAATAAAAATGTATTTCAATTGACTGATTTCCTTATATGAACTGTAACTCAGTAGAATCTTTGAAATTGTTGCATGTTGCATTTATTTTTTTGTTCAATATATATATATATATATATATATATATAGGGATGTAGCTCAGTTGGTAGAGCATGGCGTTTGCAACGCCAGGGTTGTGGGTTCGATTCCCACGGGGGGCCTGTATGAAAAATAAAAAAATAATGTATGCACTCACTAACTGTAAGTCGCTCTGGATAAGAGCGTCTGCTAAATGACTAAAATGTAAATATATATACACACACACACACACACAGAGTTCCAGTCAAAAGTTTGGACACACTTACTCATACATTGTAGGATAATAGTGAAGATATCAATACTATACATATGGAAACATGTAGTAACCAAAAAAGTGTTAAACAAATCAAAATATATTTTATATTTGAGATTCTTCAAAGTAGCCACCCTTTGCCTTGATGACAGCTTTGCACACTCTTGGCATTCTCTCAACCAGCTTCATGAGGTAGTCACCTGGAATGCATTTCAATTAACAGGTGTGCCTTCTTAAAAGTTAATTTGTGGAATTTCTTTCCTTCTTAATCCGTTTGAGCCAATCAGTTGTGTTGTGACAAGGTAGGGGTGATATACAGAAGATAACCCTATTTGGTAAAAGACCAAGTCAATATTATGGCAAGAACAGCTCAAATAAGCAAAGAGAAATGACAGTCCATCATTACTTTAAGACATGAAGGTCAGTCAATCTGGAAAATGTCAAGAACTTTTAAAGTTTCTTCAAGTGCAGTTGCAAAAACCATCAAGCGCTATGATGAAACTGGCTCTCACGAGGACCGCCACAGGAAAGGAAGACCCAGAGTTACCTCTAATGCAGAGGATAAGTTCATAGTTTTGATGTCTTCACTATTATTCTACAATGTAAAGAAAATAGTACAAATAACACAAAATGAGCCTAATGAGTAGGTGTCCAAACTTTTGACTGATACTGTAAATGAATAGAGCACTGACCTCAATACCATTGAACACCTTTGGGATGAATTGGAACGCTGACTGCGAGCCAGGCCTAATCGCCCAACATCAGTGCCCGACCTCACTCTTGTGGCTGAATGGAAGCAAGTCCCCACAGCAATGTTCCATCATCTAGTGGAAAGCCTTCCCCAAAGAGTGGAGGCTGTTTTAGCAGCAAAGGGGCGACCAACTCCATATTAATGCCCATGATTTTGGAATTAAATGTTCGACGAGCAGGTGTCCACATACTTTTGGTCATGTAGTGTAGTTGTAGTCACCTCCAAAGTAACTATTTGTTCCCCCCCAAAATAGTTACTTTCCACAAAGGATAGTTAAAACTATAGTTATCCCAGGTCTGATGCACACTGCAAAGACAGGTAGGCCTAGCGATTTGGGGGAATAGCAGAAGTGGCACTTGCACTGCAGTGACTCTGTGGTTACAGGCGGGCAAGTGCACTACTACCTGTGCCATAAAAAGCTTTGACTCTTGGCAGAGGTAGTAGTACACAGACTTTCTAAACCCAGAGGTGCAACATCGCGAGACTTCTGGGAACGCTTGCATAACAGATGAAACAGACTAAGGCCCAGATTCACAAAACACTTCTTACACAAACACTTAAGAAGCTTCTTAAGGAAAAAAATAAGAAGTGCATAAAATAGTTCGTAAATGCAATTCCTCAACAATATCTTACAATTGGATTATTTTCTTATGAACTTCTCAAATCGCTTCTTAAAAAGTTAGTTGCTAGGCAACTGATTTAGCTAGCTATCTAGCTAGCAATGGCAATCATGTTAGCATATTTCGTACTGAGATTACTGTTCTAAAACATTTTCTTGGGATTAAAATAATCAATACTGAAACTTTCTGATGAAGTTTGTGAGTGAATTAAACATGTTCAATTGCTTTCATGAGTTTATTCTCTCACTGCCCTGAGTTTAAGACAAGGGTTTAGCTATCTTGGAATTAAGAGCATTTCCAATAAATCTATTTTAAAGAATCTAATTTCTTTTTAACTTTGTGTTTAAGGAGAAACATAAGAAATAGCGCAATACATTTTTCAAGGACCTTTTTGAGGAATAGCAGCTTTGCTTAACTTTCTTCATAAATCTATAGTTAAGAAGAAATGTCTTCTTAAAAAGGTTTTGTAAATCTGGGCCCAGGCCCTGGTATGAGAAGTCAGTGAGCGAAGTGAAAAATTCCGTAGCCACGTTCTGGAAATTCCGTAGAAATACATCCATCATAAAATACCAGTAACTTACCAAAAAGCTGACGATAAATTAATTAATTAAGTAATCGTAAATATTACGAATGGCTACATACAAGAAACAGGTAGTTTAACCGGAAACGCTCGTTGGTTGATTCATTCAAGGTGACTCAGTCGTTCCAGTTGCATTCTCATTCCAGATTATGAAAAGATTTAGCTACTATTCTACAAGCTCCTGTTAAATTGATGTAGTGATATAAATATAATATATTATTATATAGCAACATGTTCTGTTGTTTGTCAGGAAAAAAGCAACATTCTAGCAGCTAACATTCTTAAGCGAATCCTTGTCCGTGTTGAAAGAAGAAGCACAGAGTTTCTAAACCCAGAGGCGCAACATCATGAGATTTCTGGGAACGCTTGCAAAACAGACCAAGCGGGTTTGAGAAGTGAACAATTATTCCTTAGTTGTTAATTTTCTCGAAATCTAAAGGCACAACCTAGATTCGAATCAATGTCTTAAGTAGTTGAACATGTTATTAAGCCAACCTCGTGAAAGTGACAAACTGACACGTTTTCATTTTCGTCAAAAACAACTTTATATTGAAGGAGTGCCTTTGATTTGATGGTCTGTACATGCGCAATTTGGCGCGAGACAACTGTTAGACCCGATTAAATATTTATACGCATGAGTTTAGCTAGCCAATGTCACCATGACATCGCCTGCAAGTGTGATCCATGATTTCTATCATGGGCTGGCTGACAATGTCACACAAAAAAAGATGTGTGCACTTCCATGGGGCAGAAGTCAACCTGTTGCTGTGATTCTTGATGGCCAGATTGCAAGCAATAATGACGACAAACTGCCATGTGGGGAATCGTAAGTGGCTCGTTTCCTCTTGTTATCAAATCAAATCAAATGTTATTGGCCACATGCGCCGAATACAACAGGTGCAGACATTACAGTGAAATGCTTACTTACAGCCCTTAACCAACAGTGCATTTATTTTTAACAAAAAAGTAAAAATAAAACAACAACAAAAAAAGTGTTGAGAAAAAAAGAGCAGAAGTAAAATAAAATAACAGTAGGGAGGCTATATATACAGGGGGGTACCGGTGCAGAGTCAATGTGCGGGGGCACCGGCTAGTTGAGGTAGTTGAAGTAATATGTACATGTGGGCAGAGTTAAAGTGACTATGCATAAATAATTAACAGAGTAGCAGCAGCGTAAAAGGATGGGGTGGGGGGGGGCAGTGCAAATAGTCCAGGTAGCCATGATTAGCTGTTCAGGAGTCTTATGGTTTGGGGGTAGAAGCTGTTGAGAAGTCTTTTGGACCTAGACTTGGCGCTCCGGTACCGCTTGCCGTGCGGTAGCAGAGAGAACAGTCTATGACTAGGGTGGTTGGAGTCTTTGACAATTTTGAGGGCTTTCCTCTGACACCGCCTGGTATAGAGGTCCTGGATGGCAGGAAGCTTGGCCCCAGTGATGTACTGGGACGTACGCACTACCCTCTGTAGTGCCTTGCGGTCGCGAGGCCAAGCAGTTTCCATACCAGGCGGTGATGCAACCAGTCAGGATGCTCTCGATGGTGCAGCTGTATAATTTTTTGAGGATCTGAGGACCCATGCCTAATCTTTTCAGTCTCCTGAGGGGGAATAGGCTTTGTCGTGCCCTCTTCACGACTGTCTTGGTGTGTTTGGACTATGATAGTTCGTTGGTGATGTGGACACTGTTAGAAATTGCGTAATTCAAATCTGGTATTGGAATAAGAGAAAACATAATCAAGAGATATTCAATCCAAGCTAAATTTATTATATGCAAAATGTATGTATGATAAGTATGTTGGTTCGTATACGGGCTCACTGAAATACCACGCAGGGCAGACAGAGAACTAATCCATTGTTACAGGTTCTTCTTCAAATACTCTGACAGAGATATTTCCCACTCCCTGCTGGCCAATCAGAGTAGAGACTGAGCGTGGTTTAGACTTACTCAGCCTATCCGTTGGCGCACCGGCTGGTCCCAGCCTCTTGGCGCTCCACTTGTTGCACACTGTTGCCAGGCATACGTTTTTATCATAACAACCTGTGGAGTCAGCACCCAAAAGACTGTACGTACCTACGTTCAAGGACGGTTCACAGACAACGGTTCACAGACAACAAAGAGGCAGTGTTCGTATCTGTAAGAAATACAAGTCTTATCTGTCCTACCCCCTAACGTTCCTTACATGAATCACAGCCTGTTATGTGAAACAATTTATATCAGTATAGTACAAACCTATGCTTATCATTAATGCATTCCTTCTAAGCTATTCATCACATACAGATCCAATTATGAGAAAATAGAACCCCACAACACCAAGGAACTTGAAGCTCTCAACCTGTTCCACTACAGCCCCGTCGATGAGAATGGGGGCGTGCTCAGTCCTCTTTTTTTCCCTGTAGTCCACAATCATCTCCTTTGTCTTGGTCACGTTGAGGGAGAGGTTGTTGTCCTGGCACCACACGGCCAGGTCTCTGACCTCCTCCCTATAGGCTGTCTCATCGTTGTCGGTGATCAGGCCTACCACTGTTGTGTCGTCTGCAAACTTAATGATGGTGTTGGAGTCGTGCCTGGCCATGCAGTCATGGGTGAACAGGGAGTACAGGAGGGGACTGAGCACGCACCCCTGAGGGGCCCCCGTGTTGAGGATCAGTGTGGCAGATGTGTTGTTACCTACCCTTACCACTTGGGGGCGGCCTGTCAGGAAGTCCAGGATCCAGTTGCAGAGGGAGGTGTTTAGTCCCAGGATCCTTAGCTTAGTGATGAGCTTTGAGGGCACTATGGTGTTGAATGCTGAGCTGTAGTCAATGAATAGCATTCTCACGTAGGTGTTCCTCTTGTCCAGGTGGGAAAGGGCAGTGTGGAGTGCAATAGAGATTGCATCATCTGTGTATCTGTTGGGGCGGTATGCAAATTGGAGTGGGTCTAGGGTTTCTGGGATAATGCTGTTGATGTGAGCCATGACCAGCCTTTCAAAGTACTTAATGGCTACAGACGTCAGTGCTACGGGTCGGTAGTCATTTAGGCAGGTTGTCTTAGTGTCCTTGGGCACGGGGACTATGGTGGTCTGCTTGAAACATGTTGGTATTACAGACTCAGTCAGGGACATGTTGAAAATGTCAGTGAAGACACTTGCCAGTTGGTCAGCACATGCTCGGAGTACACGTCCTGGTAATCCGTCTGGCCCTGCGGCCTTGTGAATGTTGACCTGCTTAAAAGTCTTACTCACATCGGCTACGGAGAGTGTGATCACATAGTCATCCGGAACAGCTGGTGCTCTCATGCATGCTTCAGTGTTGCTTGCCTCGAAGCGAGCATAGAAGTGGTTTAGCTCGTCTGGAAGTCTTGTGTCACTGGGCAGCTCGCGGCTGTGCTTCCCTTTGTAGTCTGTAATAGTTTTCAAGCCCTGCCACATCCGACGAGCGTCAGAGCCAGTGTAGTACGATTCAATCTTAGTCCTGTATTGACTCTTTGCCTGTTTGATGGTTCGTCGGAGGGCATAGCATACCATCGCATAGCATACCATCTCTTGTTTTGAGGTGTTTGACTGATAGCATTTCAATGCTAATATGGCAACCAACAACTGTAGCTATGAATCTGAGACAACAAGTGGTCATTGTGCAAATGTATTTATGTTTTCAATAAACATTGGAGAGGAAATATAGATTACATGTTGTCAACAACCTAAGCCAACCTCATCTGTTTTGCCCCATAGTTGTGTACTTTTCGTTTTTGTTGCTGAACAACCAACCCATCTATTGGAAAAGCAGTTTCTTTCTATCTTCATACTGTACGGTCTTTGGGGGAAACCGGGAATCTAATAAACACTTGGGACCAGACCGGTTGTCAGCACGTTTCTGTTTTCAAATCCATGAGCATAAAGTCAAAGAAGGGAATCATAAAAAAGTAGGTCACTAGTTATCTTGTTTAAAACCGTCAGTATTATAAAACACAACCAAACGTTTTAAGTGTCATCACAGACATTTCCTTCATTTTCAAGAAGTACGTCTTGTAAATTTGCTTACGGGCAAACAAACGTTAGATAGGTAACGTTAGCTAGTGCTAGCTAGCTTGGTTGATATTTTCCCAGACATTCCAATTTACAGCCGACTAACTCAACGATTTATGGAAGGAACACCTTTTGAAGAACCTTTTGGGGTTGATTTTTGAACTACCCCTTCCCCTATTATTATTACTATTAATAATACGCATAACAATAACACAATATTTTAGTTGTCAGTGTTTATTATGATTTTAGTGGCAAAGCAGAATAAAAAAAATCAAAATATGAGGTAAACTCCCTGCAGAGCCCCATGTCCAGTGGGTATGTCCTCTGGCATTGTCACTAAACCGATGTGGATGTGGTGGAGGAGTCAAGCGCAGGAAACAGAGGTTAGTCCAACAAGACTTTAATAGTCTAAATGCCACGAGTGGAAAACCCCGACCTCGAAAATACACGAAGTGTCGAGGGAAAATTACGCACACGCGTAAAACACTAAACATGAAACAAAACGGAAAACAAGCACGTAGCATAGACAAGATGGCAACAAAATAACAACACACAATTACCCTAGAGCAAAACACGGAACTTATAGGACACGTAATCAACACCCAAACAGACACAGGTGTGACAGACAGACAAAAGCAATCAAATACAGAAACATAGAGCGGTGGCAGCTAGTACTCCGGGGACGGCGAACGCCGAAGCCTGCCCGAACCAGGAGGAGGAGCAGTCTCGGCCGAAACCGTGACAGTACCCCCCCCATGACGCGCGGGCCGACCCCGGCCTCGGGGACGGCCAGGAGGACGCGGACCCGGGCGCGTGGGATGCCCACGGTGAAACTCAGTCAGGAGGGATGGATCGAGTATGTCCCTCCTGGGCACCCAGCACCGTTCCTCCGGACCGTACCCCTCCCACTCCACGAGATACTGGAGACCACTCCTCCGGCGCCTCGAGTCCAAGATGGTCCGGACCCTGTACGCCGGGGCCCCCTCGATGTCCAAAGGGAGCGGAGGGGTCTCTCCTATCTCATCTTCTTGGAGTGGGCCAGCTACCACCGGCCTGAGAAGAGACACATGGAACGAGGGGTTAATATTTTTATACTCAATTGGCAGTTGTAACCTGTAACACACCTCGTTCAATCTTCTCAGGACTTTGAAGGGGCCCCACAAACCGCCGACCCAGCTTCCGGCAGGGCAGGCGGAGGGGCAGGTTTCGAGTCGAGAGCCAGACTCGATCTCCCGGTGCGTACACCGGTCCCTCACTGCGGTGGCGATCGGCGCTCGCCTTTTGTTGACGGATGGCACGCTGCAGATGGACATGGGCAGCGTCCCCACGTCTCCTCCGAGCGCCGAATCCACTCGTCCACCGCAGGGGCCTCGATCTGGCTCTCGTGCCACGGTGCCAGGACCGGCTGATAACCTAAAACACACTGGAAAGGTGTTAAGTTGGTGGAGGAGTGGCGGAGAGAGTTCTGGGCCATCTCTGCCCAGGGGATGAACCTCGACCACTCCTCCGGCCGGTCCCGGCAATAGGACCTCAAAACCTACCCACATCCTGGTTGACACGTTCCACCTGCCCATTACTCTCTGGGTGGTACCCCGAGGTAAGGCTTACCGAGACCCCCAACCGTTCCATGAACGCTCCCCAAACTCTGGAAGTGAACTGGGGACCTCGGTCAGACACAATATCCTCGGGGACCCCATAGTGCCGGAACACATGGGTAAAGAGGGCCTCAGCGGTTTGTAGGGCAGTAGGGAGACCCGGCATGGGAAGGAGACGACAGGCCTTGGAAAACCGATCCACAACGACCAATATGGTGGTATTCCCCTGGGAGGGGGGTAGGTCTGTTACGAAATCCACCGATAGGTGGGACCATGGTCGTTGTGGAACGGGCATGGGATGTAGCTTACCCCCTGGGCAAATGTCTAGGCGCCTTACACTGGGCACACACCGAGCAGGAGGAGACATAAACCCTCACATCCCTAGCTAACGTTGGCCACCAGTATTTCATGCTAAGACAGTGCACGGTCCGGCCAATACCTGGATGTCCAGAGGAGGGTGATGTATGAGCCCAATAAATAAGACGATCACGGACCTCGAGCGGAACGTACGTCCGCCCCACAGGACACTCGGGGGGAGTAGGGTCGGTACGCAGTGCCCGCTCGATTTCCGTATCGACCTCCCCTTCTCTCTCCACCGCCAATCCCCCTCCAGTGAGGACTCCTCCGGGAGCCCCCACGAGTGAGGGAACAGAAATTCATCGTCGTCGTCGTCATCTTCCTCCGACTCCTCTGTGTAAAACTGCTCTCATTCCTGCTCCCATGGTTGTAGGGACTCCACCTGGAACCCCCACGGGTGCAATGGTCGGGGCTCTTCTCTCTAGATCCCCAACCACCCCTTTAGCCCCCTCAATTTTTTTTATTGGGGCTGCCTCTCTGGCTTCCTCTTCGCCCAGGGTCCTTTTCCAGCGAAAATCTCCTCCCAAGAACACAATTTCCCCACCTGTGCCCAGGGTGTTTGCTCCTCCTGGGCACGCTGCTTGGTCCGTTGGTGGTGGGATCTTCTGTCACGGTCGTTGAGAGACGGGTCAGACCAAGGTGCAGCGTGGTATGCGTACATGTTTATTAAGATGAATAAACACTTGACAAAATAACAAAACAACGAAAACGTGAAGTCCTATGGGCTATCCACACAACAAGCCTAACAGGAACATAAAAACAAGATCCCACAACTAAGGTTCGGCAACCAGGCTACCTAAGTATGATTCCCAATCAGAGACAACGAGCGACAGCTGCCTCTGATTGGGAATCACACTCGGCCAAACATAGAAATATAAAACTAGATCTAAACATAAATATAACAATCACATAGATCACAACTGAAACTCACACCCTGACCCAACCAACAAGAGTTCTCTAGATCAGGGCGTGACAGTACCCCCCCAAAGGTGCGTACTCCGGCCGCACCAACCTGACTC
The DNA here is from genome assembly GCF_020615455.1 of Coregonus clupeaformis. Lineage (NCBI taxonomy): Eukaryota > Metazoa > Chordata > Actinopteri > Salmoniformes > Salmonidae > Coregonus > Coregonus clupeaformis. Next base: position 16,233,394 of record NC_059214.1, read on the forward strand.
ATTAGGGGAGGGTCCGGGTGGGCATTCAGCCTCGGAGGCGGCTCTGGCTCCGGGCATGACGACCTCTCCCTCTCTGCCTCCCCGTTGCACCCCTGGTCTGGTCTGGACCTCGGCACGATGCTTCCCCTCTCCTTCCTCCCACAATGCACCAAGCCCTGTCTGGACCCAGGTGTGGGAGTCCCCGAACCTGGAGAGGGGCTGACGTCTGGGCCTGGATCGGCAATCCTCCCGCGATGCACCAAGCCCTGTCTGGACCCTGGTGTGGGAAGCCCCGACCCTGGAGAAGGGCTGACGTCTGGGCCTGGAGTGGAGCCGCTGACCGGAGCTGAACTGGACCCCGGTGGAGCGGACTGCTCTGGCTCCGGAGTGGAGCCGCTGACCGGAGCTGGACTGGGCACCGGTGGAGCGGACTGCTCTGGCTCCGGAGTGGAACCGCTGACCGGAGCTGGATTGGGCACCGGTGGAGTGGACTGCTCTGACTCTGGAGTGGAGCCGCTGACCGGAGCTGAACTGGACCCCGGTGGAGCGGACTACCCTGGCTCCGGAGTAGAGCCGCTGACCGGAGCTGAACTTGACCCCGGTGGAGCGGACTGCTCTGGCTCGGAGTGGAGCTGCTGACCGGAGCTGGACTAGGCACTGGTGGAGCGGACTGCTCTGGCTCCGGAGGGGAGCCGCTGACCGGAGCTGAACTGGGCACCGGTGGAGCGGACTGCTCTGGCTCCGGAGTGGAGCCGCTGAACGGAGCTGGATTGGGAACACGCACCACTGGTCTGGTGCGAGGAGCAGGCACGGGTCGTGCCGGACTGGAGACACGCACCACTGGTCTGGTGCGGGGAGAAGGTACGGGCCGTACTGGTGCGGGGAGCAGGTGCGGGGAGCAGGTACGGGGCGTACTGGACTGGGAACACGCACCACTGGTTTGGTGAGGGGAGCAGGTACGGGGCGTACCGAGCTAGCGACACGCACCACTAGTCTGGTGCGGGGAGCAGGTACGAGCCATACCGGACCGGATACACGCACCACTGGTTTGGTGCGAGAAGCAGGCACGGGTCGTGCCGGACTGGGAACACGCACCACTGGCTTGGTGTGAGGAGCAGGCACGGGCGTACCGGGCTGGGAACTGGCATTGGAGATCGACCACGACTGTTCCAGTCCTTCTCTCTCCACCGCCAATCCCCATCCAGTGAGGACTCCTCCAGGAGCCCCCACGAGTGAACCCCCACGGGTGCAATGGTCGGGGCTCTTCTCTCTCGATCCTCGACCACCCCTTTGCCCCCCCAATTTTTTTTATTGGGGCTGCCTCTCGGGCTTCCTCTTCGCCCAGGGTCCTTTTCCAGCGAAAATCTCCTCCCAAGAACACAATTTCCCCACCTGTGCCCAGGGTGTTTGCTCCTCCTGGGCACGCTGCTTGGTCCGTTGGTGGTGGGATCTTCTGTCACGGTCGTTGAGAGACGGGTCAGACCAAGGTGCAGCGTGGTATGCGTACATGTTTATTAAGATGAATAAACACTTGACAAAATAACAAAACAACGAAAACGTGAAGTCCTATGGGCTATCCACACAACAAGCCTAACAGGAACATCAAAACAAGATCCCACAACTAAGGTTCGGCAACCAGGCTACCTAAGTATGATTCCCAATCAGAGACAACGAGCGACAGCTGCCTCTGATTGGGAATCACACTCGCCAAACATAGAAATATAAAACTAGATCTAAACATAAATATAACAATCACATAGATCACAACTGAAACTCACACCCTGACCCAACCAACAAGAGTTCTCTAGATCAGGGCGTGACAGTACCCCCCAAAGGTGCGTACTCCGGCCGCACCAACCTGACTCATTAGGGGAGGGTCCGGGTGGGCATTCAGCCTCGGAGGCGGCTCTGGCTCCGGGCATGACGACCTCTCCCTCTCTGCCTCCCCGTTGCACCCCTGGTCTGGTCTGGACCTCGGCACGATGCTTCCCCTCTCCTTCCTCCCACAATGCACCAAGCCCTGTCTGGACCCAGGTGTGGGAGTCCCCGAACCTGGAGAGGGGCTGACGTCTGGGCCTGGATCGGCAATCCTCCCGCGATGCACCAAGCCCTGTCTGGACCCTGGTGTGGGAAGCCCCGACCCTGGAGAAGGGCTGACGTCTGGGCCTGGAGTGGAGCCGCTGACCGGAGCTGAACTGGACCCCGGTGGAGCGGACTACCCTGGCTCCGGAGTAGAGCCGCTGACCGGAGCTGAACTTGACCCCGGTGGAGCGGACTGCTCTGGCTCCGGAGTGGAGCTGCTGACCGGAGCTGGACTAGGCACTGGTGGAGCGGACTGCTCTGGCTCCGGAGGGGAGCCGCTGACCGGAGCTGAACTGGGCACCGGTGGAGCGGACTGCTCTGGCTCCGGAGTGGAGCCGCTGAACGGAGCTGAACTTGACCCGGTGGAGCGGACTGCTCTGGCTCCGGAGTGGAGCTGCTGACCGGAGCTGGACTAGGCACTGGTGGAGCGGACTGCTCTGGCTCCGGAGGGGAGCCGCTGACCGGAGCTGAACTGGGCACCGGTGGAGCGGACTGCTCTGGCTCCGGAGTGGAGCCGCTGAACGGAGCTGGATTGGGAACACGCACCACTGGTCTGGTGCGAGGAGCAGGCACGGGTCGTGCCGGACTGGAGACACGCACCACTGGTCTGGTGCGGGGAGAAGGTACGGGCCGTACTGGTGCGGGGAGCAGGTGCGGGGAGCAGGTACGGGGCGTACTGGACTGGGAACACGCACCACTGGTTTGGTGAGGGGAGCAGGTACGGGGCGTACCGAGCTAGCGACACGCACCACTAGTCTGGTGCGGGGAGCAGGTACGAGCCATACCGGACCGGATACACGCACCACTGGTTTGGTGCGAGAAGCAGGCACGGGTCGTGCCGGACTGGGAACACGCACCACTGGCTTGGTGTGAGGAGCAGGCACGGGGCGTACCGGGCTGGGAACTGGCATTGGAGATCGACCACGACTGTTCCAGTCCTTCTCTCTCCACCGCCAATCCCCATCCAGTGAGGACTCCTCCAGGAGCCCCCACGAGTGAACCCCCACGGGTGCAATGGTCGGGGCTCTTCTCTCTCGATCCTCGACCACCCCTTTGCCCCCCCAATTTTTTTTATTGGGGCTGCCTCTCGGGCTTCCTCTTCGCCCAGGGTCCTTTTCCAGCGAAAATCTCCTCCCAAGAACACAATTTCCCCACCTGTGCCCAGGGTGTTTGCTCCTCCTGGGCACGCTGCTTGGTCCGTTGGTGGTGGGATCTTCTGTCACGGTCGTTGAGAGACGGGTCAGACCAAGGTGCAGCGTGGTATGCGTACATGTTTATTAAGATGAATAAACACTTGACAAAATAACAAAGCAACGTAATGTGAAGTCCTATGGGCTATACTCACAACAAGCCAAACAGGAACACAAACAAGATCCCACAACTAAGGTAGGCAACCAGGCTGCCTAAGTATGATCCCCAATCAGAGACAACGAGCGACAGCTGCCTCTGATTGGGAATCACACCCGGCCAAACATAGAAATATAAAACTAGATCTAAACATAGATATAACAATCACATAGATCACAACTGAAACTCACACCCTGACCCAACCAACAAGAGTTATCTAGATCAGGGTGTGACATGGACGAAGTAGTCTTCTGTAGGGGAGAGTTTTGTAAAGATCCCCGATGCTCAATCTGAACATTAACACACATCGCTGAGCTGAATACTTATATAAATAAGGAATTTCTGTTTTTTAAATGTTATAAATTAGCAGAAATTTATAAAAACCTGTTTTTACTTTGTCATTATGGGGTATTGTGTGTAGATTGATGAGGAAAATGTTTTATTTAATCAATTTTAGAAAATGGCTGTAAAGTAACAAATTGTGGAAGAAGGGAAGGGGTCTGAATACTTTCCAAATGCACTGTATACACACCTTGAAAGAGTTAGTGTTCCCACATAGCCATATCTCCATGTTACAGTGCTTGTTTACGGAAAACAGACGTAAGACAAGAGGCGACCACCTGTGCTAATTAGCTATCTAACGTTAGCTGAAGTTTGTAGTGGCTGTTTAAAGAAAACTGAACCATGGATTACAACCATATAATGTCGCTCAAACAGGGGGAACTAACAAAGAGTCACTGACAACAACCAAAACGAAACAGGTGGGGTTATAGGAGGGGTTCTGAACAACACTCATGGGGTGTCCACAGAAAGTTGACTAGCAACAACAACTGGAACCTAAAAGACACCCACCATGAGCGCCCACTAAATTTGCCCAAGAAGAGGCAAACAAAACAAAAACCCACACCAAACTTAAAGACAGGATGCAAACCAAAAAGTGGAGCAAAACGAAAACAGGGAAGATCAGACAAAGGAATGTTTTTCTATAAATCAAATAGGGGGCGCTACCTAAAGGTGTTTGTATTTGTATTCATTAGGGATCCCCATTAGCTGCTGCCTAGGCAGCTACTACTCTTCCTAGGGTCCAAACACATTAAGGGACTTACATTACACACAAAAAAGATAAAACAGTACATCATAACATTATTACACCACTACATATCTACAATACAAAATGTATAATACCACCATACAACAACATTGCAATGTACGTGTGTGTAGAGTGCGTGTGCTAGCGTGTCTGTACTTGTGTCTCTCTTCACAGTCCCCGCTGTTCCATAATATGTTTTTTTATCTGTTTTATAAATCTGATTCTACTGCTTACATCAGTTACCTGATGTGGAATAGAGTTCCATGTACTCATGGCTCTACTGTATGTAGTACTCTGCACCTCCCATAGTCTGTTCTGGACTTGGGGATTGTGAAGAGACCTCTGGTGGCATGTCTTGTGGGGTATGCCTGGGTGTCCGAGCTGTGTGGTAGTAGTTTAAACAGACAGCTCGGTGCATTCAGTTCGTCAACACTTCTTACAAAAACAAGTAGTGATGAAGTCAATCTCTCCTCCACTTTGAGCCATGAGAGATTGGCATGCATATCATTAATGTTAGCTCACCGTGTACATTTCAGGGCCAGCCGTGTTGCCCTGTTCTGAGCCAATTGTAATTTTCCTAAGTCCCTCTATGTGGCACCTGACCACACGACTGAACAGGTGCGACAAAATTAGGGCCTGTAGGACCTGGCTTGTTGATAATGTTGTTAAGAAGGCAGAGCAGCGCTTTATTATGGACAGACTTCTCCCCATCTTAGCTACTGTTGTATCAATTTGTTTTAACCATGACTGTTTACAATCCAGGGTTACTCCAAGCAGTTTAGTCACCTCAACTTGCTCAACTTCCACATTATTCATTATGGGATTTAGTTGAGGTTTAATGAATGATTTGTCCCAAATACAATGCTTTTTGTTTTTTAAATATTGAGGACTAACTTATTCCTTGCCACCCATTCTGAAACGAACTGCAGCTCTTTGTTAAGTGTTGCAGTTATTTCAGTCGCTGTAGTAGCTGACGTGTATAGTGTTGAGTCATCCGCATACATAGACGCACTGGCTTTACTCGTTAGTAAAGATTGAAAAAAGTAAGGGGCCTAGACAGCTGCCCTGGGGAATTCCTGATTCTAACTGGATTATGTTGGAGAGGCTTCCATTAAAGAACACCCTATGTGTTGTGTTAGACAGGTAACTCTTTATCCACAATATAGCAGTGGGTGTAAAGCCATAACACATAAGTTTTTCCATCAGCAGACTATGATCGATAATGTCAAAAGCCGCACTGAAGTCTAACAAAACAGCCCCCACAATCTTTGTATCATCAATTTCTCTCAGCCAGTCATTTGTGTAAGTGCTGTAGTTATTGAATGTCCTTCCCTATAAGCGTGCTGAAAGTCTGTTGTCAATTTGTTTACTGTAAAATAGCATTGTATCCGGTCAAACATAATTTTTTCCAAAAGTTTACTAAGGGTTGGTAACAGGCTGATTGGTCGGCTATTTGAGCCAGTAAAGGGGGCTTTACTATTCTTAGGTAGCGGAATGACTTTTGCTTCCCTCCAGGCCTGAGGGGGCACACTTTCTAGTAGGCTTAAATTGAAGATATGGCAAATAGGAGTTGCAATATCGTCCGCTGTTATCCTCAGTAATTTTCCATCCAAGTTGTCAGACTCCAGTGGCTTGTCATTGTTGATAGACAATAATGTTTTCACCTCTTCCACACTCACTTAACGGAATTCAAAATTACAATACTTGTCTTTCATAATTTGGTCAGATATACTTGGATAGGTAGTGTCTGTTGTAGCGTTTGTTGCTGGCATGTCATGCCTAAGTTTGTAATCTTGACAATTAAAAAATCATTAAAGTAGTGGGTTTTGCAATGAATGAGCCATCTGATTCAATGAATGATGGAGCCGAGTTTGCCTTTTTGCCCAAAATGTAATTTAAGGTGTTCCAAAGCTTTTTACTATCTTTCTTTGTTTCATAGTAGTTTCTTCTTTTTATTCAGTTTAGTCACATGATTTCTCAATTTGCAGTACGTTTGCCAATCGGTTGTGCTGCCAGAGTTATTTGCCATACCTTTTGCCTCATTCATCTCAACCATACAATTGTTCTATTCCTCATCAAGCCAAGGGGATTCAACCATTTTTACAGTCATTTTCTTAATGGGTGCATGCTTATTAGTAACTGGAATAAGCAACTTCATAAATGTGTCAAGTGCAGCGTCTGGTTGCTCCTCATTGCACACGACAGACCAGCAAATATTATTGACATCAACATAAGAATCACTACAAAACGTATTGTTGTTAGGCCTACTGCTGCTAGGTAGCTCTCTCTCTGCTCTTCCCCTCCCCTCTGTTTGTCCTTGATTGCAGGAGTGAAGTCTGGTGTGCGGGAGTCAGGGTTCCAGCTGCAGCTCATTCACCATAATCACCTCAGCCCTTTAAGACCCGGTCAAACTTGCCACTCATCGTCAGATCATAGTCAAGACAACCATGTTAGTCTCGCTGCCGACTCAACCTGTCTGTTTTCGCGCTTGTGTTTTTGGACTGTTTATTTACTTTTTCTCCTGTGCCACAGATATTTGGAACCTGACTCCTGCCTCCGCTTCACTCCTGCCACCACCATCCTGCTCTCCACTATCGGACCTCTCCTTTGGACTCCCCACGGACACTAGGACATTACGGTACCACACCTGCCCTGACCTGGATCTGTACCCTCACTGTAACCTGGACTTGCTCTTCCCCATTTATTGGAAACCTGGACTATTGAACATTATAATAAACCTGTTAAAACTTCTCTGGCTTGGTGTACTTGTCTGCATTTGGGTTCTATCCAGTTAAATCATAACAGTATGATCTGACCAACATGAACCCAGCAGACAGTAGCTCGGATACCACCCCAGAGTGCACTCAAATTTGGACTGCCATAGCCAATCAGGGCATTTTACTTGGCCGACATGATACCCTGTTTAAGACGATTGCTGAGGACAGTCAGGTGCTGCTTAATCAGGTTCAATTACTCACCAATCAAGTGTCTGCCCTTACTACCCCTTCAGCCCAGATCAGAGAGCCTTTTGTTCCTGCTCCAGAGCGCTATGACGGGAACATGGGAACCTGTGGCGAGTTTTTGACTCAATGCTCGCTAGTGTTTGAACAACAGCCCCTCACCTACGCCTCAGAAAGAGCCCGTATTGCCTACCTTATCAACTCTACTAGCGGTTCCGCTCGTGCCTGGGGATCCGCGGTCTGGGAGAGTCAGTCGGACATTTGCAACGTTTACGTGGCCTTCACCACGGAGATGAGGAAGGTTTTTGACCACCCCGTACGAGGCAAGGAGGCTGCGAAACGGTTGTTTTCTCTTCGGCAGGGGGGTTCGTAGTGTGGCGGAGATGGCAGTGGAGTTTCGGACTTTAGCAGCAGTGAGTGGTTGGAATGACGAGGCATTACAAGGAGTGTTCATCAATGCTTTGTCTGAGACTTTAAAGGATGAATTGGTGTCATATGATGAATCGCCTACGCTGGATAATCTTATTTCACTCACTATCAGGTTGGATAATCGGATTCGGGGAGCGCCGCCGGGAGAGGAGTGTCTGTCATCAACAAACTCCTCCCTGCATCTTCCCTACGGAGAGAGCCGTGTCTTCCCGAGTCGATACGAGGAGCACTGAACCCGAAGCCATGGAGGTGGGTCGTGCACGGTTGTCCTCAGAGGAGCGTGCACGTCGTATTCAGGCTCGGGTCTGCCTGTATTGTGGAGAAGCTGGTCATTTCGTTCCTTCCTGCCCAGTTCGTCCGGGAAAAGGCCCGGCTCATCATTAATGGGAGAAGTTTTGGTGAGCCGAGCAGCGGATTCTTCCTCTTCTCCCCGCATTCTGCTCCAGGCATCCCTCCAGTGGCAGTCTCAGAATTTCTCGGTTAGTGCGCTGATTGACTCTGGTGCCGACGAAAGCTTTTTGGATAGAGAGTGGGCTCAACAGATGGATTTGGAGACTGTTCCTATGGACTGTCCGCTGCAGGCTAAGGGTCTAAATGGACAATTGTTGACCCGTATTACCCATCAGACTGTTCCTGTGTGTCTTAGAGTGTCGGGAAATCATCAGGAGAACATTCAATTCCATATTATCGACTGCCCACAGACCCCCTGGTCCTTGGTATCCCCTGGCTCATAAGACACAATCCACACATTGATTGGGTGACAGGTAGCATTGTTTCATGGAGCACTTTTTGTCATGTGAATTGTTTGTGTTCTGCTCAGACTCCTGCCAGTACTGTGCCTCAACCTCCACTGGAGTCCATGGATCTTTCTGCTGTTCCTGACGCGTATCATGACCTGGCATCCGTTTTCTGCAAACACAGAGCTACTTCTCTTCCTCCTCACCGGCCTTATGACTGCGCCATTGACCTCCAGCCAGGAGCCCCGCTCCCCAGCAGTCGCCTGTACAATCTCTCCCGGCCGGAGACGGAGGCTATGGAGAACTACATTCGGGACTCCTTGGCGGCAGGTATTATGCGTCCTTCCTCGTCACCTGTAGGAGCAGGATTCTTTTTTGTTGCTAAGAAGGATAAGACCCTCAGACCCTGTATTGATTACCGTGGACTTAACAATATCACCATTAAGAACAAGTATTCTCTGCCTTTGATTAATTCTGCTTTTCCCCTCCTTCATGGTGCTACCATCTTTACGAAACTTGATCTACGAAATGCGTATCACCTGGTGCGCATTCGTAAAGGTGATGAATGGAAGACTGCCTTCAACACACCCTTGGGACATTTTGAGTATCTGGTCATGCCTTTTGGTTTGTCTAATGCCCCTGCTGTTTTTCAGGCACTCGTGAATGATGTCCTTCGGGACATGTTGAATCGTTTTGTTTTTGTCTATCTGGATGATATCCTGATTTTCTCAGAGTCCTCCCAGGAACATGAACTACATGTGCGCCAGGTGTTGCAAAGGTTGTTGGAGAACAAACTATTTGTGAAGATGGAGAAATGTGAATTTCATGTGTCTGAGACCTCTTTTTTGGGTTACATAATCGCTCAGGGGGAGTTGCGGATGGACCCAGCTAAGATCTCTGCAGTCACGGACTGGCCAGCCCCCTCCACCCGCAAACAACTTCAACGATTCCTGGGGTTTGCGAACTTCTACAGGAGGTTCATCAAGGACTACAGCCGCATTGCGGCACCACTCACCGCTCTCACCTCCATCTCACTACCGTTCGCTTGGAATGAAGGGGCCGAATCAGCGTTCGAAGAACTGAAACATCGCTTCGCCTCGGCTCCCATTCTGATGCAGCCGGACCCAGACCGCCAGTTTGTCGTGGAGGTGGATGCATCCGACACTGGGGTAGGTGCGGTTTTGTCACAACGTTTTCCTGAAGATAACAAACTGCATCCCTGTGCTTTTCTTTCACGGAAGCTTTCTCAGGCAGAGAGGAATTATGATGTTGGCAATCGTGAACTGCTCGCCGTTAAGCTGGCTCTCGAGGAGTGGCGGCATTGGTTGGAGGGGGCGGAACAACCCTTCATCGTTTGGACGGATCACAAGAATCTGGCATACATCCAGTCAGCTAAGCAGCTCAATCCCCCGTCAAGCCAGGTGGGCACTATTTTTTGGGAGATTCAATTTTTCTCTGTCTTACCGTCCTGGGTCACGCAACGTCAAGCCTGACGCCCTGTCTCGTGTTCATTCTGCTGTTGATACTGGTAGTAACCCTGAACCCATCTTGCCTCCTACCTGCAGTATTGCGGCCATTACATGTGACATCGAAGGGATTGTTAGACAGGCTCAACATCATCAAGCTGACCCTGGGAGCGGTCCTCCTAACCGGTTGTTTGTCCCTGAGTCTGTTCGCTCCCAGGTACTTCAGTGGGCTCACTCGTCTCCCCTTACCTGTCACCCTGGAGTTACTCGGACCCTTGACTTTGTGCGACGGAAGTTCTGGTGGCCCAGGATGGAGGCGGACACTCGAGCCTTCATTGCTGCTTGTACGGTCTGTGCACGAAGTAAGAACTCCACCCAGGCCAGCGCTGGTCATCTACGACCTCTGCCAATACCCAGTCGGCCCTGGTCCCACATTGCTTTGGATTTTGTCACTGGACTTCCCCCTCGTCTGGAAAGACTGTCATTCTTACTGTGATTGATCGTTTTTCTAAGTTTGCTCATTTTTTGGCCCTACCTAAACTGCCCACTGCCAGAGAGACGGCTGATATTTTGGTTGAACATGTGTTCCGCTCTCATGGTCTGCCCACTGATATTGTCTCCGACAGGGGTCCCCAGTTTGTCTCCCAGGTATGGAAAGCTTTCTGTAAAGCTTTGGGCATCACATCCAGCCTGTCCTCTGGATATCACCCCCAGACCAACGGGCAAGCCGAGAGAGCGAACCAGGAGATGGAGACCGCTCTCCGCTGTGTCACAGGGTCTAACCCTGGGTCTTGGAGCTCCATGCTCCCCTGGGTGGAATATGCTCATAACACCTTGACTAACGCTTCCTCTGGTTTGTCTCCCTTTCTGTGTGCTCTGGGTTATCAACCTCCCCTGTTCCCTTCTCAAGAGAGGGAACTGGCGGTACCCTCGGTGCAGTCCCACATGCGCCGCTGCTTCAAGGTCTGGAGGAAGGCCAGGGTAGCTCTGTCCCGAGCTTCGCATACATGCAGAGGCAAGCCAACCGTCACCGGTCCCAGGCTCCCGGTTACTCTCCTGGTCAAGAGGTATGGCTTAAGTCACGTGATCTTCCATTGAAAGTAGAATCTAAGAAGATGGCGCCGCGTTTTATAGGACCGTTCAAGATACTGTCTATTGTTAACCCCTGCGCGGTTAAGCTACAGCTTCCTGCCTCCCTACGGGTTCATTCCACTTTTCATGTATCCCAGATCAAGCCTGTGTCTGTCAGCCCTCTGTGCCCGCCCTCTCGTCCCCCTCCTCCGCCCCGGATCGTGGGTGGGGGTCCTGTCTACACTGTCCGGCGACTTCTGGATGTTCGCCGCCCGGGGTCGTGGTTTCCATTACCTGGTGGATTGGGAGGGTTATGGTCCTGAGGAACGTTCCTGGGTGCCCAGGAGCTTCATTGTGGATCCTGCTCTGGTCCGTGAATTTCATCGGTTACATCCCGATAAACCCTGTCGGCCGCCAGGTGGCGTCCGTAGAGGGGGGGGTACTGTTAGGCCTACTGCTGCTAGGTAGCTCTCTCTCTGCTCTTCCCCTCCCCTCTGTTTGTCCTTGATTGCAGGAGTGAAGTCTGGTGTGCGGGAGTCACGGTTCCAGCTGCAGCTCATTCACCATAATCACCTCAGCCCTTTAAGACCCGGTCAAACTTGCCACTCATCGTCAGATCATAGTCAAGACAACCATGTTAGTCTCGCTGCCGACTCAACCTGTCTGTTTTCGCGCTTGTGTTTTTTGGACTGTTTATTTACTTTTTCTCCTGTGCCACAGATATTTGGAACCTGACTCCTGCCTCCGCTTCACTCCTGCCACCACCATCCTGCTCTCCACTATCGGACCTCTCCTTTGGACTCCCCACGGACACTAGGACATTACGGTACCACACCTGCCCTGACCTGGATCTGTACCCTCACTGTAACCTGGACTTGCTCTTCCCCATTTATTGGAAACCTGGACTATTGAACATTATAATAAACCTGTTAAAACTTCTCTGGCTTGGTGTACTTGTCTGCATTTGGGTTCTATCCAGTTAAATCATAACAATTGTAAGACCTCTTACACTATAGTAAGCCCAGCCTTTGGAACTTTGGTTTTCCTAGATATGGCTACTATATTGTGATGGATTTGGATGCTACTTTAAAGAAAAGTTCTGCAGCTTTAGTAAAGATGTGGTCAATACATGTTGATGATTTCATTCCTGTGCTGTTTGTAACTACCCTGGTAGGTTGACTGATAACCTGAACCAGGTAGCAGGCACTGGTTACAGTTTGAAGCTTTTTCTTGAGTGGGCAGTCAATATTGAAATCACCCATAAAATGTTGATATCACATACATTATCAAGCATTTCACACATATGATACTGATGTTAGCACTTGGTGGTCTATAGCAGCTTCACACAAGAATGGGCTTTAGGTGAGGCAGATTAACCTGTAGCCATATTACTTCAACAGTATTAAACCTGAGATCCTCTAAGCTTTTATAGGAATGTGGTTCTTAATATAGACCGTAACACCGCTCCCATTGGCATTTCTGTATTTTCCTTAGATGTTATAAACATGTATTGCTACCACTATCATCAAAGGTATTATCTAAGTGAGTTTCAGAGATGGTCAGAATATGAATGCAATACAATATGTGCACCCAACATATTTACTGGGTCGTGTTCAGAAAGGAACCCTGTAGCAAACAGAAAACAAAAAAAGTTCAGGTTGCAACTCCCTGTATCATTTGAAATGTAACATCTTCACAACATCTGCCAGCACTGAGCCCTGAAGGACACCGTCTTTTTACAGTGATTTGTCAGTATATCCACTTTTTTATGTTTCACTTGGTCATCAAGTAACTGACTTCCTTCTCTGATATCCTCATCAGCTGACCTCTGACCCCCTTTCCTTGACCCCAAAGCTTGGTGGAACTGAGCCGCACGGCCTGGCAGGAGCCCGACCTGAACCTACCCCAAGTGAAGTCAGATGTCATCATGGCCAAGAGGCCGGTGCTGATCGGGGAGGTGGTGAACAGAGGGCAGCTGCCCAGCCTACCTCAGCACGTCCCTGTCTGCAGCTTCGATACCCACAGCAAGTACCGGGAGGAGAGGCCGCTTGCAGAACCCACGCCCGCTGCTGTGGTTTTCAGGAGCAGCCCCGTGGCTGTAACAGGTATGGGAGCCATGGCAGTTCAAGATGAGTCAACTGTAGGGGCCTGTTGAGCCGCTGTGCCTGTAGATTGATGTTGTTAGGTTCTGAACAAATAGAGTTAAAAACTCACAGACAACTAGTAAAAGCTCAAACCAAGTTTATTCACCCACTGGGTCAAACCGCTGCAAAGACGAAGACATGTTTACACAAGCACATATATTTATTCCCTCCTACTAGGAGGAGTCAACTCCTTGCACATCTAGACAGCCAATACATCTCTGTTGCTAGTCAGGAACTTAATTGGTTCCTCTCACTGGTGTAGTCATGGCCCCGCCTCCTGCCAGAACCTTCGTGGGCATGTACAGTTGAAGTCAGAAGTTTACATACACCTTAGCCAAATACATTTAAACTCAGTTTTTCACAATTCCTGACATTTAATCCTAGTAAAAAGTCCCTGTCTTAGGTCAGTTAGGATCACCACTTTATTTTAAGAATGGGAAATGTCAGCATAATAGCAGAGAGAATTATTTATTTCAGCTTTTATTTCTTTCATCACATTCCCAAACATAACGATGGTCATTATGGCCAAACAGTTCTATTTTTGTTTCATCAGACCAGAGGACATTTCTCCAAAAAGTATGATCTTTGTCCCCATGTGCAGTTGCAAACCGTAGTCTGTCTTTTTTATGGCGGTTTTGGACCAGTGGCTTCTTCTTTGCTGAGCGGCCTTTCAGGTTATGTTGATATAGGACTCATTTTACTGTGGCTATAGATTTACTGTGGCTATTTTACTGTGGCTATAGATACTTTTGTATACTTGTCCTGCACAAAGTAAATGTCCTAACCGACTTGCCAAAACTATAGTTTGTTAACAAGAAATTTGTGGAGTGGTTGAAAAACGAGTTTTAATGACTCCAACCTAAGTGTATGTAAACTTCCGACTTCAACTGTATTTGCTCTTTGCAATGGGTATTCCTCAACCTATGAGAGTAAGATCGATGTAACATTGTATTGCCAAGAAGTATGGAAAAGTCTTGAGGCCTCCTGTAGCTCAGTTGGTAGAGCATGGCGCTTGCAACGCCAGGGTTGTGGGTTCGATTCCCACGGGGGGCCAGTATGGAAAATGTATGCACTCACTAACTGTAAGTCGCTCTGGATAAGAGCGTCTGCTAAATGACAAAAAAATGTTTAAAAAATGTGAATCACGGTCATCAGACGTCTTTTGACTGAAATATAAGGTAAAACGGTTTTTCCTTCGCTTTTGTCGTTCAGATGTTTTCAGAGACACGAAAAAAACATAGCAGGTTACATAGTAGCGCTTCGTATCTACGTTTTGATGTATGGGTTGTCAGGGATTGGTCCAAATTCACGTGTCGCCACCCCCATTTCCATGAGGAGTCCTAGCTTGCTAGCTGTGTGGGATTACAACGTAACCCAACTCAGGTGTAGGCCTTTCTTAGAAGTAAGCTATGTGATTAGACTAGTAGCCTTCTGTGTTGCAGATCAGACTTCGTGAGAAGTGTGTCTGTGTTAGGCTATGTGTGGTGTGTGTTCTGGTGGGGGTGCTGTGTGAGTGTGTGGGGATGCTGCGGGCTGTGTGGTTTGTGTGTGTGTGTATGCAGGTGGCAATCTAGGCCTAATCCGTTGGGCTACTGAATACAACAACTGTGATATACAGTGCCTTCAGAAAGTAATCATACCCCTTGACTTATTCTACATTTTGTTGTGTTGCAGCCTGAATTCAAAATTGATTTATTTTTATTTTTATCTCACCCATCTACACACAATACCCCATAATGACAAAGTGAAAACATGTTTTTAGAACTTTCAGCGTATTTATTGAAAATGAAATACAGAAAAATCTAATTTACGTACAGTGGGGGAAAAAGTATTTAGTCAGCCACCAATTGTGCAAGTTCTCCCACTTAAAAAGATGAGAGAGGCCTGTAATTTTCATCATAGGTACACGTCAACTATGACAGAAAAATTGAGGAAAATAAATCCAGAAAATCACATTGGAGGATTTTTTATGAATTTATTTGCAAATTATGGTGGAAAAAAAGTATTTGGTCACCTACAAACAAGCAAGATTTCTGGCTCTCACAGACCTGTAACTTCTTCTTTAAGAGGCTCCTCTGTCCTCCACTCGTTACCTGTATTAATGGCACCTGTTTGAACTTGTTATCAGTATAAAAGACACCTGTCCACAATCTCAAACAGTCACAATCCAAACTCCACTATGGCCAAGGCCAAAGAGCTGTCAAAGGACACCAGAAACAAAATTGTAGACCTGCACCAGGCTGGGAAGACTGAATCTGCAATAGGTAAGCAGCTTGGTTTGAAGAAATCAACTGTGGGAGCAATTATTAGGAAATGGAAGACATACAAGACCACTGATAATCTCCCTCGATCTGGGGCTCCACGCAAGATCTCACCCCGTGGGGTCAAAATGATCACAAGAACGGTGAGCAAAAATCCCAGAACCACACGGGGGGACCTAGTGAATGACCTGCAGAGAGCTGGGACCAATGTAACAAAGCCTACCATCATTAACACACTACGCCGCCAGGGACGTGTCCCCCTGCTGCAGTGCAGTGCCAGACGTGTCCCCCTGCTTAAGCCAGTACATGTCCAGGCCCATCTGAAGTTTGCTAGAGTGCATTTGGATGATCCAGAAGAGGATTGGGAGAATGTCATATGGTCAGATGAAACCAAAATAGAACTTTTTGGTAAAAACTCAACTCGTCATGTTTGGAGGACAAAGAATGCTGAGTTGCATCCAAAGAACACCATACCTACTGTGAAGCATGGGGGTGGAAATATCATGCTTTGGGGCTGTTTTTCTGCAAAGGGACCAGGACGACTGATCCGTGTAAAGGAAAGAATGAATGGGGCCATGTATCGTGAGATTTTGAGTGAAAACCTCCTTCCATCAGCAAGGGCATTGAAGATGAAACGTGGCTGGGTCTTTCAGCATGACAATGATCCCAAACACACCGCCCGGGCAACGAAGGAGTGGCTTCGTAAGAAGCATTTCAAGGTCCTGGAGTGGCCTAGCCAGTCTCCAGATCTCAACCCCATAGAAAATCTTTGGAGGGAGTTGAAAGTCTGTGTTGCCCAGCGACAGCCCCAAAACATCACTGCTCTAGAGGAGATCTGCATGGAGGAATGGGCCAAAATACCAGCAACAGTGTGTGAAAACCTTGTGAAGACTTACAATAAACGTTTGACCTGTGTCATTGCCAACAAAGGGTATATAACAAGTATTGAGAAACTTTTGTTATTGATCAAATACTTATTTTCCACCATAATTTGCAAATAAATTCATAAAAAATCCTACAATGTGATTTTCTGGAGAAAAAAATTCTCATTTTGTCTGTCATAGTTGACGACCTCTCTCATCTTTTTAAGTGGGAGAACTTGCACAATTGGTGGCTGACTAAATACTTTTTTTCCCCACTGTAAGTATTTACACCACTGAGTCAATACATGTTAGAATCAACTTTGGCAGCGATTTACAGCTGTGAGTCTTTCTGGGTATGTCTCTAAGAGCTTTGCACACCTGGATTGTACAATATTTGCACATTATCCTTTTTTAAATTCATCAAGCTCTGTCAAGTTAGTTGTTTATCATTGCTAGACAGCCATTTTCATGTCTTGTCATAGAATTTCAAGCCGATTTGTCAAAACTGTAACTAGGCCACTAAGTAACATTCAATGTCGTCTTGGTAAGCAACTCCAGTGTATATTTGGCCTTGCGTTTTAGGTTATTGTCCTGCTGAAAGGTGAATTTGTCTCCCAGTGTCTGTTGGAAAGCAGACTGAACAAGGTTTTCTTCTAGGATTCTGCCTGTACTTCGCTCTATTCCGTTTATTTTTATCCTAAAAAACTCCCTAGTCCTTGCCGATGACAACTATACACATAACATGATGCAGCCACCACCATGCTTGAAAATATGAAGAGTGGTACTCAGTGATGTGTTGTGTTGGATTTGCCCCAAACATAACACTTTGTATTCAGGACATAAAGTTAAATCCTTTGCCACATTTTTTGCAGTTTTACTTTAGTGCCTTATTGTTAACAGGATGCATGTTTTGTAATATTTGTGTTCTATACAGGCTTCCTTATTTTCGGCAACTGAGTTAGGAAGGACGCCTGTATCTTTGTAGTGACTGGGTGTATTGATACTGTCACGCCCTGGCTCTGGGGACTCTTTAATGTTGAGCCAGGGTGTTAGTTTCTATGTTTAGTTTTCTAGGTTTATGTTCTAGATCGTGTTTTCTATGTTGGCCAGGGTGGTTCCCAATCAGAGGCAGCTGATTCTCGTTGTCTCTGATTGGGAACCATACTTAGGCAGCCTGTTTGGCACAGTTAATTGTGGGATCTTGATCTGTATAGGTTTGTGTTGGTGAACCTTTAGACTGCACGTATCGTTTTGTTGTTTTGTTCATGTGTTAAAGTACTCATTAAAAGATGTACGCCTATCACGCTGCGCCTTGGTCCGGTTCTTACGACGATCGTGACAGATACACCATCCAAAGTGTAATTAATACTGTAACTTCACCATGCTCAAAGGGATATTCAGCTTTTTTTTTTACCCATCTATCAATGGGTACCCTTTTTTGCAAGGCATTGGAAAACCTCTCAGGTCTTTGTGTTTGAATCTGTGCTTGAAATTCACTGCTCGACTGAGGGACCTTACAGATAAATGTATGTGTGGGGTACAGAGATGAGGTAGTCTTTCTTGAACTTATTTAGGCTTGCCATAACAAAGGTATTGAATACTTATTGACCAAGACATTTCAGCTTTTCATTTTGTATTAATTTGTACAAATGTCCACTTTCACATTATGGGGTGACACAAAATCTCAATTTAATAAATTTTAAGTTCAGACTGTAACACAACAAAATGTGGAAAAAGTCAAGGAGTGTGAATACTTTCTGAAGTCTACATTGTAGAATAATAGTGAAGACATCAAAACTATGAAATAACACATATGGAATCATGTAGTAACCGAAAAAGTGTTAAACAAATGAAAATATATTTTATATTTGAGATTCTTCAAATAGCCACCCTTTGGCTTGATGACAGCTTTGCATACTCTTTGCATTCTCTCAACCAGCTTAATGAGGCAGTCACTTGGAATGGATTTCAATTAACAGGTGTGCCTTCTTAAATGTTAATTTGTGGAATTTCTTTCCTTCTTAATGTGTTTGAGCCAATCAGTTGTGTTGTGACAAGGTAGGGGGGGTATACAGAAGATAGCCCTATTTGGTAAAAGACCAAGTCCATATCATGGCAGGAACAGCTCAAATAAGCAAAGAGAAACGACAGTCCATCATTACTTTAAGACATGAAGGTCAGTCAATACGGAACATTTCAAGAACTTTGAAAGTTTCTTCAAGTGCAGTTGCAAAAACCATCAAGCGCTATGATGAAACTTGCTCTCATGAGGACCACCAAAGGAATGGTAGACTCAGAGTTACCTCTGCTGCAGAGGATAAGTTTGTTAGAGTTACCAGCCTCAGAATTGCAGCCCAATTGTGTCCTTTGGTCTGGAGTCCAAATGTGAGATTTTTGGTTCCAACCACCGTGTCTTTGTGAGACGCAGTGTGGGTGAACGGATGACCTCCGCATGTGTATTTCCCACCGTAAAGCATGGAGGAGGAGGTGTTATGGTGTGGGGGTGCTTTGCTGTTGACACTGTCTGTGATTTATTTAGAATTCAAGGCAGACTTGGCTACCACAGCATTCTGCAGCAATACGCCATCCCATCTGGTTTGGGCTTAGTGGGACTATCATTTGTTTTTCAACAGGACAATGACCCAACACACCTCCAGGCTGTGTAAGGGCTTTTTGACTAAGAAGGAGAGTGATGGAGTGCTGCATCAGATGACCTGGCCTCCACAATCCCCTGACCTCAAACCAAATTGAGATGGTTTGGGATGAGTCGGACCGCAGAGTGAAGGAAAAGCAGCCAACAAGTGCTCAGCATATGTGGGAACTCCTTCAAGACTGTTAGAAAAGCATTCCAGGTGAAGCTGGTTGAGAGAATGCCAATCTTGTTTAAAGCTGTCATCAAGGCAAAGGGTGGCTATTTGAAGAATCTCAAAAATATTACAAAATTACTACATGATTCCATATGTGTTATTTCATAGTGTTGATGTCTTCACTATTATTCTACAATGTAGAAAAAAAGAAAGAAATAGCCTTGAATGAGTAGGTGTCCTAAAACTTTTGACCAGTAGTGTACAGCCTAAAAGTTTCTAATTAGTAAATAGTAATTCTGCTTTTTGTTCATTATTATGTAGTCCCAATTATATGTACTCTGTTACCACCCCTGGTGTGTGTGTGTGTGTGTGCACACGTGGGCGACACCTTAATCATCAGTATATCTTAACAATATGACCACCTTACTTTAAATAAATGGGTTGTACATGCTGTATATATATTTTTATTCTGTGCAGACCAATTAGCATATGAAGTATCTCATTTACATAAAATAGTATAATAAGTTGTATTCTATTTTAAATTTTCAAATTGTTACAAACTCTGTTTTGCATAAAGCATGAAGATTTGTTAATATTATGACCACCCTGGTTTAAATTACTGTAAATATGTATTCCATGCAGCCTAATTTGCTTAATATTGCATTTTAATGTAATAGATTGTACTTTAATTTGAATAATCTATGTGTTGTACTTCAGTCCTGAAAATGTAATAACAATATCACCACCCTATCTTGAGATATTGAACAAAAAGTGTTGAATTTAAGGAGCCAGGCAGGTGATTTGGTGCCATTATCATCTAGAGATTAACGTTGACCTGTCCGCAACCTTTTTGACCTTTTCCAATCACTAGCAAATAAGATATCTCAGCAATGGTCAGTCCTATCCTCATGAAATAAAGGGTTGTGTGTTCCTGGGAAGCTTCTCTATGACATGGAATACAAAGTATAACACCAGAACCAACGTTTAATTTTGTCCGCTAACACCCTAGTAAAATTACTTCAGTTTGATGGACAGCTGCCTCTGAAGCCTCTGCACCTCAGATTCCATTCTCTGAGTCTTGCTCTGCATCTGCTCCAGGATATTCTCAAGGAGCTGCTTGTGAGACTGTTTCTTCTTGAGGACTTTCGTTCTTCTGAAAGTGGCACTGAATGCATGGAGCACCTTTCTCTCCACGCACCTGACTGTTTTCACCAGCTGGTCTCTGATTATTTCCAAGTGCTTCTTTCTGTCCCGAAACTCATTCAGCTTGTTCGCCTGTCCACAAATATCCACATTCAGTGCATCTCTCTTTTCAACTAGTTTGCGGTAATACTCTCTTATGATGTTATGGGTCTCATTCCAGCTCTTGGTGGAATCCACAACAGATCTGTAAAACTCTTCCAGAGACATGGAAGGGGCAACAACATCAAAATCATACTCGCTCTCACTCTCACTCTCATCGTTGCCAATGGTGAAGATCACAGGCTCAAACGTTCCAATGGTGTCAATGTTAAACATTGTCAAACCGTTGATTCAGAATGAGAGTGCAAGAGTTGATTGAAATATGTTCCAATGTAGTTCTGTAATTATCCACCAGAGAGACAGAAAAGTCAGCTGAATCTTAGCTTGCCCAGTGAATTTTCAAATTCTCTAGGCAACAATTGAACCAAACTTTCAGAATTCTAAGGTATCTTAGATACCATAATGCAATGCCTTAGCAACAATAATTATATCATAACAGTTAAAGCAAACATTCTAAATTCTACGCTTTCCCAGGAAAAACATGTAAAACCCTTAGCAACAATGAATTATTTAATAACAACAATAATGCAAATGAATAGTTACATTAATAACAAAAGATCCCCACAACCAATAAGAGTACTTATTTGTCTTGTTATAATTGCTTGTATCATTAATTACAGATGAATACTAATATCTATTTTAGACGGAATACTGCCAATAACCACAGGGTGGCAACAAAGTCCATCTTGCAGAACATGTACTGTATGTTCAAATGAGGCAGCCTTTTGTATATTTTCATTTGGACGCAATGGACAACCTTTCTCTCCACATCTGGCAGTTTTCACCAGCTTTTCACCAGCTGGTATCTCCTAGAGCTTCTTACCTCTTTGATGTGTGTTCTCTATGCTCTTGTTGCAGGATCCTGACAGACTGGCTGGAGACAAAGCTTGGCAGAGGTGAAAGTTCAGAGGTCACAGAAAAGGAGCAGGAGGGGACACTAAGGACTCTCTGCGTCACTAACAGTCTCAGGGATGCAGGAGAGAAGACTCACAAAGTACACATCAGCATTAAGGTGGGAGCAAAAAACGGCATTACGAAAACATTTCCTACCCGAAGACTAGTGACTAGTTGAATAACTACTTTCTAGACTATGACAGATTATTATGCTGATGCATACACCAATCCCATGTAAGCCCATCTCAAGACACTTGACTTCAGACAGCAGTGTAGTTGTACTGACTGTGTCTGTGTGTGCTGTCCCTCCCAGGCGTCTCGTGGCCCGCTGAGTGAAGATGGCCTGTCCAAGATGGAGGAGGCCCAGGAGCTGCAGTGCACGGGGGCCCTGCTGATGCTGCTACACGCCCTGCCTGCCCCCAGCCCAGGGAGCGAGGACCAGGACGTGCCCCTGCTTTCCGCTCTGCTCTAGCTCAAACAGCTCCAGCAGGCAAATATCTGGGACTGCCCGTTGCCCCTCGCCATATTGGTGCCCGGCTCACACGACACACAGAAACTGGAGGAAGGTTAGGGGTACCCCAACCACACACACATGGCTGGACATCACCAGCATTATCTTACAGTGATCACTCACACAATGGAATTATTTCACAATGTAAATTAAGTCTAAGTACCAAATCTGTAACTCTACACTCTGCCTGTCTTTGCTTCTCTTCTGGTTAGAGCTGAAGGTCTGATATCAGCACGCACGTTCTTCCACATCCCAGAGACCACCAGGGACCTACAGATCTCGGAGCAGGTATGGACAACCCTCTTGAATCAAAAGAAAACAATTTAAATGGTTTCTGAGATGAGTAGCGTTGTATTGAATTGGAAGTATTCTAATGTGCTGTTTTTTGGTGTTTGTTTGCCCCCAGGTGAGCGGGGAGATGTGCTGACTCTTGGCGCGTGCCCCAGCGCCCTCCGTCCTCATCTCTCAGACCCTGGTGCACTTCGTGGATGCCTGCCTGTGCCACGACTTCAGCGTCCGTCTCTACCACCACCGGCAGGACAGAGCAGGGGCAGGGCTTGCGTGCCAACACCTGGTGTGCGCCAACACCATCACACTCTACAACACCGTGCTGGCCTTCCTGGCCGACCTAGTGTCCTCCCAGCAGCTCTCCAGCCTCTCCTGGCCCCCAGGGGAGTTTGCCCTGCCAGAGACCCCGGACGTGGTGCCTCACCTGGCCTGGATATTACCATGAAATGCTTACTTACAGCCCTTAACCAACAATACATGTATTTCTTAATAAAAAGGTAAAATAAAACAACAACAACAAAAAGGTGCTGAGAAAAAAAGAGCAGAAGTAAAATAAGATAACAGTAGGGAGGCTATATACAGGGGGGGTACCGGTGCAGAGTCAATGTGCGGGGGCACCGGCTAGTTGAGGTAGTTGAGGTAATATGTACATGTGGGTAGAGTTAAAGTGACTATGCATAAATAATTAACAGAGTAGCAGCAGCGTAAAAAGATGGGGTGGGGGTGCAAATAGTCTGGGTAGCCATGATTAGCTGTTCAGGAGTCTTATGGCTTGGGGGTAGAAGCTGTTGAGAAGCCTTTTGGACCTAGACTTGGCGCTCCGGTACCGCTTGCCGTGCGGTAGCAGAGAGAACAATCTATGACTAGGGTGGCTGGAGTCTTTGACAATTTTGAGGCCCTTCCTCTGACACCGCCTGGTATAGAGGTCCTGGATGGCAGGAAGCTTGGCCCCAGTGATGTACTGGGCCGTACGCACTATCCTCTGTAGTGCCTTGCAGTCGGAGGCCGAGCAGTTGCCATACCAGGCGGTGATGCAACCAGTCAGGATGCTCTCGATGGTGCAGCTATAGAACCTTTTGAGGATCTGAGGACCCATGCCAAATCTTTTCAGTCTCCTGAGGGAGAATAGGCTTTGTCGTGCCCTCTTCACGACTGTCTTGGTGTGTTTGGACCATGATAGTTCGTTGGTGATGTGGACACCAAGGAACTTGAAGCTCTCAACCTGTTCCACAACAGCCTGTCGATGAGAATGGGGGCGTGCTCAGTCCTCTTTTTTTTCCTGTAGTCCACAATCATCTCCTTTGTCTTTGTCACGTTGAGGGAGCGGTTGTTATCCTGGCACCACACGGCCAGGTCTCTGATCTCCTCCCTATAGGCTGTCTCATCGTTGTCGGTGATCAGGCCTATCACTGTTGTGTCATCGGCAAACTTAATGATGGTGTTGGAGTCGTGCCTGGCCATGCAGTCATTGGTGAACAGGGAGTACAGGAGGGGACTGAGCATGCACCCTTGAGGGGCCCCCATGTTGAGGATCAGCGTGGCAGATGTGTTGTTACCTACCCTTACCACCTGGGGGCAGCCCGTCAGGAAGCCCAGGATCCAGTTGCAGAGGGAGGTGTTTAGTCCCAGGATCCTTAGCTTAGTGATGAGCTTTGAGGGCACTATGGTGTTGAACGCTGAGCTGTAGTCAATGAATAGCATTCTCACATAGGTGTTCCTCTTGTCCAGGTGGGAAAGGGCAGTGTGGAGTCTGTGGATCTGTTCGGGCGGTATGCAAATTGGAGTGGGTCTAGGGTTTCTGGGATAATGGTGTTGATGTGAGCCATGACCAGCCTTTCAAAGCACAGACGTCAGTGCTACGGGTCGGTAGTCATTTAGGCAGGTTATCTTAGTGTCCTTAGGCATGGGGACTATGGTGGTATGCTTGAAACATGTTGGTATTACAGACTCAGTCAGGGACATGTTGAAAATGTCGGTGAAGACACTTGCCAGTTGGTCAGCACATGCTCGGAGTACACGTCCGGGTAATCCGTCTGGCCCTGTGGCCTTGTGAATGTTGACCTGCTTAAAAGTCTTACTCACATCAGCTACGGAGAGCGTGATCACATAGTCATCCGGAACAGCTGGTGCTCTCATGCATGCTTCAGTGTTGCTTGCCTCGAAGCGAGCATAGAAGTGGTTTAGCTAGTCTGGTAGGCTTGTGTCACTGGGCAGCTCACCGCTGTGCTTCCCTTTGTAGTCTGTAATAGTTTTCAAGCCATGCCACATCCGACGAGAGTCAGAGCCGGTGTAGTACGATTCAATCTTAGTTCTGTATTGACTCTTTGCCTGTTTGATGGTTCGTCGGAGGGCATAGCAGGATTTCTTATAAGCGTCCGGGTTAGAGTCCCGCTCCTTGAAAGCGGCAGCTCTACCCTTTAGCTCAGTGTGGATGTTGCCTGTAATCCATGGCTTCTGTTTGGGGTATGTACGTACGGTCACTGTGGGGACGACGTCATCGATGCACTTATTAAAGAAGCCAGTGACTGATGTGGTGTACTCCTCAATGCTATCAGAAGAATCCCGGAACATGTTCCAGTCTGTACTAGCAAAACAGTCCTGTAGCTTAGCATCTGTGTCATCTGACCACTTTTCTATTAACCGAGACTGGTTCACTGGTGCTTCCTGCTTTAGTTTTTGCTTATATGCAGGAATCAGGAGGATAGAGTTATGGTCAGATTTGCCAAATGGAGGGCGAGGGAGAGCTTTGTATGCATCTCTGTGTGTGGAGGAAAGGTGGTCTAGAGTTTTTTTCCCTCTGGTTGCACATTTAACATGCTGGTAGAAATTAGGTAGAACAGATTTAAGTTTCCTTGCATTAAAGTCCCCGGCCACTAGGAGCGCTGTCTCTGGTTGAGCGTTTTCCTGTTTAGTTATGGCCTTATACAGCTCATTGAGTGCAATCTTAATGCCAGCATTGGTTTGTGGTGGTAAATAGACAGCTATGAAAAATATAGCTGAAAACTCTCTTGGTAAATAGTGTGGTCTACAGCTTATCATACGATACTCTACCTCAGGCGAGCAAAACCTAGAGACTTCCTTAGTATTCGATTTTATGCACCAGTTGTTGTTTACAAATATACACAGACCACCACCCCTTGTCTTACCGGAGTCAGCCGTTCTATCCTGCCTATGTAGCGTATAGCCCGCTAGCTGTATGTTGTCCATGTCGTAGTTCAGCCACGACTCAGTGAAACATAAGATATTACAGTTTTTAATGTCCCGTTGGTAGGATAAGCATAATCGTTGGACATCTAATTCATTTTCCAATGATTGAAGATTGGCTAAGAGGATTGATGGAAGAGGCAGTTTACTCGCTCGCCGTCGGATCCTTACGAGGCACCCCGACCTACGTCCACGATATCTTCGTCTCTTTCGCCTGCGAATGACAGGGATTTGGGGCTTGTCGGGTGTCTGTAGGATATCCTTTGCGGCCGCCTCGTTGATGAACAAATCTTTGGTTTAAGGGGAAACATTTAAATGTCTTGGAATGGCTTAGTCAAAGCCCAGACCTCAATCCAATTGAGAATCTGTGGTATGACTTAAAGATTGCTGTACACCAGCGGAACCCATCCAACTTGAAGGAGCAGTTTTGCCTTGAAGAATGGGCAAAAATCCCAGTGGCTAGATGTGGCAAGCTTATAGAGACATACCCCAAGAGACTTGCAGCTGTAATTGCTGCAAAAGGTGGCTCTACAAAGTATTGACTTTGGGGGGGGTGAATAGTTATGCACGCTCAAGTTTTCTTTTTTCTTGTCTTATTTCTTGTTTGTTTCACAATAAAATATATTTTGCATCTTCAAAGTGGTAGGCATGTTGTGTAAATCAAATGATACAAACCCCCAAAAAATCCATTTTAATTCCAGGTTGTAAGGCAACAAAATATGATTTATTCGTCTTTATACATACCTATGCATAAAAGTTTAAATTGGATAGATCGCTCACTCTTGACTACTTGTGAAATGTATCTTTATGTTAAATATTCCCTCCAGCTATTTTTCAACTTTTCCTGTTCTTTGGTCCATGTTCAGGCTGTTCCCTACCTGGTTCCCTGCTCACCCTTCCACTCTGTGGTGCCACTGTCGCTAGGTCTACCTCCCCATGAGCTACTGCTACGCTGTCAGGTTTGCTGTCAAGGAAGACCACCTGGTGCTCAGCCTCCGACAGGGGCAGTAGTTATTCACCCCACCGGGGGGCGACACATTCTGTCTCAGTCCTTCATAGAGCTCTTGTCCATAAGCACAGATCCAATATCAGCTAGAATACTATATGCATGGGAGTGGTCATGAACGTGTGTGAGGCCCACCACAGCAGTGCTCTGCGATGAAGAGTGGTCAAAGAGGTGTATGACCACATACAGGCTGACGACCGATTCACCAAATGCATCGGCCCCGTAAGAAACCAAACTTCCATCTAAGTACTTTTACCATGGCACTTGAGGTGGTTTTAGTATTTACTGGTATTTTCATAGTATTTCCTTGCACCTAATTTTATTGTAGCAGTTAACACTATGGTTTAAGATGATCCAGAATTGTGTGTGAATGTTAAGTGTGTCACGGTTTCGGCCGAGACTGCTCCTCCTCCTGGTTCGGGCAGGCTTCGGCGAGCGCCGTCCCCGGAGTACTAGCTGCCACCGCTCTATGTTTCTGCAGTCCATTGCTTTTGTCTGTCTGTACCACCTGTGGCCAATTGTGTGTTGATTGCGTGCCCTATAAGTTCCTTGTTTTGTGTTAGTATTATTGTGTGTTGTTTTTCCCTGTCATGTTGTTCGGAGCTTCGTGTTTGCACTCTGTTTGTTTTATGTTTAGTGTTTACGCGTGTTTGCGTAATTCTCCCTCGCCTCTTGTTTTGGTCGAGGTCGTGTTATTTGACTTTGGATTATTAAAGTCTGTTGGACTTAACCTCTGTGTCCTGCACCTGACTCCTCCACCACATCCACATCGGTTCCCTTCTGACAGAACAACACACCATCATGGAGTCAGCAGGAACAGCGGCGGCACCCGAATCCCTGGAATACCGGATCAATTACCAGGACACCACGATCCGGCAACTTCGGGGCCGCCATGGACGAGGTGTCCAACACACTGCGCCCGTTTGATGAATCGGGAGGTGCCCACGCCTTCTCACACCATCCCAGCACCAACGGCCAGTCCTCCTCTCTCAGCACCGGAACCCAGTGGCATCGGCCTCGCCTCCCGAGGGCATATGACGGTTCTGCAGCCGGGTGTCAGGGCTTCCTCCTACAGGTAGAACTTTACCTTGCCACTATACACCCGGCGCCCTCGGGATACGAGAGCGTCTCCGCCCTCATCTCCTGTCTCTCCGGCAAGGCGTTGGAGTGGGCCAACGCCGAATGGAGGGGAATAGACGCCGCAACCATCACCTACGCGGAGTTTTCCCGCCACTTCAGGACTGTCTTCGATCATCCACCTGAGGGGAAAGCGGCGGGAGAGCGTCTATTCCACCTCCGACAGGGGAAGAGGAGCGCACAGGAGTTCGCACTGGAGTTCCGGACACTAGCAGCGGATGCGGGGTGGAATGAGAGGGCCCTCATCGACCACTACCGGTGTAGCCTACGAGAGGACGTTCGTCGTGAGATGGCCTGCAGGGACACCAACCTGTTGTTCGACCAGCTGGTGGACATCTCCATCCGTCTAGACACCCTGCTGGCTACCCGCGGACGTCCCCGAGTGGGGGTCGTCCATTTCCACCCTCCAGCACCTCCGAGCCGATTCCTATGGAGCTCGGAGGTGCTGGTGCTAGAGAGAGGAGGAGAGGGAACCCGAGGGAGGCCATCCCCTGCACCACCTGTGGTCGTGGAGGACACACCGCGGCCAGGTGCTGGGAGGGTCTCCTGGGAGAGGTGACAGCAGGCCACGCACTGGGGAGTCATTTCAGGTGAGTAGGCGCTCCACTTACCCAGAGCTCTCTGTTGGTCACATGAGTATTCCTGTGAGATTTCCACAGGTGGCACCTCATTCCCAGCATAAGGCGCTAGTAGATTCAGGCGTAGCTGGGAACTTTATTGATCGGGCATTTTGTGCTAGGTTAGGAATTCCCCTTCGGCCGGTAGAAGTTCCATTCCTGTCCACGCATTAGACAGCCGGCCGTTGGGGTCGGGTCTGATCAGGGATGTCACAGCACCGCTGACGATGACGACGCAGGGGGTCATGAGGAAATCATTCAGTTCTATCTGATTGACTCTCCTGCGTACCCAGTGGTGTTGGGCCTTCCCCTGGTTAGCACCCATGATCCTACCATAGCGTGGCAACAGAGGGCTCTTATGGAGTGGTCTGCCCAGTGTGTAGGGAGATGTCTAGGTGTTTCCATAGGGGCGACCTCGGTAGAGAGTCCGAACCAAGTGCCCAGCACTGCGCATTCCCCCGAGTATGAGGATTTAGCACTCGTGTTTAGCAAATCGAGGGCAACACGGCTACCTCCTCATAGACAGGGGGACTGTGCGATAAATCTCCAGACAGGAGCAGCTCTTCCCCGGAGCCATGTGTATCCCCTGTCTCAAGAGGAAACTGCGGCTATGGAGACTTACATAGCCGAGTCCTTGGCACAGGGATACATACGGTCCTCCACTTCTCCGGTCTCCTCCAGTTTCTTCTTTGTGAAGAAGAAGGACGGGGGATTGCGCCCGTGTATTGATTACCGTAGTCTCAATCAGATCACAGTAAAATACAGTTACCCACTTCCACTGATTGCGACGATGACAGAGTCATTACGCGGAGCGCGGTTCTTCACAAAGTTGGATCTCAGGAGCGCGGCACAATCTGGTGCGCATTAGGGAGGGGGGATGAATGGAAAACAGCATTTAGCACCACCTCGGGTCATTACGAGTATCTCGTCATGCCATACGGGTTAATGAATGCTCCTTCAGTCTTCCAATCCTTTGTTGACGAGATTTTCCGGGACATGCATGGGCAGGGTGTAGTGGTGTACATCGACGACATCCTAGTGTATTCTTCTACACGAGCCGAGCATGTAGCCCAGGTGCGCCGAAGTGTTGAGACGACTGTTGGAGCATGACTTGTATGTCAAGGCAGAGAAATGCCTGTTCTTCCAGGAGTCCGTCTCCTTTTTGGGTTATCGGTTGTCCGCGTCTGGCGTGGAGATAGAGGTAGACCGGGTATCGGCTGTGCGTAATTGGCAAACTACAACCACTGTAAAAGAGGTGCAGCAGTTCTTGGGTTTTGCTAATTACTACCGGAGGTTTATTCGGGGTTTCGGACAGGTTGCAGCTCCCATTACGTCCCTGCTAAAGGGGGTCCGGTGCGTTGCAGTGGTCGGCTGAGGCGGACAGGGCATTTGTCAAACTAAAGAACCTGTTCACCTCGGCTCCTGTTCTGGCGCATCCGGATCCCTCTTTACCATTCCAAGTAGAGGTAGACAGCGTCCGAGACCGGTATTGGGGCAGTTCTATCACAACGGTCCGGGCGCGCCACCTAAACTCCGCCCCTGTGCGTTCTACTCCAAGAAGCTCAGCTCGGCGGAGAGTAACTATGATGTTGGGGACAGGGAGCTGTTAGCCGTAGTTCAGGCCCTAAAGGTGTGGAGGCATTGGCTTGAGGGGGCTCAACACCCTTTCCTCATTCTGACGGATCACCGTAACCTGGAGTACATCCGGGCAGCTAGGAGATTGAACCCTCGTCAGGCTAGGTGGAACATGTTCCTAACCCGGTTCGTTTTTAAGATCACATACATCCCTGGGTCCCAGAATGGTAAGGCAGATGCCCTGTCCCGGCGGTATGACACAGAGGAGAGGTCCAACGAGCCTACTTCCATACTGCCGGAGTCTTGTTTGGTGGCTCCGGTGGTATGGGAGGTCGATTCAGAAATCGAGCGGGCACTGCGTACCGACCCTACTCCCCCCGAGTGTCCTGTGGGGCGGACGTACGTTCCGCTCGAGATTCGTGATCGACTTATTTATTGGGCTCATACATCACCCTCCTCTGGACATCCAGGTATTGGCCGGACATTGCACTGTCTTAGCATGAAATACTGGTGGCCAACGTTAGCCAGGGATGTGAGGGTTTATGTCTCCTCCTGCTCGGTGTGTGCCCAGTGTAAGGCGCCTAGACATTTGCCCAGGGGTAAGCTACATCCCCTGCCCGTTCCACAACGACCATGGTCCCACCTATCGGTGGATTTCGTAACCGACCTTCCTCCCTCCCAGGGGAATACCACCATTTTGGTCGTTGTGGATCGGTTTTCCAAGGCCTGTCGTCTCCTTCCCATGCCGGGTCTCCCTACTGCCCTACAAACCGCTGAGGCCCTATTCACCCATGTTTTCCGGCACTATGGGGTACCCGAGGATATAGTGTCTGACCGAGGTCCCCAGTTCACCTCCAGAGTTTGGGGGGCGTTCATGGAACGGTTGGGGGTCTCGGTAAGCCTTACCTCGGGATACCACCCAGAGAGTAATGGGCAGGTGGAACGTGTCAACCAGGATGTGGGTAGGTTTTTGAGGTCCTATTGCCGGGACCGGCCGGAGGAGTGGTCTAGGTTCATCCCCTGGGCAGAGATGGCCCAGAACTCTCTCCGCCACTCCTCCACCAATTTAACACCCTTCCAGTGTGTTTTAGGTTATCAGCCGGTCCTGGCACCATGGCACGAGAGCCAGATCGAGGCCCCTGCGGTGGACGAGTGGATTCGGCGCTCGGAGGAGACGTGGGACGCTGCCCATGTCCATCTGCAGCGTGCCATCCGTCAACAGAAGGCGAGCGCCGACCGCCACCGCAGTGAGGGACCGGTGTACGCACCGGGAGATCGAGTCTGGCTCTCGACTCGGAAACCTGCCCCTCCGCCTGCCCTGCCGGAAGCTGGGTCGGCGGTTTGTGGGGCCCTTCAAAGTCCTGAGAAGATTGAACGAGGTGTGTTACAGGTTACAACTGCCTATAGAGTATAAAAAATATTAACCCCTCGTTCCATGTGTCTCTTCTCAGGCCGGTGGTAGCTGGCCCACTCCAAGAGGATGAGATAGGAGAGACCCTCCGCCCCCTTTGGACATCGAGGGGTCCCGCGTACAGGGTCCGGACCATCTTGGACTCAAGGCGCCGGATGAGTGGTCTCCAGTATCTCGTGGAGTGGGAGGGGGTGCGGTCCGGAGGAACGGTGCTGGGTGCCCAGGAGGGACATACTCGATCCATCCCTCCTGACTGAGTTTCACCATGGGCATCCCACGCGCCCGGGTCCGCGTCCTCCTGGCCGCCCCGAGGCCGGGGTCGGCGCACGGCTGGAGCCGCGCGTCAAGGGGGGGTACTGTCACGGTTTCGGCCGAGACTGCTCCTCCTCCTGGTTCGGGCAGGCTTCGCGAGCGCCGTCCCCGGAGTACTAGCTGCCACCGCTCTATGTTTCTGCAGTCCATTGCTTTTGTCTGTCTGTACCACCTGTGGCCAATTGTGTGTTGATTGCGTGCCCTATAAGTTCCTTGTTTTGTGTTAGTATTATTGTGTGTTGTTTTTCCCTGTCATGTTGTTCGGAGCTTCGTGTTTGCACTCTGTTTGTTTTATGTTTAGTGTTTACGCGTGTTTGCGTAATTCTCCCTCGCCTCTTGTTTTGGTCGAGGTCGTGTTATTTGACTTTGGATTATTAAAGTCTGTTGGACTTAACCTCTGTGTCCTGCACCTGACTCCTCCACCACATCCACATCGGTTCCCTTCTGACAAAGTGGTGGTAATTTAACCCCTTGTTTTCACTCTCCAAAACCATCAACATGCTGGTGCGCTAGCACATGGGGGGACCCTACTCCAGAATCCCAGACTACCTCTGGTCAGTCAGTCAGTCAGTCAGTTAGTGAGTCAAGCTGAATTTGACAATGCAGTAGGTTGTGAGTGTTTATTTACATGTTTGTTCTCCATTTCCTGGTTTGCCATAGGCTGGGATTGTATGAAAATGCAGGTACGTTGGGTATTGGTTAGCCATTATATACATAATGTTGCTCATCTTTTGCATTATGGGCCAGATTCTTGGACCAAAATTAAGCCAATTTTTTTACTAAAAAGCACCTTTAATGTCGGACCTGTTTTTTTCTGACATGCAGTCTGATTGTGTTCCTACAGGGGATAAGTATATTTCTGTTTTCACCTCCCCATGTGACATCTTATTTGTTTTGCTCCTGAAGCATGACTACTTATGAGAAGAAACTCTTTAAATGAGCCCAGTATTACCCAATGCTAATAACTTTCCCAATGCTCTTTAACGTTACAATTTCTCATACTTTCTTTAGAAAGGTGTGTAGTGTGAGTCATTTGATGGTTAGAAGACTCATATCCTATAATCTGTCTTTAATTCTCATACTTATTGCTTGTATTTCACATACTGCGTTCTAAATTATTAATACCTGAGAAGAGAATATACAGATTTGCTGAATTGCATATATTGCACATACAGTACATACAGTGCCTTCAGAAAGTATTCACACCCCTTGACTTAAAAAATTATAATATGTGTTACAGCCTGTATTTAAAATAGATTAAATTGAGATTTGTTGTCACTGGCATACACACAATACCCCATAATGTCAAAGTGGACATTTTGACAAATTAATAAAAAATGAAAAGCTGAAATGTCTTGAGTCAATAAGTATTCAAGCCCTTTGTTATGGCAAGCCTAAATAAGTTCAAGAATAAACATTTGCTTAACAAGTCACATAATACGTTGCATGGAATCACACTATGTGCAATAATAGTGTTTAACATGATTTTTGAATGACTATCTCATCTCTGTACCACACACATACAATTATCTGTAAGGTCCCTCGGTCGAGCAGTGAATTTCAAACACAGATTCAAACACAAAGACCTGGGAGGTTTTTCAATGCCTTGCAAAGAAGGGTACCCATTCGTAGATGGGTAAACATTTAAAAAGCAGACATTGAATATCCCTTTGAGCATGCTGAAGTTATTAATTACACTTTGGATGGTGAATCAATACACCCAGTCACTACAAAGATACAGGCATCCTTCCTAACTCAGTTGCCGGAGAGGAAGTAAACCTCTCAGGGATTTCACCGAGGCCAATGGTGACTGTAAAACAGTTACAGAGTTTAATGGCTGTGATAGGAGAAAACTGAGGATGGATCAACAACATTGTAGTTACTCCACAATACTAACCTAATTGACAGAGTGAAAAGAAGGAAGCAAGTACAGAATATTAATATTCAAAACTATGCATCCTGTTTGCAAAAAGGCACTAAAGTAATACTGCAAAAAATGTGGCAAAGCAAAATAATACAATTCAGGTGTGCAAAGCTCTTAGAAACTTACCCAGATTGATTAATGGACTGCTGAATGTATATTATTTTCTCTTGCTTTGTTTGCTCTTTTCAGTATTATGTCTATCTCTGATAAGCTACCCAGGAAAGGGCTGAAAATAGCCCATATTAATATACGTAGCCTTAGATATAAGGTTCATGAAATCAATAACTTGCTAACATCAAATAACATTCATATATCAGCTATTTCTGAGGCTCACTAGATAATTCATTTGATGAAACAGCAGTAGCAATACAAGGATATAACATCTATAGAAGAGACAGAAATGCTTATGGGGGAGGTGTTGCTTTATATATTCAGAGCCATATCCCTGTAATGTTTAGAGAAGATCTTATGTGAAGTGTTGTGGTTGCAGGTTCACTTGCCACATCTAAAGCCTTTTCTTTTGGGGTGTTGCTATAGGCCACCAAGAGCTAACAGTCAGTATCTAAATAATATGTGTGAAATGCTTGATAGTGTATGTGATGTAAACAGAGAGGACCATTTTTTGGGGGACCTGAATATTGACTGGTTTTCATCAAGCTGTCCGCTCAAGAGGAAGCTTTTCACTGTAACCACCAGTGCCTGTAATCTGGTTCAGGTTATTAATCAACCTACCAGGGGGTTTACAAACACTCCAGGAACAAGATCATCCGCATGTTTCGATCACATTTTTGCTAATACTGTAGAACTTTGTTCTAAAGCTGTATCCGTACCCATTGGATGCAGTGATCACAATATAGTGGCTATATCCAGGAAAGCCAGAGTTCCAAAACCTGGGCCTAAAATAGTGTAAGAGATCATAAAAAAGATTTTGCTGTAACTCTTATGTGGATGATGTTAAAAATATTTGTTGGTCTGAGGTGATTAATAAGGAGCATCCAGATACAGCACTTGATGAATTCATGAAATTGCTTCTTCCAATTGTTGATAAACATGCACCTGTTAAGAAACTGACTGTTAGAACTGTTAAGGCTCCATGGATTGATGAGGAGTTGAAAAACTGTATGGTTGAAAGAGATGGGGCAAAAGGAGTGGCTAATAAGTCTGGCTGCACATCTGACTGACTGACTTACTGCAAATTGAGAAATTATGTGACTAAACTCAACAAAAAGAAGAAGAAACTATTATGAAGCCAAGATCAATGATATAAAGAATGATGGAGAAATGGATGGAGAGTACTTTAAATGAAAATAAGCCATCTGATTTTATCGAATCAGATGGCTTATTCATCACAAAACCATTTGATGTTGCCAATTATTTTATTGATTACTTAATTGGCAAAGTGAGAAAACTTAGGCAGGAAATGCCAACGACGAACAGTGAGCCATTGTATTCATGCATAGAAAAACAAATAATGAAAGAAAAGCATTGCAAGTTTTAATTTTCTAAAGTTAGTGTGGGAGAGGTGGAAAAATATTGTTATCAATCAATAATGACAAACCTCCTGGCATTGACAACTTAGATGGAAGGCTACTGAGGATGGTAGCTGACTCTATAGCCACTCCTATCTGTCATATCTTTAATCTGAGCCTAGAGGAAGGTCTTTGTCCTCAGGCCTGGAGGGAAGCCAAAGTCATTCCGCTACCCAAGAATGGTAAAGTGGCCTTTTTTGGTTCTAACAGCACACCTATGAGCTTGCTGCCAGCTTTTAGCAAACTGTTGGAAAAAATGGTGTTTGACCAAATACAATGCTATTTCTCTGTAAACAAATTAACAACAGACTTTCAGCATGCTTATAGAGAAGGGCACTCAACATATACTGCACTGACACAAATGACTGATGATTGGTTGAAAGAATTTGATATGAAGATTGTGGGAACTGTACTGTTAGATTTCAGTGCAGCCTTTGATATTATTGACCAAAAAACGTGTTTTTTTTTGTTTTTTTTTAGCTCTCCATATCGTGGATTCAGAGCTATCTATCTAATAGAACTGAAAGGGTTTTCTTTAATGGAAGCTTCTCATGTAAAGTGTGGTGTACCGCAGGGCAGCTCTCTAGGCCCTCTACTCTTTTCTATTTTTACCAACGACCTGCCACTGGCATTAAACAAAGCATGTGTGTCCATGTATGCTGATGATTCAACCATATACGCATCAGCAACCACAGCTAATGAAGTCACTGAAACCCTTAACAAAGAGTTGCAGTCTGTTTTGGAATGGGTGGCCAGTAATAAACTGGTCCTGAACATCTCTAAAACTAAGAGCATTGTATTTGGTACAAATCATTCCCTAAGTTCTAGACCTCAGCTGAATCTGGTAATGAATGGTATGGCTGTTGAACAAGTTGAGGAGACTAAATTGCTTGGCGTTACCTTAGATTGTAAACTGTCAGGATCAAAACATTTAGATTCAGTGGTTGTAAAGATAGGGAGAAGTCTGTCTGTAATAAAGAGATGCTCTGCTTTTTTGACACCACATTCCAAAAAGCATCTTCATTATTGTCCAGTCGTGTGGTCGAGTGCTGCAAGGAAAGACCTAGTTAAGCTGCAGCTGGCCCAGGACAGAGCGACACGTCTTGCTCTTCATTGTAATCAGAGGGCTGATATAAATACTATGCATGCCAATCTCTCTTGGCTAAGAGTTGAGGAGAGACTGATTGCATCACTTCTTCTTTTTATAAGAAACATTAATGTGTTGAAAATCTCAAATTGTTTGCATAGTCAACTTACACACAGCTCTGACACACACACTTACCCCACCAGAAATGCCACCAGGGGTCTTTTCACAGTTCCCAAATCCAGAACATATTCAAGAAAGCGTACAGTATCATATAGAGCCATTTTGTGTGTATGTATTGATATGTGTGCCTTTAAAAAAATGTATGTAGTTCTGTCCTTCAGCTGTTCTTGTTCTGTATTATGTAATGTTTCATGTTTTGTGTGGACCCCAGGAAGAGTAGCTGCTGCTTTTGCAACACCTAATGGGGATCCTAATAAAATACCAAATACCAAAGTAGATCATATGCACTATTTAATTTCAACTGAATTCTTTGTCAAATGAAAGATCAATACATATTGGCATTTTCTTTTTTTCATTAATGAAATTGCATAAAACAAGAATTACTGCCCTGCTAATGCCCCCCATTCACAATAAAATTCTCACCCATCTACACACAATACCCCATAATGACAAGGTGAAACATGTTTTTAGAAATGTTTGCACATTTATTGAAAATGAAATACACAAATATCTCGTTTACATACAGTAAGTATTCAAAGCCCTGAGTCAATACTTTGTAGAACCACCTTTGTCGGTGATTACAGCTTTGAGTCGTCTTGGGTATGTCTGTATCAGCTTTGCACATCTGGATTTGGGGATTTTCTCCCATTCTTCCTTGAAGATTTTCTCAAGCTCTGTTAAGTTAGATGGGGAGCGGCGGTGAACAGCAATATTCAAGTCTTTCCACAGGTTTTCAATGGGATTCAAGTCTGGGTGTTGGCTGGGCCCCTCAATTACTTTAAAGTTCTTGTTCTGAAGCCATTTCAGTGTTGCTTTGGTTGTATGCTTGGGGTCATTGTCCTGTTGGAACGTAAATCTTCGCCCCCCAGTGTAAGGTTGTTTGCACTCTGAAGCAGGTTCTCATCAAGGATTTGCCTGTATTTGGCTCCATTCATTGTTCCCTCTATCCTCTATCTCCCAGTTCCTGCTGCTGAAAAAGATCCCCATAGCATGATGCTGCCACCACCATGCACCTGTACTGAGGTCAGTACAGATGCATCAAAGCTGGGACCGAGAGACTAAAAAACAGCTTCTAT
This sequence comes from Coregonus clupeaformis, assembly GCF_020615455.1. Taxonomy (NCBI): domain Eukaryota; kingdom Metazoa; phylum Chordata; class Actinopteri; order Salmoniformes; family Salmonidae; genus Coregonus; species Coregonus clupeaformis. Next base: position 16,270,683 of record NC_059214.1, read on the forward strand.
CTCAAGGCCATCAGACTGTTAAACAGCCATCACTAGCCGGCTACCACCCATGTTATGTTGAAGACATCAAAACTATGAAATAACACATATGGGATCATGTAGTAACCAAAAAAGTGTTAAACAAAAAGGAGTGGCTTCGGGACAAGTCTCTGAATGTCCTTGAGTGGCCCAGCCAGAGCCCGGACTTGAACCCGATCTAACATCTCTGGAGAGACCTGAAAATAGCTGTGCAGCGACGCTCCCCATTCAACCTGACAGAGCTTGAGAGGATCTGCGGAGAAGAATGGGAGAAACGCTCCAAATACAGGTGTGCCAAGCTTGTAGCGTCATACCCAAGAAGACTCAAGGCTGTAATCGCTGCTAAAGGTGCTTCAACAAAGTACTGAGTAAAGGGTCTGAATACTTACACTATCAGTCAAAAGTTTGGACATGCCTACTCATTCAAGGGTTTTTCTTCTTTTTAATATTTTTTTCATTGTAGAATAATATAAGACATCAAAACTATGAAATAACACATATGGAATCATGTAGTAACCAATTTTTTTTTTAACAAATCAAAATATATATTTTATATTTGAGATTCTTCAAATAGCCACCCTTTGCCTTGATGACAGCTTTGCACACTCTTGGCATTCTCTCAACCAGCTTCATGAGGTAGTCACCTGGAATGCATTTCAATTAACAGGTGTGCCTTCTTAAAAGTTAATTTGTGGAATTTCTTTCCTTCTTAATGTGTTTGAGCCAATCAGTTGTGTTGTGACAAGGTAGGTGGGGTATACAGAAGATAGCCCTATTTGGTAAAAGACCAAGTCCATATTATAGCAAGAACAGCTCAAATACGCAAAGAGAAACAACAGTCCATCATTACTTTAATCCCGTTGTCCTAGGGTCAAAATGACCCGCCACTGTGTTGAACCATCTTTATTTAATTTTTATATTTTTGGGATCATTTGTGAGAAGGAGACAGTGAGACTTTAAAGAAAGTATCACTGCCTCCTTCTCACAAATGATCCCAAAAATATAAAAATTAAATAAAGTTGGTTCAACACAGTGGCGGGTCATTTTGACCCTAGGACAACGGGAGGGTTAAGACATGAAGGTCAGTCAATACGGAACATTTCAAGAACTTTGAAAGTTTCTTCAAATGCAGTTGCAAAAACCCTCAAGCGCTATGATGAAACTGGCTCTCATGAGGACCGCCACAGTAATGGAAGACCCAGAGTTACCTCTGCTGCAGAGGATAAATTCATTAGAGTTACCTTCATGGTCGAATTGCTGCAAAGAAACCACTACTAAAGGACAACAATAAGAAGAAGAGACCTGCTTGGGCCAAGAAACACAAGCAATGGACATTAGACATGTGGAAATGTGTCCTTTGGTCTGGAATCCAAATGTGAGATTTATGGTTCCAACCGCTGTGTCTTTGTGAGACGCGGTGTGGGTGACACTGTCTGTGATTTAATTCAAGGCACACTTAACCAGCATGGCTACCACAGCATTCTGCAGCAATATGCCATCCCATCTGGCTTAGTGGGACTATAATTAGATTTTCAACAGGACAATGACCCAACACACCTCCAGGCTGTGTAAGGTGTATTTTACCAAGAAGGAGAGTGATGGAGTGCTGCATCAGATGACCTGGCCTCCATAATCCCCTGACCTCAACCCAATTGAGATGGTTTGGGATGAGTTGGACGGCAGAGTGAAGGAAAAGCAGCCAACAAGTGCTCAGCATATGTGGGAACTCCTTCAAGACTGTTGGGAAAGCATTCCAGGTGAAGCTGGTTGATAGAATGCCAAGAGTGTGCAAAGCTGTCATAAAGGCAATCTCAATTAAAACATATATTTTGATTTGTTTAACAATTTTATGGTTACTACATGATTCCATATGTGTTATTTCATAGTGTTGATGTCTTCACTATTATTCTACAATGTAGAAAATAGTAAAAAATAAAGAAAAACCCTTGAATGAGTAGGTGTGTCCAAACTTTTGACTGGTACTGTAGATATTGAATCACTGGTCACTTTAATAATGGAACACTAGTCACTTTAATAATGTTTACATACTGCTTTACTCATTTCATATATATATACTGTATTCTATTCTACTGTATTTTAGTCAATGCCACTCCGACATTGCTCGTCCTAATATTTATATATTTCTAAATTCCATTATTTTACTTTTAGATTTGTGTGTATTGTTGTGAATTGTTAGATACATTTACATTTACATTTACGTCATTTAGCAGACGCTCTTATCCAGAGCGACTTACAAATAGGTGCATTCACCTTATAGCCAGTGGGATAACCACTTTACAATGTTTATTATTATTATTTTTTTTTTTTTTTTTTGGGGGTAGAAGGATTACTTTATCCTATCCCAGGTATTCCTTAAAGAGGTGGGGTTTCAAATGTCTCCGGAAGGTGGTGAGTGACTCCGCTGTTCTGGCGTCGTGAGGGAGCTTGTTCCACCATTGGGGTGCCAGAGCAGCGAACAGTTTTGACTGGGCTGAACGGGAACTATGCTTCCGCAGAGGTAGGGGAGCCAGCAGGCCAGAGGTGGATGAACGCAGTGCCCTCGTTTGGGTGTAGGGACTGATCAGAGCCTGAAGGTACGGAGGTGCCGTTCCCCTCACAGCTCCGTAGGCAAGCACCATGGTCTTGTAGCAGATGCGATACTACTGCACTGTTGGAGCTAGGAACACAAGCATTTCACTACACCCGCAATAACATTGCTAAATATGTGTATGCGACCAATAAAATTTGATTTGAAAATGTGACTTGATTTAGGGATGGTGTTGGACGGGTGATGAGCTGTGACTGGTTTTCTCCAGACATAGCGCTTTGCATTCAGGCCAAAGAGTTACAGTGGGGAAAAAAAGTATTTAGTCAGCCACCAATTGTGCAAGTTCTCCCACTTAAAAAGATGAGAGAGGCCTGTAATTTTCATCATAGGTACACGTCAACTATGACAGACAAAATGAGAAAAAAAAATCCAGAAAATCACATTGTAGGATTTTTTATGAATTTATTGGCATATGATGGTGGAAAATAAGTATTTGGTCAATAACAAAAGTTTCTCAATACTTTGTTATATACCGTTTGTTGGCAATGACACAGGTCAAACGTTTTCTGTAAGTCTTCACAAGGTTTTCACACACTGTTGCTGGTATTTTGGCCCATTCCTCCATGCAGATCTCCTCTAGAGCAGTGATGTTTTGGGGCTGTCGCTGGGCAACACAGACTTTCAAATCCCTCCAAAGATTTTCTATGGGGTTGAGATCTGGAGACTGGCTAGGCCACTCCAGGACCCTGAAATGCTTCTTACGAAGCCACTCCTTCGTTGCCCGGGCGGTGTGTTTGGGATCATTGTCATGCTGAAAGACCCAGCCACGTTTCATCTTCAATGCCCTTGCTGATGGAAGGAGGGTTTCACTCAAAATCTACGATACATGGCCCCATTCATTCTTTCCTTTACACGGATCAGTCGTCCTGGTCCCTTTGCAGAAAAACAGCCCCAAAGCATGATGTTTCCAACCCCATGCTTCACAGTAGGTATAGTGTTCTTTGGATGCAACTCAGCATTCTTTGTCCTCCAAACATGACGAGTTGAGTTTTTACCAAAAAATTTATATTTTGGTTTCATCTGACCATATGACATTCTCCCAATCCTCTTCTGGATCATCCAAATGCACTTCAGACGGGCCTGGACATGTACTGGCTTAAGCAGGGGGACACGTCTCGCACTGCAGGATTTGAGTCCCTAGCGGCGTAGTGTGTTACTGATGGTAGGCTTTGTTACTTTGGTCCCAGCTCTCTGCAGGTCATTCACTAGGTCCCCCGTGTGGTTCTGGGATTTTTGCTCACCGTTCTTGTGATCATTTTGACCCCACGGGGTGAGATCTTGCGTGGAGCCCCAGATCGAGGGAGATTATCAGTGGTCTTGTATGTCTTCCATTTCCTAATAATTGCTCCCACAGTTGATTTCTTCAAACCAAGCTGCTTACCTATTGCAGATTCAGTCTTCCCAGCCTGGTGCAGATCTACAATTTTGTTTTTGGTGTCCTTTGACAGCTCTTTGGTCTTGGCCATTGTGGAGTTTGGAGTGTGACTGTTTGAGGTTGTGGACAGGTGTCTTTTATACTGATAACAAGTTCAAACAGGTGCCATTAATACAGGTAACGAGTGGAGGACAGAGGAGCCTCTTAAATAAGAAGTTACAGGTCTGTGAGAGCCAGAAATCTTGCTTGTTTGTAGGTGACCAAATACTTACTTTCCACCATAATTTGCAAATAAATTCATTAAAAATCCTACAATGGGATTTTCTGGATTTTTTTTTCTCAATTTGTCTGTCATTGTTGACGTGTACCTATGATGAAAATTACAGGCCTCTCTCATCTTTTTAAGTGGGAGAACTTGAACAATTGGTGGCTGACTAAATACTTTTTTTCCCCACTGTATATTTTTGTCTCATCAGACCACAGAATCTTCTGTTTTATGATCTCAGAGTCTTTCACGTGCCTTTTTGCAAACTCCAGGCATACTGTCATGTGCCTGGCCACTCTCCCATAAAGCCCAGATTAGTGAAGTGCTGTAGAGACTGTTGTCCTTCTGGCATCTCAGCAAACTCTGTAGTTCTGTCAGAGTGGTAATTGGTTTCTTGGTCACCTCTTTGACCAAGGTCCTTCTTGCCCCGTTGTTCAGTTTGGTCAGACGGCCAGCTCTAGGCACAGTCTGGGTAGTTCAATATTTTTATCCCAATGATGGAGACCACTGTGCTCTTGGAAACTTTGAACACTCTAGAAATTGTTTCATACCCTTCCCCACATATATGGCTAATCACAAATCTCGGCGATCTACGGACAGTTCCTGGGACTTCATGGTAAAGTTTCTGCTCTGACATGCACTGTCATCTGTGGGACCTTATATAGACAGGTGTGTTTCTTTCTAAATCATGTCCAAACAATTGAATTAGCCACAGGTGGACTCCAATCAAGTTGTAGTGACGTCTCAAGGATGAACAAAGGAAATTGTCATAGCAAAGGGGTGTGAATACTTATGTAAAGGAGATATTTCTGTATTTCATTTTCAATAATTTTGCAAAGATTTCTTAAAACATGTTTTCACTTTGTCATGATAGATGGGTGAGAAAAAATAAATAATGAATCCATTTTGAATTCAGGCTGTAACACAACAAAATGTGGAATTGGTCAGGGGTGTGAATAATTTCTGAAGGCACTATAAGTTAGAATGATTCCTCTGGGAAGCCAAGCAGACACAATGCTTCCTGGAACTACATCCCAGTAACTACGCTATTTCTAAACGCTATGCCTTATTTTGAAACATCAATTTGAAAATATCATGTTGTTTTAAAAGAGATATGTTAAACATGATTGTTATAGTTTAACAGGTCACACTTTGTTTGAGTACTTTGAAGCTATGGGAGACTTCAACTAATTATTATTAAGTAACTGGTTCCACAGCCTTATTTTGTTTACTCAAAGTGTTACCTGACTTTAAAAAATATAATAGTATTGGCCTAAACTTAGCTCCAACTTGAGGAAAACGTAGGCAAAAATTCAGTCAACTTAAAATGCTGTGTTTGTTCAAATTGTCTCATATGTTCATTCAACTAGAAACTATTATTTGGGCATCTTACCTAATAAAAGGCAGTGGAACTAGTCACACACACACAGTGCTTTTAACATACAATGTTTTCAACTTACATATTTGACACACATTGTGCATGTTCATTCATAGAGTAATTCATATTCAACATGTCCTCACCTGGGATTTGAACTCACAACGTCTTGGTTCACGGCATTCCAATCTTCCTGCTACACCATCATGTCTGTGTCAATAACTGAATTCACCTTTACTGCTACACTTCGCACTTCAAAGTAAATCTCAGCTCTTTTAAAAGTACACTCAAGAAAACGATTTTATTTACCTTAGTGATTAAGGAGTAACATTAAAACCGAATAATATGCCCCACCAACATTAGACAACTATACAGAAAAACCTAAGATTGCTGAAATAATTCGTTATTTCGATGATGAGAGAATAGTCAGATTAACTGATAATTGAAACAGACATGGTGGTGTAGCAGGAAGCTCGGAATGCCATGAACCAAGAGGTTGTGAGTTCAAATCCCACGTGAAGACATGTTGAATAATAATGACTGTATAAATGAACATGCACAATGTAATCATGTATAGCAACTTGTCAAATATGTAATTTGAAAACATTGTATGTGAAAAGCACTGTGTGTGTAATCAGTTGCACAGACATTTTTTGAGTTAAGGTGTCCAAATAATAATTTATAGTTGAATAAACATATGAGATAAGTTGAGCAAACACATCATTTTTGTATTGACTGAATTTTTGCCAACGTTTTCTCAAGTTGGAGCTAAGTTTGGGCCAACTATGTTTTTTTAGTTCAGGTAACACTTGGACCAAAAAGTTGAGTAAACAAAAAAAAAGGCTGTGGAACCAGTTACTTAATAAGTAGTTGAACAGCTAGATATTTTTTTACAGTGATGGAAATATGTAAGATCATAGGGAAGAAAGACTCAGTTATACAGCACACTTCTTTCAGGGTATATATTTAAGAGAGCAATTAGTTTCCTGTTTTGTTTGTACTTATTTTATTGTTCCGGATTACAATGACTACGACAATCTGGGGCCAGATTTACCAAGTGTCTGCACCTGTTATATTCCAGATGAAATAAAAGATCAATGTTGTTTTCCGTTCCGTCTGGAAAATATAAAGTTCAATTTCTGCAATAATCCAAATTCTTAGTAAGTAATGCGGAAAGTGTTTTTCTTCGGCCCTTGCCAGTGCCTAAATTATCTGAAAACAATGGGATGAATAAATACTCAGTAACTGTGTGAAATATCCCTCAGTGTTCTGCTCTCAATGCCATATCCAGTAGAGATCTATAAGAATGCCAGTAGACCTCACATTGTGTTCCTCTGTAGCTCAGCTGGTAGAGCACGGCGCTTGTAACGCCAAGGTAGTGGGTTCGATCCCCGGGACCACCCATACACAAAAAAAATGTATGCACGCATGACTGTAAGTCACTTTGGATAAAAGCGTCTGCAAAATGGCTTATTATTTAAATACCATGAATGTCAACGCTTGTAATTATGTTTTTTACCTGAACAGTTTAGAAAGATATCAGTGCAGACAGTATTTACCTGGTTACTACATGATGAACAGGCAATTCAAATGTCCTCTGCCACACCCACTGTTGCTTTCCCTGGTATGGAACATTTGTCTTACTGTGCAAACTGAAGCCCCCATCTGTCCAGTGCAATACAATTACTATTGTTCCACATATTTGCAAATAGTATTTCCCACAACCAGTCAGACTAGTTAGATGTGACTTATTGAAGCCTTTCCCTGTGACACAAAACAGGTGGCGATGCAAATAGTCTAGGTAGCCATGATTAGCTGTCCAGGAGTCTTATGGCTTGGGGGTAGAAGCTGTTAAGAAGCCCTTTGGACCTAGACTTGGCGCTCCGGTACCGCTTGCCGTGCGGTAGCAGAGAGAACAGTCTATGACTTGGGTGGCTGGAGTCTTTGACAATTTTTAGGTCCTTCCTCTGACACCGCCTGGTATTGAGGTCCTGGATGGCAGGAAGCTTGGCCCCAGTGATGTACTGGGCCGTACGCACTACCCCCTGTAGTGCCTTGCGGTCGGAGGCTGAGCAGTTGCTATACCAGGCAGTGATGCAACCAGTCAGGATGCTCTCGATGCTGCAGCTGTAGAACTTTTTGAGGATCTGAGGACCCATGCCAAATCTTTTCAGTCTCGTGACGGAGAATAGGCTTTGTCGTGCCCTCTTCACGACTGTCTTGTTGTGTTTGGACCATGATAGTTTGTTGGTGATGTGGACACCAAGGAACTTGAAGCTCTCAACCTGTTCCACTACAGCCCCGTCGATGATAATGGGGGTGTGCTCAGTCCTATTTTGTTCCCCCCTGTAGTCCACAATCATCTCCTTTGTCTTGATCACGTTGAGGGAGAGGTTGTTATCTTGGCACCGCACGGCCAGGTCTCTTTTTAGTAAAAACTGTGTTAAATTGAAAATAGTTACATTATGTTGAATTAAGGGTGTTCCTGTTCTGTTTTTCCATCCAGAATTCAAGCAGCTCCTGCAGCTGTGACTCCGACTAGAGCCTTGCAGTCAGAGGGACATGGCTCTGTGCAGTCAACTTTCCTCTTATCAGCCCCAAGAGACATTCACTAGTAATGTCAGTGAATAGTGAATATTGTCTGATTAAAATATTGCATGTGGTTTATTTTATGTAGAATAATTAAATTATTCCCAGAGGAGAACATCTCATTTCTTGTTGTATGCCAAAATTATTAAAATAACTGTCCAATTATGTTTTTTATATTTCAGTTATTGTTGGCCTGGGGGAATGCTCATTTGTTTATGGGTATTTGTTTATCCAAGCCGGTCTATAGTTTGAACCCTGCCTAGTTTCGTCATAAAGTCAAGCATGCCTAAACAGTGATTTGTAGTAACCTCAAATCTAATTTGGTGCATGTATATCTTTTCCCAGTAGATGGCAGTGTAGTCAAACTCAACTTTTAAACGCATCAAGAGTTTATTTGATGGTGCATACGCCCCCCAATGACGCTTACGAAAGTAACCAATCAGGAATAGACTGCTGCCTGCGATACAGGAAATACAGGAAGAACTGTACGTAAACTTGAACCTGTGCTTGAAGCAAGCTGTGTGCCTTTCAAGCTACTCAGAGAAGAAAAAATACACAATGTCAATAACTATTTTGAATTCTACGCACAGGTAGGCCTACGGCTGCAAAAGTTGATTTAAATTAATGTTTAGTTGTGCATGTAGTTTGAGTTTAACGTTAGCTGGCTAGCTTTAGGTGTGGGGTTGCCAGAAGATACCGACACTACCGTTACGCTTGTTAACACTGAACTGCACTGGGGTCAGGACGCAAACATGGTTATATAAAGACAAGATGTAGCAATAATGTGTATAAACCTGGATGACTGACAGGGGGCTCTGTATTGAAGCCACTACGCAGCCATCTTGATACTCCTCCTCAATTGTAAAACATATTTTGGAAGCTATAGAAATGCATTTATTAATGTCTACATTCGTTTTTGACATGTTTATTCAATTAGATGCCTTAATGCATACTTTGAAATTATTATGTGAGCCTAAAAGTATATATTTTTTAAGGACTAATGTTACTGCATAGGAATATAGGCAATTTACTCAGAATGTCAACCATGCACTGCCCTGATGTGTGCTGCAACAAAAATACTTAAATGCATGTAATTTTGTCCCTGAAACATTAATTGAAATACTGTAGAATTCAATTCATTCTAATGGAGGACTGCTTCTATTAGGGAGTGCCAATATGGTCGACCGTGGCTTCAAAGCCTCTCAAAGGCCAATATATAGAATCAGCAATCCAGGGTTTATATACGTCTATGATTTTTAACATTCAAAGCAACTGGGAAATGTCCATGGCAGGCATTGTTGTCACCTTGGCTTGCTACATAACGTGTGAGTGATAGGAAGCATGAGCACCACCACCAACTAGCCTACACCACTGCACGCACACCCGTCGTTACTATGACAACTAGCGTAGACATGCCAGCAAATGACTGTTGTCTGAACACACACACATCCTATTTGTTCACTTGTAACTTGCTGACTGCGGTTACTACATGCCACGCCTACTATGCTGCGCCCACTACGCCTCACTTACTACATGCTGCGCCCACTGCCATTGAGGCTGCTATCGCTGTCTCTGGCCCATACTCCAGCACAGTCGGTGGCGGAAATGCACCAACGTTGGATGCCAACCAGGACTCGACATTAAGGCTGGTCCGGAGCAAGTAAAAAAAATAGTTGGACAACCAGAATCTACATTTCAGTTGTCCGAATGGACAAGTAAAATAATCACAATATCAAACAATTACTCTGATCAGGCAGCTGTGCTGCCGCAGCACACAGCAGGGCAGTGCATGGTTGACATTCTGAGTAAATTGCCTGTATTCCTATTTTCTATAACCTATTTCAATAAATATGTTACCTCCTGTAGCTCAGTTGGTAGAGCATGGCGCTTGCAATACCAGGGTTGTGGGTTCGATTCCCACGGGGGGCCAGTATGAAAAATAAATAAAAAATGTATGCACTCACTAACTGTAAGTCGCTCTGGATAAGAGCGTCTGCTAAATGACAAAAAAGAAGAAGTACATTTACACAAAGCAAGAGAACAATGTAGACAGAGCTAAGAGTCTCACCAAAGCAGCGCAAAATATCCGGTCAGAATATATATATTTTTTCTCTCTCTCGAATTTCGGAGGATCTGGGCCAATAGCCAAAGTCTATTTTTATAGCGGACACTCCGGTGTCTTATTGTTGTCATTTTGCCACAACTTTGGAAGTATGCTTGGGGTCATTGTCTATTTGGAAGACGCATTTGCGACCAAGCTTTAACTTCCTGACTGATGTCTTGAGATGTTGCTTCAATATAACCACATAATTTTCCTTCCTCATGATGCCATCTATTTTGTGAAGTGCACCAGTCCCTCCTGCAGCAAAGCACCCCCACAGCATGATGCTGCCACCCCCGTGCTTCACGGTTGGGATGGTGTTCTTCGGCTTGCAAGCATCCCCGTTTTTCCTCCAAACATAATGATGGTCATTATGGCCAAACAGTTCTATTTTTGTTTCATTAGACCAGAGGACATTTCTCCAAAAACTCAGATCTTTGTCTCCATGTGCAGTTGCAAACCGTAGTCTGGCTTTTTTATGGCGGTTTTGGAGCAGTGGCTTCTTCCTTGCTGAGCGGCCTTTCAGGATATGTCGATATAGGACTTGTTTTACTGTGGATATAGATACTTTTGTACCTGTTTACTCCAGCATCTTCACAAGGTCCTTTGCTGTTGTTCTGGGATTGATTTGCACTTTTCGCACCAAAGTACGTTCATCTCTAGGAGACAGAACGAGTCTCCTTCCTGAGTGGTATGACAGCTGCGTGGTCCCATGGTGTTTATACTTGCATACTATTGTTTGTACAGATGAACGTGGTACCTTCAGGCATTTGGAAGTTGCTCCCAAGGATGAACCAGACTTGTGGAGGTCTACAATTTTTTTCTGAGGTCTTGGCTGATTTCTTTTGATTTTCCCATGATGTCAAGTAAAGAGGCACTGAGTTTGAAGGTAGGCCTTGAAATACATCCACAGGTACACCTCCAATTGACTCAAATTATGTAAATTAGCCCATCAGAAGCTTCTAAAGCCATGACATCATTTTCTAGAATTTTCAAAGCTGTTTAAAGGCACAGTCAACTTACTGTATGTAATCTTCTGACCCACTGGAATTGTGATACAGTGAATAATAAGTGAAATAATCTGTCTGTAAACAATTGTTGGAAAAATTACTTGTGTTATGCACAAAGTAGATGTCCTAACCGACTTGCCAAAACGATAGTTTGTTAACAATTTGTGGAGTGGTTGAAAAACGAGTTTTAATGACTCCAACCTAAGTGTATGTAAACTTCCGACTTCAACTGTAGTAGCTAATAATAAGAAAGGAGGATGAGGAAAAAATGTGAATCAGTTTATAATTATCCTGTTCTGAGGACAGCAGAGTTGCTCTGCAGCCCATGATGATGCACAGCCAGCGAGGCTCTTTTGACTATGTCACTGGCTCCATCTGCATGCTTTGGCACACACAGGTAGTCAGATAGCTTAGCCATAGCCGCGGGAAGTAGGGGTGCTGAGGGTGCTGCAGCACCCCATGAAAAATCAGAATAAAAATAATAATATTAATAATAAAAAAGTATTATTTATTTATTTATATATATATATATATATATATATATATATATATATACACACTACCAGTCAAAAGTTTGGACACACCTACTCATTAAAGGGTTTTTCTTTATTTTTACTATTTTTTACATTGTAGAATAATATTGAAGACATCAAAACTATGAAATAACACATATGGAATCATGTAGTAACCAAAAAAGTGTTAAACAAATCCAAATATATTTTATATTTGAGGTTCTTCAAATAGCCACCTTTTGCCCTGATGACAGCTTTGCAGTGCATCTCCTCCTGATGGACTGCACCAGATTTGCCAGTTCTTGCTGTGAGATGTTACCCCATTCTTCCACCAAGGCACCTGCAAGTTCCCAGACATTTCTGGGGGGAATGGCCCTAGCCCTCACCCTCCGATCCAACAGGTCTCAGACGTGCTCAGTGGGATTGAGATCCGGGCTCTTCGCTGGCCATGGCAGAACACTGACATTCCTGTCTTGCAGGAAATCATGCACAGAACGAGCAGTATGGCTGGTGGCATTGTCATGCTGGAGGGTCATGTCAGGATGAGCCTGCAGGAAGGGTACCACATGAGGGAGGAGGATGTCTTGCCTGTAACGCACAGCGTTGAGATTGCCTGCAATGACAACAAGCTCAGTCCGATGATGCTGTGACACACCGCCCCAGACCATGACGGACCCTCCACCTCCAAATCAATCCCGCTGCAGAGTACAGGCCTCGGTGTAACGCTCATTCCTTCGATGATAAACGCGAATCCAACCATCACCCCTGGTGAGACAAAACCGCGACACATCAGTGAAGAGCACTTTTTGCTAGTCCTGTCTGGTCCTGCAACGGTGGGTTTGTGCCCATAGGCGACGTTGTTGCCTGTGATGTCTGGTGAGGACCTGCCTTACAACAGGCCTACAAGCCCTCAGTCCAGCCTCGCTCAGCCTATTGCGGACAGTCTGACCACTGATGGAGGGATTGTGCGTTCCTGGTGTAACTCGGGCAGTTGTTGTTGCCATCCTGTACTTGTCCCGCAGGTGTGATGTTCGGATGTACCGATCCTGTGCAGGTGTTGTTACACATGGTCTGCCACTGCGAGGACAATCAGCTGTCCGTCCTGTCTCCCTTTAGTGCTGTCTTAGGCGTCTCACAGTACGGACATAGCAATTTATTGCCCTGGCCACATCTGCAGTCCTCATGCCTCTTTGCAGCATGCCTAAGGCACGTTCACGCAGATGAGCAGGGACCCTGGGCATCTTTCTTTTAGTGTTTCTCAGAGTCAGTAGAAAGGCCTCTTTTAGTGTCCTAAGTTTTCATAACTGTGACCTTAATTGCCTACCGTCTGTAAGCTGTTAGTGTCTTAACGACTGTTCCATAGGTGCATGTTCATTAATTGTTTATGGTTCTTAGGTCCCTCTGCAGATTGCAAAGAATTCGAGGACAAATGGTAAGGACTTAAAATTCTTCTGTAAGACAGTTAGCTCCCTCTGTGGAGGGAGTATTACCACACACACACACATATACAGTGGGGAGAACAAGTATTTGATACACTGCCGATTTTGCAGGTTTTCCTACTTACAAAGCATGTAGAGGTCTGTAATTTTTATCATAGGTACACTTCAAAAATCCAGAAAATCACATTGTATGATTTTTAAATAATTAATTTGCATTTTATTGCATGACATAAGTATTTGATCACCTACCAACCAGTAAGAATTCCGGCTCTCACAGACCTGTTAGTTTTTCTTTAAGAAGCCCTCCTGTTCTCCACTCATTACCTGTATTAACTGCACCTGTTTGAACTCGTTACCTGTATAAAAGACACCTGTCCACACACTCAATCAAACAGACTCCAACCTCTCCACAATGGCCAAGACCAGAGAGCTGTGTAAGGACATCAGGGATACAATTGTAGACCTGCACAAGGCTGGGATGGGCTACAGGACAATAGGCAAGCAGCTTGGTGAGAAGGCAACAACTGTTGGCGCAATTATTAGAAAATGGAAGAAGTTCAAGATGACGGTCAATCACCCTCGGTCTGGGGCTCCATGCAATGATCATGAGGAAGGTGAGGGATCAGCCCAGAACTACACGGCAGGACCTGGTCAATGACCTGAAGAGAGCTGGGACCACAGTCTCAAAGAAAACCATTAGTAACACACTACGTCGTCATGGATTAAAATCCTGCAGCGCACGCAAGGTCCCCCTGCTCAAGCCAGCGCATGTCCAGACCCGTCTGAAGTTTGCCAATGACCATCTGGATGATCCAGAGGATGAATGGGAGAAGGTCATGTGGTCTGATGAGACAAAAATAGAGCTTTTTGGTCTAAACTCCACTCGCCGTGTTTGGAGGAAGAAGAAGGATGAGTACAACCCCAAGAACACCATCCCAACCGTGAAGCATGGAGGTGGAAACATCATTCTTTGGGGATGCTTTTCTGCAAAGGGGACAGGACGACTGCACCGTATTGAGGGGAGGATGGATGGGGCCATGTATCGCAAGATCTTGGCCAACAACGTCCTTCCCTCAGTAAGAGCATTGAAAATGGGTCGTGGCTGGGTCTTCCAGCATGACAATGACCCGAAACACACAGCCAGGGCAACTAAGGAGTGGCTCCGTAAGAAGCATCTCAAGGTCCTGGAGTGGCCTAGCCAGTCTCCAGACCTGAACCCAATAGAAAATCTTTGGAGGGAGCTGAAAGTCCGTATTGCCCAGCGACAGCCCCGAAACCTGAAGGATCTGGAGAAGGTCTGTATGGAGGAGTGGACCAGAATCCCTGCTGCAGTGTGTGCAAACCTGGTCAAGACCTACAGGAAACGTATGATCTCTGTAATTGCAAACAAAGGTTTCTGTACCAAATATTAAGTTCTGCTTTTCTGATGTATCAAATACTTATGTCATACAATAAAATGCAAATTAATTACTTAAAAATTATACAATGTGATTTTCTGGATTTTTGTTTTAGATTCCGTCACTCACAGTTGAAGTGTACCTATGATAAAAATTACAGACCTCTACATGCTTTGTAAGTAGGAAAACCTGCAAAATCGTCAGTGTATCAAATATTTGTTCTCCCTACTGTATATGTATGTATATATGTGTGTGTATATATATAAAAATATATATATATGTGTGTGTGTGTGTGTGTGTGTGGTAATACTCCCTCCACAGACATATACACGTTAAGCTATAGCTACATAGCTAGGTAACAGCACCACTTTATTGTATAGAATAGAAATCCTCTTCCTTTGGTTCAGGAGTTTTCAAGTCAAACCTGTCATGCTCGTCCTACTGCTATACCTAAATGTATTTGCTTGTGTTACATTGCCTTTTTTCTGTGTGTGTGTGTGTGTTTGGGGGCAGATGACGAGCCAGGCGGGAGCCGAGATACTGGTGGAGAAAGTGGGGAATGCTGGGGTGATCACCCTGAACCGCCCCAAAGCCCTGAACGCCCTCAACATGAACATGATACGACTCATGTACCCCCAGCTCAAGGTGAGCAATAGTTAGTTAACACTGACTAGGCTACCTGTCACTGGGACAGGGGGCAAGGACAGGCAACCATATCAATCCTGCTGCAAACAACAGCAGTGATCTGTAGGAGTAGTTCATTAAATGTGGCAAATGTTTTGCTAAATCGCTTACGGTTAAGGCCTCTAGCCACAGAAGGTAAATGGGCGAGTTAGTGTTACATTACAAATCTCAAATGTTTCAAAACCTGTTTTAACCCTTTACACTTGTGGGAATTGGCCTATATGGATAGGGATCAATTGAAGAGTTTCTTAGAGAATAAATATGAAAAGCATATGCATAACCATGGTAGCAATTGAAAAGGAACTGTTTGGAGATAATGTGAAAATTATTAGACCAAAGGTGAGTACACAACAGTTAACCTGACACAAGAATGAATCCGAACATTACACTGTTGATTTTATGTGCATTTTACATTTACTGTACTTTTCGCCGCATTTGTTGATAACGAAATCAGAAAATACTCTGGATACATTCAGTAACATGATAAGAATATTCCTGTAAAATGTGGGATAGGTGCAACGGTATTTATTATAATCCTCAATGTTTCATCTTTCAAAATACATTTTCCTCACTTAGGCAACAAAACATGTGCAAAGGTTGCCCAATTTCTGGGAGGGATGGGGGCTCAAGTTCAGATCGGCTGTCAGTCAAAACCCAGAGCTCTGACGTCATGTATAGGATGTTACTGTACAGCCACTCCGTTCCAATTTAGGCGCTTATTAGTGCCCAAATCTGCTATTTTTAACCCGTATACGGGTACGAGTGTAAAGGGCTAATGGCAATGGAAAGTGGAACGTGGAAATGCTTGTCAGAATTGACTTGATCCACATAATGTACTCAAACTGTTTTGAATCTACTGCATGTTTCATTGTAGAAATGGGAGACGGACAAGGAGACTGATATTGTTATTATCAAAGGAGCCGGTGGGAAAGCCTTCTGTGCTGGTGGAGACATCAGAGGTAAATAACAGACTGTCGAGAGTACACACACATACTCAGACAGTATCTTGATTTGTACTGAATAGGTCCTCCTCTTCGTTTTCAAAAGTGTCTTATCTCTGTGCTGTACTGAGTGCATTTTGTGATGTCATTTCCTCCTAGCTGTGACTGAAGCGGGGAAGGTAGGAGATCCCCTTGCTAAGAACTTCTTCCGTGAAGAATACATCCTGAACAATACTATTGGTACGTGTCCCAATCTCGCCTCTTCCATGATTCTGCTAGAGGGGAAACATTTTAGAACAAACAATATGCCTGTGTATTACAAAATGTTTGGTTTTCATTATGAATCTACAAGGACAGACCATTCTGTACATCCATGTTCTCTGATGAGACCAGCTATGTTTAGTATCTTGGGAGCGCTAGTTTCCCTCTATTTTGACTTACATTTTATTTGATCTTTTAAGGAACATATCAGAAACCATATGTGGCCCTTATTGATGGGATAACAATGGGAGGGGTGAGTATCTTAAAAAAATTATCAGTTTTGGTAAGTAATTTTTGGCCCAGACCACCAAGCATTCAGATAGATGACATTGCAAGTTATTGCTGTGGTGCACGTTTTCACCACAAGATGGCGACATGAGAGGGCATGATTAGCATTATTTCCTGGGATCAGAGGGGCAGAGATGTATTGTGGTCCTGGCGGTCATTCTGTCACTGCAGCTTGTCTCGGTAATCTCTCTTGGAGGGAAAAAAGGATGGAGCAAAATAAAAACATAGGGGTAGGAGGAGAGGGCCTCTCAACCCAAATATGGTTTGGCAAAACCCAACTTAATGGCAAATAGGTAGCCGGTTGGGTCCCAAACTATAACGGGTATTTGAATATGCTGTCATTTCATGAATATCATGTCCCTTTTTGTGTGCCAAAAAAAAAAAAAAAGAGAATGCTAAGCCTTTGAGTCATCGCCAGTGACCCAGTTTCAGGTTTATTTGAAATGACAATGCACCACAAACAAGGACTGATTTTGCCTTTGTCGGAAAACACTTGTACTGTGCGTGCATTAGACTACCATCCACAGCAGTATTAAATTGCTTTAATTTGATAAATTATGGGCGTGAGGTGGAAGAAATACTGATGGATTTTTGTTGTTTTGATGTAGCGGCCCTCAATCTATCAAGGGAGTACTCGTGTATTTCACAAGTGCTTGTATTTCATTCACTTCAAATAAAACTTGACTCTCAGGTTTGATCATAGCTAAACTGTATACAACTAATTTACATGAAGCGCTCTAGAGCAGGGATCATCAACTAGATTCAGCCGTGGGACGATTGTATTTTTAGCGCATGATCAGGGGGCCAGAACATAATTACAAATCAGACTGCAAATTGACCGCAAGAAGCCCAAACAATATAATATTTGACTAAAACATAATCATTTCAAACCTTGCTTACATTTGTATACTATCACATACGTCTCTTTATTATGCGTGGGAATAATTTGGAACCCATTTCCAAAATTAAAATCACTTTGAGCTGATTTGCTGGTGTTTTTACAGTATTTTATGTCCCCCAAAAATAATAGATATTATTACTATACATTTTTTTGCTCAGAAAACTTGGGAGGCCAAATAAAATCACCCATGGGCCGCCAGTTGCTCTAGAGTATAATTTGTCCCTATAAATTCACATCACCCTTGTGTGTTGCTGCATGAGGGAGATGTGAGCCATATTGGTTGCAGAACATGGGGGAGTTCTCATAGACCGCCAACAAAAAAAGCTTCCATTTACATGTTGCTTATGAGTGCATTTCACACTATTTTGGGATTATAATTTGATTTTAAGGCTCGTATGAATGTCCTGCTAAATATAAGCTTTGTGTCATCATCGCAAATCAACTGCATTATACTTAAACTTCAACCAGCAAAATGGCTCTGGCTAGCTTTGTTACAGCCTATGTCAATGAGCGTCAACATTCTAGCTAACAACTGCTGCATCCATAATAGGTATTTTGCAATGATCACAACCAAATATAGTCTTAGCGACTGTTCAAGCAATAATATTAAGGGTAAGAGAACCCCAAAAAAGTGTTTTTGTTTAGAAGTAATACCTATGTAAATCTAGGCTATGTTTCTGTACTTAAAAGGGGCATATGGCCGGAGATTAATCTTTCATTTGCAAGTGGTAATACACAGACCACCCTGCAGGTGGCAGTCATATGCTTTACATCCTGTAGTCCTGACCAGCTCCCTTTATTGGGAATTAAAACCTAGCTGGCCTCTCATTGGTCGGGATGAGAAGTGGCATAGACCAGAGCATGTTGCTGCCACTGTTGTTTTGTTTTTTTCATCATCCTGTTAGACTTGCTTGGAATGGGAATTGATACCGTGTTGTCCTGCAGTTTTCTAGAGGAGGAGAGACACTAGCTAGAATTACACACACAGTAGTCATCCTGAGCTGATGCCTAAGGCAGTCAATACAATCATGAAAGCATGATGGGAATGTGATGAAAAAAAGGTATTTCTGACATTAGAGTACAAGCCAACCCATCTTTTTTTATATGAGTAGATCGTTTTTGGATACAAATAAATGGAATGGAGCTAAGCACAGGCAAGCGGAAAACCTGGTTCAGTCTGCTTTCCACCAGACACTGGGAGATTAATTCACCTTTCAGCCGGACAATAACTTGAAACATACGGCCAAATATACACTGAAGTTGCTTACTAAGACGACATTGAATTTTCCTGAGTGGCCTAGTTACAGTTTTGACTTAAATCTATAGCAAGACTTGAAAATGTATGTCTAGCAATGATCAACAACCAACTTGACAGAGCTTGAATAATTTAAAATAGAATAATGTGCAAATATTGTACAATCCAGGTGTGCAAAGCTCTTACAGACTTACCCAGAAAGACTCAGCTGCCAAAGGTGATTCTAACATGTATTGACTGGTGGGTTTGAATACTTATGTAAATGAAATATTTCTGTATTTCATTTTCAAGAAATTTGCAAAAACTTCTAAAAACAACATGTTTTCACTGTCGTCATGGGGTATTGTGTATACATGGGTGAGAGAAAAAAATCTATTGAATCCATTTTGAATTCAGGCTGTAACATAACAAAATGTGGAATAAGTCAAGGGCTATGAAGACTTTCTGAAAGCACTGTATGCCAACTTTGATCAATTATTTCTCAATTATGCTTTTACATACAAATGTCAAATACATGTCAACAATCCTTCCTCCAGGGACCATTCTATGGATTACATTTCATGAAATCCCCCAAAATCAAGGTTGTCTTTTGTCATGATTTTGTGAGGAATCACTCTGTATGTCTTAATATTGTTAGATTTCATGCCCTTAACCCTTGCTTTTACCACTTGTTTGATGTGCTTGCCTGCAATGTTCACCCAGCAATATCTACATAGGCTTTTTCTCAATTGGATTTGCTCAACTCCTGCATCCTCTCTTGCCTACTTTTCAAAGGTAATCGAGAAGGGGCGGCGAGGAGAGGGACGTGGGTGAAAAAATGCATTTGGAATTAGCATGGAATTAGGTTCTCCTTCTCCACTCGCCCGTCATCAGGCAAATGACGTTTACAGGGGTGTATCCCAAAATAAATGTGTAAAGTGATAAAAACAAATTAAGTTTGTTGTTCAAGACATTTTATAGATAAAATGATGCCTTTTTTTTTTTTTTTTACGTGTGCATGCTTTTCTCCTCCGACAAAACAAAAGCTGATTCAAAGGGGGTGTGGCAGATTTCAAAACTCTTCCGCAAAGGACTCCGATAGGATACACATTACTATCCCTGATGAAAGGTGGCTATCAAGGAAAGGAGGACACTCTTACATTCGCATTTACTTCTCCTCGACCACTTAACTGTTTCCGGGTCACGGAGGAGAGAGGATGGAGGAGAGGGGCTGGAGGACAGACTTTTGTCCAAATGAGAATAGGCCATAGAGTCAAAAGAGTAGAGGAAGCAAAACATTTAAATGGAATTGAGCCTTTGATGTTGCAGCAACATGCATTGTCTTCTGTTGATGATGATAATGCACTGATGTAGTCTCAGGTTGATGATCCGCTACTGCATGTGACAATTGATCTTAGCTGACGCTCTGAATTGGATAGATAAAGCGTGATATTTTTGGCCTTGAACTGCTTGATTTACTACGTCTGCATGATTTTTCAGCAGTTCTCTGGACATTTGTTCATTCTAATTTTTATTAGGATGTGGAGGGACTGCTGGTGGCTGCCAGACATTGTAGTCTATCAAATCAGGCATCATAGACGGCATTCTTCCCAGACCACCAGACGCTTTTTCTGGGACGGATCGCATCCGGATGTTTGATGAATTACATTTACATTTACATTTTAGTCATTTAGCAGACGCTCTTATCCAGAGCGACTTACAGTTAGTAATCTGTTAGTGAGGTCAAAAACAGTTCCCACTACTGGGTCATAGTCATTAGGGCACGCAACTGAAAATGTAAAGGAGCATTTCTTACTGGACAAGTCCATGTAGTCCTATGTGTTTCATAATGAACGCAACCCACTTGCAGTGATATGGCTGTGTCTGATTAGGGTGAGGCTGCAGAATGAGGACTTGATAAAAATCCATGCAAACAACTACCCCCCTCTATCGCTGCCTCAGATAGAGTCCTTTATCAGGACCTTCCTATCAGCGTTAGTAAAGTAGCATGTAGAGGGACTTACGTAAGTGTGACGTTTTCGTTGCTTTCTGTGTCAAAGGGGATCCTTTACTGTATTCAGTTACTTAGCACTGATGCCGTGTTAGCCCCAGGCTAGTTTTCCTTGTGATGCGAACAGTGATGTATAGGCTTACTGGCATGTGTGCGAAGGTGGTGTGGTGACGAATACCAGATGATATAATACCATGGCATAATGAATGCCCAGCTCAGTCCAGAGGGTAATATCTTAGTGACGTTCTAGCTAGATCATCCTAATTCCTTATCCTGTATCTCCTGTCTATTATGGAAACAAAGGATGTACAGCTACGGGAAAGACTACATCAGGCTGACATTTTAGTCATTTATCAGACGCTCGTATCCAGAGCTACTTACAGTTAGTGCATTCATCTTAAGATGGCTAGGTGGGACAACCACATATCACAGTCATAGTAAGTACATTTTCCCTCAATAATGTAGCTATCAGCAAAGTCGGAGCTAGTAAGAAAAAAAAGATGACGATGTCATGATGACGCATCATGTAACGGTACTCAAATATCTCCCTTGAATAGAATATTGTACGTATAGATAGATATACCGTATAGAATACTGCATGTGAGTGGAATGCAATACAATGCATACACAAAGCTTCACTAGGGATTGAGTTGCTCTGCACAATCAAGCACAGATCTTTTGATAATCTTATTAACAACCCTCTGCCAAGCATGACTTTGTAGTCTGAAGGGTGAGAGGGGGGATTGAGTCATCCTGATAGGTCAGACGAGAACACGTTCACACCACACACACAAACTCTTAATCCAAAGCCAGTCACACTATGAAAGCCACTATGAAATCTATGCCTTACATTGAAACAGCAAGGCACAATAATGACTGGTAGAGTGCACTCAGCTCCCACTCGAGAGTGCGGTACATTTCCATATTTATTGGAAGGCTCTAATATTGTGGGAAGACCACAAGACTACTTGGAGTAATGGCTGCTCATTGATTGAGATTTGGCCCTGGTTAGTTGTGTGTGTAATCTTTATCAACCTCCCGGAGAAAAGCCTTCCTGTTCGCTAATGTCTCTGTAATGCTATCTGTGTGTTTCATATAGGGAGAGTCGACTCTAACAGAGACCCTTACTTTCTCCTCAGGGTATTTCCTTTCATTTTCATTTAGACTCCTGTTGAAAAGAAAAGGAAATGCTTAACCTTGTTTGAGTCATAGTTAGATTAGCCTACCCCTCTCTCCTGCATTAATCAGATAATGGGATGTTATTGCACGCAAAGAACAGAGGATTGTAATGAACTATTGTCAAATCCTGCAGCTTTTTGTTGACTTCAAAAGGAATGGTTAGCAATTGTCCTTGCCTCTGATGCCATTTTAGGCTACCTCAATTTAACTAGCTCAGTGAAAATGACTGTAAGAAAGTGGAATAAAGACTCAGTGATTTTTGGGAAGTGTCCGCTTCTATCACTCACACGGATATTTCATAGTTTTTTCCTATAAAGATGTGGAAAAACACGCTTCCGCAGAGTATTAATAGCTATATAGAAGAGAATATCCCAGAGACTCCTGATGAAGCCATAGAATGTGAAGAGTGAAATGTGCTAGGCCTGGGCTATACTGTATATTTTACTAGTTGTTTGGCAAGTCCTTTGTTCCCAGGAATCCGAGTACCCTGGACTTGTAAGACGGTGGTTGGTGGTACCGATAGATCATATTGTTCCTTTACTTTTATGGGTATGATTTAATCTTACGGAATGTTAAATGAAGCGCTTCCCTTTCATGCTTCTTCATTCCGACCAGCAGTTCCCATCGTTATAAAAAGGCGAGAGATATACAGCCTCAGATTCCATCCTGTTAAGGATTCTCCATTAACCTTGGTGTGGGGAATCTGCTTTTCCACTCCTGTCTCCAGAGTCTGCACAGCCATGTCAATGGGTGGTATTTTCCACTTTGGAGGAAAGGCTGGTTAGAGCTGGCTAGACAGACAACTCATATTCCATCCATTTGAGATGTTTAATGGCTTCTTTATATCTCTGGTGTCCTGATTCGATAGGAATGACTCAGAGAACCAAACAAGAGGAGAATGTCCTTCAACTGCCATTTACACACACAACACTTCACAAACAAGCCTTACCTTTCAGATTCTATCAAAATTTAATCAGAACTTCATGAAATATAGATTCATACACAATTTCATGCAAGTTAGAGAGGTCAAATATGTTGAAGAAGTCCCTAACTACAAGCTAATTTGGTCCTTGTATATAAATCATCCTTCAGTGCGACAGGAATCACTTGACAGCTTACGCATTCAGCAAAATGTGATTGATTTGAA
Organism: Coregonus clupeaformis; assembly: GCF_020615455.1. NCBI lineage: Eukaryota > Metazoa > Chordata > Actinopteri > Salmoniformes > Salmonidae > Coregonus > Coregonus clupeaformis. Next base: position 16,294,018 of record NC_059214.1, read on the forward strand.
TTGCTGCTTGGATGCTTGGTGGAATGTATTGGGAGGAGGCAGAGGTATTGACACACAAACCATGATACTTATCACCACTGACCGCTCTACACACCTACGGCAAAAGACACTCACCATTTCCATCCTCCGGGGACCTTTGACCCTTCTTAGATATGACCTGTCCTGTCAGAGCAGTTCAATCAACTAGTTAAAGCTCTATTTTCCTTACCAAGGTCTCCTCCGCTCATCTCTTAATTTCCTCAAAATGTCATTCTTCTATGCTTTTATTTCCTTAGAAAGGTCTCCTATACTGCATGTCCTAATTTCCTTTCAAAACGAGTGGGCAGCTGCCCCCTCGTGTCCCTGAAGCACCCCCAGGCAGAGTTGACTCGGCTCAAGGGTCATTGTCTGTTGTAGGTCCTGCGTGACAATTGGGAGCTCTCACTACGTCACATCAGTGCTACATATCTCCCGGTCAACACCAGAGAGTTGTCTGTTCAGTCTCTGTTGATAAGATGTTGTTTAATCTGCATGGCCATTTGTCACACAACCCCTAGATTGACCCAGGGTGGTTGGGGTCATCTATGTGTTTGTTTTGGCTCACTGTTTATTGTTGTTACTGTTAGCCAGCTGCCTGTCTGTCTGTAGCCACGGAGGCACTGCAGGCTAGACACTACGTGCTCCTTCACAGACATCATCAATGCAGAGCAGGTGCTGCTGTGCTCTGCGCACATCTACCAAGGTTTAAATCACCTTTTATCGCCAAAGAGCAACTAAAGATTAGATAAGGCTATCCACGTCATGTTAAGATTAAGGGAGCTGTGCAGCTGTTCTTAACCAACGGCCATGTGTTGTGAACAATGTGCTGCTCTTTTACACTGATCTCTTACTGAGAGGAACCTTTTATAAAATGAGCTTGGGCTGACGGCAGTCTCTCTTACCATATATCCTTGATGGGATGTGGCAGCTGGAGATCAGGACAGGGTGTGATCGTGTTAGTGAGTGGAACGCCTTGTCTACAATGTCTAGCCTGATCATATCAGATTCTCTCCTGTACCAAGCCACCCTGACATTGGGTCTCCACTTTGGGTGTACTTGAGTTGGAATGTTGTCATACATTGTGTGTGTGTGTGTGTGTGCGTGTGTGTAAGAGAGAGACAGAGACTGTTTCCATGGCAACAATGCAGTCATCGCCTTGTCCTGGACACAGCGTTTGGTGTGCTACGATGGGATGCTCAGCCATTCCTCCTCGTTAACCTTCACCCTTCTCCCTAGTCAAATTGTATTGTCACATGCGCCAAATACAACAGGTGTAGACCATACCGTGAAATGCTTACTTACAAGCCCTTACCCAACAATGCAGTTCAAGAAATAGAGTTAAGAAAATATTGTGGTACATGTTAGTCGAGGTAATTTGTAGTGACTATGCATAGATATTAAACAGCGAGTAGTAGCAGTGTAAAAACAAAGGTGGGTGGGGGGGGTCAGTCAATGTAAATAGCCCGGGTGGCCATTTTATTAATTGTTCAGCAGTCTTATGGCTTGGGGGTAGAAGCTGTTAAGGAGCCTTTTGGACATAGACTTGGCGCTCCGGTACCGCTTGCCATGCGGTAGCAGAGAGAACAGTCTATGACTTTTCAGTCTCCTGAGGGGGAAAAGGTGTTGTCGTGCCCTCTTCACGACTGTCTTGGTGTGTTTGGACCATGATAGGTTGTTGGTGATGTGGACACCAAGGAACTTGAAACTCTCGACCCGCTCCAATACAGCCTCCTCGGTCAATGGGGGTGTGTTCGGCCCTCCTTTTCCTGTAGTCCATGATCAGCTCCTTTGTCTTGCTCACGTTGAGGGAGAGGTTATTGTCCTGGCACCACACTGCCAGGTCTCTGACCTCCTCCCTATAGGCTGTCTCATCGTTGTCGGTGATCAGGCCTACCACTGTTGTGTCGTCAGCAAACTTAATGATGGTGTTGGAGTCGTGCTTGGCCACGCAGTCGTGGGTGAACAGGGAGTGCAGGAGGGAACTAAGCACACCCCCCTGAGGGGCCCCTGTGTTGAGGATCAGCGTGGCAGATGTTGTTGCCTACCCTTACCACCTGGGGGCGGCCCGTCAGGAAGTCCAGGATCCAGTTGCAGAGGGAGGTGTTTAGTCCCAGGGTCCTTAGCTTAGTGATGAGCTTTGTGGGCACTATGGTGTTGAACGCTGAGCTGTAGTCAATGAACAGCATTCTCACATAGGTGTTCCCCTTTTGTCCAGGTGGGAAAGTGCAGTGTGGAGTGAGATTGAGATTGCGTCATCTGTGGATCTGTTGGGGCAGTATGCGAATTGGAGTGGGTCTAGGGTTTCCAGGATGATGGTGTTGATGTGAGTGCTACGGGTCGGTAGTCATTTAGGCAGGTTACCTTCGCTTTCTTGGGCACAGGGACTATGGTGGTCTGCTTGAAACATGTAGGTATTACAGACTCTGTCAGGGAGAGGTTGAAAATGTCAGTAAAGACACTTGCCAGTTGGTCTGCGCATGCTCTGAGTACACATCCTGGTAATCCGTCTGGCCCCGCGGCCTTGTGAATGTTGACCTGTTTAAAGTTCTTGCTCACATCGGCTACGGAGAGCGTGATCTCACAGTCGTCCGAAACAGCTGGTGCTCTCATGCATGCTTCAGTGTTGCTTGCCTCAGTGTTGCTTGCCTCGAAGCGAGCATGAAAGGCATTTAGCTCGTCTGGTAGGCTTGCGTCACTGGGCAGCTTGCGGCTGGGTTTCCCTTTGTACAGAGCCTTGCAAAAGTATTCATCCCCCTTGGCGTTTTTCCTATTTTGTTGCATTACAACCTGTCATTTAAATTGATTTTTATTTGGATTCCATGTAATGGACATACACAAAATAGTCGAAATTGGTGAAGTGAAATGCAAAAAATAACTTGTTTCATAAAATTCTAAAAAATAAATAACGGAAAAGTGATGCGTGCATATGTATTCACTCCCTTTGCTATGAAGCCCCTAAATAAGATCTGTTGCAACCAGTTACCTTCAGAAGTCACATAATTAGTTAAATAAAATCCACCTTTGTGTAATCTAAGTGTCACATGATTTGTCACATGATCTCAGTATATATACACCTGTTCTGAAAGGCCCCAGAGTCTGCAACACCACTAAGCAAGGGGCACCATGAAGACCAAGGAGCTCTCCAAACAGGTCAGGGACAAAGTTGTGGAGAAGTACAGATCAGGGTTGGGTTATAAAAAAAAATCTGAAACTTTGAACATCCCACAGAGCACCATTTTAAATCCATTATAATTTTTTTTAAAGAATATGGCACCACAACAAACCTGCCAAGAGAGGGCCGCCCATCAAAACTCATGGACCAGGCAAGGAGGGCATTAATCAGAGAGGTGCAATGCTCCACAGCGGAGATTGGAGTATCTGTCCATAGGACCACTTTAAGCTGTACACTCCACAGAGCTGGGCTTTACGGAAGAGTGGCCAGAAAAAAGCCATTGCTATAAGGAAAAAATAAGCAAACACGTTTGGTGTTCGCCAAAATGCATGTGGGAGACTCCCCAAACATATGGAAGAAGGTACTCTGGTCAGATTAGACTAAAATTGAGCTTTTTGGCCTTCAAGGAAAACGCTATGTCTGGCGCAAACCCAACACCTCTCATCACCCCGAGAACACCATCCCCACAGTGAAGCATGGTGGTGGCAGCATCATGCTGTGGGGATGTCTTTCATCGGCAGGGACTGGGTAACTGGTCAAAATTGAAGGAATGATGGATGCCGCTAAGTACAGGGAAATTCTTGAGGGAAACCTGTTTCAGTCTTCCAGAGAATTGAGACTGGGATGGAGGTTCACCTTCCAGCAGGACAATGACCCTAAGCATACTGCTAAAGCAACACTCAAGTGGTTTAAGGGGAAACATTTAAATGTTTTGGAATGGCCTAGTCAAAGCCCAGACCTCAATCCAATTGAGAATCTGTGGTATGACTTAAAGATTGCTGTACACCAGCGGAACCCATCCAACTTGAAGGAGCTGGAGCAGTTTTGCCTTGAAGAATGGGCAAAAATCCCAGTGGCTAGATGTGCCAAGCTTATAGAGACATACCCCAAGAGACTTGCAGCTGTAATTGCTGCAAAAGGTGGCTCTACAAAGTATTGACTTTGGGGGGGGGTGAATAGTTATGCACACTCAAGTGTTTTTTTACTTATTTCTTGTTTGTTTCACAAAAAAATATATTTTGATCTTCAAAGTGGTAGGCATGTTGTGTAAATCAAACCCCCAAAAAATCTATTTTAATTCCAGGTTGTAAGGCAACAAAATAGGAAAAATGCCAAGGGGGGTGAATACTTTCGCAAGCCACTGTAGTTCGTAATAGTTTGCAAGCCCTGCCACATCCGACGAACGTCAGAGCCGGTGTAGTAGGATTCAATCTTAGTCCTGTATTGACGCTTTGCCCGTTTGGTGGTTCGTCTGAGGGCATAGCGGGATTTCTTATAAGTGTCCAGTTAGTGTCCCACTCCTTGAAAGCGGCAGCTCTAGCCTTTAGCTCGGTGCGGATGTTGCCTGTAATCCATGGCTTCTGGTTGGGATATGTACATACGGTCGCTATGGGGATGACGTCGTCAATGCACGTATTGATGAAGCCGGTGACTGAGGTGGTATACTCCTCAATGCCATTGGATGAATCCCTGAACATATTCCAGTCTGTGCTAACATACCGGTCCTCTAGCGTAGCATCCGCGTCATCTGACCACTTCCGTATTGAGCGAGTCACTGGTACTTCCTGCTTTAGTTTTTGCTTGTAAGCAGGAATCAGGAGGATATAATTATGGTCAGATTTGCCAAATGGAGGGCGAGGGAGAGCTTTGTATGTGTCTCTGTGTCTAGAGTTTTTTTTCCTCTGGTGACATGCTGGTAGAAATGAGGTCAAACGGATTTAAGTTTGCCTGCATTAAAGTCCCCGGCAACTAGGAGCTCCGCTTCTGAATGAGCATTTTCTTGTTTGCTTATGGCCTTATACAGCTCGTTGAGTGTGATCTTAGTGCCAGCATCGGTTTGTGGTGGTAAATAGACGGCTACGAAAAATATAGATAAACTCTCTTGGTAGATAGTGTGGTCTACAGCTTATCATAAGGTACTCTACCTCAGGCGAGCGATACCTCGAGACTTCCTTAATATTAGACATTGCTCACCAGCTGTTATTGACAAATAGACACACACCCCCACCCCTCGCCTTACCAGACGTAGCTGTTCTGTCCTGCCGATGCACAGAAAACCCAGCCAACTGTATATTATCTGTGTCGTCGTTCAGCCACAACTCAGTGAAACATAAGATATTACAGTTTTTAATGTCCCGTTGCTAGAATAGTTGATTGAGTTATTGCACGTTGGCCAATAGAACGGATGGTGGAGGCGTGGTTACCCACACGCTGACGAATTCTCACCAGGTATCTCGATCTCCACCCCCTGTATTTCCGTCTTTTCTTCACGCTAATGACGGGGATTTGGGCCTGGTCTCGGAGAAGCAGTATATCCTTCGTGTCGGACTCATTAAAGAATAAAATCTTAATCCAGTTTGAGGAGAGTAATCGCTGTTCTGATGTCCAGAAGCTCTTTTCGGTCGTAAGAGACGGTAGCAGCAACATTATGTACAAAATAAGTTACAAACAATGCGAAAAAACACACAAAATAGCACAGTTGGTTAGGAGCCCGTAAAACGGCAGCCATCCCCTCCGGCGCCATTATATTCATTAATGCCCTATGAGGCTCGTTAAACACACACACACACACACAGAAGGTCAAAGGGCATAGCCTGGCCTTTACCTCAGTCTACATTTCCAATCTGTTACGTACCTCTCCATCAATCACATCACTCATATCCAGTGATGGATCGTTGCATGACCCTCACTTAACCTTTCTTTCTCTTGCTCTTATCTCTTTCTCATCTTCTCTCTTTCTGTCTCATCTATTCACTTTCCCTCTTTCTTGCCTCACTTTCTGTCTCTAGTCCTTATTAATGAATTTGCCCTCTCTCATTATCTTCCCCCTCTCTTTCTCACACTATAACACTCTCTCCCCTTTTCAGGGTGTGGGTCTCTCGGTCCACGGGCGGTTTCGGGTGGCCACTGAGAAGACTCTGTTCGCCATGCCGGAGACTGCAATCGGTAAGTCGATGCACTGGCATCCGCAACTTCCTTCCCCTGAGGTCCATGTTTGGCTCATGTTGTTGCGAGTGTGTTGCCTTGCTTGGCACGGTCACTCCAGTGCATTAATAATAAATGGGCCACGCAGACATAAGCATTGCAAGAAGAGCATCATCATCAGCCAGATATGAACAGGCCAACAGGCTGTTCTGTAGCTGTTTCTCTGCAGTTGTCTACTGCTTTACAAAGGCTTCGCATGGCATGATGTGGCAATTAAACCTTTCATATTTTATGGTAAAAAAAAATAATTAAATGCTGATCTCATACTACCAAGCAGCATATTTCCTCAGTTATATGGTAAAACTTCTTTCAGTTGACAAAGTAATTAGTACAAAAAAATCTTAACACCTAGCTAATTACACAATAGCTTGTTACCTGTTTAACCCCAAGGTCAAAATCTCTTATTTGTTCAAACTACAGTAAGTATCTAAAATCTGAATATGAACCTAAGTGCACAAATTGATGCGGCTATATCAGTCTTGTTATTTTGAGTGTTTATGGTTATGGGGACCTTGGGAACCATAGGAAAATACTGTTTTATGTGGAAACTGACAATATAAAGTTATGCCGCGTGAACAGAGGGTATGCAGATGATCACCTATCACCTGGTGGGCACTACTTGCGATGGAAGGATGGAATGCTTGCCACGCGGCCAACTGCAAATCAAACGGTCGTTAAAATGCTTGAGGCCAGTCTCACACAGAGCCTCAGTGTTGATCATTGGTCTCGGACAGTCACTCATACCCACTTGCACTTTGTGCCATGTTGCCAGGTGTGGGGTCGCCCAGAAACCGTTCCACTAGGCATAATGGACACCTTACCGTCTACCTTACCGTCTCGATTATCGAAGATGGGCCACTTTTCCTGAGACGATCGATTTTAATGAACAATAGAAAGCTTTCATGGCACCCCATGTGGTAATGTGTCCCAGATCATTTCGGGAGTTTCTTTTCTTCTCTGTTATGTTTTGATGATTGTCTTTACTAATTGCACCACACTGGCTGATGCCGTAGTGGCTCCCCTCTTATACTGTACAAAGATGAACAGCACAGTCATCAACGGAGGACATGCCTCTGAATCGATCCAGATGCTTTGCTGTGTTTTTGGCAGGTTTTGTACTAGCCTGTAATTATCAGTGTGGTTTGCAGTGAAAGGGGTCATCTTGTATATCGACCCAGTAGTAATAGGCCATAGAGATGCATAATGTCTGAAATGGGACTCTTCTTCTATTATTAATGAGCCTCCCCTCTTACGTTTGCTAGTCTTATCTCAGGGTTTCTCACAGCAATTAAGTTAGTTCTGGTGGTTGTCCACTCCAGGCAAGCAAGTTAGAGTTGGAATTGTTTCTTCTTTTTGGAACCCTCACAGTCTGTACACATGCTATAGGGCATTTGTCCCAAAATATAAATCATCTTCACAAACCTTTTGAGGGCCATATATGAAGCGAGCCATTTAACCCTTTTTTGGTTCTATTTAGCACCATATATTCTAGCAGCGTATGTTCCCGACTCAAATTGAAATGTCTTCATGTTTTGGACTGTGACAGTTTGTACATTGTCAGTAATTATTCTGAAGGATGGTGTGTGCTAGGTCTTTATCAATCACCTCTACGCACTAAGGTTGGGCGATATTACAATAGCATCGTCTGTCGACGATGGTGACCATCGTGATGTGACAGACGATGGTTTAGCCTATTTGAACTTGACTGACGCCGCGCAGTAAAAAACGGACGTTCCGAGTAATTTGTGACATTCTGAGTAATTTGCCAATTCCTATTTACTATAGCCTATTTCAATAAATATGTCATATAGCCTACAGAACGCAAGAGGGGCATGTAGTCTAGACAGAGTGGAGAATTCCACCAAAGCAGCGCAAAATGTCCAGTCAGAAAATATTGTTTTTCTCTCTCTGTCAGTGCATGGGCATTAGGCTATAGCCTAAACCTTTTTTATATATAATAGACACCAATGCAGCCTATTTTTTAAATATCAAATCATTTCTGGGTAACAGTTAAGTACCTTAATGTGATTGTTTTCAATTAAAATGGTCTAAAAGAAACAAATAGCTTCTTAGCAAAAAGCAATTTCTCAAGCAAGAATTTTGCTAGGACTGTCTGGGAGTGGTCTGAGTGGGGAGTAGAAAATGGAAAATTAGCTGTTATAGACCCCTTTCCGTGTTTACAAACATTGCCACACGAGGGTGATGCGTGCAAGTTGGTGGCAGAACAAGGGGGAGTTCTTATAGAACGCCAGCAAAAAAAGCCTCTATTTACATGTTGCTTATGAGTGCATTTCACAATTATTTTGGATTATAATTGGATTTTAAGGCTCTTATGAATATCCTGCTTAATATAATGTTTGTGTCATCTCAAATCAACTGCGTTTATACTTAAACACTTCAACTTCAACCAGTAAAATGAGCGTTAGCGTTCTAGCTAACAACTGCTGCATCCAAAATAGTTATTTTACAAAGATCACAACCAAATATAATCTTAGCGACTGTTGAATGAAAACATCATTGTAAGTGTATGAGAACCCCAAAAAGTTATTTTGTTTAAAGTAATAAAAACTTCAATCTAGGCTATGATGAATGGGCGCAGATGGCAATGGCCTTCTTAATGCTGCCAAGAGTCGCACGCATCTGTGCGTGACGTCAGTGTGACGTGTACTGGAAAAGGGTTTATTGCCAGAGAGGTTTACTTTCTTATTGGTCCATTCACTCTTTTCAAACAGCTGTTACACTAAAAGTTTCATAATATTATTCCAACTAATCACGTTTTTGACTGCACTTAGCCTGTATTTCCTTCTCTCCATTCGATAGGCTATGAATATGACTGAAGGCTACGCTTTATTCATGGCTTACTCCAGATCAAACAATTAATGTTTTTGAGTTCCATCTCAAAAAGTTATTTGAATAGCCTAGAAATGTAAGGTAGCCAGAGGACTAATAATGAGAAAGAACAGACAATATCAATAGCCTACAGAAAAATCGAATGACAAGTTTAATCAACATGCGCGCTGAGAAAATCCCTCCATGCGAGGTTGAAACCAAATGGCCAATAACCTATCCTCCTACTAGGCCTATCATAAAAGTTTTAAGACAGGTTAAAGTTATGAACAGTAGCTTATTTCCCAAATATTCTAGGCTACGAAGGTGTTGTTGTGGCTTAAAAAAATTAAAAGAATGAAAGTCTATAGCCTAGGCATAGGCTATTCTCAATTGCAGCTTAATGAGAGATAGAACAAACAATATTATTACATTTACATTTTACATTTTAGTCATTTAGCAGACGCTCTTATCCAGAGCGACTTACAGGAGCAATTAGGGTTAAGTGCCTTGCTCAAGGGCACATCGACAGATTTTTCACCTAGTCGGCTCTGGGATTAGAACCAGCGACCTTTCGGTTACTGGCACAACGCTCTTACCCACTAAGCACAACGCTCTTACCCACTAAGCTACCTTTTCTATTATTTTATGAGGAAAATACAGCAATTATTATCCAGTTCTGAAGACGGTTAATCTCGGTTACCCAGAAGTAAAATTCTCACGAGAGTTTGTAATTTCCTGTTTTACTTCTGGGGGGAATGCCGATAACAATTACATTTTAGTCATTTAGCAGACGCTCTTATCCAGAGCAACTTACAGGTAGTGGATGCATACATGTATTTTATTTTTTTCATACTGGCCCCCCGTGTGAAACGAACCCACATCCCTGCCGGCCAAACCCTCCCCTACCTTGGACGACGCTGGACCAATTGTGCGCCGCCCATGGGTCTCCCGGTCGCGGCCGGCAGCGACAGAGCCTGGACTCGAACCAGGATCTATAGTGGCACAGCTAGCACTGCGATGCAGTGCATTAGACCACTGCGCCACTCGGGAGTGATTACCTTTGTGCAAAGGAAGGAAGCAAGGTCTCCTCCCTCGCAAACGGAATCTCTCGGCCCAACCCCTCCCTTCCGCAAATTTCACCCATGTTTATCATGGCCAAAAAGCAACAACAACAAAAAGATCTAACATTTTGACTTTGTGGCTGTGGAATCTAGTGGAAACTGCTTATCATCCACACACGGGCTTCAAAATCACTGCACCATTTTAAGCACCGCCTTCACGCAATCCTGATTCCTCCAAATAATCAACGACGAAGACCCAAAACTAGGAACTACTGCTGCTCGTAACCTATTATAGCTCAGTGATTCGTAATCACATAATTCTACTTGAGCCTTGACAGATTCTCAACGTTTCATCTGTCCATGAGAATCAGTCCACGAGAGATTAGAAGGCCTATAATCTAGCTCACTATGGTAAGACAGTCCGTTACTCATCAGTCACTGCTCCACCAGAAAGGAATATTAGAAAATATTTGCCATTGCCTGCACTTAGCCTCTGCCCAGGCTTTCAACAACGTTATCTTTTGTCAATTCGTCCAGTTGCATTCGATTTCATTCTATAGCCCAACTGTCGTTTTAGCGGAGGACAAAGGTTGACATCGCCCAACCCTACTACACACACACACACACACCCTCTTTATTTGCATACAAATACACATCCTGGGACGCACATATACAGTTGAAGTCGGAAGTTTACATACACCTTAGCCAAATACAGTTAACTCAGTTTTTCACAATTCCTGACATTTAATCCTAGTACAAATTCCCTGTCTTAGGTCAGTTAGGATCACCACTTTATTTTAAGAATGTGAAAGGTCAGAATAATAGTAGAGAGAATAAAAATAAAATAAAATCTTTTTTTTTCTCACCTTTATTTAACCAGGTAAGCCAGTTGAGAACAAGTTCTCATTTACGACTGCGACCTGGCCAAGATAAAGCAAAGCAGTGCGATAAAAACAACAACAACACAGAGTTACATATGGGATAAACAAAACGTACAGTCAATAACACAATAGAAAATCTATATACAGTGTGTGCAAATGTAGTAAGTTATGGAGGTAAGGCAATAAATAGACCATAGTGCAAAATAATTACAATTTAGTATTAACACTGGAGTGATAGATGTGCAGAAGATGTGCAAATAGAGATACTGGGGTGCAAATTAGCAAAATAAATAACAATATGGGGATGAGATAGTTGGGTGGGCTAATTACAGATGGGCTGTGTACAGGTGCAGTGATCGGTAAGCTGCTCTGACAACTGATGCTTAAAGTTAGTGAGGGAGATAAGTGTCTCCAGCCTCAGAGATTTTTGCAGTTCGTTCCAGTCATTTGCAGTAGAGAACTGGAAGGAATGGCGGCCAAAGGAGGTGTTGGCTTTGGGGGTGACCAGTGACATACAGTGAGGGAAAAAAGTATTTGATCCCCTGCTGATTTTGTACGTTTGCCCACTGACAAAGACATGATCAGTCTATAATTTTAATGGTAGGTTTATTTGAACAGTGAGAGACAGAATAACAACAAAAACCAGAAAAACGCATGTCAAAAATGTTATGAATTGATTTGCATTTTAATGAGGGAAATAAGTATTTGACCCCTCTGCAAAACATGACTTAGTACTTGGTGGCAAAACCATTGTTGGCAATCACAGAGGTCGGACGTTTCTTGTAGTTGGCCACCAGGTTTGCACACATCTCAGGATGGATTTTGTTCCACTCCTCTTTGCATATCTTCTCAAAGTCATTAAGGTTTCGAGGCTGACGTTTGGCAACTCGAACCTTCAGCTCCCTCCACAGATTTTCTATGGGATTAAGGTCTGGAGACTGGCTAGGCCACTCCAGGACCTTAATGTGCTCTTCTTGAGCCACTCCTTTGTTGCCTTGGCCGTGTGTTTTGGGTCATTGTCATGCTGGAATACCCATCCACGACCCATTTTCAATGCCCTGGCTGAGGGAAGGAGGTTCTCACCCAAGATTTGACAGTACATGGCCCCGTCCATCATCCCTTTGATGCGGTGAAGTTGTCCTGTCCCCTTAGCAGAAAAACACCCCCAAAGCATAATGTTTCCACCTCCATGTTTGACGGTGGGGATGGTGTTCTTGGGGTCATAAGCAGCATTCCTCCTCCTCCAAACACGGCGAGTTGAGTTGATGCCAAAGAGCTCCATTTTGGTCTCATCTGACCACAACACTTTCACCCAGTTCTCCTCTGAATCATTCAGATGTTCATTGGCAAACTTCAGATGGGCCTGTATATGTGCTTTCTTGAGCAGGGGGACCTTGCGGGCGCTGCAGGATTTCAGTCCTTCACGGCATAGTGTGTTACCAATTGTTTTCTTGGTGACTATGGTCCCAGCTGCCTTGAGATCAATGATAAGATCCTCCCGTGTAGTTCTGGGCTGATTCCTCACCGTTCTCATGATCATTGCAACTCCACGAGGTGAGATCTTGCATGGAGCCCCAGGCCGAGGGAGATTGACAGTTATTTTGTGTTTCTTCCATTTGCGAATATTCGCACCAACTGTTGTCACCTTCTCACCAAGCTGCTTGGCGATGGTCTTGTAGCCCATTCCAGCCTTGTGTAGGTCTACAATCTTGTCCCTGACATCCTTGGAGAGCTCTTTGGTCTTGGCCATGGTGGAGAGTTTGGAATCTGATTGATTGATTGCTTCTGTGGACAGGATTCTTTTATACAGGTAACAAGCTGAGATTAGGAGCACTACCTTTAAGAGTGTGCTCCTAATCTCAGCTCGTTACCTGTATAAAAGACACATGGGAGCCAGAAATCTTTCTGATTGAGAGGGGGTCAAATACTTATTTCCCTCATTAAAATGCAAATCAATTTATAACGTTTTTGACATGCGTTTTTCTGGATTTTGTTGTTGTTATTCTGTCTCTCACTGTTCAAATAAACCTACCATTAAAACGATAGACTGATAATTTCTTTGTCAGTGGGCAAACGTACAAAATCAGCAGGGGATCAAATACTTTTTTCCCTCACTGTATACCTGCTGGAACGCATACTACGGGTGGGTGTTGCTATGGTGATCAATGATCTAAGATAAGGCGGGGATTTGCCTAGATGTGATTTATAGATGACCTGGAGCCAGTGGGTTTGGCGACGAATATGTAGTGAGGGCCAGCCAACGAGAGCGTACAGGTCACAATGGTGGGTACTATATGGGGCTTTGGTGACAAAACGGATGGCACTGTGATAGACTACATCCAACTTGCTGAGTAGAGTGTTGGAAGCTATTTTGTAAATGACATCGTCGAAGTCAAGGATCGGTAGGATAGTCAGTTTTACGAGGGCATGTTTAGCAGCTTGAGTGAAGGAGGCTTTGTTGCGAAATGGGAAGCCGATTCTAGATGTAACTTTGGATTGGAGATGCTTAATGTGAGTCTGGAAGGAGAGTTTACAGTCTAACCAGACACCTATGTATTTGTAGTATTCTTATTCTAAGTCAGACTCGCCGAGAGTAGTGATTCTAGTCGGGCGGGCGGGTGCAAGCAGCGTTCGATTGAAGAGCATGAATTTAGTTTTACTAGCGTTTTAAGAGCAGTTGGAGGCCACGGAAGGAGTGTTGTATGGCATTGAAGCTCGTTTGGAGGTTTGTTAACACAGTGTCCAGTGACGGGCCAGATGTATACAAAATGATGTCGTCTGCGTAGAGGTGGATCTGAGAGTCACCAGCAGCAAAAGCGACATCATCGATATACACAGAGAATAGAGTCGGCCGAAGAATTGAACCCTGTGGCACCCCCACAGAGACTGCCAGAGGTCCAGACAACAGGTCCTCCGATTTGACACGTTGAACTCTATCTGAGAAGTAGTTGGTGAACCAGGTGAGGCAGTCATTTGAGAAACCAAGGCTATTTAGTCTGCCAATAAGAATGCGGTGATTGACAGTGTCAAAAGCCTTGGCCAGGTCGATGAAGACGGCTGCACAGTACTGTCTTTTATCGATCGCGGTTATTATATCGCTTAGGACCTTAGAAACCAGATTGCATAGCGGAGAAGGTACGGTGGGATTCGAAATGGTCTGTGATCTGTTTGTTAACTTGGCTTTCAAATACTTTCGAAAGGCAGGGAGAATAAAATAATATAATTGCAACTTACAGCGCTATTGGGGCCGACTACTTGGCGTTACAGCGCTCTACCAGCTGAGCTACAGAGGACCAGGATGGATATAGGTCTGTACCAGTTTTGGTCTAGAGTGTCACCCTCTTTGACGAGGGGGATGACCGCGGCAGCTTTCCAATCTCTGGGGATCTCAGATGATACGAAAGAGAGGTTGAACAGGCTATTAATAGGGGTTGCGACAATATCGGCGGCTAATTTTAGAAAGAAAGGGTCCAAGATTGTCTAGCCCAGCTGATTTGTAGGGGTCCAGATTTTTCAGCTCTTTCAGAACATCAGCTGTCTGAATTTGTGTGAAGGAGAAGCTGGGACGGGGCATGGGCAAGTTGCAGCGGAGGGTGCAGAGCTGGTGGCCGGGGTAGGGGTAGCCCTGTGGAAAGCATGGCCAGCTTTTATTTAATCACATTCCCAGTGGGTCAGAAGTTAACATACACTCAATTAGTATTTGGTAGCATTGTCTTTAAATTGTTTAACTTGGGTCAAACGTTTCGGGTAGCCTTCCACAAGCTTCCCACAATAAGTTTGGTGAATTTTGGCCCATTCCTCCTGACAGAGCTGGTGTAACTGAGTCAGGTTTGTAGGCCTCCTTGCTCGCACACGCCTTTTCAGTTCTGCCCACACATTTTCTATAGGATTGAGGTCAGGGCTTTGTGATGGCCACTCCAATACCTTGACTTTGTTGTCCTTAAGCCATTTTGCCACAACTTTGGAAGTATGCTTGGGGTCATTGTATATTTGGAAGACCCGTTTGCGACCAAGCTTTAACTTCCTGACTGATGTCTTGAGATGTTGCTTCAATATATCCACATCATTTTCCTTCCTCATGATGCCATCTATTTTGTGAAGTGCACCAGTCCCTCTTGCAGCAAAGCACCCCCACAGCATGATGCTGCTACCCCTGTTGCTTACGGTTCGGATGGTGTTCTTCTGCTTGCAAGTAACCCCCTTTTTCCTCCAAACATAACGATGGTCATTATGGCCAAACAGTTCTATTTTTGTTTCATCAGACCAGAGGACATTTCTCCAAAAAGTACGATCTTTTGTCCCCATGTGCAGTTGCAAACCGTAGTCTGGCTTTTTAATGGCGGTTTTGGAGCAGTGGCTTCTTCCTTGCTTAACAGCCTTTCAGGTTATATTGATATAGGACTTGTTTTACTGTGGATATAGATACCTTTGTACCTGTTTCCTCCAGCATCTTCACAAGGTCCTTTGCTGTTGTTCTGGGATTGATTTCCACTTTTCGCACCAAAGTACGTTCATCTCTAGGAGACAGAACGCGTCTCCTTCCTGAGCGGAATGACGGCTGCGTGGTCCCATGGTGTTTATACTTGCGTACTATTGTTTGTACAGATGAAGGTGGTACCTTCAGGCGTTTGGAAATTGCTCCGAAGGATGAACCAGACTTGTGGAGGTCCCAAAAAAAATTCTGAGTTCTTGGCTTATTTCTTTTGATTTTCCCAGGATGTCAAGCAAAGAGGCACTGAGTTTGAAGGTAGGCCTTGAAATACACCCACAGGTACACCTCCAATTGACTCAAATGATGTCAATTAGCCTATCAGAAGCTTCTAAAGCCATGAAATCATTTTCTGGAGTTTTCCAAGCTGTTTGAAGGCACAGTCAACATAGTGTATGTAAACTTCTGACCCACTGGAATTGTGATACAGTGAATTATAAGTGAAATAATCTGTCTGTAAACAATTGTTGGAAAAATTACTTGTCATGCACAAAGTGGATGTCCTAACCGACTTGCCAAAACGATAGTTTGTTAACAAGAAATGTGTGGAGTGGTTGAAAAACGAGTTTTAATGACTCCAACCTAAGTGTATATAAACTTCCGACTTCAATTTTAGTCTCTCTCTTTCTCCCTCTCTGTCCCTGTCTCTCACACAAACACTAAGTTAACAGTCTCTCTCTCGCGCACACACACATATACACACACAAAAGGACATGTCCGTGTACTGGTTGAGCTGTCTCAATAATTACTTTCCTGACTGTGCTCCACCTGAGCTGTGTGGTGTCCTTCACTGCAGAGAGGCTGTCTCCAACTGGAGACGTGACCTTCTCTGGAAGTTCTTTGCTCTCTTTCTCTCTCTCTGTGTGTGTGCGCGTGCGTGCGTGTCAAGGTCGATCAATTCATCTATCTTTTTCTTAGAGATAGAGCAGTCATTGTCAGTTACGACTCTGAATTCTAAAGTAATGTTTCCAAGGGTCTCATTGTTTTCCGGATAGGCTACCACTGAAGTAATGCCTCATGTTTTTCATAGAAGAAAAACACTACAGATATTGTTGTTTTTGAACACATGGCATGTGCCCCGAGACTGGCAAGACAGTAGAGGAAAAATAACATAATCAGGATAATCATTAAATTGCACGAACTGAGACCTGTGTGTGTGTGTGTGTGTGTGTGTGTGTGTGTGCCTGGACAGTACAGACCAGCTATTAGCAGAGACAGCTTCTCGGGCGGCGTTAGACTTTATCTAGAACTGAGGGACTAATCCTCTTTTGGGCTGCCTGGCTTTCTACCCTGTTGCTTGGTCACACTTCTCTGGCCCCGAGCCACAAGCTGCAATGCACTTCTCTTCACTTCAGCCTCTACCTCTACAGTGGCCAAAGCTTAAAGCTACAGCTTAAATTCTCAGAACTCAATTCAGTTTTTTTTCGACACTTTCTCTTGCATTTGAATGCTAACGCCAATGGTACGCCAACACTGCTTCCATCCTCTTAGAAGTTTCTTTGATGTCATAGTGAACGGAACTTTAAGAACGTGGCCCAGTTGCATAAAACATCTTAAGTGTTTTCCTTAGGGATTTCCCTTAATGAATAATTTCCCTTTACCTAAGGGAATTGTTTAAGGGCATTGCATAGAACCCCTCAAACGTTTTCCTTAGGTAAAGGCACATAGTTTCTAAACCCAGAGACACAACATCGCGAGACTTCCAGGACGCTTGCGAAGCAGACCAAGCAGACCAGGCCTGGGTTTGTGGTTTAAGAAATCAATAAGATAAGCAAAAATGTTTTCCTTTAGCTGTTCATTTTCTCGAAATCTAAAGGCACAACCTAGATTTGAGACAATGTCTTAAGTAGATGAACGTGTTATTTCTCCAACCTCGTGAAAGTGACAAACTTGACACCTTTTCATTTTTGACCAACAACTTTGATTTGAGTGCCTTTGATTTGACGGCCTGCACATGTGCAGTTCAGCGTGAGATGACCGTTAGACCCGATGACGTGTTTCTGCGCATGAGTTTAGCGAGCCAATGTCGCCATGACATCACCTAGAAGGGTGATTGGGGATTTCTATTGGAGAAGCTTTTTTCTGCCTATCTTCATACTGAAGTGTCTTTGCTTAAGGGGTTTTACAAAAGGTTGAAGGCATGTATGGCAGAAAGAGTCTCTGGTTACCATGGAGATGACCTGATTCACTGACTGAACATCTTGTCAAAGACTGGGAATACAGATATGCATCTGTTGGTCACAGATACTTTTAAAAAATGGGCCTCACAATGGGCCTCAGGATCTCGTCATGGTATTTTTGTGCTTTCAAATTGCCATCAATAAAATGCAATTGTGTTCATTGTCCGTAGCTTACGCCTGCGCGTACCATAACCCCACCACCACCACCATGGGGCACTCTGTCCACAACGTTGCCATCAGCAAATCGCTCGCCCACACGACACCATACACATAGTCTGCGGTTGTGAAGCCGGATGGACGTACTGCCAAGTTCTCTAAAATAATGTTTGAGGCGGCTTGTGGTAGAGAAATTAACATTCAATTCTCCTGCAACCGCTCTGGTGGACATTCCTGCAGTCCGCATGCCAATTGCACGCTCCCAGCACACCTGTGTAATGATCATGCTGTTTAATCAGCTTCTTGATATGCTACACCTGTCAGGTGGATGGATTATCTTGGCAAAGGAGAAATGCTTACTTACAGGGATGTAAACAAATTTGTGCACAACATTTGAGAGAAATAAGCTTTTTGTACTTATGGAAAATTTCTGGGATCTTTTATTTCAGCTCATGAAACATGGCACCAACATTTTACATGTTGCATTTATAACTTTGCTCAGTTTACATCCAAGTAGTTTCTATTACTTTCTAGTAGTGTTGTCTTCAAGTCACTAAACTTGGATTTCGAGTCAAGTCCCAAGTCCAGTGCTTAATTTGTAAATCTGGAGGTGCCGGAACAAAAAGTGAGCGTGAGATGGGGGTGACCTGGGGAGCTCTGAGGTACCGGAACACATGACAAGAAAAAATCACCTTTATAATAAAAGCATTGCATGCATATCATTGCATTTACTCTGCTGCTCTATGCCACTATGCAGAGGCAATTACACAGGGGGAACATTTTAGTAGCCTAGGGTCTTGGCGAGTCCAAGTCACCAATGGTCGAGTCCAAGTCATGAAAATCGGAACCCACAAAGAAAGTCTCTTTCAAACATGGTTTAAGTGTGATCGGGATTTGACGAAATGACGAAGCTGGTCTTGCAAGTGGACATATTCAGATCATGAAGCATTTCGTCCTTAATTTCTTCCACAATCTGTGAGACTTTCAATAGAAAAGTTCAGATCCAATGTCCACTAATGCTTCTTTGAATGCTTCATGCTGAGTGGGTGTAGTGCAAGTAGTCTCACTAGTCTTTCTGCACGTTGACCAGAAATTAAGAGAAGCACAAATGAATCACAGTGATTTTGTTTGAAATTACAATGGAACAGTCTTTCTCCATTTTGACCATTTTTAACATGGGTCTACACTCGCCCAGCTCAATTGAGCTCTCTTAACACTGCATGTGCTGTCCATCTGGGATTTCACTTGGACATCCCTCCCCCATCATCCACCGCCAGTACCTTAACCCCCTCCACCATAGGATTAAGAGATTGTGTTTGTCTTTAACCCTCCAACAGGATTTATAATCTGGCATTTATGATATTACATTTTCAGCCCAGAATCAGGTCAGAGATTCTAATCCCTGACCCTGCTCTTTCTCCCTCTCCCACTAGTGTCGTCATGCCATGGAGAAACCAAGCTCTCTTTACATATCCTCCACTGTCCAATACGATTGCCACGTTGCATAATTTAAGGCAGGAATACTCAAGTCCTTAACAATTTGAGACATCCTTGAAATGTTTCCTAAATGAAGGATAAAAGTGATTTTTACCCTTCACCACAATTGAGCCTCCATTGGAGATTTCTGGAAAGCTGTCTAATAAAAGGGCCTGTTTGAGTCTCTTAGTAATCTTCTTACATTTTACATTTTAGCAGACGCTCTTATCCAGAGTGACTTACAGTTAGTGAGTGCATAATTTTTTTTTAAATATATATATATATTTTTTCATACTGGCATCGAACCCACAACCCTGGCGTTGCAAATGCCATGCTCTACCAACTGAGCTACATCCCTGCCGGCCATTCCCTCCCCTACCCTGGACGAATTGTGCGCCGCCCCATGGGTCTCCCGGTCGCGGCCGGCTACGACAGAGCCTGGATTCGAACCAGGATCTCTAGTGGCACAGCTAGCACTGCGATGCAGTGCCTTAGACCACTGCGCCACTCGGCGCCCATCTTCTGGTGGCCAACTAGCAGCACCTTGATTTCAGGTGCCTGTCTATGTATTGTAGTTGCTCATCTGAGAGACACTCTAGTAGACACCATCTGTATCAAGGGAGGTTTGTCTGCTTGTGTTTTCATTACTGGGCGGTTGTCTTTCTGGGCCTCACAGCAACAACCCAGGACCTCGCTGAGAAGGAAATCAATGGCCCTTTGTCACTTGTTGGTGTAGGATCTGTGACTAGATTGGCAGGTTCCACACTGCCCTTTCAACTTTTTATATTTACCAGAAATTGGGATAGCTCTTCCAACGTTGTGTACTAATGACATTAAATTTTTTATCGCAACAAATATTATGTTTTTGTTTTGTTTTTGTTTTTACATATTTGCACCTGCTATTTGTCCTGGGTTAATTAGCTAATCAATAATTGACTGAAATATGTGTTGCTCAACCACTCTCCCAACTAGATATGTTTCACTCCTTTTGTTGTTTTTTATCTGATTTACAGCACCATGACTTGATTTGTCTTGATTTGCCAGGACTGTTCCCTGATGTGGGCGGTGGTTATTTCCTGCCAAGGCTACAGGGCCAGCTGGGTCTCTTCCTGGCCCTGACGGGATTCCGCCTCAAAGGACGCGATGTCCAGAGAGCAGGAGTTGCCAGTCACTTTGTGGAGTCTCAAAAGGTACTGCTGGGCTAAGGGCTGGGGCTGGAAGGAGGGCGGGCGGGAGGTCAGGGCTCCAGTGGGGAGCCGGGTGCTGAGTCAGTGGGTCCATGGCCAACGTCTGCAGGTGCCAACAAACTCCTGGCACAAAATGGCTGCTCCTTTTTATAGCTGCCATGACAGTGTTGGTGTGAGGCTATTAACAGTAGGGACTAGAGTTCATGCAGGACTACAACCTTGAAAGGATGCAGTTATTTGGCAGGAGAGCAGCAGGGGTCAGATTTCCTGACTACAGAAACAACATTTTACCTGTGTGTAATACAAATAGCTGTAGCCCCCACTGGGAAAATGATCTTGTCCTGAGAGGGTTCCATTTTGGAGAGGTGAAAGTCTTGAATCATGAGTCAAAGTAAAGTCTTGTGGTGTGGTCAAGATCAAGATAGGTAATTCTCCTCCCTCTTTCTCCCAAGATTGCAGCTCTTGAGAAGGAGCTGGTAGACCTGAAAACTCCCTCCATTGAAGAAGTCTCCAGAGTGTTGGACTCCTATCAGAAACGGGTAGGTTGCCTGGCTCCTAAGCAACTTTGTAGTATATTGTTTATCCTGCATTTATTGTAGCTGGGACTATAATAAAGCAAATCTGAGGAAAACACTACCAAAGTTTCACCAACACATTGCCTGCGATACTCGCACATCAAAAACCCTCGACCATTTCTACTCTCCCTTCCGGGACGGCTACAATCAGATCACACCTCCATTCTGCTCCTCCCTTCCTAAAGGCAGAAACTCAAACAGGAAGTACCCGTGGTAAGGTCTGTTCAACGCTGGTCTGACCAAACGGAATCCATGCTTCAAGATTGTTTTGATCACCTGGACTGGGATATGTTCCGGGTTGCCTCTGAGAATAACATTGATGTATACACTGACACAGTGATTGAGTTTATCAGGAAGTGTATAGGAGATGTTGTTTTGCATTCGCGCAAAACAGAAAGCGCGAACGACCGCATTTAACCACGGCAAGGTGACTGGGAATACGGTTGAGTACAAACAGTCCAGTTATGCCGTGCATAAGGCAATCAAACAGGCAAAACGTCAGTACAGAGACAGTGAGGTCGCAATTCAACGGCTCAGACACGAGACGTATGTGGCAGGGACTCCAGATATTCATGGATTACAAAGGGAAAACCAGCCACGTCGCGGACACCAATGTCTTGCTACCGTACAAGCTAAACACCTTCTTCGCCCGCTTCGAGGAAAAAACACAGTGCCACCGACGCGGGCCATCACTGCTTCCAAGGACTGTGAGCTCTTGTTCTCCCTGGCAGACGTGAGTAAGACATTTTAAGCGTGTTAACCCTCACAAGGCTCCCAGCCCAGACGACATCCCTAGCCACGTCCACGGAGCATGCGCAGACCAGCTGGCTGGAGTGTTTATGGACATATTCAATCTCTCCCTATCCCAGTCTGCTGTCCCCACTTGCTTCAAGATGTACACCATTGTTCCTGAACCCAAGAAAGCGAAGGTAACTGAGCTAAATGACTATCGCCCCGTAGCACTCACTTCTGTCATCATGAAGTGCTTTGAGAGGCTAGTTAAGGATCATATCACCTCCACCTTACCCGACACCCTAGACCCACTGCAATTTGCATACCGCCCCAATAGATCCACGGATGACGCAATCACCATCACACTGCACACTGCCCTATCCCATCTGGACAAGAGGAATACTTATGTAAGAATGCTGTTCATAGACTACAGCTCAGCCTTCAACACCATAGTACCCTCCAAGCTCATCATTAAGCTTGGGGCCCTGGGTCTGAACCCCGCCCTGTGCAACTGGGTCCTGTACTTCCTGACGGGCCGTCGCCAGGAGGTGAAGGTAGGCAACAACACCTCCACTTCGCTGATTCTCAACACTGGGGCCCCACAAAGGTGCGTGCTCAGCCCCCTCCTGTACTCCCTGTTCACCCATGATGGGGGGCCACACACGTCGCCAACTCAATCATCAAGTTTGCAGACGACACAACAGTGGTAGGCCTGATTACTAACAACAACGAGACAGTCTACAGGGAGGAGGTGAGGGCCCTGGCGGAGTGGTGCCGGGAAAATAACCTCTCCCTCAACGTCAACAAAACGAAGGAGCTGATCGTGGTCTTCAGGAGACAGCAGAGAGAGCACGCCCCCATCCACATCAACGGGGCCGCAGTGGACAAGATGAAAACTTCAAGTTCCTCTGCGTACACATCACTGACAATCTGAAATGGTCCACCCACACAGACAGTGTGGTGAGGAAGGGGCAACTGCACCGTCTGCAACCTCGTAGCTGGGCTTGGCTCCAGACGGGGTTGTGCGGTCTGCCCAACGCATCGCTGGGGGCACACTGCCTGCCCTCCAGGACATCTACAGCACCCGGTGTCACAGGAAGGCCTAAAAGATCATCAAGGACCTCAGCCACCCGAGCCACGGCCTGTTCACCCCGCTACCATCCAGGCGAGGTCTGTACAGGTGCATCAAAGCTGGGACAGAGAGACTGAAAAACTGCTTCTATCTCAAGGCTATCAGACTGTTAAATAGTCAGCGCTAGCCGGCTTCCGCCCAGTACCCTGCCCTGAACTTTAGTCACTGTCACTAGCCGGCTACCACCCGGTTACTAACCCTAACCCTGCACCTTAGAGGCTGCTGCCTATGTACATAGACATGGAACAGTGGTCACTTTAATAAGGTTTCCATACTGTTTTACCCACTTCATATGTATATACTGTATTCTAGTCATGGCCTATCCTATTTAACTATTGCTGTACATATACTATTCTATCCTATGTATTCTTCAGATATACACTGCTCAAAAAAATAAAGGGAACACTAAAATAACACATCCTAGATCTGAATGAATGAAATAATCTTATTAAATACTTTTTTCTTTACATAGTTGAATGTGCTGACAACAAAATCACACAAAAATTATCAATGGAAATCAAATTTATCAACCCATGGAGGTCTGGATTTGGAGTCACACTCAAAATTAAAGTGGAAAACCACACTACAGGCTGATCCAACATTGATGTAATGTCCTTAAAACAAGTCAAAATGAGGCTCAGTAGTGTGTGTGGCCTCCACGTGCCTGTATGACCTCCCTACAATGCCTGGGCATGCTCCTGATGAGGTGGCCTCCCAGACCTGGACTAAAGCATCCGCCAACTCCTGGACAGTCTGTGGTGCAATGTGGCGTTGGTGGATGGAGCGAGACATGATGTCCCAGATGTGCTCAATTGGATTCAGGTCTGGGGAACGGGCGGGCCAGTCCATAGCATCAATGCCTTCCTCTTGCAGGAACTGCTGACACACTCCAGCCACATGAGGTCTAGCATTGTCTTGCATTAGGAGGAACCCAGGGCCAACCGCACCAGCATATGGTCTCACAAGGGGCCTGAGGATCTCATCTCGGTACCTAATGGCAGTCAGGCTACCTCTGGCGAGCACATGGAGGGCTGTGCGGCCCCCCAAAGAAATGCCACCCCACACCATGACTGACCCACCGCCAAACCGGTCATGCTGGAGGATGTTACAGGCAGCAGAGCGTTCTCCACGGGCGTCTCCAGACTCTGTCACGTCTGTCACATGTGCTCAGTGTGAACCTGCTTTCATCTGTGAAGAGCACAGGGCGCCAGTGGCGAATTTGCCAATCTTGGTGTTCTCTGGCAAATGCCAAACGTCCTGCACGGTGTTGGGCTGTAAGCACAACCCCCACCTGTGGACGTCGGGCCCTCATACCACACTCATGGAGTCTGTTTCTGGTTGAGCAGACACATGCACATTTGTGGCCTGCTGGAGGTCATTTTGCAGGGCTCTGGCAGTGCTCCTCCTGCTCCTCCTTGCACAAAGGCGGAGGTAGCGGTCCTGCTGCTGGGTTGTTGCCCTCCTACGGCCTCCTCCACGTCTCCTGATGTACTGGCCTGTCTCCTGGTAGCGCCTCCATGCTCTGGACACTACGCTGACAGACACAGCAAACCTTCTTGCCACAGCTCACATTGATGTGCCATCCTGGATGAGCTGCAATACCTGAGCCACTTGTGTGGGTTGTAGACTCTGTCTCATGCTACCACTAGAGTGAAAGCACCGCCAGCATTCAAAAGTGACCAAAACATCAGCCAGGAAGCATAGGAACTGAGAAATGGTCTGTGGTCACCACCTGCAGAACCACTCCTTTATTGGGGGTGTCTTGCTAATTGCCTATAATTTCCACCTGTTGTCTATTCCATTTGCACAACAGCATGTGAAATTTGTCAATTAGTGTTGCTTCCTAAGTGGACAGTTTGATTTCACAGAAGTGTGATTGACTTGGAGTTACATTGTGTTGTTTAAGTGTTCCCTTTATTTTTTTGAGCAGTGTACTACATATTCTATCCATATACCGTCCATAATGTCTATACATCCCATCATATATACTGTATACATACTCACTCACTCACTCCGTGACTCCGACATTGCTCACCCTTTTACTTCTTTAGATTTGTGTGTATTGTTAGATTTTACTGCACTTTTGGAGCTAGGCACACAAGCATTTCGCGACCAATAAATTTGATTTGATTGCTTTTTTCCGTTTTGTGTAAATGTTCTGCTTCATACTAATGGGGTTGTTACAGTCATATCTATGAAGGATATACTGTGTGTGTGTGTGTGTGTGTGTGTGTTCACATGCAGTTGGTCTGTGCCTTGGTTTGGTGTGTTCAGGGATAGGGTTTTTATAGCCCCCTATGTGGGTTTATACAGGGGTAATATAAACTGGGACCTGCAGTAAACCAGTGGAGTTGAACACAACAATATGTGGGGTGTAGTGTTGTGCCAACTGGCCTGAGATTTCCTGAAATGGAAATAATTGGAAATGCCAACACTGTCTGCATTGCCAGTCCTTAACATTGTAATACACTCCCAAGAGGAAGAAAGTGAAAACAAGGGAAAGTGTACGTATGTGTTTAACTAGTATCCATGAATTCTGTCCACAGAGCAGTCTGGATGCAGAGAAGCCATTTGTCCTTGAGCAGCACATAGACGTGATTGATAAGTAAGTCCTCTGAATACCATTCTCTCGCAGTCTCCGTTCTTTTTTAACTACCGTAGGTGGTCTAACTGATGGAGCCATGAGCCACACAATAACGTTAGGCAGTGTTACAGAGGTTTGGTTCAAAATGTATTTCTAAACGAGTTGGGTGAGGGTCAGAGAAGTGTATACAGCTAGGAGAGCTTAGTATTTTTTTTTAAGCTGCTATCTATAATACAGTATATTGGAGACCAAAGTCCCTTTGTAAACCTTTGTGAGCAGACTCCAGGAACAGATTGTATTAAAAACCAGTGTGACATCTCTAGTCTCTTCACCCTTAAACTGATTAATGATTCCTGCCAACGCTGTCCTTGTTTTACCGCTGGCTTATGCACCTCTGCGTGTGTGCTCACCCCGAGATGAAACCCAGCTCTTCGAGAGCATGGCCCCGTTACAGAGCATAGCCAGATTTATTGTAATAACACACTGGCAAGGCAGGTTGAATTCCCTCCCATACCAAACAGCTACAGAACATTTTCTTAGCACTGATGACTTTTCTCTGTGATTATAATATGTGTCCATGCGTGACAGAGGCACAGCCTTTCTGGCCTAGAGGACATTGGACCGTGGCGTAACCACAGCCCTTGTAGCAGTACATAAGCCTAAGTCATAGTGGGCCAACTGTTATTAGCATTAAAGGCTTCTCTCTGTTAGTTGCCCTGTGGTAGCCTGAAGGCACTGTTCTTCAAGTATGGTTATAGGTACCCACAGGGTGTGCAGGCTTTTATTTCAGCCCTGGTGTCAGATGTTTTAGTACTGGGCTGCAACAAAAGCCAGCACACCATGTGCGTTCCCAGGAACATAATTGAAGCACACTGCACAACAAAGGGTTCTGTAACATTTAGCATTGGTGCCAATGATTTAAATATACACTAGATGACTAACAGGGGGTGCTGTTTTGAAGCCACAGCGCCTCCATCTTGACACTCCCCCACCGTTGTAAAAATATTTTGGAAGCTAGAGAAATGCATTTATTAATGTCAAAAAATTGTTGCCAAATGTATTCTATTACAGACCCTTTAATGCATACTTTTAAATTATATTATGTGAGCTAAACAACAAAATATAAAATGAAAAAATGTATATAACATTTTCTTAAAGCATAATGTTTTTTAAAGTACTAATGTTACTGGCTCCACCTCAACAAAAAATACTTAAATACATGTAATTTTGTCCTTGAAACATTTTAATAGAAATACTGTTCCTATGGAGGACTGCTTCTTCTGAGGAGTGCCAATATGGCCGACCAGTGGCTTCAAAGCCTCTCATTGGCCAATACATAGCATCACTAATCCAGGGTTTATATACATAATTGATTGGTGCACTGCTAACACAGTTGGGGCCTGCAGCACAGAGAGAGAGAGATCGCCCCTAGTCACTATTTATATGCCCTCTTATCATCAATGAGTACACTGGCCCTGTCTACCGTATGTGTTTGTTATAAAATGCTGTTGTGTAATGTGGGCTATTTTTGACACTTGTCCACGGCTGTTTGGTGTTTCATTGACACACATACTCCTTCTAATGTCTCTAAGTGGATGATTGATTTGATGTTTAAATGTAAACAATTAAGGACTTGGTGGATGTCAATCCCACCTTCACACTAGGTATTATAACATTGGTCTCGTGCCAAAAACGTGTGTATTTTATTAAAATCGTTTTTTCAGTGAGTAGTTTCATTGCTTTAAACATTTTGCACATAATGAAATGATTGACCCCAACACAT
Source organism: Coregonus clupeaformis (assembly GCF_020615455.1). Lineage (NCBI taxonomy): Eukaryota > Metazoa > Chordata > Actinopteri > Salmoniformes > Salmonidae > Coregonus > Coregonus clupeaformis. Next base: position 16,321,258 of record NC_059214.1, read on the forward strand.
TTCGGTGCCGACATACACCAGGTCAGTGTTTCCCAACTCCAGTCCTCGAGTACCCCCAACAGCACACATTTTAGTTGTAGCCCTGGACAAACTGATTCAACTTGTCAACTAATCATCAATCCCTCAACGAGTTGAATCAGGTGAGTTTGTCTAGGGCTACAACAAAATTCTATCACATCAATTTTTATGTGTCACATGCTTCGTAAACAACAGGTATAGACTAACATTGAAATGTTTACGTACGGGTCCTTTTCCAACAATGCAAAGTTGAAGATAAAAAAAGTATGTGGACACCTGCTCGTCGAACCTCTCATTCCAAAATCATGGGCATTAATATGGAGTTGGTCCCATATAACAGCCTCCACTCTTCTGGGAAGGCTTTCCACTACATGTTGGAACATTGCTGCGGGGACTTGCTTCCATTCAGCCACGAGCATTAGTGAGGTCGGGCACTGATTTTAGGCGATTTAGGCCTGGCTCGCAGTCAGCGTTCCAATTTATCCCAAAGGTGTTAGATGGGGTTGAAGTCAGGGCTCTGTGCAGGCCAGTCAAGTTCTTCCTCACCGATCTCGACAAACTATTTCTGTATGGACCTCGCTTTGTGCATGGGGGCATTGTCATACTGAAACAGGAAGGGCCTACCCTAAACTGTTGCCACAAAGTTGGAAGCACAGAATTGTCTAGAATGTCATTGTATGCTGTAGCGTTAAGATTTCCCTTCACTGGAACTAAGGGGCCTAGCACAAACCATGAAAAACAGCCCCAGGCCATTATTCCTCCTCCACCAAACTGTACAGTTGGCACTATGCATTGAGGCATGTAGCGTTCTCCTGGCACCCGCCAAACCCAGATTCGTCTGTCGGACTGCCAGATGGCGAAGCGTGATTCATCACTACAGAGAACCGTTTCCACTGCTCCAGAGTCCAATGCCGGAAAGCTTTACAGCACTCCAGCCGACGCTTGGCATTGCGCATGGTGATCTTAGGCTTGTCTGTGGAGATTGCATGGCTGTGTGCTCGACTTTATACACCTGTCAGCAAAGGGTGTGGCTGAAATCCACTAATTTGAAGGGGTGTCCACATAATTTTGTATATATAGTGTAGGTAGGGGTAAGGTGACTAGACAACAGGACAGATAATAGACAGTAACAGCAGCGTATGTGGTGAGTGTGAAAGTGTGTGTGTGTAGGCATATATAGTGTGTGTGTGTGTGTGTGTGTGTTTGAGTACAGTCCAATGTGTGTGCATAGAGTCAGTGCAAGAGTTAGAGCAGAAAAGGGTCAATGCAGGTAATCCGGGTAGCCATTTGATTAGCTATTTAGCAGTCTTGTTTAGCAGTCTTATGGCATGTGGGTAGAAGCTGTTCAAGCCAGGGTCCTGTTGGTTCCAGACTTGGTGCATTGGTACTGCTTCTTCTGGCACCACATGGCAAAGAAATCCTGGATGGCAGGGAGCTCAGCCCCAGTGATGTACTGGGCCGTACTCACCCCACCCTCTGTAGCACCTTGCGGTCGGGTGCCTTGCAGTTGCCTTACCAAGCGGTGATGCAGCCAGTCAAGATGCTCTCAATGGTGCAGCTGTAGAACGTTTTGAGGATCTGAGGGCCCATGCCAAATCTTTTCAGCCTCCTGAGGGGGAAGAGGCGCTGTCATTCCCTCTTCACAACTGTGTGTGTGGACCATGTTAATTCCTTAGTGATGCGGACACAGAGGAACTTGAAGCTTTCGACTCGCTCCAATACAGCCCCATCGATGTGGATGGGGGCGTGCTCATCCCTCCATTTCATGTAGTCCACGATCAGCTCCTTTGTCTTGCTGATGTTGAGGGAGAGGTTGTTGTCCTGGCACCACACTGCAAGGTCTCTGACCTCCTCCCTATAGGCTGCCTCATCGTCGTCAGTCCTACCACCGTCGTGTCTTCAGCAAACTGATGATGGTGTTGGAGTCGTGCGCGGCCACACAGTCGTGGGTGAACAGGGAGTACAGGAAGGAACTACGCACACACCCCCGAAGGGCCCCCGTGTTGATAGTCCGCGTGGTGGATGTGTTGATGTCTACCCTCACTGCCTGGGGGCGGCCCATCAGGAAGTCCAGGATCCAGTTGCAGAGGGAAGTGTTCAGTCCCAGGGCCTTGAGCTTGGTGATGAGCTTGGAGGGGACTATGGTGTTAAATGCTGAGCTGTAGTCAATGAACATCATTCTTACATAGGTATTCATTTTGTGCAGGTGGGTGAGGGCAGTGTGGAGTGCAATAGAAGTCATCTGTGGATCTGTTGGGGCGGTATGCGAATTTTAGTGGGTCCAGTGTGTCTGGGATGATGGTGTTGATGTAAGCCATGACCAGTCTTTCAACGCATTTCATGGCTATAGATGTGAGTTCTACGGGGCGATAGGCATTTAGGCAGGTTAACTTCGCGTTCTTTGGCATGGGGACTATGGTGGTCTGCTTGAAATAAGTTTGTATTACAGACCAGGGGGATAGGTTGAAAATGTCATTAAAGAGACTTGTCAGCGCATTGCTCTGAGTACACGCCGGTATTCCGTCTGTCCTTGTGGCCTTGCGAATGTTAAACTGTTTAACGGTCTTACTCACATCAGCTACGGAGAGCGAGATCACACAGTAGTCTGGAACAGCTGGTGCTCTCATCCATGGTTCAGTGTTGCTTGCCTCGAAGCTAGCATAGAAGGCATTTAGCTCGTCTGGTAGGTTCGCTTCCGTTCACAATGTTAACATCAGCAAAACCGCTCGCCCACACGACGCCATACATGTGGTCTGTAGTTGTGAGGCCGGTTGGACATACTGCCAAATTCTTCTTTTTCTTTTTTTTTTTTACATTGGAGGCAGCTTATGGTAGAGAAATGAACATTCAATTCTCTGGCAACAGCTCTGGTGGACATTCCTCCAGTCAACATGCCAATTGCACGCTCCCTCAAAACTTGAGACATCTGTGGCATTGTGTGACAAAAGTGCACATTTTAGAGTGGCCTTTTATTGTCACCAGCACAAGGTGCACCTGTGTAATGATCATGCTGTTTAATCAGCTTCTTGATATGCCACACCTGTCAGGTGGATAGATTATCTTGGCAAAGAAGAAATGCTCACTAACAAGGATGTAAACAAATATGTGCACAAAATCTGAGAAATTAGCTTTTTGTGCATATGGAACATTTCTGGGATCTTTTATTTCAGCTCATGAAACATGGGATCAACACTTTACATTTATTTTGTTTATTTTGTTCAGTGGAGTGTTGTCTGCAGCTTATCATGAGGTATTCTAACAGGCGAGCAAAAACTAGAGACTTCCTTAACATTAGAGATTGTTCACCAGCTGTTATTAAGAGACACACCCCTCCTCCCTTCACCTTACCTGAGTCTGCTGTCCGGTTTGATGATGCATAGAAAAACCAGCGAGATGTGTATATAATCCATGTCCTCATTCAGCCACGACTCTGAGAAACATAGGATATTAGTTTTCTTCAGGTCCCGTTGATAGGATAGTCTCAAACGAAGCTCATCCAGTTTGTTCGTTCTCCACTGACTGCACGTTCGCCAATAGAACAGAGGTCAATGGCAGTATATTTGCTCGACGACGTAGTCTCGTCAGGATGCTACCTCGCCTGCCTCTCTTTCACCGCCGCTTCCTCTTTCGAGTCCCGGGGATTAGGGCCTGGTCAGGAATAAGCAGAACGTCCAGAGCTGCTGAGTCGTTGAAGTAGAAATGTTCATCCAAATCGAGGTTAGTGATCGCTGTTCCAATGTCGAGAAGCTGTTTTCGGTCATAGGAAATGATGGCGGAGACATTATGTACAAAAAAGTTCAGATCAGCGTAAAAGAACACACAAAATAGCAGAATTGGTCAGGAGCCAGTAAGACTGCTGCTATCCACTGCAGCGCCATCTTATGTGCTGTTGGGGGTACTCGAGGACTGGAGTCGGGAAACACTGCACCAGGTGATGAGTTCAGATGGTGAAGTTAGGGAAAGGGTAGTTGGGAGCTATAGATAGAGGGGTAGGGCTGTGAATTCCATGTGCAGCCCCTCACAACACAGAGTGAGTAGGTGCTGCATTGTGTGTGTGTCTATCTGGGTGTGCATGTGTGTATTCAGCCATATGTACTTCAACTGACCATGTCTCATCCCTGTATACCTGCGGCCCTTAGGCTATTCCAGTCCAACAGTGTAGAGGGGATTGTACACAACCTAAAGACGGACGGCTCTCCATTCGCCCAGAAACAAGCTGAGGTAGGTCCAGCCTCAAGCTAGTTGAAGCTAGTTAGCCTCACCTCGACCTCCATCCCCATCTCCCACACATACGCTACCTGAAGGTAAGGTGGGAGCTTTGGTTAGCAGAGAGAGGGGCTATAGAGAAACTGTAAATGTCACTGTGTAGTGATGCCTATAGAGCATGTTTCAAACTCATTCCACGGAGGGCTTAGTGTCTCCGGGTTTTCGCTCCTCCTTTGTACTTGATTGATGAATTAAGGTCACTAATTAGTAAGGAATTCCCCTCACCTGGTTGTCTAGCTCTTAATTGGAAGGAAAAAAACAAAAACCAGCAGACACTAGGCCCTCCGTGGAATGAGTTTGACACCCCTGCTATAGAGGTCTGTAGAGCTTTGGCTAGCAGAGAGAGAGGCTATAGAGGAACTAAATCTGTCGCTATGTAGAGATGTCTTTGGACTATGTTCTAAATTACTTCATACTCTCATCTCCTCCTTCTTAATGTGAATGAAACCCAGCTAGCCAGCCAGTCTGAAGTCATCTGAGAGTATGAGAACATAGCCCAGGCCGTTAGTCCAGCCTTCAGGGCTCTGCTAACAGTAGTAATTGCCACTCTGTAAGCCCTTAATATGGTTAACCTTACCAGAGTGGCTCAATGAAAGGCTCTAAAAACACCCTTAATGAGGATGATCACCTAACAGAACAGTCCCATCGTCAGTGTGACATTGGGTCAGAAATGCCCACTCTCTCCCGACTGTCCAAAGTCCCCTGTTGGGAAAACACTCGCCATGGCGCAACCTTATCCTGAATGATAAGTACCTCTTTAATAGTGCCAAAAGCCAAGCTGTCCTTTTTTGGATTGGAAGCTAATGCTGTGTAAACCCAGATGCCCTGTGAGAGATGTGCACAAGGATTGCGATGGGTTTCCATGTTGCACTGCAATGATGTTGTACGGTGTTGCCATCCCTGTTGCCATGTGATTGATCATAAGCGCAGATTCAGTGTGGAGAAGACTGATATCATCGCCTCATATTATCATAATGCGTGGACTGTCTACACACGTTTTATCAGAGATGGTGTCGTTAATGAGATGGGATGTGCTTGATCGTAAACATGCCTGACTCCAGCTGGTGTATGTGTAGTATGAGTTGGGAGGAAGACACTGGTTATGTAAAACAAGAAATGGGCCCCCTCATCTTCAGAGAGAGAGAGATGATAATGAAGCAACTCTTCTTATTGAGCTGGATGGTCTAACTGCTGAGTGGAAAGTGCAGCAATTGGTATAGTCCTGTCCATAAGCACAAACTTTTCCCTTTTGGTTCAAGGGCACTAATACGAGTAAAAGAGTAAAGTATCTATGCAGGCTTTGGAGGGAAATCATGAAATGGGATACTTGCCCTTATTTCGTGACTGCCAATTATGGTACAAGAGTTACACTAATCAATGCGATGGCGGTAATTGTGGGTGACTACAATGATATAGGCTATTCACAATATCACATCAAAGAATTGCTAGTGCATTGAACATTAGGTTCTGCTGGCTAATAACCACCTGGGCTACAGCTAACCAGGTTTTTTGTATTTGTGAATTTCACAGACCCTCGCCAAGATGTCCCCCACATCGCTGAAGATAACCTTCAAGCAGCTTCAGGCGGGAGGCGCCATGAGTTTGCAGGAGGTTCTGGTGATGGAGTACAGACTCAGTCAGGCCTGCATGGTGGTACGTGCCAAAAGGCCCCAGGCCCTTAATACTAACTCCTCTTCCCCCATCACAGTTGATTTACTTTATCTTACCATTTAAACGTTTTTCCATCTGAAGGTAATGCAATTTACTCATTTACTGGGTTTTGAAAAGGATCGACCCTCAACAGCTACAGTGAGGGAAAAAAGTATTTGATCCCCTGCTGGTTTTGTACGTTTGCCCACTGACAAAGAAATGATCAGTCTATAATTTTAATGGTAGGTTTATTTGAACAGTGATAGCCAGAATAACAACAAAGAAATCCAGAAAAACGCATGTCAAAAATGTTATAAATTGATTTGCATTTTAATGAGGGAAATAAGTATTTGACCCCTCTGCAAAACATGACTTAGTACTTGGTGGCAAAACCCTTGTTGGCAATCACAGAGGTCAGACGTTTCTTGTAGTTGGCCACCAGGTTTGCACACATCTCAGGAGGGATTTTGTCCCACTCCTCTTTGCAGATCTTCTCCAAGTCATTAAGGTTTCGAGGCTGACGTTTGGCAACTCGAACCTTCAGCTCCCTCCACAGATTTTCTATGGGATTAAGTTCTGGAGACTGGCTAGGCCACTCCAGGACCTTAATGTGCTCTTCTTGAGCCACTCCTTTGTTGCCTTGGCCGTGTGTTTTGGGTCATTGTCATGCTGGAATACCCATCCACGACCCATTTTCAATGCCCTGGCTGAGGGAAGGAGGTTCTCACCCAAGATTTGACGGTACATGGCCCCGTCCATCGTCCCTTTGATGCGGTGAAGTTGTCCTGTCCCTTAGCAGAAAAACACCCCCAAAGCATAATGTTTCCACCTCCATGTTTGACGGTGGGGATGGTGTTCTTGGGGTCATAGGCAGCATTCCTCCTCCTCCAAACACGGCGAGTTGAGTTGATGCCAAAGAGCTCCATTTTGGTATCATCTGACCACAACACTTTCACCCAGTTCTCCTCTGAATCATTCAGATGTTCATTGGCAAACTTCAGACGGGCATGTATATGTGCTTTCTTGAGTAGGGGGGACCTTGCGGGCGCTGCAGGATTTCAGTCCTTCACGGCGTAGTGTGTTACCAATTGTTTTCTTGATGATTATGGTCTCAGCTGCCTTGAGATCATTGACAAGATCCTCCCGTGTAGTTCTGGGCTGATTCCTGAGATCTTGCATGGAGCCCCAGGCCGAGGGAGATTGACAGTTATTTTGTGTTTCTTCCATTTGCGAATATTCGCACCAACTGTTGTCACCTTCTCACCAAGCTGCTTGGCGATGGTCTTGTAGCCCATTCCACCCCTTGTGTAGGTCTACAATCTTGTCCCTGACATCCTTGGAGAGCTCTTTGGTCTTGGCCATGGTGGAAAGTTTGGAATCTGATTGATTGATTGCTTCTGTGCAGACAGGTGTCTTTTATACAGGTAACAAGCTGAGATTAGGAGCACTCCCTTTAAGAGTGTGCTCCTAATCTCAGCTCGTTACCTGTATAAAAGACACCTGGGAGCCAGAAATCTTTCTGATTGAGAGGGGGTCAAATACTTATTTCCCTCATTAAAATGCAAATCAATTTATAACATTTTTGACATGCGTTTTTCTGGATTTTTTTGTTGTTATTCTGTCTCTCACTGTTCAAATAAACCTACCATTAAAATGATAGACTGATCATTTCTTTGTCAGTGGGCAAACGTACAAAATCAGCAGGGGATCAAATACTTTTTTTCCCTCACTGTATGTACCCTTCTCCTGGTATTATTAGTTTAAATCATGTATGTGTGTCAGGAGTTTTGATTCTTGTTGTTTTGCAGAAGGGCAGTGACTTCTACGAGGGTGTGAGGGCAGGTAAGATGTTCGACTCTTGCAAAACACATAAATAAATCCCTTTGAGATTTTACACCTTAAACCCTTATTTCTGTACAACGATATTGAGTAGTAGTTGGCAAAAACCGCTCCACGTCCCTCTTGGATTTCTGTTTTATTAGGATGTTTCTGACAGTATGCAATTGATCGTTTTTTTGTTTTTGTTTTGTGTGCCTAGTGCTGGTTGACAAGGACCACAGCCCCAAGTGGAGTCCATCCACACTGAAGGAGGTCTCAGAACAGAGTGTGGAGGACTGTTTCTCGTCTCTGGGGGACCTTGACCTCAAGCTGTAAGGACACCTCTATAGATTAGAACAAGGGGTCAAGGGACACCACTTTGGTCCTCCACAACCTCCTTCTCATAGGAAGCGTCCTAGTTGCCTAAATGTGTTTCCTTCCCTTGTATCCTTCCCTTCATGGCCACTCATCAGAATCCATGTTCTCACTGAGAGCTTTATCGTTGAAATAAGCCACCACTTTCACCCATCAGTCATACAGTTGGACAGGAGACAAAGAAAGGAAGCTACTCTAGAGTAGTCGGTCACAGCCATCAGACTTGGTACGCTAGTCCCTCAGTGGCCTATCACAACAGCAGGACTTTGGCAAGACCACACCCCAGTGCTGTACCCATTTTGCAATGCATTTTTAAACAAATTGAATGGACTCTTCAAGAATGACTTCTCAAAAGCTAGCATCAGGCTAAAAGGCTAAAGTGGGATGGATACCAGACCAGTTATATAGACAGTGAGTCAGACAATATGTACAGTATCTCCGTTGTGCTGATGTACAGTATTATTTGCGAAGGCCAATATTTCTCGTTACAGTTGGTGGTGTCAAGAAACAAATGTTTGTATTGGTGAGTAGGTGGAGTAGCTGGGTAAGGAAGAGGTTCTGTCCTGTTTGAAGTGTCATATAACTTGGGAGAGTACTGTCAGGTGGTCATTATGGCCCTTGTTGAGTGTTCTACTGTCCTGTTTATGAGTGTCTTTCTGTCAGTCTGTCTGTCCAATACATTTCGCAGGGATTCAATCAAATACACATTGCTGGAAGCCTAGACTGGGAAAACGCCATGTTAAAATATACAGCCTAATTTCTACCTAATTTGGATTTTAATGAAAGGGGGGATTTTGCAGTGCTTAATAGTTTTTTTTGCAGTGTGTCTTCGACTGAATCTGGCCTTTTGCGTTTCTCTGTACCCAGCTCAAATCATTGATTATATGAAATCCCATTTGCGGCACTCAAACCCTCAGCACACCGTTAAGAGCACTTACAGGCTCCCAGAGTGAAATGAGGTCAGAGTAGCTAAAAGACCCGCCACGAAGTTTGCTAAGTAAACAATGAACCAGCATAAACACTCTCTCCTGGAGAACACAGGCTCAGTAATTATCTTGGCGTCAGAGATAAGCTTTTATGGTTTAGGATTTGCCCTTCAAAAGGCACCAGCCAGGTGTCATTCTTCTTAATGCCTTTTAGCCTTGTCATGTAGCTGGAGTGATCACTCAGCATTGCATTACTCATTGCATTACTCAATTCATTGTGCACTCTTCAGTGTCCAATTCAATGGCTACAATTTCCCAACTAATAGCTGTGAAAATCTGTTGTATAAGAAATATGTTGATAAAGATGTGTATGAAAACCTGATCGTAAAAATTGTCATTTGATTTAATTGTTTGAAGTCATCATTGATAAAAGCATAATTACATTGTGCCTGCCTATGTAACGACACTGAACAAAAATATAAACGCAACATCTAAAGTGCTGGTCCCATGTTTCATGAGCTGAAATAAAAGATCACAAATGTTCCAAACGCACAAAAAGCTTATTTCTCTAAAATGTTGTGCACACATTTGTTTACATCCCTGTTAGTGAGCATTTTGTCCTTTGTCAAGATAATCTATCCAACTGACAGGTGTGGCATATCAAGAAGCTGATTAAACAGCATGATCATTACACAGGTGCACCTTGTGCTGGGGACAATAAAGGCGATGTGAAAAAAAGTCGGTGTCTGAATGTCTGTATCGGGAGTCTCGCTGGTGTAGTGGACAAGGCACTGGGATAGGGACCATTGATTTATTTACAGACCTGCAGGTTAAATGTATATTATATAAATATAGATGAGTCTTTAGATGCTGGGGAAAAAGAAGCATTAGGATCTCCCAACAGAAAACACATTTTGCCCATAATCAAACTATAGGCTTGACTGGAAGACTGATGTTACAAGATGTTACTGTAACTCAGGTGGAATTTCGCCGTTGTTCCCGATATTGACATCATATTTAGAAGGAAGGAATCCAGGTATACCTAGTTTGTACATACGTTGGTATACCTTGTATTTCTTTCAAGCTGTAAGTAAGCATTGTGAACTGCAACATTGACCATATTATGCAAAGCATTTGAATTCTGTGTTCGATGTAGCTTCAATGGCAGAGATAACGCCTCTACCATAGAAGGCTATCACAGTTTTATTATGATGATAGTGGCTTGATATATGGCATATAGTGCTAGCTGTCTCCTGCATAGTAAAACAGAACTTGTATCAACCAATTCATCTGAGTAAAAATCAAGCTTGATGGATTTTTTTTTATTCATGTTTTTTGCAGCTTTATCTGTAAATTGTTTAAAACATTAGCTGAAGCAGTGATAACAGTGATCTGTTTCTAAACCATGTGTCAAACTCGTTCCACAGAGGGCTGAGTGTCTGCAGGTTTTCGCTCCTCCCTTGTACTTGATTGATGAATTAAGGTCACTAATTAGTAAAGAACTTTCCTCACCTGGTTGTCTAGGTCTTAATTGAAATGAAAAAACTAAAACCAGCAGACATTAGGCCCTCCATGGAATGAGTTTGACACCCCTGTTCTAAACCCTCCACCTCCCAGTTCTTAGATTTAGGAATACAGTATGGGAAGAAATTGTCACCGCTAAGCTTTTCAATTTGTTTACATAATTGAATGGGTTCAAGAGATTAATCTTTCAACCCAGATTAGCGTAATTTCGTTATATATTTGTTGCTTTTAACTGTAATGGATTTTTGGGTGTAGCATTTAAAGCACACCACTACCATTTTCTTTACTGAGCATACCTAATGGCCTAGCAGCCAAATCTTACTTGAGATACACACATCAAACTTCCTTTTCCAGTGAAATAATGTCTACTTGTTCTTTGTGGTGTACACATTAGCACCCTGATTAATGTTCTGGGAAATGTACATGTTGCCCAGCCTAGACTAATCCGCATTTAAAGCTTCTTCAACATCAGTTGTGGTATGGTAGGAACTGACCTCCCATGACAGACTAAAACCCACTGATATGACCTTCTATCTTATAAACGCCATAAGAAAGCCCATCAAACGTGTTGTGCTTGTATTATCATTCATTAAGGACAGTTGTTCCCCTTTTCCAAACAACTCAACTCTCCGTTGTGCGTATGTGTGGCTATGGCCTGTTAAAATAGCATTATACTATTTTAAAAAGCCATTTGCTCTCAATAAAAATACCATGGCCTTTGAGAGTTGCATATTTGTGCTGTAAATTCTATGTGGCAGATGGCAGTAGTTCATCATTGTGTAGAATACAGTATGTTAGAACCAGGGTGCTTGGCCCTAGACATTTTGGCGAAAACAAAAGGTATTTGTGAACCTAGCTCTCGTTTTGTGCCATGTCCCGGTAAAAGTGTGTCAATCCATCCTAGTGTCCTGATTTCCTCAAGGCATGGGGACTTAGCCAGCCCTCAGGGATGTCCTATTGTCATTGGCATTCAAATTCACAGAATACTCCTGTATGAGTGGAGAAAAAACATCTTCCCACGGCCATGTTTGTAGAGCATCATTTCGTCAAAGTGACCGTTGTCAGGTCCTTGGTTGCTGCAGCTCATCATCGGACATGCTTAATGGGTAGGTGGGCAGAATGAATAATGAGCTCTCCTTTGTTGGTCAACCACAGGCTCCCCAGGATGCCATTATCCAAGAACCCTGAACTGGGAGCTTCTGTCTGGGCAGACAGATGGAGAGGGAGGCATGTACCTGCTGACTCCAGCAAAAATCTCAAGTGAAAAACACTGCCCACTTGAGGTGCCTATAAATAACTTCCTACATCGGACCTGCTATTTGGCCCTAGGATGGCATGCGTCAAGCGGAAACGGTAGATATTAAATGAAAGGCAGATACGGTACATTTTCAAAGCAGGATTCAATGATACTCTTCTGCTTTATCGGCTCCCAAGACAAAGATATCACACACACCCCAGCTCGGAACTCTCATCATCTAGCTAACAATGGAGGCAAGCACATGGTATGGATGAAAATGAGAGGAGTAACCAAGGTCTTTGTCTGTCCAAGTATGAATTAAACAGAAAAATGTATTTGGACCATAGAATGGCATCAACATCTTGCCATTTTCAGCTGGTAGATCTTCGTAATGTATTGTTTCAACCTGAATCAGAGTGATGTCTGTCGTCTGTCTGTCTGCTGGGCATCCAGTAGTAATCCTTTCCACAGAGGTTCAAGGCACATCACACTCAATGTAGGGGATGTCACTGTAGCGGCTGTCCACCTCCGACCACTGCTGCACGGCCCGGGCCACTATCTCCTCCGACAGCCGCTGGGCATACTCCAGCAGGATGGGGTCCACCCGAGCAGAGTCGTCCGCCGACCCCCTTTCATAGTGGACCAGCAGCGTGTTCACGCCCTGCCGCTTCCCAGGCTTGCCGTCCGCCTTCTCCACCGAGTTGGCGTACTGGATCAGATCGCTCTTCTTGGATTTGACGCATCCCATTATATAAATAATGAAGCATTGATCTCAGAGAGGAGGGGAGAGAGAAGCTGGTGAAGGAGGAATGTGTCGGAGGGGGGCTTGGGCTCTGGTCAAGAAGAGACGGCTAGGAAGCCGATTCTTGTCTGAACTGAGCTGCGTTGAAATAGTCCAGAAAGTCAGCCATGCTCCTGTCCTATATCTTCCCCTGTGCTGTAGGGAGAGAGAAGAGGGAAAGGATTTCAGTGATTTTTTTTTCCCATCAGAGCCTGCCTAAAAATACCAGATGGCAGAGGAAAGAATTGAGAGGCCTACTATTTTCACAGTGACTTAGCATCTTTACCCCTGTTACCACAAAGCAGCAGTAGCTATAGGTAACTGCCAAAATAAAGGAAAACACCAACATAAAGCCACCACGAGCCAGAACAGCTTTAATGCACCATGGCATAGATTCTACAAGTGTCTGGAACTCTATTGGAGGAATGCGACACCATTCTTCCACAAGAAATTCCATTATTTGGTATTTTATTGATGGTGGTGGAAAACGCTGTCTCTTGGGCCGCTCCAGAACCTCCCGTAATTGTTCAGTTGGGTTGAGATCTGGTGACTGAGACGGCCATGGCATATGGCTTACATAGATTTGATGCTCATCAAACCATTCAGTGACCACTCGTGCCCTGTGGATGGGGGCATTGTCATCCTATGGGGGCATAGCCACGGTAGCCAAAATAATGGCCTGCCCAGAATTTTTATACATGACCCTAAGCATTATGGGATGTGAATTGCTTAATTCACTCAGGAACCACACCTTTGTGGCAGCACTTGCTTTCAACACACTTTGTATCCCTAATTTACTCCTGTTTCCATTATTTTGCCAGTTACCTGTATCTACTAGCACACACTGAATACAAGGCCTAGACTAGGCAGCTGTAGTGACCTTTGGGGAAAAGGTGAGTCTATGACATCTGCTATTTGGGCTTACAGTAGTTATTTTGAACATCAGTTGTATGTATTGCCCATGAGCTTGTTGTTTGTTACCTCAGTCTTTTTCAGACCATGTATAAATAGACCATGTGACTCTAGGTTGAACGCACAAAGCACTGATGTTATTTGCTGTAGTCTCCATCTGTCCTGGTATGTGTGCTGCCTCAGTCCCGCCTGATCCAGATTCACAGGAGCGTGTGATTATTTATCTCAGACAGAGCAGCACACTATTATATCATCCTGTTCATCTCTCACATAAGAGGAGATTTTTACTGAAGCTGCAAAATGATGGCATTGTATCTTATGCTTTTTGACAGAGGCTACCCCTTATCTAACTACAGTGCTGATCCATAATATGTCGACCAGATTTTTAATACATATACACATCATTTCACATTTTGAGACAACTTGGGAAAAGATCGTGTCTGTTACCATATATCTCAAGCATGTCACTCTAGCCCAGATATCATGGGACGCGACCCTTGAAACTCCTTCCCCACTTTTAACTATAACCCACCTTTCTTGAATTAATAAAGGCATATATGGAAGAATTTCACTATTCAAATGTGAACATAAAAGGTCCAGGAGAAATACTAGCCGGGACGGAGGAAGGGCAAAACGGTTGTCGGCGTTGGAAATAGGCTTCTGAGAATTCCTACATCAGCACATTTCTGTTCAATATACCATACGTTTAGGGGTAGCCTCTAGTCCATTTCATACACAGTTACCAGAAAAATCGGTACATACCATAAAATATTACTGACGCGTGGGATTCGTAGCCTACCTTCAAGAAGGCTCTTGGAAAAGTATGACTGGGTGAGTTTCCCCTCATGAATATAAAATTCATCCAGTAGGAAAACACATCGTTTTCTCTTGAACGACACTTTCCCCAACGGTTGGTTTCAATAAAGAAGTCTCATACATCCATACGGTCTGTGAACCGAAATCACCAAACGTGCCGCCCCTCCTGTCTACTCCGTCTCCTTTTCAAACGGCCGCATATGCGTCTAAGGCTTGAACATGAAATTTGGAAGGCAGGTTTCTCTCTCAGCACGACATTTCCACAAAGTTACCAAACTGGGCATTCAGTGTTGCACCATACCACATTGTGCAGTAATCCCACTAAATGCAAACATCGATTTAAACTCTCAAATCCTAGAATAGTTGGACCTGGAGGACTATACCTTCTTCTTTCCATCATTCTAGTGGAGATTTTCCATAGATCATCGTTGAAAGTGTTGCCTGTTTGACTCAACGTTCTGACGGCAGCTGTAGTTTGTAGGACGTAATCATATATTTTGTTTTATACATATTCAACAGCAATTAGTAAACTGCAGAAGGGGTTGTGGAGATAAATTGTGCGCGTTCACACAGGCTACTGTTACTTATACAATATCACCCTCTTGTGGCGCATGGTGGATCCATGCTTGACTTCTCAGTGACTATTGAAATGTTTAAAGTAAGGAATATAGTCAGTTGTTTCTATAATGCTATCTATCGATAGATTATAATCCTGTCTCCTGATTTTGATGGAAGTGTAACCCCGTTTAGCTTCCTTGTATCTAAGTTTTAAGGCTACTAATGCGTCTGCCGAGAGGTCTGGACCATTATGGCACAAGAGGAACATTAGCGCGCTTTCCCTATAGCCACTGCAGTCGCACTGTGTCAGATTTTGAGTTATGAGTTATCGGATATGTTCAAAACCAATTGGTGTCATTTGAAATATATATGACGAATTCGTTAAATTCGTTTATGTTTTAGTTGATGATTTGATTGACTCTTGTTGTGAGCCATACACATCTTCTAAATGTCGGTTGCACTGATCTAAATTAGAACCCATATGTTACTGTTTATCTGTGAAGAAAAATATTATCTCATAACTTGTGCGTAATTTTGCAACTGTTGTTGAGAAGCCGCACGATGGCACTAAATGTCTGGACTAAAAAGCTTTCGTAAATCGTAAGCACAGACACCTCAAGACAACAATATCCAGTAGCCTATAGTTTACTACAGTATCGTAGGCCTACAGTAGAGCCCATTTCGCCATAAATGTTCAGTGCAATAGCATCTATCATATAGCCTATTGATAAAGTAAGTTTGCCTTTGGAAACACGTTTAGGAAGAAGTAGGTCTACTCCATGTAGCCTATGTCAGTACAGGCTAAAGAGTGGTTCCTGTCATATATTTGTAAATTAATATATCTTCGATTTTCTAGAGAAACCGATTTAGAGAAGTAGGCAAACTGGTCATATAACTAAGTGATCGTAATGAAGGGAAGTCATAACACCGATTAATTTGATCCCTGTCGTGTTGATGGGATGAGCGGAATAAACCAAGTTTCTCCGTGGCGTTCCGATGGTGACAGGCTGCGGATTTAAATTTATGCAATTCATCAATATAACCGCATCCGTCATTTTTATTTGACCATTTGCAGAACTGTCTTGTCTTTGATTGATAGTGTAGTTGTCTCAAAACTATTCCGAACCTTGCCATACATCTTTTAAGGTTTGACAGAAAAATACAGTTCATGTCTGTCTGTTAAATTCATTGCTGCCAGCCCAACCAATCATCGATTTTGACGACACAAAAGAGAGGCCAAAGTTGCAGTATAAAAAGGGCTGCCGAATTAAAGTATGACACCTATGAGTGTAGAGCCTGATTTAAAACACAGGCAACTCTGTTGTCCGCCTTCACGCAAATACATATTCACGTTGGGACAAACTCCGCACCTTAGATAATGCATCTGATGCAGGTTCTAATTTATCTGAGTTTTATGGTTGCTTGCGGTCCAATGGGGCTTGGTGATCAAACGGCGCACCACCAACCCCCGGCCACGGATGACGGTGAGCAGTGCTCAACATGCGAGGTCCGACAGCAGATCAAAAACATGAGATTACACGCCATCAAGTCACAAATTCTTAGCAAACTGCGACTCAAGCACGCGCCCAATATCAGCCGAGATGTTGTCAAGCAGCTCTTGCCTAAGGCACCACCTTTGCAGAAACTTCTTGACCAGTATGATGTACTTGGAGATGACAATAAGGATGGAGTTATGGAAGAAGATGATGAACATGCCATCACAGAAACAATCATGACAATGGCCACTGAACGTAAGTTTTATATGATATTATTCAATGCAACACTTTATGTCTCTATATAATAACATTGAAAAGGCACCAGCGCTCAGCTGTTTTTTACGCATGGGGCACATAGCGCACCTGCATGTCTGATCCCGTATTAGGCGACTTGCACCACAATGTTGGAAATAGGTTGACATTTCATAGGAATTATTAATTGTTTTCTTTAGTCTGTCATTTCATGTTGACTTGATACAAATATAGAACTTTACGTACGAACCGAGTTCCATCTTACAAGGTGCCAGTGGCTCTGGTGTTGAGTGTGGAGGTTCTTAAACTATATAGGCTATATTGGAGAATACCCTGGAGATGACACATTGTTAAGTGTTTTATAGTTTATCAATGTGTCATGACATTGTAACTTTAAATATATATTTTGAAAGTGGTTTACCAAGGGGTTTCAGTAACGAAAACACAATAGTTAATTGTGTTACATACAACTGAAGAAAAAACAAAACAAGTCATTTATTTTGGTTTAGAAATGTAGTTTATTGACAAAATAGATATTACATTTCCATATTGTAATTAAAATTCTAATTTCTCTCCTCCAGCCGAATCCATCGTCCAAGTCGATGGGAAACCCAAGTGTTGCTTTTTCTCCTTCAGTTCGAAGATTCAGGCGAACCGCATAGTTCGGGCACAGCTATGGGTGCACCTTCAGCCAGCTGACGAAGTCACCACGGTGTTCCTGCAAATCTCCCGCCTGATCCCTGTCACGGACGGGGGCAGGAACGTACAGATCCGGTCTTTAAAGATCGACGTGAATGCAGGAGTCAGCTCTTGGCAAAGTATCGACGTGAAACAAGTGTTGTCGGTATGGCTGCGGCAACCGGACACGAATTGGGGGATAGAGATTAATGCGTTGGACTCGAAGGGAAATGATCTGGCGGTTACCTCAGCTGAAGTGGGAGAAGGACTGGTGAGTTTAGATTGATCTCCCATCGAAGCAATTTCCATATAGTTTTGTAGTTTATCCTCGTCGATTCTATGGGAAGTAATCCATAACCCATTTATGAATGCATAATAATGCAATATTCACATTTAACACCCATGGCAAGAGAGTGCAAATTCATTTTTGTGTTAACTTTTGTAGCCAGACAAATTTAGAACCAGGGCTTCAAATACCAGTTGTTTATCGATACCTGCTGATCAGAGGGGTTTTGGCACCCTGTGGATTTGCTCTCATGTGCTCATATGTAAAAATATATTTTAGAACCTTTAATATAAACACACATACCTAATTTAAGGTGTTAACCTGTGACAGAATATTTGCCTTGGCCACCAATAATCTCATGTCCTATAACCTGATTACATAAAAATTCACATTGTTCAGGTGGCCAGAAATTCCAGAAGTCTTCTGTGTGACTGTGCTAATCAGAGTAATTGCCTACAGCCTCTGTTATCACACACACACACACACACACACACACACACACACACACACACACACACACACACACACACACACACACACACACACACACACACACACACACACACACACACACACACACACACACACACACACACACACACACACACACACTACAGCTGGCACTCATTTCTGGTGCAATTAGAATTCTTTTTACCAACCAACCATTAAATTAGTGTTTAAAAACGCAATCATTTCAGTGGCACAAAGTATCACAACACCCAAGTTTGAAACCTTGATTTAAAGGATCAGCAATATTAGATTGGACTATCAAACGGCAATATGTTTCCCAATGTGTCATTCAATGCATGTTTCATGTTTTCAACCATTCTGTATTGTGCCCTTACAGCAACCCTTCATGGAGGTGAAGATTTCGGAGGGCCCGAAGCGCTCCAGGAGAGACTCAGGCCTGGACTGTGACGAGAACTCCCCCGAGTCCCGCTGCTGCCGCTACCCCCTCACGGTAGACTTTGAAGACTTTGGCTGGGACTGGATTATTGCCCCCAAGCGCTACAAGGCCAACTACTGCTCTGGTGAGTGCGAGTACATGCACCTGCAGAAGTACCCCCACACCCACCTGGTGAACAAGGCTAACCCCCGGGGCACCGCAGGGCCCTGCTGCACCCCCACCAAGATGTCCCCCATCAACATGCTCTACTTCAACCGCAAAGAGCAGATCATCTACGGCAAGATCCCCTCCATGGTGGTGGACCGCTGCGGCTGCTCGTGAGCGAGAGTTCTGCCGGGGAAGGGGAGGGGCTCAGCCAGGGTCTCCACCCTGGACTTTGGGACAGATCCATCCACCACTACCAGTGCTTTCTGCAGAACACGGTGCAATAGAGCCACAATAGCGGCTAAAGAAACGCCCGTCCATTCGCTGAGCAGGCTTCAACTACGGACACGTCTCGTTCGTTTTTTATTTTTCATTTTCATTTTCTTCTCTCCTCCAATCACATGTTCGCGCCACAATGGCCTAAAGTCACAAGGATGTAGGAACACAATGCCATGTTGGACTTGACATGGACGTGGACACACACCAGACCTAGGTTCAAATAGTATTTGTTATTTTTCTTCAAATACTTCAACGTTTAATGGAGAAGGGTGGGGTTTGCACTTTGGGGAATAATCCATTGGTTCCATTAAACCAGGCAAGCTCAATCAAGCGCAGCTTAAGTATTGGAAAGAAAACAAATCATATTTAAACCCAGGTCTGACACACATATGTACCCCCCCCCCCCAAGCCTTTACAGCGTACGCTTAACTATCGGTGTGTTAATCATGTAAGCAATGTTTGAGAGTGAAACCGGGAATCCTCAAGGACTTTTGAAAGGGCTTGGAAAACTATAGCTGAGGACTCAGTCTGAACTGGCCTTCATGCACAATGCCATAAACACCATAAACACACACAGCAACAGTGCATTCTTATTAAACTTTTAATCATAGCTTTACCACCATTCAACTGCCTGAACCGCCCTACTCACTTGAATTATTCTTATTGTAAATCAACATTACTGGACAGGAGGACTTGAACCGGAAGCACAATGAATGCAGTCTACACATTGAGATGTGTTTAAGACAGAGAAATATATTTTGAATGTTAAAACCACGTTTAAACTCTGTCTTACAAATAACACAGTTTGCACTATGGCAAACCAATAGAAAGAATTGGTTGCTACAAAAGTTGTAAAAACTGATTTTGATATGTTTGCTAATTTGTATTGTATATGCCATTGTTTCCATTAGCAATTGCCTTTCTAAACCACTGTTAGTAAATGTATAAGACCACAAACTAGCAAGAAAACTGTACAATAGGGACTGTATACCTGTTAAACAAATAAAGGTGCTTGCTTATATGTTAAGTTCAGTTATTTCATACAATAGCTTGGTAATGGTATGTCAATGCACTAAGAATACTAGGGATGTTAATGAATTCTAAATGAGGAACAATGTGCTCTTTCAGCAATGTGTTCTGACTAACACAAGTGACATGTGGAATCATATAGAGGTCATTTATAACATTCCTGTTCATCTGCATTTGGTCACAAGCCTCAGTCATGTAAATGTAATCATAAGATAAAGGTTCTCGTGATAACCACATGAAGACTAATTTATCCATACGGATCCAATTCACATACAATAAATATGGTACATTATAGACAGCAACATAGTTCATTATTTTCTGCCCCGAACAGGGCTCAAACTTACAACGTTCTGCACAACACCACTTATAGCCAACAGTGCAAGAGACAGGTCTGTAATTCCATGGGTGAAAATTGGCTTTAGATCTCAAGGAAGGTGACATCACCGATACACTCTGGCCAAAATGCTACGGGCGAGTTTCTTGTCCACTACACAGGCAATTTAGTCAAAGAGCGCAAGCACCAAAACCATCCCATCCATGGTCACAACGAGTGTGCCCAGGCTAAGGAACAGCATGGCTCTTACCATACCCTTTCAAAATGATTGGAACAACATGGTGCCCTTCAGCTGACCAATCACACAGACCCAGCCACACCTGGTGTTACCATTTAGTTTAATCAAAACTACATACACTAATCCGAGTATTCTGGATAACGTACAGTGGGATCCAAAATATTCACACCCTTGAAAAAGATGAGCAAAAATGACCATATCAAATAAATAATTAAAATACTGAGCTATATTGTATGCTCCCCCAAAATGTTTTATACTAGTACAATTGCTCAGAGAAGAGATTTTGTTTAACAAGTAATAATTATTTTTTCTCAAAAAGATAGGGCTCAAAATGATTGACACCCCTGTTTTCAATACCTTTTAAGGATAATGGCACTGAGCCTTTTTCTAAAGTGTTTTATGAGTTGGAGAACACATTGGGAGGAATCCTAGACCATTCCTCCATACAGAATCCTTCCAGATCCTTGATATCCTTTCTCTGTGCTTATGGACTGCTCGCTTCAATTCAAACCACAGGTTTTCAATAGGTTTCAAGTCCAGAGACTGAGATGGCCATTGAAAAATGTTTATTTTGTGGCCAATTAACCATTTCTTTGTGTATTTTGATTAGTGCTTGGGGTTATTGTCTTGCTGGAAGATCCACTTGAGGCCAAGTGTCAGCTCTATTTTCATGTCATCCAACAAATTTAACACCTGGAGTTTGCTAAACAGCATTGCCACTTAGATTGAAATCAGTGCTTTGGTCAGATTACATGAAAATATAGCTTTTTGGCCACGTGGTGGGTTTGGTGTCGAAATCAGAATGCATGAGCAGAAAAGAACCCCATACCTACTGTAAAATATGGTGGTGGATCTTTGATGTTATGGGGCTATTTTGCTTCCACTGGTCCTGGGGCCCTTGTTAAGGTAATGGCATCATGAACTTTACCCAGTACCAGGATATTTTAGCCAAAAACCTGGTTGCCTCTGCCAGGAGGCTGAAACATGGCCGCAGGTGGATCTTCCAGCACAATAACCCCAATCACACGTCAAAATCCACAAATAAATGGTTAATTGGCCACAAAATCAACATTTTGCAATGGCCATCTCAGTCTCCAGACTTGAAACCCATTGAAAACATGTGGTTTGAATTGAAGAGGGCAGTACATAAGCGCAGACGAAGGATATCAAGAATATGGAAGTATTCTGTATGGAGGAATGGTCTAAGATCCGTCCCAATGTGTTCTCCAACTCAGTGCCATTATCCTCACAAGGTGAGATATTGCATGGTATTGAAAACAGGAGTGTCAATAATTTTGACCCCCAACGTTTTGAGAAAAAAAATAAAAATTGTTAAACAAAATCTCTTTCTCTGAGCAACTGTGTTAGTATAAAATAATATAATTTCCCCAAAATGTTTTGCATAAAATATAGCTCAATAATTTAATTATTTACTTTATACAGTAATTTCTGCTAATTTTATCAAGTGTGTCAATAATTTCTGACCCCACTTGTGTTTATCCACCCTTATTTTTTCAACAGATGTCTTCTACTGATGGATAAGCAACAGGAGGTGTGTGAGATTGTGTGTTCTTGAGTTTGTGGTCAGAAGGAATTGCGGTCTAATGAGAGGATGTGAACTCTTGCATTCTGTCAGCATTACTTATTGGATTGATGGCTTCAAGGAGGCTTCACTTCCGCCCAGCAGAGGGCGAACTGAGCAATGGCCCGGAGTGACTTCCTTTCCTGCTGTGAGCTGGAGGCCTGCCATGACAGTCAGGTGGGACTCTAACAGAAGGGTGCAGTGGATTCACAGAACAGCTTTCCTTGAGAGTCAATCTGTTTTTCAAAAGCTATCCCTTGCCCACTGCCACCCATACTTATGCATACGGACACGTAACAGGTGCATTTTCAGGAAGGAAATATCTAAGGAAGCAAGCTCTACACATTACATGAGCCCTATGCTGTAATAGTGTGCACATAGGCTACATAGCAATGGAAGGAAGTTCTAGGAAAGACCACAAATAGTAGTAGGAAGGTAGAATATTTAAGAAATCATGCCACATCCAAGTCATTCTCAGAGGCAGATGTGAACGATTCAATTAAAACATGTCATAAAATACCATTCACATTACATATGGCGATTTTCCACAATGTTTATGATTGTTGAAAAATGACACATCGAGTTCAATGTAATACCTGATGTAACACTTTACAATATAGACTAACAGATTCATTAACACTAATGAATGCAGTAGTTAGCACAAATACATTATTCATTTATTCATTAATTATGTTACAAAGCATTGAGTATTCTTTATGCCAACATCACATATTTTCCACGAGGTTTACAATGGGTGATTGTTGAATCTAGTTCAATGTTGATCTAATACCTAATCAGTAACACTTTACAATATCGCCTCATTTTGCGGGCCCTATACTAAAGTGGCAACTTTTCTCCCTTTACTACTGGCTTATTATTGTTTATTCCCTAAGAGTCTATTGACGCACCCATGCGTAAAACTAAGTAACGTAATAAATAAAGAAAATGATAACCTGAGTTGATAATCATGCCTTTACTCTCCGTTCTACTGGCGAACGTGCAATCACTGGAGAATAAACTAAATGAGCTCCGTTCGAGACTGTCCTATCAACGGGACATTAAAAACTGTAATATCCTATGCTTCACCAAGTCGTGGCTGAACAAGGACATGGATAATATTCAGTTAGCTGGGTTTTCCACTCATCGGCAAAACAGAACCGCAGCCTCCGGTAAGATCGGGGGGGGGGGGAGTCTCAAGGTTTTGCTCGCCTGAATACCACATCAGTCACTGGCTTCATTAATAAGTGCATCGAAGATGTCGTCCCACAGTGACCGTACGTACATATCCCAACCAGAAGCCATGGATTACAGGCAACATCCGCACTGAGCTAAAGGCTAGAGCTGCCGCTTTGAAGGAAGGAGCGGGACATTAATCCGGACGCTACGCCCTCCATCAAACAGGCAAAGCGTCAATACAGGACTAAGATCGAATCCTATTACACCGGCTCTGACGCTTGTCGGATGTGGCAGGGCTTGCAAACTATCACGGATTACAAAGGGAAACCCAGCCTTGAGCTGCCCAGTGACGCGAGCCTACCAGACAAGCTAAATGCCTTCTATACTCGCTTCAAGGCAGCAGTGGAAAAAGTATCCAATTGTCATACTTGGGTAAAAATAAAGACTCTTAATAGAAAATGACTCAAGTACAAGTGAAAGTCACCCAGTAAAATACTTTTTGATTTTAAATATACGTAAGCATTGAAAGTAAAAGTAAAAGTATAAATCATATAAAATTCCTTATATTAAGCAAACCAGAAGGCACGATTTTCTTGTTTTTTAAATTTACGGATAGCCAGGGTGTCACGCCCTGGCTCTGGGGACTCTTATATGTTGAGCCAGGGTGTGGAGTTTCTATGTGTTATTTTCTATGTTGTGTTCTAGTTCGTGTTTTCTATGTTGGCCAGGGTGGTTCCCAATCAGAGGCAGCTGATTCTCGTTGTCTCTGATTGGGAATCATACTTAGGCAGCCTTTTGGCACTAGTTTATTGTGGGATCTTGTTCCGGAAGGTTTGTGTATTTAACCTAGGACTTCACGTATCGTTTGTTTTGTTTAGATCGTGTATTTAGTACAAAAAAGTATGTACGCCTATCACGCTGCGCCTTGGTCCGCTTCATCATGTGTCAACGATCGTGACAGAAGATCCCACCTCGACTGGATCAAGCAGCGTGACGAGGAGAGAGGATGGACGTGGGAGGAGAAGAGTGAGAGTCTGGCGAGAGCCATGGAGGCCATGTTCACGGGGGAGAGACAAGCCCAAAAAATGTTTAGGGGGAGGGCTCACACCGTGGACGGCGAGGCAGCGGGAGGCCGCGATAGAGCGGTTCGGCAGGTTTGCAGAGGAGGCCGCCAGGTTACGGGGGCCACTGGTCACGAGGGAGAAGGAGAGTGTAGAGGCACGGCGAGAGGTACTGGAGTGTGTTACCAGTCCGGTCCGGCCCGTTCCTGATCCCCGCACAAGGCCAGTGGTGTGTGTTCCCAGTACGGTCCGGCCTGTTCCTGTCCCTCGCACCAAGCCTGTGGTGCGCATCGCCAGCCCAGTCCGGCCTGTTCCTGCTCCCCGCACCAAGCCTGTGGTGCGCGTCGCCAGCCCGGTCCGGCCTGTTCCTGCTCCCCGCACCAAGCCAGTGGTGCGCGTCGCCAGCCCGGTCCGGCCTGTTCCTGCTCCCCGCACCAAGCCAGTGGTGCGCGTCGCCAGCCCGGCCCGGCCTGTTCCTGCCCCTCGCACCAAGCCTGTGGTGCGCGTCGCCAGCCCGGCCCGGCCTGTTCCTGCCCCTCGCACCAAGCCAGTGGTGCGCGTCGTCAGCCCGGTCCGGCCCATTCCTGCTCCCCGCACCAAGCCAGTGGTGCGCGTCGTCAGCCCGGTCCGGCCCGTTCCCGCTCCCCGCACCAAGCCAGTGATGCGCGTCGTCAGTCCGGCACGGTCCGTGCCTGTTCCACCTGTGCCTGGTCCGGCACCGGTCAGCTGCTCCACGCCGGAGCCAGAGCAATCCGCTCCACCGGTGTTCAGTCCAGCTCCGGCCAGCAGGGCCAGACCACGAGGACGAGAGAGAGAGTGGTGGTCACGCCCGGAGCCGGATCCGCCTCCGAGGCGGAATGCCCGCCCGGCCCCTCCCCTGTTGGGTTTAGTTGGCGCGGTCGCAGTCCGCGCCTTTGGGGGGGGGGGGGTACTGTCACGCCCTGTCTCTGGGGACTCTTATATGTTGAGCCAGGGTGTGGAGTTTCTATGTGTTATTTTCTATGTTGTGTTCTAGTTCGTGTTTTCTATGTTGGCCAGGGTGGTTCCCAATCAGAGGCAGCTGATTCTCGTTGTCTCTGATTGGGAACCATACTTAGGCAGCCTTTTGGCACTAGTTTATTGTGGGATCTTGTTCCGGAAGGTTTGTGTATTTAACCTAGGACTTCACGTATCGTTTATTGTTTTGGTTCGTTGTGTGTACAACTAATAAAAGTATGTACGCCTATCACGCTGCGCCTTGGTCCGCTTCATCATGTGTCAACGATCGTGACACAGGGGCACACTCCAACACTCTTGATAAGTGCATGAATTGGACCATTTTCCTGCCCTGCTAAGCATTCAAAATGTAACAAGTACTTTTGGGTGTCAGGGAAAATGTATGTAGTAAAAAGTAAAAATTATCTCAAATATAAATAGCAAACTAAAGTACATATACCCCAAAAAACAACTTAAGTATTTTTTACTTAAGTACTTTCCGCCACAGCTTCGAGGCAAGCAACACTGAACCATGCATGAGAGCCCCAGCTGTTCCGGATGACTGTGTGATCACACTGTGTGATCACACATAGCCGATGTGAGTAAGACCTTAAAACAGGTTAACATTCAGACAGATTACCAGGACGCGTACTCAGAGCATGCACTGACGAGCTGGCAAGTGTCTTCGCTGATATTTTCAACATCTCCCTGACCCAGTCTGTAATACCTACATGTTTCAAGCAGACCACCATAGTCCCTGTGCCCAAGAACGCCAAGGTAACCTGCCTAAATGACTACCGCCCTGTAGCACTGTAGCCATGAAATGCTTTGAAAGGCTGGTCATGGCTTACATAAAACCGTCATCCCAGAAACCCTGGACTCACTCCAATTCGCATACCACCCCAACAGATCCACAGATGTTGCACTCCACACTGCCCTTTCCCACCTGGACAAAAGGAACACCTATGTGAGAATGCTGTTCATTCACTAAGCTAAGGACCCTGGGACTGAACACCACCCTCTGCAACTGGATCCTGGACTTCCTGACGGGACACCCCTGGGTGGTGAGGGTAGGCAACAACATATCTGCCACACTGACCCTCAACAAGGCTGAAAAGATCTGGCATGGGACCTCAGATCGTCAAAAAGTTATACAGCTGCACCATCGAGAACATCCTGACTGGTTGCATCACCACTTGGTATGGCAACTGCTCGGCATCTGACCGCAAGGCGCTACAGAGGGTAGTGCCTACAGCCCAGTACATCATTGGGGCCAAGCTTCCTGCCATCCAGGACCTCTATACCAGGCGGTGTCAGAGGAAGGCCCTAAAAATGGTCAAAGACTCCAGCCACCCAAGTCATAGACTGTTCTCTCTGCTACCGCATGGCAAGCGGTAAGCGGTACCGGAGCGCCAAGTCTGGGACCAAAAGGCTCCTTAACAGCTTCTACCCCCAAGCCATAAGACTGCTGAACAGTTAATCAAATGGTTACCTGGACTATTTGCATTGACCCCCTTATTATTATTTTATTAATTTTTTGGACTGACACTAGACTCTAAAAACACACTCACACATACTACACTGACACTCCAACCACACACACACACACACACACACACACACACACACACATACACACACACACACACACACACACACACCCTTCACACTCTTCACATACGC
This sequence comes from Coregonus clupeaformis, assembly GCF_020615455.1. Lineage (NCBI taxonomy): Eukaryota > Metazoa > Chordata > Actinopteri > Salmoniformes > Salmonidae > Coregonus > Coregonus clupeaformis. Next base: position 16,348,259 of record NC_059214.1, read on the forward strand.
TGCTGCTACAGTACTCTCCGTTTATTATCTATGGATAGTCACTTTACCCCTACCTACATGTACATATTACCACAATTACCTCGACTAAACAGTTCCCCTGCACATTGACTCTGTACCGGTACCTCTTGTATAGGGTGAGGGAAAAAAGTATTTGATCCCCTGCTGATTTTGTACGTTTGCCCACTGACAAAGACATGATCACACTATAATTTTAATGGTAGGTTTATTTGAACAGTGAGAGACAGAATAACAACAAAAAAATCCAGAAAAACGCATGTCAAAAATGTTATAAATGTATTTGCATTTTAATGAGTCTCCCGAGTGGTTCGAATCCAGGCTCTGTCGTAGCCGACCCATGGGGCAGCGCACAATTGGCCCAGCGTCGTCTAAGGTAGGGGAAGGAATGGCTGGCAGGGGATGTAGCTCAGTTCGTAGAGCATGGCGTTTGCAACGCCAGGGTTGTGGGTTCGATTCCCACGGGGGGTATGAAAAAATAAATAAAAAATGTATGCACTAACTGTAAGTCGCTCTGGATAAGAGCGTCTGCTAAATGACTCAAATGTAAATGTAATGAGGGAAATAAGTATTTGACCCCTCTGCAAAACATGACTTAGTACTTGGTGGCAAAACCCTTGTTTGCAATCACAGAGGTCAGACGTCTCTTGTAGTTGGCCACCAGGTTTGCACACATCTCAGGAGGGATTTTGTCCCACTCCTCTTTGCAGATCTTCTCCAAGTCATTAAGGTTTCGAGGCTGACATTTGGCAACTCGAACCTTCAGCTCCCTCCACATATTTTCTATGGGATTAAGGTCTGGAGACTGGCTAGGCCACTCCAGGACCTTAATGTGCTTCTTCTTGAGCCACTCCTTTGTTGCCTTGGCCGTGTGTTTTGGGTCATTGTCATGCTGGAATACCCATCCACGACTAATTTTCAATGCCCTGGCTGAGGGAAGGAGGTTCTATATCGTGGAGCTCTGCCCCATAGGGGAGCTCTGCTCCTATTGGTTTACCCACTGCCCTAAGGCAGCATCAGCCTGAGACAAAATTATGCACACACCTGCAGCCAATAGGAGTACAGGTGTCCCTATAAGAGGGGATGGCTCCCCTCAATCAGCCTCCCTTTATCTTCAGCGACTGGACTAGACTGAAGAAGCCAAGAAGAGACGAAGAGAAGAAGAGAAGACTCAGGACGAAGAAAACGCAGTCGATTTTCCAGTCATCGACGTCGTCCTAAAATGAGCACACCAGGAGATTTTCCACCCCCAAAAGCTATTTTCAGAGCTCAATGCAGATGCTCCTCCATGACGGCCGGCGACTCCCACGACTTATGTTTCGTGTGTCTAGGGTCCCAGCATGCCAAAGAGGGCGTCTGCAGTCCCCCTAACTGCGCCTCCTGCGCCCTCCTTTCTACAAAGGAGAGGAAGCAGCGCTGGGCGTTTTTTAGGGAGGATATCCCCCTAGAGGATGTGTTGTCAATACTAGCCTCTGCTTCAGAGGCGTCGTCTGACGGCGCAGACTCAGGGGATGATAGGGACTATGAGGAAGAGGCTGACATTCCTATGGAACAGTCAGACCCCGTCCCTCATACATTCAAGCCCCCCTTTCCTTTGGTTAGCGAGAGGGCTTGTAGTTCCTATGGCGATGACGACATGGGCTCTAAGAAATCAGAAGCCCTGTCCTTCGCCGCAGCGTCTCTGAGGACGGACTTTCCGGGTCTCATTGAGAGCGCTGCCAGACGGCTGGAGATACCGCTGCCCCCTGTTCCCTCCGCACCGGAGGTTGATTTAATGGAGGGCGGCCCATATTCCAGGCCAAGAAGAGTGGCAGAGCCACTGGCTCCTGCCATGCCTTCTTTGGCTAAATACGTCGAGGGCTCATGGGAGGCACCTTTAGCGGCGCGTTCGCCGGTTAAATCGTACCTCCCATTCACTAGAGTGGAGGGAAGGTTCCAGGGCCAAGTCAAGGGAATCCCCAGGTTAGAGAGCGCCATGGCGGCGTATCTCGTACTGGGTTCGAGTCCCTGGCCCTCTTCCAGAAAAGCCACGTTGCCATCTCAGAAGGACCGTCTCACAGCACAGCTGTTAGAGAAGTCCTTCAATTTGGGAGCCCAAGCTGTAGCAGCAGCTAACAACATTGCCCTCTTGGCAGCCGCTCTGTCCCGTTTAACCACGGGTAAGACAGAGCTGGAGCCAGAGGAGGAGGAGGAGGCGTCCAGGATTTCTGGCGCCATCCTACACCTAACACAGGCATCGGCCGTCTGCTCGGGGAGGTCCATGGCCACCTCGGTGGTCGCGGAGCGACACATCTGGTTGTCCCTGACAACCATGAAAGAAGCAGACAGGACGTCCCTTTTGAACGCCCCCCTCTCTGACGACGGGCTCTTTGGAGTCGCCGTCAAAGAGGCGACTGAGAGGTTTTCGAAGCTGGACGAAGAAAATAAGCAGTTGGCCAGACACCTGCCATTGGCAAGGAGGTTAGGCCCTGCACCGTCACCATCCACTTCCGCCCCCCAGAGTAGACAAGGGTCTACGGTGGGGCGGCGTATCCGCCGCCAATCGGCGGCCGCAGGAAGCAGGGGAGCGGGCCCAGCCCCCCCAGCAGCCACGGTGGCCCCGTTGCAGCCGGCGAGGGAGGTGGTGAGGACGCCGACTTGGGCTCCTAAGGGAGGCCACAAGAGGAGGCGCACATGACGGGACGCGGGGGAGCGAATGGAGGACACGTCGTCTTCGAACGTGACCACTGTTCCCCCCCACCCTTCGGTTGAAGGGATGGGTGATGATGGTATTGCTTTTGTTGATGTGTTTAATAAAGAGTTGGCTCCACCTGACTTTGTCAAAAAATAGCCCCTTTTCCATAATACGTCCGAGAGCGTTCAAATCTCACCCTCTCTACCCTACCACTCTAAGCGCCGTTCAGCCCACCAAGGGTGCGTTGCTGGACAGGCATTCAGAGTAGGTACACATAACACTTCAGGTATAAGAAGTGCTTCACATAGCAGACAGCAGTCTCGGTCAAACTCTGACATGATGACGCAGTCGCTATTTGGGGATGGCGCACTATCGCAGACTAAGGTCTCGGTTAGTGCGATTCAGACCCATGCTGCGTTCACGGAGGGCCCGATTACCATGGTCACGAAGGTGCCCAGTGTATCGGCGCCCCCGCTTCTTTCTGAACGCGCCAATGCTCACCACACTGAGTGTAGTTCAGCCCACCAGAGGTGCAGAGCTCAACGCACACAGGAGGTGAAAGGAGGAAAGAGACCAAGACGCCATCTTGGTTTATCTCAAAGAGACCTCATATTACAGACTCCTAGGAGTATTGTAGTGAGTGGCTCTAATAGCGGATTGCAGTCACCTACGATGACGCAATCGCTTGCTGGGGATGGTGCCCGGTCGCAGGCTGTGGCCTCGGTCAGTGCAATTCAGACCCGCGCTGCGTTCACGGAGGGCAGGAATACGACGGTTACGGGTTTAACTGACGTCTCTGCCCCTCCTTCTGGTTCAGAACGCACTAATGTTTCCTCTCCCTTTCATGGGAGGCCCGCCTTGGGCTGTTCCACCACCTCAGTGTTGGGGAACAGCGGCGGCAAGGGCCATAGAGGAATACAGGTCCTTCCTACTGAATGTACCACAGCTTCGCGCTCGGCCGCTTTCTCTGTATTGCTGGCAGTGGCAGCGAAGCTGCACCCTCTCACGCTGGCTACAACAGACGTTGCAGAAGGGTTATGCTCTCCAATTCCATCGGACTCCACCCCCATTCAGGGGAGTAGTGGAGACGGTGATGAAAAAGCCCGAAAAAGTGGCCGCTCTGGTTTCAGAGATCACGGAACTTTTGGCGAAGGAGGCGGTCACAGTGGTTCCCCAGGAGCAAAGGAACAAGGGGCTATATTCGCCCTACTTCCTGGTGCCCAAAAAGACGGGGGGAATGAGGCCGATATTGGATTTACGCATTCTCTACGAGAGCGTAACCAAACGGCCCTTTCGAATGCTAACGACAAAACGTCTGCTGGAATGTGTCCAGAAAGGAGACTTTTGTACGAGCATAGACCTAAAGGACGCGTACTTTCATGTGCCGGTACAGACGCGTCACAGGAAGTTTCTGCGATTCGCCATTCAAGGGGTGGCGTACGAATACACGAGGATGCCATTTGGGTACGCCCTGGCACCTCGCACGTTTTCCAAGTGTGTGGAGGCGGCATTGGAACCGTTGCGTCGTCAGGGGATCACTCACACAACACAGACAGTGATTCATCTCACACGTCTGGGGTTCGCTGTGAATTGGAAAAAGAGCACGCCCTGGCCCAGTCATCAGATTGTCTACCTGGGGATACAGCTAGACACTGTAATGATGAGGGCTCGAATTTCGGACCCCCGAAGGGTAGCCTTGTTGCTAGCCCTGAGGAAGTGTCGTCCGAATCACACGGTGACGGCGCTGTCGATCATGTCACTCTTGGGTCTCATGTCGTCAGCCCACTCTGTGGTTCCGCTGGGACTCCTGCGCATGTGCAGGATGCAGCGATGGTTCGCCCAACTAAGACTAGACCCATTGCGTCAACGTCATCGGTTGGTGGTGGTTCCCCTCTCGCTCAGTGCAGATCTGAACTATTGGAGAAACCCGTGCGTTCTCACGCACGGAGTCCCGAGTAGGCAAAGTGTCCTCTTACATCCCAGTGTTCACAGATGCGTCTCTGACGGGATGGGGAGGGACATGTCAGACCCAAGCGATAGGAGGTGTGTGGCCTCTTTCGAGTCGCCACATCAACCTCTTGGAGTTGGAAACGGTTCGACTGGTTTTGACCCACTTCGCGTCTACCCTTCGGGGTCGCGATGTGTTGGTCTGATCAGACAACCGGACCACAGTAGCCCACATTAATCGCCAGGGAGGAGTCAGGTCTCCTGCTCTCCATCGGGCGGCAGAGGAATTGTGGCTGTGGGCTCACGAGCACCTTCGCTCATTGAGAGCAGCACACATTCCGGGCTACTTGAACGTAGGAGCAGACCTCATGTCAAGAGGGGGTCCTCGAGACGACGAGTGGTGTCTGCATCCGGACATTGTTCTCCAAATTTGGGAACAGTTCGGGAGAGCCGAGGTGGATCTATTCGCGTCACGTGTGAACGCGCAATGTCCCCTATGGTTCTCTCTGAGGGAACAGGGAAGAACCGCCACTAGGAAGAGACGCCTTTGCGCACCACCCGTGGCCGAGAGTTCTTCTGTATGCATTCCCTCCGCTGTCCTGCATTCTCCCACTGTTAGCCAGGGTGAGGTCAGGAGGGCTGTCAGTGATACTGGTAGCCCCCGATCGCCCAGGGGCTCCTTGGTTTGCGGAGATGAGTCAGATGTTGATTGCGCCACCTTGGCCAATTCCACATCGACGGGACGCGTTGTCTCAGGCGGGGGGCACGATAGGGCAGTTGCCCATAATCGGCCAACCACTGAAGGCCTGGCTGCTGAGAGGGACAGGCTAGAGCGCCGTGGGTTATCTGATGCGGTGATCAGGACCATACAGGGTTCACGTGCCAGTTCCACTTCTAAGATGTATGCCAGTAGATGGTACGTGTTTTCACAATGGTGTGTCACACAAGGTGTAGACCCCATGAGCTGTCAGGTTGAGAGTATTATCTCTTTCCTACAGCTTATGTTTGACGAGCAGAGATCGCCTGCCACCATTAAGGTGTTTGCAGCGGCGATTTCAGCTTGTCACGAGGGGTTTGGCAGAGACAATGTCTTTAGCCACCCTCTAGTGAAACGTTTCCTATTAGGAACGCGGCGGCTTAGGCCAACACCTAGAGCCACGCTTCCTCAGTGGGATTTGGCTTTGGTACTCGAAGCGCTATGTAAGTCGCCGTTCGAGCCATTGAATCAAATACCCCTCAAGATGCTGTCTTTGAAGACAGCACTGTTGCTCGCTTTGACTACGGCTAAGCGTGTTAGTGATTTGTGTGCTCTTTCGACGAGACCCGACTGCCTGGCCATTAATGGCGATCTGAGCAGAGCGGTGTTACATCCTAACCCGGCATTTGTGCCGAAGGTTATTAGGAGTTCATATAGATCACAGACCGTGGAGCTATGGGCTTTTTCTCCTCCTCCTCATAGAGAGAGGAGTGAGGAAATGCTCCATCGCCTGTGCCCAGTACGCGCCGTGGCGTGTTACGTTGAGCGCACAGCAGCGATCAGGTCATCGCCTCAGCTGTTTGTGTGTCATGGTGCTGCTGCACTAGGTAGACCACTTTCGAAACAGCGTCTGTCTCATTGGCTCTGTGAGGGCATTGAGACAGCTTATGAGGCAGCGGGGCGACAATTGCCTCAGGGTATCAGAGCTCACTCCACTCGTGGAGTAGCAGCTTCTACTGCCCTTTTCAGAGGAACAGGGGTAGAGGATATATGTAGAGCGGCGTCATGGTCAACACCGTCTCCATTTATCCGTTTCTATCTCTTGGATATGTCTTCTAACTCTTTGGCTCAGTCTGTACTCAGCGTGGCTGAAGGGAGACTTTGAGCTAGGAGGAGAGGAATGCAGGACTATGGAGACAGGGTCTCTTTCAGGTCCGCTTCTGATAGAAGGACATATTTTTGGCATGACTCCTGACTGACAGGTTCAGTACAGTAGAGGGCATGTATTGATCTGCCCACCAGTGATTCACTGGAGTGAGGCGGGATGATGAGGGATAATAGTAGTAACCTGGGTTACGATACTATTAGACCGGTCATGACAATTTGACGGAATGTGACGTCATCTATCTGCTTGTTCAGATTAGTATGAATCATGTTCTGGGATCTGCCCACTAATCTCTGGGGTTCCATTGATTGAGTGAGGCGGTCTACCGTGTACACAATGTAGAGTGACACTTTGTGTCATTCCATTAGTGGTCTGTAGTATTGTAACAGGATATTGAGGTACCATCTATCTGCTAGTACAGATTAGTATGGCCTGTATTCTGGTGATCTGCCCACTAGTCATTGGTGTTGCCATTGGACTAGGTGGGGCGGGTTTTTTACCGATGACGCAGTATATTGTGACACTTGTAGGGTGACAGTGGTTACAGTACTGCGGGAATTGGTTGCAGCCATTGCTAGACCTGACCTTTTCATTTTGATGGGAAGTGTTGGGCTCGGCAGGGAGTACATTTTGGGAGCGCTACGCTCCGCCTTTAAACCAATAGGAGCAGAGCTCCCTATGGGGCGGAGCTCCACGATATAGAACGATTAGTTACCGGAGTGTAACTCCAGTTCTATGAGTGGAGCGGAGCCCCATAGGACTTAAGGCCCTGCCGACCCTCTCTAGTCTCGCTGAAGATAAATATCTCGGGAGGCTGATTGAGGGGAGGCATCCCCTCTTATAGGGACACCTGTACTCCTATTGGCTGCAGGTGTGTACATAATTTTGTCTCAGGCTGATGCTGCCTTAGGGCAGTGAGTAAACCAATAGGAGCAGAGCTCCCCTATGGGGCTCCACTCAACTCATAGAACTGGAGTTACACTCCGGTAACTAATCGTTCTCACCCAAGATTTGACAGTACATGGCCCCGTCCATCGTCCCTTTGATGCGGTGAAGTTGTCCTGTCCCCTTAGCAGAAAAACACCCCCAAAGCATAATGTTTCCACCTCCATGTTTGACGGTGGGGATGGTGTTCTTGGGGTCATAGGCAGCATTCCTCCTCCTCCAAACACGGCGAGTTGAGTTGATGCCAATGAACTCGATTTTGGTCTCATCTGACCACAACAATTTCACCTAGTTCTCCTCTGAATCATTCAGATGTTCATTGGCAAACTTCAGACGGCCCTGTATATGTGCTTTCTTGAGCAGGGGGACCTTGCGGGCGCTGCAGGATTTCAGTCCTTCATGGCGTAGTGTGTTACCAATTGTTTTCTTGGTGACTATGGTCCCAGCTGCCTTGAGATCATTGACAAGATCCTCCCGTGTAGTTCTGGGCTGATTCCTCACCGTTCTCATGATCATTCCAACTCCACGAGGTGAGATCTTGCATGGAGCCCCAGGCCGAGGGAGATTGACAGTTATTTTGTGTTTCTTCCATTTGCGAATAATCGCACCAACTGTTGTCACCTTCTCACCAAGCTGCTTGGCGATGGTCTTGTAGCCCATTCCAGCCTTGTGTAGGTCTACAATCTTGTCCCTGACATCCTTGGAGAGCTCTTTGGTCTTGGCCATGGTGGAGAGTTTGGAATCTGATTGATTGATTGCTTCTGTGGACAGGTGTCTTTTATACAGGTAACAGTGTGCTCCTAATCTCAGCTCGTTACCTGTATAAAAGACACTTGGGAGCCAGAAATCTTTCTGATTGAGAGGGGGTCTAATACTTATTTCCCTCATTAAAATGCAAATCAATTTATAACATTTTTGACATGCGTTTTTCTGGATTTTGTTGTTGTTAGTCTGTCTCTCACTGTTCAAATAAACCTACCATTAAAATTATAGACTGATAATTTCTTTGTCAGTGGGCAAACGTACAAAATCAGCAGGGGATCAAATACTTTTCCCCCCACTGTATAGCCTCGTTATTGTTATTTTATTGTGTTATTGAGTTTACTTCGCACATTTTTCTTACTTACTTTTTAAAAACTCTGCATTGTTGGTTAAGGGCTCGTAAGTAAGCATTTCACAGTAAGGTCTACCTACACTTGTTGCATTTGATTAGAGTTTTGTGCCAACAAAAATAACAGGTTAAATATGTGTAATATATGTATATATAATTGATATATACAATACCAGTCAAACCTTTGGACACACCTACTTATTCAAGGGTTTTTCTTTATTTTTTACTATTTTCTACATTGTAGAATAATAGTGAAGACATCAAAACTACACTAATCATGTAGTAACCAAAAAAGTGTTAAACAAATCAAAATATATTTTCTTCAAATTCTTCAAATAGCCACCCTTTGCCTTGATGACAGATCTTGGCATTTTCTCAACCAGCTTCACCTGGTGACAGCTTTTCCAACAGTCTTGAAGGAGTTCCCACATATGCTGAGCGCTTGTTGGCGGCTTTTCCTTCACTCTGCCATCCGACTGAGATCGGGGGATTGTGAAGGCCAGGTCATCTGATGCAGCACTCCATCACTCTCCTTCTTGGTAAAATAGCCCTTACACAGCCTGGAGGTGTCGCGAGAATGGTCTGGTCGGTGAGGTTGTGTCTTCTCTAGCGGGAGACGCAAACTGGCTGAATCGATTCAGTGGCTAGCTTTGCACTTAACTGGCTAACAGTAGCTACTAAGGGTAAGTTATAACCTACATTTATTTTTGTTTTGTTTTTACATACTGGTAACAAGAGTCGTTCAAGGAAATTCGGAACATGGGTGACTAGTTAACGTTAGCTTGGCTCTCTCTGTGTGTTTCGTGCCGTCGGAGGAGGGGTGGTTCGTTGGCAGAGTGCAATGGCTAGCTAGTATGCTAACTATTCTAGCTAACTAACTGGCTGAATAAGTTGACGACGTACTCACTCAAACTGTCAAAACTAACCCAAAACTTTACACAATGTTAGACACAGACACAAATGATCTGTTTGGCGTGTTAACACACTGGTTTGTGGTAACCGAGTATTGGTGCTAAACCGTGTTATTGGAGGCTGGCATGCTAGTTGGCTATGGCGTCATAGGATTCGGTGCCCTGGACGGTTTTCACGGAAGAATACTGTACCAAGTTAGCTAGCTGAATAAACTAAGTTAGATTCCTAGAAAATTCCGATCTCCTTTGCATTATTGTAGCCTTTTTCTGTAGCCTGTCAACTATGTGTCTGTCTATCCCTGTTCTCTCCTCTCTGCACAGGCCATACAAACGCTTCACACCGCGTGGCTGCTGTCACTCTAATCTGGTGGTCCCTGCGCGCACGACCCACGTGGAGCTCAAGGTCTCCGGCAGCCTCTGGAACTGCCGTTCTGCGGCCAACAAGGCAGAGTTTATCTCAGCCTATGCTACCCTCCAGTCCCTCGACTTCTTGGCGGTGACGGAAACATGGATTACCACTGAAAACACTGCTACTCCTACTGCTATTTCCTCGTCTGACCATGTGTTCTCGCATACCCCGAGAGCATCTGGTCAGTGTGGCGGTGGCACAGGAATCCTCATCTCTCCCAAGTGGACATTCTCTCTTTTTCCCCTGACCCATCTGTCTATCTCCTCATTTGAATTCCATGCTGTCACTAGCCCATTCAAGCTTAACATCCTTGTCATTTATCGCCCTCCAGGTTCCCTTGGAGAGTTCATCAATGAGCTTGACGCCTTGATAAGTTCCTTTCCTGAGGATGGCTCACCCCTCACAGTTCTGGGTGACTTTAACCTCCCTACGTCTGCCTTTGACTCATTTCTCTCTGCCTCCTTTCCCCTCCTTTCCTCTTTTGACCTCACCCTCTCACCGTCCCCCCCTACTCACAAGGCAGGCAATACGCTTGACCTCATCTTTACTAGATGCTGTTCCTCTACTAATCTCACTGCAACTCCCCTCCAAGTCTCCGACCACTACTTTGTATCCTTTTCTCTCTCGCTCTACTCTGATGGTAATGTTCCGTCGCAACCTTCGCTCTCTCTCTCCCGCTACTCTCTCCTCTTCCATCATATCATCTCTTCCCTATGCTAAATCCTTCTCCCTCCGATCTCCTGATTCTGCCTCCTCAACCCTCCTCTCCTCCCTTTCTGCATCTTTTGACTCTCTATGTCCCCTATCCTCCCGGCCGGCTCGGTCCTCCCCTCCTGCTCCGTGGCTTGACGACTCATTGCGAGCTCACAGAAGAGGGCTCCGGGCAGCCGAGCGGAAATGGAGGAAAACTAGACTCCCTGCGGACACTTGGCTCTGTCATATCCTCACATGGAGTGCAAAGAACCTTGGCGTGACCCTGGACAATACCCTGTCGTTCTCCGCTAACATCAAAGCGGTGACCCGATCCTGCAGGTTCATGCTCTACAACATTCGCAGAGTACGACCCTACCTTACACAGAAAGCGGCACAGGTCCTAATCCAGGCACTTGTCATCTCCCGTCTGGATTACTGCAACTCGCTGTTGGCTGGGCTCCCTGCCTGTGCCATTAAACCCCTTCAACTTATCCAGAACACTGCAGCCCGTCTGGTGTTCAACCTTCCCAAGTTCTCTCATGTCACCCCGCTCCTCCGCACACTCCACTGGCTTCCAGTTGAGGCTTGCATCTACTACAAGACCATGGTGCTTGCCTACAGAGCTGTGAGGGGAACGGCACCTCCTTACCTTCAGGCTCTGATCAGACCCTACACCCAAACGAGGGCACTACGTTCATCCACCTCTGGCCTGCTAGCTCCCCTACCTCTATGTCCCCTATCCTCCCGGCCGGCTCGGTCCTCCCCTCCTGCTCCGTGGCTTGACGACTCACTGTAAACTCACAGAAGAGGGCTCCGGGCAGCCAAGCGGAAATGGAGGAAAACTAGACTCCCTGCGGACCTGTCATCTTTTCACTCCCTCCTCTCTACATTCTCTTCCTCTGTTTCCGCTGCTAAAGCCACTTTCTACCACTCTAAATGTCAAGCCTCTGCCTCTAACCCTAGGAAGCTCTTTGCCACCTTCTCCTCCGTGCTGAATCCCCCTCCTCCTCCCCCTCCCTCATCCCTCTCTGTGGATGACTTCGTCAACCATTTTGAAAAGAAGGTTGACAACATCCGATCCTCATTTATTAAGTCAAATGACACCGCTGGTCCTGCTCACACTGCCCTACCCTATGCTTTGACTTCTTTCTCCCCTCTCTCTCCAGATGAAATCTTGCGACTTGTGACGGCCGGCCGCCCAACAACCTGCCCGCTTAACCCTATCCCCTCCTCTCTTCTCCAGACCATTTCCATAGACCTTCTCCCTTACCTCACCTCGCTCATCAACTCATTCTTAACCGCTGGCCATGGCCCTTCCGTCTTCAAGAGAGCGAGAGTTGCACCCATCCTCAAAAAACCTACACTCGATCCCTCCGATGTCAACAACTACAGACCAGTATCCCTTCTTTCTTTTCTCTCCAAAACTCTTGAGCGTGCCGTCTCTAGCCAACTCTCCTGCTATCTCTCTCAGAATGACCTTCTTGATCCAAACCAGTCAGGTTTCAAGACTGGTCATTCAACTGAGACTGCTCTTCTCTGTGTCACGGAGGCTCTCCGCACTGCTAAAGCTAACTCTCTCTCCTCTGCTCTTATCCTTCTAGACCTATCCGCTGCCTTTGATACTGTGAACCATCAGATCCTCCTCTCCACCCTCTCTGAGTTGGGCATCTCCGGCACTGCTCACTCTTGGATTGCGTCCTACCTGACAGGTCGCTCCTACCAGGTGGCGTGGCGAGAATCTGTCTCCGCACCACGTGCTCTCACCACTGGTGTCCCCCAGGGCTCAGTTCTAGGCCCTCTGCTATTCTCTCTATACACCAAGTCACTTGGCTCTGTCATATCCTCACATGGTCTCTCCTATCACTGCTACGCAGACGACACACAATTCATTTTCTCCTTTCCCCCTTCTGATAACCAGGTGGCGAATCGCATCTCTGCATGTCTGGCAGACATAACAGTGTGGATGTCGGATCACCACCTCAAGCTGAACCTCGGCAAGACGGAGCTGCTCTTCCTCCCGGGGAAGGACTGCCCGTTCCATGATCTCGCCATCACGGTTGACAACTCCATTGTGTCCTCCTCCCAGAGTGCAAAGAACCTTGGCGTGACCCTGGACAATACCCTGTCATTCTCCGCTAACATCAAAGCGGTGACCCGATCCTGCAGGTTCATGCTCTACAAGATTCACAGAGTACGACCCTACCTTACACAGAAAGCGGCACAGGTCCTAATCCAGGCACTTGTCATCTCCCGTCTGGATTACTGCAACTAGCTGTTGGCTGGGCTCCCTGTCTGTGCCATTAAACCCCTTCAACTTATCCAGAACGCTGCAGCCCGTCTGGTGTTCAACCTTCCCAAGTTCGCTCATGTCACCCCGCTCCTCCGCACACTCCACTGGCTTCCAGTTGAGTCTCGCATCTACTACAAGACCATGGTGCTTTCCTACAGAGCTGTGAGGGGAACGGCACCTCCTTACCTTCAGGCTCTGATCAGACCCTACACCCAAACGAGGGCACTACGTTCATCCACTTCTGGCCTGCTAGCTCCCCTACCTCTATAGAAGCACAGTTCCCGCTCAGCCCAGTCAAAGCTATTCGCTGCTCTGGCACCCCAATGGTGGAACAAGCTCCCCCACGACGCCAGGACAGCGGAGTCACTGACCACCTTCCAGAGACACTTGAAACCCTACCTCTTTAAGGAATACCTGGAATAGTATAAAGTAATCCTTCTTCCCCCACCCCCCATAAAAAAAGGTGGTTGTCCCACTGGCTATCATAAGTTGAATGCACCAATTTGTAAGTCGCTCTGGATAAGAGCGTCTGGTAAATGATGTAAATGTAAATGAGGTGCGTTGGGTCATTGTCCTGTTGAAAAACAAATGATAGTCCCACTAAGCCCAAACCAGATGGGATGGTGCATCCCTGCAGAATGCTGTGGTAGCCATGCTGGTTAAATGTGCCTTGAATTCTAAATAAATCACAGACAGTGTCACCAGCAAATCACCCCCACACCATAACACCTCCTCCTCCATGCTTTACGGTGGGAACTACACATGCGTAGATCATCCGTTCACCCACACCGCGTCTCACAAAGACACGGCGGTTGGAACCAGAAATCTCCAATTTGGACTCCAGACCAAATTATACATTTCCACCGGTCTAATATCCATTGCTCGTGTTTCTTGGCCCAAGCAGGTCTCTCCTTCTTATTGGTGTCCTTTATTAGTGCTTTCTTTGCAGCAATTCGACCATGAAGGCCTGATTCACACAGTCTCCTCTGAACAGTTGATGTTGAGATGTGTCTGTGACTTGAACTCTGTGAAGCATTTATTTGGGCTGCAATCTGAGGCTGGTAACTCTAATGAACTTATTCTCTGCAGCAGAGGTAACTCTGGGTCTTCCATTCCTGTGGCGGTCCTCATGAGAGCCAGTTTCATCATAGCGCGGTTTTTGCGACTGCACTTGAAGAAACTTTCAAAGTTCTTGAATTTTCCATATTGACTGACCTTCATGTCTTAAAGTAATGATGGACTGTCATTTCTCTTTGCTTATTTGAGCTGTTCTTGCCATAATATGGACTTGGTCTTTTACCAAATAGGGCTATCTTCTGTATACCCCCCCGACCTTGTCACAACACAACTGATTGTCTCAAACGCATTAAGAAGGAAAGACTTTTCACAAATTAACTTTTAAGAAGGCATGCCTGTTAATTGGAAATGTATTCCAGGTGACTACCTCATGAAGCTGGTTGAGAGAATGCCAAGAGTGTGCAAAGCTGTCATGAAGGCAAAGGGTGGCTATTTGAAGAATCTCAAATATAAAATATATTTGTTTAACACTTCTTTGCTTACTACATGATTCCATATCTGTTATTTCATAGTTTTGATGTCTTCACTATTATTATACAATGTAAAAAATAGTAAAAATAAAGAAAAACCCTTGAATGAGTAGGTGTGTCCAAACTTTTGACTGGTAGTGTATATATATATATATTTCCTGAGCTTTCTTATATATCCTAGACACTTCAAAACCTTATTCCTTATGATAACATTTTTACTGTCTTTCTTGCCATTTATGAATGTGTTATTCAATGCGTTTCTTTTGGCTATAGTATTAAAGGCAAAACAATTGTTATATCTAAAGGGGTCCTAAAATTGTAAATCAAAAAGATAAAGAATCCATGGTATGACCATCTTAAAACAATTCCATATGTTAGCTTACATATGTTGTGAATTGGACAATGTTTCTATCCTGCTAAGCATTCGAAATGTAACATACTTTCGGGTTTCAGGAAAAATATATGGAGTAAAAAGTACATTATTTTCTTTAGGAATGTAGGGAAGTAAAACTATAAGTCAAAAATATAAATAGTAAAGTAAAGTACAGATACCCCAAGAAATGACTTAAGTAGTACTTTAAAGTAATTTTACTTAAGTACATTACACCACTGCTCTGTCATGGTAGCAATAATACTGCACGTGTTGGATTGTTTTCCTGGTCTGCTGCTTAATCAGGTGTGTCAAACTCATTTTGCCCTGGGGGCTGCATTCGCTCTTCAACGAGGTCCAGAGGGCCGTACTGATTATCATATATATTTTTTGGTGTCAGAATGTTTTTATATATTTTTTCTCCATCTTTTTGGGACTTTTTTATGCTCCCTGATTGTCTAGCTTTTATTTTGGTGATTATTAGCGGCCCCCGTGGGCTGTGTGTTTGAACAGCAGCCGTGAAAAGCTTTGACTGATCATTCCTACATCTGTCACTGCTAGTTTTTCCAGAGAAGTGATGCTGTCAACAACATTCCGTGCTTGACAGGTGAGGAAGTGACAGTGAGAAAAGTGGAAGGAGGGGAGGAGGGGGGAACCCCAGAGGTGGCTAGGGAGACAGTTCTGGTTGATAGGCTCAGGATTCCCCTTCGTCTGGTCCACCTCCTCCCAGTCCCAGATGGGGCAGAGGGCCACGAACAATCCAACATCTGGAGCCCTCGGCAGACGTGCAAGACATACGGAATATGCTAAAATAAACATCTGGGGAACACTCTGGCAGGTCCCTCTGTGAAACGGAAGGACTTCCTTGTTAGGTACATGGGTTGATAGGGAGGATGAAGCTGTCGCACTTGACGAAAACCCTTCTGTGCTGCGAGTCTTCGCATGTGTTCTCTAACTGATTGGGGGAATGTCTAATGGCTGAGCTGTCATCAATGGCTAATCACTACTATTTCAGGTGTGAAGGAGACTTTTGGGCAGCCATACTAGAGGAGGGACAAGCATTTTGTTTTGGCTCTTTGGTAACTGGTATGGACTTGATCCTCTGTGTGCTCCTGCCCTTTCTATTTACCTAGTGACTATGTATGGGAAATCTTGACTTCCCATTGTCTAATTCCTAAGTGGCACATGAGATGGTCTAAAACAGGGGTGACGCTCCAGTTCTCAGCGGCCAAAGTGTCAACTTTGCACTTCATTGATCAGACACTGATTCAAAGGATTAAAATCAACAGATCTGTGGCCCTCCAGGAGCTAAGACCTGTGCTAATGTGACTCGGGGAGCTAATGCAAGTCCTCAGGTCTCAGGAAGGTTACTCATCACACAAGTGAACCACCGAACCACCTACACTTCATTTCTTGCAGAGACCCATCCAGGTCACAGCAGCAATGTGACAGAGTGGGGTTTGAACCCGGGTCTCCTGCAAACCAGCAAGTATTCAGGTCTCAAGAAGGTTACTTATTACACAAGTGTGAGTAATGAACTTAATCAACGTAGATAGGTTAGACATTGGCATAACATTGCAGCAAGAGATGGGCCAATCAATCACAGAGAAGCCTGGGAAAGCTTCTCAATCCTGGAAAGCCTCTCAATCCTCACACTGCTAGGAATCCAGATACCTGCAGATACATAGTAATCACAAAAATAACCAGGAGAGGACGAGAATCAGGGGCCAGCTGAAAGGTTGTCTGTTAAAGTCTCTCTTGGGTCCAAAGAAAGCAATGAAATGCAATAAAAGGAGCCAGTCTGGAACAAGGGGAGCCAGATGTGAAGCTGCTGGAGGCTACCTGTCATCAGGCCGCAATGATTTATCCTTCCCGTCCATACTGCTGCTTGCTTTTTCACTTAGCGGAGGAATCAGTGCTCCCATACCAAAACATACTGACCTCTGTGAAACCATGACATGATTAATGGCATTGTAAAGCTACTGGAAGTTGGCAGATTGTATATTTTTGGTAACCATTCAAGATAAATTAAAATGGCTAATTTTTTGTCATTTGTCTGATATCATAGTTGAAGTTCCATCCTCTGCGACAATCGTGTTTACGAAACGTCTAAATATCTATCTTGGTTTACAAGGAGGACAGTGACTGACATAAATGCAGCTTAAAGACAGCCAAAGTCCAAGGCAATTAAGCATGTGTTCTCAGGGGGCCGTGGACTGACAAGGATGAAGGATAGATGTTCCTCTAAGGAGACAAGGAAAAGTCTCCCACAGTCATTCCTATGCAGTTCAGACAGCCGGATGAAGAGGAATATCACCTACAGTGCCTTCAGAAAGTATTCACACCCCTTGACCTTTTCAACATTTTGTTTTACAGCTTGAATTTAAAATGGATTAAATTGAGATTTTGTGTCATTGGCCTACACACAGTACCTCATAATTACATTTACATTTTAGTCATTTAGCAGACGCACTTATCCAGAGCGACTTACAGTTAGTGAGTGCATACATATATATTTGTTTATTTTTCATACTGGCCCCCTGTGGGAATCAAACCCACAACCCTGGCGTTGCAAACGCCATGCTCTACCAACTGAGCTACATCCCTGCCGGCCATTCCCTCTGGACGACGCTGGGCCAATTGTGGAGTTATGTTTTTCGAAATGTTACTAATTAATTAAAAATAAAAATGTCTTGAGTCAATAAGTATTCAACCCCTTTGTTATGGCAAGCCTATATAAGTTCAGGAGTAAAAATGTACTTAACAAGTTCCATAATAACTTGCATGGACTCACTCTGTGTGCAATATTAGTGAGTAACAGGATTTTTTAATGACTACCTCATCTCTGTACGACACACATACAATTATCTGTAAGGTCCTTCAGTCGTGCAGTGAATTTCAAACACAGATTCAATCACAAAGACCAGGGAGGTTTTCCAATGCCTCGCAAATAAGTGCACCCACTGGTAGATGGGTAAAAATACAAATAAAACAGACATTGAATATACCTTTGAGCATGGTGAAGTTATTAATTACACTTTGGATGTTGTATCGATACACCCAGTCACTACAAAGATATAGACATCCTTCTTAACTCAGTTGCCGGAGAGGAAGGAAACTGCTCAGGGATTTCACCATGAGGCCAATGGTGACTTTAAAACAGTTGGCTGTGATAGGAGAAAACGGAGGATTGATCAACAACATTGTAGTTACTCCACAATACTAACCTAATTGACAGAGTGAAAAGAAATAAGCATGTACATAATACAAATATTCCAAAACATGCATCCTGTTTGCAACAAGGCACTAAAGTAATACTGCAAAAAATGTGTTTTTTTGTCTTGCTGGAAGATCCACTGCCGGCCAAGTTTGAGCCTCCTGGCAGAGGCAACCAGGATTTTGGCTGAGTAAAGTTCATAATGCCGTTGACCTTAACAAACGCTGACGTTCTGTACATTACCTTGGAAATAATGGACGATGGAGCGGGACAAGGCGAAGACGATAAGAAACTAGTATTCAACAATGCTGTGGCATAAAGTGTAAATCATAGTCCACAGATGCTGAGACGTGACACTCTGGCATCCCTTTGTGACTTTTTTTTTTTTTTTTGGGGGGCAGGGTTACAGGTACAATATACAAATTAATATAATTTAATAATCAGTTCATATCATATTTACCTGTGGGCTGCCACTCAATGTATTCTTTTAAGTACAAAGTATTGATCATCATGATCATATTACAGAGTTTTAAAAAGTAATAACTAATGTAGTATGTACTCCCCCAACCCCACATATCCAACATATGTCCGTCCATCCAACCTTTTCTCTCCAGAGATCGGGTTAAAGTCTGGGCTCTGGCTGGGCCACTCAAGGACATTCAGAGACTTGTCCCAAAGCCACTCCTGCGTTGTCTTGGCTGTGTGCTTAGGTTCGTAGTCCTGTTGGAAGGTGAACCTTCGCCCTAGTCTGAGGTCCTAAGAGCTCTGGAGCAGGTTTTCATCATGGATCTCTCTGTACTTTGCTCCGTTCATCTTTCCCTCAATCCTGACTAGTCTCCCTGGCCCTGCCGCTGAAAAACAGCCCCACACCATGATGCCACCACCATGCTTCACCGTTGGGATGGTGCCAGGTTTCCTCCAGGCCAAAGAGTTCAATCTTGGTTTCATCAGACCAGAGAATCTTGTTTCTCATGGTCTGAGAGTCCTTTACATGCTTTTTGGCAAACTTTGGCTGTCGTGCCTTTTAGTGAGGAGTGGCTTCCGTCTGGCAACTCTACCATAAAGGCCTGATTGGTGGAATGCTGCACAGATGGTTGTCCTTCTGGAAGGTTCTCCCATCTCCACAAAGGAACTCTGGAGCTCTGTCAGAGTGACCATTGGGTTCTTGGTCACCTCCCTGAACAAGGCCCTTCTCCCCCGATTGTTCAGTTTGGCCGGGCAGCCAGCTCTAGGAAGAGTCTTGGTGGTTCCAAACTTCTTCCATTTAAGAATGATGGAGGCCACTGTGTTCTTGGGGACCTTCAATGCTGCATACATTTATTGGTACCATTCCCCAGATTTGTGCCTTGACACAATCCTGTCTCGGAGCTCTACGGACAATTCCTTCGACCTCATGGCTTGGTTTTTGCTCTGACATGCACTGTCAACTGTGGGACCTTATATAGACAGGTGTGTGCCTTTCCAAATCACATCCAGGCTCTGCTGTAGCCGGCCGCAACCGGGAGACCAATGGGGCGGCGCACAATTGGCCCAGCGTCGTCCAGGGTAGGGGAGGGAATGGCCGGCAGGGAGGTAGCTCAGTTGGTAGAGCATGGTGTTTGCAACGCCAGGGTTGTGGGTTCGATTCCCACGGGGGCCAGTATGAAAATAAAAAAAAGAATAATGTATGCACTAACTGTAAGTCGCTCTGGATAAGAGCGTCTGCTAAATGAAGTAAAATGTAAATGTCCAATCAATTGAATTTACTTCAGGTGAACTCCAATCAAGTTGTAGAAACATCTCAAGTATGATCAATGGAAACAGGATGCACCTGAGCTCAAGTTCAAGTCCCAAAGCAAAGGGTCTGAATACTTATGTAAATAAGGTATATGTTTTTATATTTTAATAATTTTGCAAAAATATCTAAAAACCTGTTTTTGCTTTGTCATTGTGGGGTATTGTGTGTAGATTGATGAGGAAAATATTTTATTTAATCAATTTTAGAATAAGGCTGTAACGTAACAAAATGTGGAAAAAGTCAAGGGGTCTGAATACTTTCCAAATACACTGTATATGTGTACTGTGTAATATTTATTGTGATGTTAATATATTGTATTCAATTGACTGGATGTATTCAATTGACCGGATGTACATGCCTCGAGAGGTTATTTAAGTAGGTGTGTTTCACAGTGGTATGACCTGACGAAGATCCAACTCGGATCTAAACATTGCGTCTGATTAAATCACCATGGGAGCATACCAGAGTTGTGGACATTCCTTTTTTCTTAGAAGGAACTTCATAGCCATTGAATTACACTGAGTGTACAAAACATTATGAACTTGTTAAATTCAATCATGTAGATGAAAGGGAGGAGACAAGTTAAATAAGGATTTTTAAGCTTTGAGACATGGATTGTGTATGTGTGCCATGCAGAGGGTGAATAGGCAAAACAAAACATTTAAGTGCCTTTGAACGGGGTATGGTAGTAGGTGCCAGGCGCACCGGTTTGTGTCAAGAACTGCAATGCTGCTGGGTTTTTCACACTCAAAAGTTTCCCGTGTGTATCAAGAATGGTCCACCACCCAAAGGACATCCAGCTAACTTGACACAACTGTGGAACGCTTTCGACACCTTGTAGAGTCCATGCCCTGACGAATTGAGGCTGTTCTGAGGGCAAAAGCGGAGTTTGCAACTCAATATTAGGAAGGTGTTCTCTTAATGTTTTGTACACTCAGTGTACACCGTGCATTATAGGGAAATAATGCACACTCTAGAATGCCCTTCAAGTCAATCAGAAACAAGTATTCAACAACACCATGGTATAGAGAGGTGAGGAGGAGGAGTCTACCGTGTCCGGAAGTGACTTCACCATTCATTTTCTGGATTCAGGTTCACTCAAACATCGTTTTAAGGTTTGTTTTACTATTGACAGTTACAGCTGATTTCGGGATTGTATATCGATTCGCTCTCCTTAAATACTGGTCATCTAATGTATTTGTTTCAGTCTCTGAATTGTTTAATCAAACTTTTCACTGCCAACTCCTGATATCGGCACAAAAACTACAATCTGTGTCCTGAATTAGCCTAGTGCGCATACGCGCTGGTATATCCTGTCCTGAATTTGTTTTCCTTGGCTAAACTAGCTGGACAGCTGAACTATGCTAGTTTTCTTCCTCAATGCCAAACTTCATACAGTGAGGGAAAAAAGTATTCGATCCCCTGCAGATTTTGTACGTTTGCCCACTGACAAAGAAATGATCAGTCTATCATTTTAATGGTAGGTTTATTTGAACAGTGAGAGACAGAATAACAACATATAAATCCAGAAAAATGCATGTCAAAAATGTTATAAATCGATTTGCATTTTAATGAGGGAAATAAGTATTTGACCCCTCTGCAAAACATGACTTAGTACTTGGTGGCAAAACCCTTGTTGGCAATCACAGAGGTCAGACGTTTCTTGTAGTTGGCCACCAGGTTTGCACACATCTCAGGAGGGATTTTGTCCCACTCCTCTTTGCAGATCTTCTCCAAGTCATTAAGGTTTCGAGGCTGACGTTTGGCAACTCGAACCTTCAGCTCCCTCCACAGATTTTCTATGGGATTAAGGTCTGGAGACTGGCTAGGCCACTCCAGGACCTTAATGTGCTTCTTATTGAGCCACTCCTTTGTTGCCTTGGTCGTGTGTTTTGGGTCATTGTCATGCTGGAATACCCATCCACGACCCATTTTCAATGCCCTGGCTGAGGGAAGGAGGTTCTCACCCAAGATTTGACGGTACATGGCCCCGTCCATCGTCCCTTTGATGCGGTGAAGTTGTCCTGTCCCCTTAGCAGAAAAACACCCCCAAAGCATAATGTTTCCACCTCCATGTTTGACGGTGGGGATGGTGTTCTTGGGGTCATAGGCAGCATTCCTCCTCCTCCAAACACGGCGAGTTGAGTTGATGCCAAAGAGCTCAATTTTGGTCTCATCTGACCACAACACTTTCACCCAGTTCTCCTCTGAATCATTCAGATGTTCATTGGAAAACTTCAGACGGGCATGTATATGTGCTTTCTTGAGCAGGGGGACCTTGCGGGAGCTGCAGGATTTCAGTCCTTCACGGCGTAGTGTATTACCAATTGTTTTCTTGGTGACTATGGTCCCAGCTGCCTTGAGATCATTGACAAGATCCTCCCGTGTAGTTCTGGGCTGATTCCTCACCGTTCTCATGATCATTGCAACTCCTCGAGGTGAGATCTTGCATGGAGCCCCAGGCCGAGGGAGATTGACAGTTATTTTGTGTTTCTTCCATTTGCGAATAATCGCACCAACTGTTGTCACCTTCTCACCAAGCTGCTTGGCGATGGTCTTGTAGCCCATTCCAGCCTTGTGTAGGTCTACAATCTTGTCCCTGACATCCTTGGAGAGCTCTTTGGTCTTGGCCATGGCTTGGAATCTGATTGATTGATTGCTTCTGTGGACAGGTGTCTTTTATACAGGTAACAAACAGATTAGGAGCACTCCCTTTAAGAGTGTGCTCCTAATCTCAGCTTGTTACCTTTATAAAAGACACCTGGGAGCCAGAAATCTTTCTGATTGAGAGGGTTTTTTTTTGTTGTTATTCTGTCTCTCACTGTTCAAATAAACCTACCATTAAAATTATAGACTGATCATTTCTTTGACAGTGGGCAAACGTACAAAATCAGCAGGGGATCAAATAGTTTTTTCCCTCACTGTAAATACTGCAGCCTCAACTTCAAAATGCCTTTGCCAGTTATACAATCATGTAATTAAGAAATTTGCTGGAAAAATAATTTATTGTTTTGTTGAATAGTCATGACTGGTTCGAGCTATCTGTCGTGTCGTAAAACGAAGCTGGCGAAGGATATCATTGCTATTTAACACAGAGCCAAGTTCAGTTTTGAGATCCACCGGCGTCATTGACGTTTCTGACTGGTCTTAGAACCGTTTGGCTCGAAGGGATATGTAGTGACAGCCAGATATGTACACAGTCTTGTACCCTTAATCTTTTATAACCTGACTATCGTATTTTTTCATTAAATCTGACTATTAGTATAATGAGTAATCCAGGAATGTCAGAAGTTAATTGACACGAGAAAATAGTAACTACCGAGCGCCAATGGCTACAATGAATGGCTAAATTACTTCCGGACACAAAGGGTCCACGGAGCTCCTCCTCACCAATCTATAAGTTAGTGAAAATGCCAGAGAAGACGATGTTTGGAGGATATTGGCACGGGTGTTCTTAGGCATTTACATTTTTATTTATTTTATTTAACCTTTATTTAACTAGGCAAGTCAGTAAAGAACAAATTCTTATTTACAATGACGGCCTACCAAAGGGCCTCCTGTGGGGACGGTGGCTGGGATTTAAAAATATATATATAGGACAAAACACACATCACCACAACCACAACACTACATAAAGAGAGACATAACACAACAACAGAGCATGGTAGCAACACCACATGACAACAACATGGTAGCAACACAACATGGCAGAAACACAACATGGTAGCGGCACAAAACATGGTACAAACATTATCGGGCACAGACATACAGCACAAAGGCAAGAAGGTAGAGACAACAATACATCACGTGAAGCAGCCACAACTGTCAGTAAGAGTGTTCATGATTGAGTCTTTGAATGAAGAGATGGAGATAAAACTGTCCAGTTTGAGTGTTTTTTGCAGCTTGTTCCAGTCGCTAGCTGCAGTGAACTGAAAAGAGGAGCGACCCAGGGATGTGTGTGCATTGGGGACCTTTAACAGAATGTGACTGGCAGAACGGGTGTTGTATGTGGAGGATGAGGGCTGCAGTAGGTATCTCAGATAGGGGGGAGTGAGGCATAAGAGGGTTTTATAAATAAGCATCAACCAGTGGGTCTTGCGACGGGTATACAGAGATGACCAGTTTACAGAAGAGTATAGAGTGCAGTGACGTGTCCTATAAGGAGCATTGGTGGCAAATCTGATGGCCGAATGGTAAAGAACATCTAGCCGCTCGAGAGCACCCTTACCTGCCGATCTATAAATTACGTCTCCGTAATCTAGCATGGGTAGGATGGTCATCTGAATCAGGGTTAGTTTGGCAGCTGGGGTGAAAGAGGAACGATTACGATAGTGTAAACCAAGTTTAGATTTAACCTTAGCCTGCAGCTTTGATATGTGCTGAGAGAAGGAAAGTGTACCGTCTAGCCATACTCCCAAGTATGAGGTGACTACCTCAAGCTCTCAACCCTCAGAGGTAGTAATCACACCGGTGGAGAAAGGGGCATTCTTCTTACCAAACCACATGACCTTTGTTTTGGAGGTGTTCAGAACAAGGTTAAGGGCAGAGAAAGCTTGTTGGACACTAAGAAAGCTTTGTTGTAGAGCGTTTAACACAAAATCCGGGGAGGGGCAGCTGAGTATAAGACTGTATCATCTGCATTTAAATGGATGAGAGAGCTTCCTACTGCCTGAGCTATGTTGTTGATGTAAATTGAGAAGAGAGTGGGGACTAGGATTGAGCCTTGGGGTACTCCCTTGGTGACAGGCAGTGGCTGAGACAGCAGATGTTCTGACTTTATACACTGCACTCTTTGAGAGAGGTAGTTAGCAAACCAGGCCAAAGACCCCTCAGTGACACCAATACTCCTTAGCCGGCCTCACAAGAATGGAATGGTCTACCGTATCAAAAGCTTTGGCCAAGTCAATAAAAATAGCAGCACAATATATCCTCCAAATACCGCTTTGAGGGCATTATCACTATTATACAATGGATTACCAACATATTCAAATAACCATTGACATATTTTAATTAAAAATGTTATTTTGCTGAATTTATTTATACTATTTGATCCTTCCACGAGATTTAGTCCAGACACAAATCTAAGGTTGCTACCCAAATCGGCTGGTCGTTCATTCTATCGGTTAGGTTGCCAGAAACGCGACCCAGCAGTGAAGGCTTTTTGTTCTATATATATACACAGTACCAGTCACAAGTTTGGACACACATTTACATTGACATTTTAGTCATTTAGCAGACGCTCTTATCCAGAGCGACTTACAGTTAGTGCATACATAACTATTTTTTTTGTTCTTTTTTTTTGTATTTTGTATTTTATTTTTTCATTTTTTTATTTTATACCCCCCGTGGGAAACGAACCCACAACCCTGGCGTTGCAAACGCCATGCTCTACGAACTGAGCTACATCCCCTGCCGGCCATTCCCTCCCCTACCCTAGACGACGCTGGGCCAATTGTGCGCCGCCCCATGGGTCTCCCGGTCGCGGCCGGCTGCGACAGAGCCTGGATTCGAACCAGGATCTCTAGTGGCACAGCTAGCACTGCGATGCACCTACTCATTCCAGGGTTTTTCTTTATTTGTACTATTTTATACATTGTAGAATAATAGTGAAGACATCAAAACTATGAAATAACAGATATGGAATCATGTAGTAACCAAAAAGTTAAACAAATCAAAATACATTTTATATTTGAGATTCTTCAAAGTAGCCACCCTTTGCCTTGATGACAGCTTTGCACACTCTTGGCATTCTCTCAACCAGCTTCATGAGGTAGTCACCTGGAATGCATTTCAATTAACAGGTGTGCCTTGTTAAAAGTTAATTTGTGGAATTTCTTTCCTTCTTAATGCGCTTGAGCCAATCAGTTGTGTTGTGACAAGGTAGGGGGTATACAGAAGATAGCCTTATTTAGTAAAAGACCAAGTCCATATTATGGCAAGAACAGCTCAAATAAGCAAAGAGAAACGACAGTCCATCATTACTTCAAGACATGAAGGTCAGTCAATCCGGAACATTTCAAGAACTTTGAAAGTTTCTTCAAGTGCAGTCGCAAAAACCATCAAGCGCTATGATGAAACTGGCTCTCATGAGGACCGCCACAGGAAAGGAAGACCCAGAGCCCAAATAAATGCTTCACAGAGTTCAAGTAACAGACACATCTCAACATCAACTGTTCAGAGGAGACTGCGTGAATAAGGCCTTCATGGGCGAATTTCTGCAAAGAAGCCACTACTAAAGGACACCAATAATAAGAAGAGACTTGCTTGGCCCAAGGAAAATGAGCAATGGACATTAGACCGGTGGAAATCTGTCCTTTGGTTTGATGAGTCCAAATTTGAGATTTTTGGTTCCAACCGCCGTGACTTGTGAGACACGGAGTAGGTGAACGGATGATCTCCGCATGTGTGGTTACCACCGTGAAGCATGCAGGAGGTGTGATGGTGAGGGGGTGCTTTGCTGGTGACACTGTCAGTGATTTATTTAGAATTCAAGGCACACTTAACCAGCATGGCTACTACAGCATTCTGCAGCGATACGCCATCCCATCTGGTTTGGGCTTAGTAGGACTATCATTTGTTTTTCAACAGCACAATGACCCAACACACCTCCAGGCTGTGTAAGGGCTATTTGACCAAGAAGGAGAGTGATGGAGTGCTGCATCAGATGACCTGGCCTTCACAATCATCCAACCTCAACCCAATTGAGATGGTTTGGGATGAGTTGGACCGCAGAGTGAAGGAAAAGCAGCCAACAAGTGCTCAGCATATGTGGGAACTCCTTCAAGACTGTTGGAAAAGCATTCCAAGTGAAGCTGGTTGAGAGAATGCCAAGAGTGTGCAAAGCTGTCATCAAGGCAAAGGGTGGCTACTTTGAAGAATCTCAAATATAAAATATATTTTGATTTGTTTAACACTTTTTGGGCTACTATATGATTCCATATGTGTTATTTCATAGTTTTGATGTCTTCACTATTATTCTACAATGTAGAAAATAGTAAAAATAAAGAAAAACCCATGAACGAGTAGGTGTGTCCAAACTTTTGACTGGTACTGTATATATAACATTTATTTAGGATTAAAGTGAAGCAGTTTTCTACCTCAGATGTATAAATGATGTACACACAATTGATATCTGCAATGCAGAAGTCAGGGCCATAAGACTGACAGACTCCTTCTTACAGGGAGACCATCACATTACATGGAAAAGGTTTGCTCCTTCCCTCCGGTGGCCAAGAGGCTGTTTGAATTGAACCTCTCTACAGCTGAGCAGTCAGGTTTTGCAGTATTTACATTCAATATTATCTCATTTATTGTGCTTGGGAAAAGATGACCTTTGTCCGAACACATACATTTTATGCTAATGAAGTGAATGAAGAAAATGTGAGGGCCAAAGTAAATGTTTATGTAGGGGAAGCTGCCAAGTTCCACAGGCCCCACATACGGGTGAGGTAAAATTCAGCGGGTTGGATAAAAGTAAGAGTTGCTGAGGAGTGCATATGGAGGAGTTAACTTTGGCTCAGTCTCCACTTTATTACATCTGCCGGGGGGCACTGCTGACCCTACTTTCTAGGAGGATACAAACCCCTCTGATTGTACTTGGAACAACGGAGTGCTTTCCACAAAATCTATGTTAAATGAATGAGGCCCTGATAAGTCAGCTTTGTTCAGTAATGCATACAACCTCTTCATTTATTTGCCTGTATTGTATCCCCATTGCGGCCCATTGGAGAACATTTGGACAAGCTAAAGGGTTTAGTCTGAGCCAATCGATCTCCTTTGGGGAGATTTGCCTTGCATCTTATCATACTAGCAAGCATTAGATGAATAACAACGCAGGGCATTGCATAAATGTACAGATAGACAAGGCAGTAACATAGAGCGGGTGCCTACATGGTAATCTGCTCCAGTTGTTTAATACTGGTGGAGACAAATAACCTCTGGGTTGTGGTGGCTCTGAATCTATCTGGGCCTGGAAATTGTACACTATTTCCAAGTTGTCATTTTTTTAACAAGCAAAAGCAAAATGTATCCCATAGCCAAACTAAATCCATCAAATATGGGCCCTTTTTCCACAGGTGGTCTCTGTTATTGTCAATGTATTTCTTACAATGTGATCTTTTTTTAGTTTTTAGTTTTGTTTAGGGGGTAGATCAGCTTTAATATTTCAGATAGATTGTAACTTCCATCAATGTAATTGTCTGCATCACATCCAATCCCCCATATGTTTTTTTTTCTCGCAAATATATATATACATACATACATACATACATACACACACATATATATACATACATACATATAAACATACATCCATACACACAAACATATCTTTTTAAAAATTATATTTCCCTTCATTACTTTCCAACCCCACCACCCCTTCCCCAGTTGGAGTAAACTAGTGAACAACAACACTTAGGCCTCTACTTCCACCCCATACATACTATATACATTTTATGGACACAGTCAAATTCTACAATAATTATATTTTGTTTGTTTTTACTCCTGAACTTCCTCCGATCATTTTCATGATGTCCATCTGGTTTGCTTCTATATGCCATATGTTTCTAACTGTGCACTTTCACAAAAGCTCTCAACCTATAACCTATATACTTATTATGGACACAGTATGCTTTACATTAGTTATCTTGTTGTTATTAGTTGTTGTTATTAGTCCCATCCTTCAGCTCCATTCAACACCTCCCATCTATCTCTTAACACCATCCATATTGGATTTCTATTTGCCATATATTTTTCAACTGTCCTGTGATGTTTTACAAAAGTTCTGAACCTTTCTATTCTCATTGTTTCTACAGACGTAAATTGAATATAAACATATTTGCTAAAAGTATTATTATATTATTGATCGATTGACTATGACTTTTCAGATCACCCAGTAGTGCTATCTGCAGGGTTAGCTCCAGGTAAATATTGCAATCCTTTAGCCATTCCTGGACCTGTGTCCAAAAACAAGCTACAAATGGACAGTACCAAAACAAATGATCTAATAATTCTGTCTCTTCGCAGCAAAATCTGCAGAGCTGGGAAGATTGTATCCCCCATATAAATAACATTCTATTGGTAGCAATAATTTTATATAATAATTTAAATCATTTTGCATATCAATTCATAAACACTATGCCATGGAATCGGTACGTCAAAAATCTCTTCCCAACTATTTTGCAATCTATATGGGACGGCTGTCAATCCTTTGGTCCTTAAATGAAACTGGTATACTTTCTTATTTATCACAATTTTCTTTAACCAATTATATTCTTTAATGCAAAGCCGACAGACAAGTTCCTTACTTTTTCCCCCTTCCACTTACAGTGGGGAAAAAAAGTATTTAGTCAGCCACCAATTGTGCAAGTTCTCCCACTTAAAAAGATGAGAGAGGCCTGTAATTTTCATCATAGGTACACGTCAACTATGACAGACAAATTAAGAAAAAAAATCCAGAAAATCACATTGTAGGATTTTTAATGAATTTATTTGCAAATAATGGTGGAAAATAAGTATTTGGTCACCTACAAATAAGCAAGATTTCTGGCTCTCACAGACCTGTAACTTCTTCTTTAAGAGGCTCCTCTGTCCTCCACTCGTTACCTGTATTAATGGCACCTGTTTGAACTTGTTATCAGTATAAAAGATACCTGTCCACAACCTCAAACAGTCACACTCCAAACTCCACTATGGCCAAGACCAAAGAGCTGTCAAAGGACACCAGAAACAAAATTGTAGACCTGCACCAGGCTGGGAAGACTGAATCTGCAATAGGTAAGCAGCTTGGTTTGAAGAAATCAACTGTGGGAGCAATTATTAGGAAATGGAAGACATATAAGACCACTGATAATCTCCCTCGATCTGGGGCTCCACGCAAGATCTCACCCTGTGGGGTCAAAATGATCACAAGAACGGTGAGCAAAAATCCCAGAACCACACGGGGGGACCTAGTGAATGACCTGCAGAGAGCTGGGACCAAAGTAACAAAGCCTACCATCAGTAACACACTACGCCGCCAGGGACTCAAATCCTGCAGTGCCAGACGTGTCCCCCTGCTTAAGCCAGTACATGTCCAGGCCCGTCTGAAGTTTGCTAGAGTGCATTTGGATGATCCAGAAGAGGATTGGGAGAATGTCATATGGTCAGATGAAACCAAAATAGAACTTTTTGGTAAAAACTCAACTCGTTGTGTTTGGAGGACAAAGAATGCTGAGTTGCATCCAAAGAACACCATACCTACTGAGAAGCATGGGGGGTGGAAACATCATGCTTTGGGGCTGTTTTTCTGCAAAGGGACCAGGACGACTGATCCGTGTAAAGGAAAGAATGAATGGGGCCATGTATCGTGAGATTTTGAGTGAAAACCTCCTTCCATCAGCAAGGTGAAACGTGGCTGGGTCTTTCAGCATGACAATGATCCCAAACACACCGCCCGGGCAACGAAGAAGTGGCTTCGTAAGAAGCATTTCAAGGTCCTGGAGTGGCCTAGCCAGTCTCCAGATCTCAACCCCATAGAAAATCTTTGGAGGGGAGTTGAAAGTCCGTGTTGCCCAGCGACAGCCCCAAAACATCACTGCTCTAGAGGAGATCTGCATGGAGGAATGGGCCAAAATAACAGCAACAGTGTGTGAAAACCTTGTGAAGACTTACAGAAAACGTTTGACCTGTGTCATTGCCAACAAAGGGTATATAACAAAGTATTGAGAAACTTTTGTTATTGACCAAATACTTATTTTCCACCATAATTTGCAAATAAATTCATTAAAATCCTACAATGTGATTTTCAGGATTTTTTTTCTCATTTTGTCTGTCATAGTTGACGTGTACCTATGATGAAAATTACAGGCCTCTCTCATCTTTTTAAGTGGGAGAACTTGCACAATTGGTGGCTGACTAAATAGTTTTTTCCCCCACTGTAACTTTTCCATTTTTGCGGTAATGCTGCAATTATTTGGTTGTAATTTTGGGTAGAGCAGACATTTCCATATGTTTTTGTTAGCTGCATGTGCGACATAACTCCACCAGTCCTACCGATAATATCATTTACGAAAATTATACCTTTTTTATCAATTAGTATATTTGAGTTTAACCACAATATTTGTTGCATTATTTGTTCTGTCGTTTCTGGAGGATTAAATTGAAATTGCAACCAACTTTCTATGGCTTGTTTTAGAAATAGTGATATTTGGGAGATTATTTCCTTTTCAAATAACTGAAAGTGAGTGGTTGTAATCTGAATAAAGGGAAAAAGGCCATTCTTGAACATTGGGTGAGAAAATCTTATTAATTTGCTAGAGAACCAGTTCGGATTTAAGTACAACTTCTGTATGACTGAAGCTTTTAGTGATAGGTCTAATGCTTTAATATTTCATCATTTCTGTCCTCCGAATTCATATTCATTATATAAATAGGCCCGTTTAATTTTGTCTGGCTTGCCTTTCCAAATAAAATTGAATATTTTTTTCTCATATAATTTTAAAAACTGTTCGCTAGGCATGGGCAAGACCATAAGCAAATAGGTAAACTGGGTTAATACTAAAGAGTTAATCAGGGTGATTTTTCCACAATGTGATCTTTAACAATCACTGTGCCTACCTACATTAAATGTAAGGAAGTCATTTCAGTCCAATGAACATAATTGGATTCTTCCACCAATGCTGCTCTTTGAAATACTCTTGGGTCTCTGAGTAGCAGAGAGCAACATCTGACACACAGTCTGACTCTTGACACGTCCAAACAGCTCCAGAAGCCTGCCACCCCTGAGCCTCATTGTGGCACTGTTGGAATGAGTCTTATTTGGCAAGCTTCTCCCCTCGGACGTGCAGTGGCCCACTGGGTGCCAGCTGCTCCCACAATCCCCTTCCCTCAATTAGTGACAGCTGCTGGGGTCTTTATTAATGACAGATAGTTGTGTATAGTCCCTGGATGCACAAGATGGCTCAGAGATTTGCACACTGTGATTGTGACCGCAAAGTTAAGTTTAGCCCTGACACTTCTGGCGTTGCTACCTGTTGTGGACACAGAATAGCTAAGCACTTTACCATTACAATTCAACATATAGTTCAAATTAGTTAAAGTTGTAACTAGGCTATTTATATTAACAGTATGACCTGCTTGTCAAATAGATTTTATAAGAAAGAACCAACACAAATTAGCACTGGCTAAAATGACAGTACAGTATTAACGCCTTTTGCATCCAGAAACTACGCACAACTAGAGGTAACTGCCAAAAGAAAAATTAGGAATACAAAGTATATTGAAAGCAAGTGCTACCACACAGGTGTAGTTCCTGAGTTCATTAAGCAATTAACATTCTATTATGCTTAGGGTCATGTATAAAAATGCCCAGTTGCTCATTATTTTGGCTACCATGGCTAGAAGAAGAGATCTCAGTGACTTTGAAAGAGGGGTTTCAAAGGAGCATAGGGGGTTTAAAGGGTGAGTTTGTGTGTATGTGTGTGTGTGTGTGTGTGTGTGTGTGTGTGTGTGTGTGTCTCAGTCACCAGATCTCAACCCAATTGAACACTTATGGGAGATTCTGGAGCGGTGGCTGAGACAGCGTTTTCCACCACCATCAACAAAACACCAAATGATGGAATTTATTTTGGAAGAATGGTGTCGCATCCCTCCAATAGAGTTCCACACCATTGTATAATCTATGCCAAGGCGTGTTGAAGCTGTTCTGGCGGCTCGTGGTGGCCCAACACCCTATTAAGACACTTTATGTTGGTCTTTCCTTTATTTTGCAGATACCCATCTGTCATTGATCGGGGGGGGGGGGAGACCCCCCATTCATATCTATTTATTTTTCATATTTTATTTTTAGGGAAGGGAAGGCTCGTAAGCAAGCATTTCACGGTAAAGTCTACACCTGTTGCATTTGGCGCATGTGATGAATAAAATTTGATTTTGATTTGATGCTCAATACAAACACGTGGGGAGTGCCACCCAATAGCTCATCCTATGATAATATTATTGTTGCCACAGGGAAAGGTCAAACCGCAGCACACGTGTTAGTTTTCATGGCCTCCGCTGTGACTCCACAGATGGCTTCAGCATTGCTGCAGGGCAAAGATACTCTTAAGAGCCTATGGGGTGCAGGAGGAGGGCTGGCAGCCTTCCCAAGGTGCCATCATCTTGGCACTGGACCCTGCCTTACCCTTGTTTGAAACTTCGATTAGAGCCGTGGGTATGTGTTTTCCTGAGGCGCTCGTGTCCAGAACTGCCGCAGCAGCAGAATCTGCCCCATATGTGCTGCCTTTGGCACATGGGGGGCATATCAGGCTGATTAGTGGGGATTAACTGATGATCATCTTTTGAACATGTGACCAGTCAGTTAAAAAGGTCAGTCCTGATTTATTTTACCAGCTGTCATTCAAACCACCTGACATGTTGCGTGTTGTTTTCCTAAGCCTATAGTTTCTTACTAATAGTCACAGACAGCCAATAACGTATTATACTGAACAAAAATATAAACGCAACATGCAACAATTTCAAAGATTGAAATAAATAAATTGGGCCTAAACGTATGGATTTCACATGATTGGGAATACAGATATGCATCTGTTGGTCACAGATACCTTTAAAAAAAGTGGGCGTGGATCAGAAAATCTGTCAGTATCTGGTGTGACCACCATTTGCCTCATGCAGCGTGACACATCTCCTTTGCATAGAGTTGATCAGGCTGTTGATTGTGGCCTGTGGAATGTTGTCCCACAAAACCTGAGACATCTCTGGTATTGTGTTGTGTGACAACACTGCACATTTTAGAGTGGCCTTTTATTGTCCCCAGCACAAGGTGCACCTGTGTAATGATCATGCTGTTTAATCAGCTTCTTGATGTGCCACACCTGTCAAGTGGATGGATTATCTTGGCAAAGGAGAAATGCTCACTAACAGGGATGTAAACAAATTTGAGAAATAAGCTTTTTGTGCATATGGAACATTTTGGGGATCTTTGATTTCAGCTCATGAAACATGGGACCAACACTTTACATGTTGCGTTTATATTTTTGTTCAGTGTACATACAGCATTCTAGCTCCTCATTATACTCAGTGGACTGTCCAGATGGAACATTATCACAAGTTATATAATCTCACATCACTGTGCCAATGTGCGAGGCCTCAACTTCTCAGGTTGTATTCGGAAACTGGGGCAACTGTACACCTATTTTGCAGCACGGTAACCTAACTCCTTTAACAAAGTCATCCAATCCAAAATAAATGATGTGCTATATTTACCCACCTTCCCACTCTATGTTTGGATCGGCATTGAGAAATCCATACATAGCAGCACAGAAAGAGGTTAGAGGCACCATCTGTTTCTGTTTAGGAATAGGAAACTGGATGTAGGGAATGAGAAGGAGTTTTGATTTCCAAGTAGAAATGTATAAAGTGCACTTTTGGCACTGATAAGTTTCAAGTTTTAACGTCACGTGCACAAATACAGTGAAATGCCTTTCTTGCAACTTCCAAACCCAACAATGCAGTAATCAATATCAATGTAGCACTAAAAATAATAAAATAGGTAGAACAAAAACACACGAGAAATAGAAATAAGAACACGAGAAAGTAAGAAGCTATACACAGGGTCAGTTCCAATACCATATTTACATTGTGCAGGGATACTGGAGTGGTAAAGGTAGATATGTATAGGGGTAAGGTGACTAGGCATCAGGATATATGATAAACAGAGTAGCAGCAGCATAAATTATGATAGTATGTGAGTGTGCGTGTTTGTGTAGTCAGCATACTGTAAATGTGTGTGCACGTTATGTGTGTTGGTGTGTCAGTGTTTATGAGTGTGTAGAGTCCTGCGAGTGTGCATAGAGACAATGCAAAAATAAAAATAAAATATAAGGGTCAACTCAGATAGTCCGTGTAGCCATTCTGTTAGCTATTTAGCAATGTTATGGCTTGGGGATAGAAGCTATTCAGGAGCCTGTTGGTGACACACTTGATGCACTGATACCGCTTGCCATGCGGAACAGAGAGAACAATCTATGGCTTGGGTGGCTGGAGTTTTCACACCGCCTGATATAGAGGTCCTGGATGGCAGGGAGCTCGGCCTCAGTGATGTACTGGGCTGTCCGCACCATCTGTAGCGCCACGCGATCGAGGGCAGTGCTGTTGCCATACCAAGCAGTGATGCAGCCAGTCAAGATGCTCAATGGTGCCAAACCTTTTCAACTTCCTGAGGGGGAAGAGGCGCTGTCGCGCCTTCTTCACAACTGTGCGCGTGTGAGTGCACCATTGAAAGTCCTTAGTGATTTGGACACCGATGAACTTGAAGCTCTCGACCTGTTCCACTGCAGCCCTGTCGATGTGGATGGGGCGTGCTCGTCCCCCCGTTTCCTGTAGTCCACGATCAGCTCCTTGGACTTACTGACGTTGAGGGAGAGGTTGTTGTCCCAGCACCACACTGCCAGGTCATTGACCTCATTCCTGTAGGTGGTCTCATCGTCACCGGTGATCAGGCCTACCACCGTTTTGTCGTCAGCAAACTTCATGATGGTGTTGGAGTTGTGCGTGGCCACACCGTCGTGGGTGAACAGGTAGTACAGGAGGGGACTAAGCACACACCCCTTTGGGGCCCCGGTGTTGAGGGTCAATGTGGCGGAGGTGATGATGTTGCCTACCCTCACCACCTGGGGTCGGAGCGTCAGGAAGTCCAGGATCCAGTTGCAGAGGGAGGTGTTCAGTCCCAGGGTCCTAAGCTTGGTGACGAATTTGGAGGGGACAATGGTGTTGAACACTGAGCTGTAATCAATGAACTACGGAGTCTCAGAACATATTCCAATCAGCGCTAGCCAAGCAGTCCTGTAGCATAATCTCTGATTCTGATTACCATTTCTCAACGGAGGGAGTCACAGGTACCTCCTGTAAACGTGAAGCAGGAGTACAGAGTCATGATCTGATTTTGGTGAATGGCGGACGAGGGAGGGCCTTGTATGCTTGTGGGAAGATTAACAGTGGTCTAGGACTTTATCGTCCCTAGTGGCGAAGGAGATGTGTTGTTGGAAGTTGGGCATCATGTGTTTTAATGACGCAGAATTAAAATCACCAGCGACAAGAAAGGCAGCCTCCGGATGTAAGTTTTCCTGCTTGTTTATAGCCTTGTACAGTTCGCTACGTGCCAGCTTGTTATATTTCTTCTCCTGAAGTGGAATGTAGTTATGAACAGTTACGATAACAGCTGAAAACTGCCTTGGGAGGTAGAAGGGTCCGGCATTTGACCATCAAGTATTGCAAGACGGTTGAACAATGGGTCGAGACTACCACTGCGCTCGAGTCAGCACACCATTTGTTGTTGATGAATAGGCAAAGCTCTCCCCCTCTCGAATTCCCTGACTCTACTGTCCTGTTCGCTCGGTCAATGGAGAATCCATCGAGTTGGATAGCCATGTGGGGGTACCTTGTCCAAAGCCATGTTTCAGAAAAGTAGAGAATATTGCAGTTACGAAATACCCGTTTGTAGCAAATCCGTGATCGGAAGTCATCTTATTATCAAGTGATTGATTACCAATAGAATGGAGGGAAGAGGTGGCCGGTTTTGCCCTCACCTTTATTTCGGCAGGACTCCCCCTCTCCTGCCTCTGTAACGCTGGCGTTTCCTCTTGCATCCCCCGAAAATTAGGTTGGAATTACAGAAAGAGCACAGGGGAGATGAGTCGAAGATGAAGTTGAAGCCGGAATTGGGGTAAGTAACTGCCGATCTGATGTTCAAAAGTTATTGTCGGTTATAAGAAATGATAGCGTATACAAAATAAAGTAAATATAAATGCCAAAAGGATCACAAAATGGAGCTCGTAAAATGACAGCCATCCAGTACGGCGCCATCTCACTAAGTATTATTTACATTAGAGAGAACACTTGGCTAATGTCAAAAGATCAAATATAGTCCTTAAAATAATAGGGCAATTCGTGCAAGCGGTTGTACTTATATTCATAAGGTTAAGTTAAGACATGCTAGCGAGTGGTTAAGGATAGTGTAAGGTTAAGTTTAAGCATGCTAGCGAGTGGTTAACATTAGGGTAAGATTAAGCATGCAAGTGGTTAGGGTAAGGTTACGTTTAGGCATGCAAGCTAGTGAGGGTTAGGGTTATAGGGTTAGAAAACTCAAACATGCCAGCCTGCTAGATAATTTCTGTTACGACTTTCTGTTATGGTTGTAATTATTTACTTATGGCTGCATTTCATATATACAAACCCTACGTTTGCATAGCGGTTCCACAATGATTCTTCTAACAATTGAATATGGATCAGTGGTGTTGGATAAATAAACAAAATGACATAATGACTTGAATCCGATCGAACATCTCTGGAGAGACCTGTAAATAGCTGTGCAGCGACGCTCCCCATCCAACCTGACAGAGCTTGAGAGGATCTGCAGAGAAGAATGGGAGAAACTCCCCAAATACAGGTGTGCCAAGCTTGTAGCGTCATACCCAAGAAGACTCGAGGCTGTAATTGCTGCCAGTTACTTCAACAAAGTACTGAGTAAAGGGTCTGAATATTAGTATTGTATGTAGATTCTATATTTATATACCCAACTACGACACTACTCAAAATCTCAGTATTGTTCCTTAGCATCTGTTTCATTTGAGAGGACTGATGCTATTACACTGAACAAAAATATAAACGCAACATGCAACAATTTCAAAGATTCTACTGAGTTACAGTTCATATAAGGAAATCAGTCAATTGAAATACATTCATTAATCTTAATCTATGTATTTCACATGACTGGGAATACAGATATGCATCTGTTGGTCACAGATACCTTAAAAAAAGTGGGTGTGGATCAGAAAATCTGTCAGTATCTGGTGTGACCACCATTTGCCTCATGCAGCGCGACACATCTTCTTAGCATAGAGTTGATCAGGCTATTGATTGTGGCCTGTGGAATGTTGTCCCATTCCTCTTCAATGGCTGTGCGAAGTTGCTGGATATTGATGGGAACTGGAACACGCTGTCGTACACGTCAATCCAGAGCATCCCAAACATGCTCAATGGGTGACATGTCTGGTGAGTATGCAGGCCATGGAAGAACTGGGACATTTCAGCTTCCAGGAATTGTGTACAGATCCTTTCAACATTGGGCCGTGCATTATCATGCTGAAACATAAGGTGATGGCAGCGGTTGAATGGCACGACAATGGGCCTCAGGATCTCATCACGGTATCGCTGTGCATTCAAATTGCCATCGATAAAATGTAATTGTGTTCGTTGTCCGTACCTTATGCCTGCCTATACTTTAACCCCAACAAAACTACACATTTTAGAGTGGCCTTTTATTGTCCCCAGCACAAGGTGCACCTGTGTAATGATCATGCTGTTTAATCAGCTTCTTGATGTGCCACACCTGTCAGGTGGATGGATTATCTTGGCAAAGGATAAATGCTCACTAACAGGGATGTAAACAAATTTGAGAAATAAGCTTTTTGTGCATATGGAACATTTCGGGGATCTTTGATTTCAGCTCATGAAACACAAGATCAACACTTTACATGTTGCATTTATATTTTTGTTCAGTATAGTTGAAAATGCTCTTAAATGCTCATGAGACAACTGCCAAGTACTTTGTCAACCATGTTTTCACACCAATGACAATAAACACAGAGCACAGGTCTTTGAGGCATCAAAGTGTAGTGGTGAGGATCCATTAGGATTTAGTCTGCTTGGAAACATTGCATTAGAGGGCTAAATCTAATCCACTGTGGATCTGTCAGTTACTTCTTGCTCCACTTCTCTCATAAACTCACCACTTGGGGTCATGACTGATGGGTAACAGGGCTAAATAATAGTATCCCCAAGAAAATAATGTCCCATCTATAGAAAAGTACTACAGGAATAAAGATATAAAGCATTGCTGCACATAAGAAAGAGGTGTGTAAATTGTTGTAAATGGAAACAGTTACACAATGTTCTATATTAAGTAAGTGTGGAGAGATAACCCTAAGGTTTCCGGTGCCAAACCCCATGATAACCACCACCACCTTGCTCATGTGGAGTTGATCAAAACATTTTAAAGCCACAAACCATATGTCCACAGGGCACCTACTGTTAAATTCTTATTGCAACTGAGCTTTATTTTCAGCAAGGTAATTGGAGGTGTCTCGCTGTGACTGCACATTTTATGAGCATCAAGCGCACACTGTGATGGGCGTTAAAGGCACTGGTTTGTAGGAGTGGGAGAATTTTTACAGCCACACCACATTCAATTTCATGGGTCAATGGCATCTTCTGTGGGGTCATTGATTCTTCTGTTTTTGATTTCTAAATTATATGTCAACGAGGCCCATAGTAAAAAGTGTCCAACTCAGTGATTATCTCTGAATAGTGAGCATCTCACTAATAGTAAGCTCTTTTTCAGCCCATTGTTTAATGAGTTCAAAATTACCATCACAACTAAAATACTGGATGATCACATCCCACGTTTACCAGTAATTGTCACTAACTGTAAGAAACAAATGCAGAAATACAATACAAAATAACATAAATATGCTGAGGTCCCATTTTGGAATAAGGTAATTTTCAGCACAATAAATTAAGTGTTTTCTACAGAGCTATATGACTAATATGTTCCTGAGTATTGTCGCGAACATAGTACACCTAGTGATCTCTTCAAGAGGTTTGGACTAGGGATGCACAATTAATTGGTGACCATATCGGTATCGGCAGATAATAACTTTAAAATATTATATCGGCATCAGTCCGACGTGGAGACAAAAGCTGATGTTGGGAGCTGAAATACATCTGCTATTAGCAGCAGAGACAAACTGAGTGTTCTGTAGTCAACTGAATGTGCTGCTTAGTTCATAGAACCGTAGTTACATGAGTAACCTTTGATATCTGCAATTAGCAGTTGGGACAAACAGAGCGGTTTCTGTTTTCTTCCTACGGTTTTGGCTCAAGCTAAATATCCCCATTCCTGGAAGCTAAGACTCTCAGGAACATGTATGTGTCTTCTGTTTCCCTTCAAGACGCACAAGCCGTGCATGACATGTCAGAAGGGACTGTGCCAAAACTACAGTTGAAAGCACACAATTATTGCCTGATGATCTTCCCTTATGTTTTCCTGAACTTTCCAATACCTTTCTGATGCATTTCAGCCACTTTTTGTGATGCAAATAAAAACTTTCCCATTGAAACTTGGTTGCAGTTTGCATCTGTGCTAGAATGTTTAAAAAGGTCATATACAGTGCATTCACTTTTTCTAAATGTATTATTCTAAAATGGAGTAACTAAAAAAATGTCTTCATCAATCTACACACAATACCCCATAATGACAAAGTGAAAACAGGGTTTTAGATTTTTCGTATTTATTTATTTACATAAGTATTCCCATGGGGGGCCAGTATGAAAAAGAAAAAAATATATAAAAAATAATGTATGCACTCACTAACTGTAAGTCGCTCTGGATAAGAGCGTCTGCTAAATGACTAAAATGTAAATGTATTCAGACCCTTTGCTATGAGACTCGAAATTCAGCTCAGATGCATCCTGTTTCCATTGATCATCCTTGAGATGTTTCTACAACTTGATTGGAGTCCACGTGTGGTAAATTCAATTGATTAGACATGATCTTGAAAGGCACACACCTGTTTATATAAGGTCCCACAGTTGACAGTGCATGTCAGAGCAAAAACCAAGCCATGAGGTCGAAGGAAATGTCCGTAGAGCTCCGAGACAGGATTGTGTCGAGGCACAGATCTGGGGAAGGGTAAAAAATGTTTTGCAACATTGAAGGTCCCCAAGAACACAGTGGCCTCCATCATTCTTAAATGGAAGAAGTTTGGAACCACCAAGACTCTTCCTAGAGCTGGCCGCCCGGCCAAACTGAGCAATCGTGGGAGAAGGGCCTTGGTCAGGGAGGAGACCAAGAACCCGATGATCACTCTGACAGAGGTCTAGAGTTCCTCTGTGGAAATTGGAGAACCTTCCAGAAGGACAACCATCTCTGCAGCACTCCACCAATCAGGCCTTTATGGTAGAGTGGCCAGATGGAAGACACATGACAGCCCGCTTGGAGTTGACAGCCCGCTTGGAGCCAAAAGGCACCTAAAGACTCTCAGACTATGAGAAACAAGATTCTCTGGTCTGATGAAACCAAGATTGAACTCTTTGGGGGAAACCTGGCACCATCCCTACGGTGTGCTTAGGGTCGCACAACGACCCTAAGCACACAGCCAAGACAACGCAGGAGTGGCTTCGGGACAAGTCTCTGAATGTCCTTGAGTGGCCCAGCCAGAGCATGGACTTGAACCCGATCGAATATCTCTGGAGAGACCTGAAAATAGCTGTGCAGCAACACTCCCCATCCAACCTGACAGAGCTTGAGAGGATCTGCAGAGAGGAATGGGAGAAACTCCTCAAATACAGGTGTGCCAAGCTTGTAGCGTCATACCCAAGAAGACCCGAGGCTGTAATCGCTGCTAAAAGCGCTTCAACAAAGTACCTGAGTTAAAGGTCTATATAACATTTTATTTTAAATGTTTTGTTCAGTGTAGTTTCAGGTTTCATGTTTTATTAGTCGCATGTACAGGATACATACACACCCTTTAAACCCCCTATGCTCCTTTGAGACCCCTCTTTCAAAGATGGTGAGAACTCTTAATGGGTAGCCAAAATAATGGGCAACTGGGTATTTTAATACATGACCCTAAATATGTTGGGATGTTTTAATTGCTTAATGAACTCAGGAACCACACCTGTGTGGAAGCACCTGCTTTCAATATACTTTGTATCCCTCATTTACTCAAGTGTTTCCTTTATTTTGGCGGTTACCTGTATAGTGAAAATAAAATATTGGATATCGGTATCGGCCCAGAATTTCCTAATCAGTGCATCCTTATAGTTCTGACCTCTTGGCTGTTTAAGGTGATGGACTGATAATAGCAGATTCCCGGTCAGGCTACCTTCCAAATTCCGAACTGGGATGGTACTAACTATAACAAAAAACTGGTCTGTCACAACCAGGTAACAGACCAGGTAAAGACATACATTTTCTGGTTGCTAAAATGACGTTAAGAGAAGTAACTACAACCAGTGTACAACCTGACAATGAATTCATTGTAACCAGTTTTGCCCATTGGGTACTAGTCAAGCTAGGCCATTATATTGTTCTTCTTCTAGGAAACTGTGTTCTTTCCTTATTTAAAATGTGTTCCCTTTTTAAAAGAACATTGCTTTTTGATGGCCTGCACTTCTTTGCCCTAGAAAAAAGCCCTTTCTTTTCATGCTCCATGAACTTCCACATGTTCTGGATTAGGGATGGGCTAGCAATCCACCTGTGGAAGGTCATAAAGTCAGCTGTACGTGCCTGGCATACAATCTGATTCTGTATTCACTAAATTTCATTTAAAGAAATAGTCACATACAGTACCAGTCAAAAGTTTTAGAACACCTACTCATTCAAGGGTTTTTCTTTACTGTTACTATTTTCTACATTGTAGAATAATAGTGAAGACATCAAAACTATGAAATAACACGTGGAATCATGTAGTAGCCCAAAAAGTATTAAACAAATCAAAATATATTTTTGATTTTAGATTCTTCAAAGTATCCACCCTTTGCCTTGATGACAGCTTTGCACACTCTTGGCATTCTCTCAACTAGCTTCACCTGAAATGCTTTTCCAACAGTCTTGAAGGAGTTCCCACATATGCTGAGCACTTGTTGGCTGCTTTTCCTTCACTCTGCGGTCTGACTCATCCCAAACCATCTCAATTGGGTTGAGGTCGGGTGATTTTGGAGGCCAGGTCATCTGATGCAGCACTCCATCACTCTCCTTCTTGGTCAAATAGCCCTTACACAGCCTGGAGGTGTGTTGGGTCATTGTCTTGGATTGAAAAACAAATTATAGTCCCACTAAGCACAAACCAGATGGGATGGCGTATCGCTGCAGAATGCTGTGGTAGCCATGCTGGTTAAGTGTGCCTTGAATTCTAAATAAATCACAGACAGTGTCAACAGCAAAGCACCCCCACACCATCACACCTCCTCCTCCATGCTTCATGGTGGGAACCACACATGCGGAGGTCATCCGTTCACCTACTCTGCGTCTCAGAAAGACACAGCGGTTGGAACCAAAAATCTCAAATTTGGACTCCAGACCAAAGGACAGATTTCCACTGGTCTAATGTTGATTGCTCGTGTTTCTTGGCCCAAGCAAGTCTCTTCTTCTTATTGGTGTCCTTTAGTAGTGGTTTCTTTGCAGCAATTCGACCATGAAGGCCTGATTCACGCAGTCTCCTCTGAACAGTTGATGTTGAGATGTGTCTGTTACTTGAACTCTGTGAAGCATTTATTTGGGCTGCAATTTCTGAGGCTGGTAACTCTAATGAACTTATCCTCTGCAGCAGAGGTAACTCTGGGTCTTCCATTCCTGTGGCAGTCCTCATGAGAGCCAGTTTCATCATAGCGCTTGATGGTTTTTGCGACTGCACTTGAAGAAACTTTCAAAGTTCTTGAAATGTTCCGTATTGACTGACCTTTATGTCTTAAAGTAATGATGGACTGTTGTTTCTCTTTGCTTATTTGAGCTGTTCTTGCCATAATACGGACTTGGTCTTTTACCAAATAGGGCTATCTTCTGTATACCACCCCTTCCTTGTCACAACACAACTGATTGGCTCAAACGCATTAAGAAGGAAAGCAATTCCACAAATTAACTTTTAACAAGGCACACCTGTTAATTTAAATGCATTCCAGGTGACTACCTCATGAAGCTGGTTGAGAGAATGCCAAGAGTGTGCAAAGCTGTCATTAAGGCAAAGGGTGGCTACTTTGAAGAATCTCAAATACAAAATATATTATTTTGTTTAACACTTTTTTGGTTACGACATGATTCCATGTGTGTTATTTCATAGTTTTGATGTCTTCACTATTATTCTACCACGTAGAAAATAGTAAAAATAAAGAAAAACCCTTGAATGAGTAGGTGTGTCCAAACTTTTGACTGGTACTGTAGGTGCCTACATGTAACACAGGACAAGGCTGTGCGTTTCTTGCTCATGAAGGAATTGTTTCACACTCAAACACAACAAACCCAGCACAGGGCCAAGTAAGGCGCATTCCATGGAGAAGATGTAGGTATAGTTGGCTCCCAATCAAGTAATCACAGCTATCAGCAGGAGTATGATCATGCTGGATGGTTACAGCCCAGCGATTCAGGCTGACCCA
Organism: Coregonus clupeaformis; assembly: GCF_020615455.1. NCBI lineage: Eukaryota > Metazoa > Chordata > Actinopteri > Salmoniformes > Salmonidae > Coregonus > Coregonus clupeaformis. The sequence goes on from NC_059214.1 coordinate 16,392,213, forward strand.
CGTTTCTTAGAAGTACTTTAGGCTAGCACACAGTACAAGACTGCGAGTTCCTGTTGGGTAGAGTTTGGGTACGTGTAATGGATATTGTTCTCTACATTGAGGCCAACATAATAAAATTCCTAAGGGTGTTTGTTGTCTCCAAAAATAATTCTGAACAGCTCTGCAGATAAGCAAAAGTACTAAACCCATGCTGACAGACATGTTATTCAACCCATGGCTTTCAACATTTGCCTTAGCTGCAGATATTATCAATGTAAAGTATCATATTTTACAACATTTACAGTATAATCTCATTACATTTACTGAAGCATTCAAATGGAAAGGAATGCATTTAATAATAATAATAATAATATGCCATTTAGCAGACGCTTTTATCCAAAGCGACTTACAGTCATGCGTGCATACATTTTTTGTGTATGGGTGGTCCCGGGGATCGAACCCACTACCTTGGCGTTACAAGCGCCGTGCTCTACCAGCTGAGCTACAGAGGACCACATTTGCAATCCAGCAGTCTTTCCCAGCAAACATTCTATAAATTAACAAATCAAATTTATTCAGCATATTTTTTGATACTTTGAAACATTTATATGAAGTGTCTAAAATAAAAAAATAATGAATTTATTATGTTAAGATAGTCGTTAAGCTTAAGATATACATTTCTCATAACCTTATTTGAAGACCTGCTTATAAACTGCTTATAAACCATTATTAAATAGTTTAACTATTAGTGAAATATTTGTAAAATATAATATAATTTATTACAATATATTTATTAACTTTTATTAACTTTAGTAAATACATAAACCATTTATTATGAAGCTAATGCCTAGGAATGCTAGTCTCTGATGTTGCATTTCACGTTCAGCCAATCAGGTTGCAGCAGTCTGTTGTTTACCCCTGGCTGAACAGGGCGCAACATCAGGAAGTAGCATTAGCCACTATAGCATGGTGGTGGAAAATGGTGTTTCATAAAGAAAGTATGCATATTTTCCCAGTGTTATTCCACCTTCTTGCCATTAAATCTATTTAAGGAGGAAATAGACTCCTATGCAGCCTGAATGGAGAATGTTTTAGGTACGATGGTCCATGGTGGAGACGAGCGTTTTGCCGGCTGCATACAATGCGTTTGGACGGTAAGATGAAACCATCAAACCCAGATCAATATAGCCATCTGCCGGCCTTTGGGCTAAATTATCAGCAGATCTTCAAATAAAGTATATCCAGGGTTTGTTTTAACTAGCTCTATACTTCCATTGAAAAGGTAACAACACTACAAAACATTGGACATGATCTTTAGCGCCTCTTGTTCTGTGTCAGGAACGTCAGAAAGGTGGGGGGAAAAGGCTTGTCCATGGATGCAGGCTTGGCTGGTCTCCTCCAGCTGCTGTTGCATCTGCGAAAGTGTGTCCTCCACATCCTCTTTGGCAAGGGTCACAGGCAGCTGACGGGCCAGTCGAGCAGCTTCTCCCTTTACGTGGGACACACCGTCATGCATTATAGCCAACATAATCACTATACTTGGCTTTCACCCAGAGATGGAGTCTTGATCTAGTGGTCTTGATCTCGACACTAGGTCTTGGTCAGTGGAGAACGACTGCCCCCTCTCATTGAAGCCACCGAAGTTCAAGGCCGACCGCAGCACTGCAGGCATTGTTAGCAGAAAACAGGATCCCCCATTATAGTGAATGGAAAAACAGCAATCTTAGTGGCCAATCGTCGTGTACATAAAAAAGGTTTAGAAGACAATCATGGTACCAATAATTGCTTTTAATACACCAGATGTATGTCCTTGAACCGATTATTTTATAATCGCACACAGAAGAAGTTAAGGATAATTTAGTTGATAATGGCAGCCTGCAGTACCCCGGTCGGCCTTCAACTTGAGTTACTCAATGAGAGGGGGCTGCACTGAGCTAGCCGGCAACGTCACTTCCTGGAGTAGCTCAAACTGAGCATGTTATGTCTCCATGTGACGCCATTTTAACTGACTTAATTTGGCTTCAATGCGCTATTGAGTCTTCACATAGGAATGAATGGTGTCACGTGATCGATGGCTTTGTCCATTCATATATACAGTCATTGGTCCTGATCTCGACTCATGGTATCGGAAAGGACCATCGTTTTTGTAGTCTCTAAACTCATGTGGTTGAAATACACCACTGAGTATCGTGACAGGGCACCTTGCTTTCTGGCCAACTCAGTGGCCTTGTGGTTAGTGTCTGCCCTGAGAATGGAAGGTTGGGGGTTCGACCCCAGGTCGAGTCATTAAGGAGATGGATTGGGGGTAAGGCCCTGCGATAGACTAGCATCCTGTCCAGGGTGTGTGTACTTATACATCAAGCTGCCTCATGATACATAAACAGGGGATAGGCTCCTGCCATTCTGGCTTGGACATGGCTACTCTTACTTGCTTTTTAAACATAGAATCTGGGTGGCTAATGTTTAGAGATATAATTAATTACTTCTCAGACTCTCTGGGTCTTATTTTATCACAATTAATTGGTCAATGTCTCATCATGGCATCAATACACAGGATCTTGGTCTGGGTCTCAAGGGGTTTGGGTCTGGAGAGTTCCGGTCTTGACTATCTCTACTTTCATCACATGATAACAAAGGGCTTTCAAGCCCTTCACATAAATTGAACCGGCATACATTTACCCACAGGAAAGTACAGTACAGTGCCTTCGGAAAGTATTCAGACCCCTTGACTTTTTCCAAAATAATTTACATTACAGCCTTATTCTAAAATGAATTCAATATTTTATTGTTCTCAGCAATCTACACACAATATCCCATAATGAAAAAGTGAAAACAGGTTTTTAGAAATGTTTGCATATTTATTAAATATACAAAACAGAAATACCTTATTTACATAGGTATTCAGACCCTTTGCTATGAAACTTGAAATTGAGCTCAGGTGCATCCTGTTTCCATTGATCATCCTTGAGATGTTTTTACAACTTGATTGGAGTCCACCTGTAGTAAATTAAATTGATTGGACATGATTTGGAAAGGCACACACCTGTCTATATAAGGTCCCACAGATGACAGTGCATGTCAGAGCAAAAACCAAGCCATGAGGTCGAAGGAATTGTCCGTAGAGCTCCGAGACAGGATTGTGTCGAGGCACAGATCTGGGGAAGGTTGCCAAGATATTTCTGCAGCATTGAAGGTCCCCAAGAACACAGTGGCCTCCATCATTCTTAAATGGAAGAAGTTTGGAACCACCAAGACTCTTCCTAGAGCTGGCCGCCCGTCCAAACTCAGTAATCAGGGGAAAAGGGCCTTGGTCAGGGAGGTGACCAAGAACCCAATGGTCACTCTGACAGAGCTCTAGAGTTCCTCTATGGAGATGGGAGAACCTTCCAGAAGGACAACCATCTCTCCAGCACTCCACCAATCAGGCCTTTATGGTAGAGTGGCCAGGCGGAAGCCACTCCTCAGTAAAAGGCACATGACAGCCCGCTTGGAGTTTGCCAAAAGGCACCTAAAGACTCTCAGACCATGAGAAATAAGATTCTCTGGTCTGATGAAACCAAGATTGAACTCTTTTGCTTGAATACCAAGCGTCACGTCTGGAGGAAACCTGGCACCATCCCTACGGTGAAGCATGGTGGTGGCAGCGTCATGCTGTGAGGATGTTATTCAGCGGCAGGGACTGGGAGACTAGTCAGGATCAAGGCAAAGATGAACGGAGCAAAGTACAGAGAGATCCTTGATGAAAACCTCAGCGCTCAGGACCTCAGACTGGGTCGAAGGTCCACCGTCCAACAGGACAACGACCCTAAGCACACAGCCAAGACAACGCATGAGTGGCTTCGGGACATGTCTCTGAATGTCCTTGAGTGGCCCAGCCAGAGTCCGGACTTGAACCTGATCGGTCATCTCTGGAGAGACCTGAAAATAGCTGTGCAGCAACGCTCCCCATCCAACCTGACAGAGCTTGAGAGGATCTGCAGAGAAGAATGGGAGAAACTCACCAAATGGGTGTGCCAAGCTTGTAGCGTCATACCCAAGAAGACTCAAGGATGTATTCGCTACTAAAGGTGCTTCAACAAAGTACTGAGTAAAGGGTCTGAATACTTATGTAAATGTGATATCAGGTTGTTTTTTTATACACGTGCAAAAAATTATAAAAACCTGCTTTTGCTTTGTTATTAAGGGGTATTTTTTGTAGATTGATGAGAAGAAGAAAAAACGATTTAATCAATTTTAGAATAAGGCTGTATCGTAAACAAAATGTGGAAAAAGTGAAGGGGTCTGAATACTTCTAGAATGCACTGTAACATCAAAGATCCACCACCATATTTTACAGTATGAGGTTATTGTCTACTTATGCATCTCATTTAGACAAAAACACCACTGGTGTGTGTGGTCAAAGAGCTCTATTTTCATACCATCTGACCATAGCACCGGTTCCAATCCAACTGCCAATGCTGTTTAGCGAACTCCAGGCTACATTTGTTGGATGACATGAAAGTAGAGTTCTTTGGCCCTTTTTTCATTTTGTGCACCTGTCCCCTGAAAGGTCTGTGCACTGCATGATTTTAAGTGTTAATCACTCAACAATGAGGAAAAACATGGCCAAAGGAAAGCAAATGTAATAGGGGTCGCACTGGCAAGAGATCAAATTTGGGTCAACAAGCAACAACCCACCACTCAGCAATTTTGTAAGATGGAACATAGAACTTGTGCTTAGAGACCTGTGAGACCACATCCACTATGGTCATTATAAAACCAGTATTCATATTTTCATATGGCCAAACATGCAAGCAATATTACATTACTGTTTCCAGAATATATCTATCTGATATAGCTACCGTTGGCACTTTACACCCTGGCTACCTCAACTAACATTCACACCCACCTGCTGTGATTGGCAGAAATTCTTCCCTCTCTAAAGGGCAGCCATTCTGTTCACCTGCACACTGTGGTACAAACCCACTGTGAGGGCACAGTGCCTGGCAAAATGCCAACATCAACTGAGGTGACCCATACAACACAAGCAGGATTTGGATTTGGAGATTTTTCAATCGCAAGGAGAAATAAGGTCACACCAACTGAGGACAAGGGGAGGGGAGTAGTTTGAGCTTTCGCAGCCATTCATGGTATTTGAGACTATTCTATACTGACACAAAACACCATTTTACAAATATACACATTATAGTGCAGATAAAATGTGCAGACGTCATATGAAAAACACTAAAACCAGTGCTTTATTTGAGTCGGAATCTGCCGGAACCAGATCTGGCACCTCTCAGATTTGACCTCTCGCGGCATGATTTACACTGAACAAAAATATAAAGGCAACATGTAAAGTGTTGGTGCCATGTTTCATAAGCTGAAATAAAAGATCCCAGAAATTTTCCATACGCACAAAAAGCATATTTATCTCAAATTTTGTGAACAAATTTGTTTACATCCCTGTTAGTGAGCATTTCTCCTTTGCCAAGATAATCCATCCACCTAACAGGTGTAGCATATCAAGACGCTGACTAAAGCCCTAGTGAAGAGGTCCCTAGGTAATCACGTCACGTAGCCTCGGCTAGCTAGCCGTTGCCCTTGTCTACTGTTAATTCTGAATTTGAAAGGTGGGATAGCCTCCTTTAAAAAAATGAATATGAAAATGCAATCTAGTTTGATGACCTTTTTCAAATCCAAAAATCCACAGAAAGATGATGAAACATCTAACCTGAAACAAGCCAGAGAACTGCCAGATCCAGAGGAGAGGAGCGAGAGTGAAACTGCTCCTGATGGAGATGCCTTAGCTAACAGCGCTTCTAATGCTGCCAGTTCAGCATCACCACGGCATCTCCACTTGCTATTAGGCCTGCTAGCAAGTCAGACTCGGTAGGCCTACTAGCGAGTCAGACTCGGTAGGCCTACTAGCGAGTCAGACTTGGCGGGAGCGGGGAGGAGGACAGTGCATCCACCAACGAAGTCCCCGGACCCGGTGCAATTTGGACAGAGGCTCAGTTCAAGAACAAGCAAAACTATAACCCCTGGCTTGTCATGCAAAATTCGAGGCTGGGCTGTACAACATGCAAAAAGGTAGGGAGCTTGGGTCAGGAAAAGACTAGAGGGATGAAACTTTTGTAATGTCGGAATGTATAGTAACCTCCGACATTACAAAAAAACAAAGAGCCCTCAGAAAGAAAGTTGAACATGCCCAAACTAAGGCCCATTTAGCGGTAGCAAGCATTGTACAAGGCTAAAGAGGACACTTTAAAGGGCAATCCCCCTTCTTTTCAACCTCATATACATTAACTCCAGCACCATAGCAGGGTCTACATATGTGAAAACGGCGCGTTTCAATGATTTGTGGTTAAAAAGGTCCTAAAAAAATGCTTCTCTGTGACATCACAGGGTAGGTTTAAAAGTAAAACTGTGATTTTCAAAACCTGCATTGAGTTTCTAGCCAGAGGGAGGGTATTGTCTTGCTCCCCACGTCACTGAGAATCTCATAGTCTTTGAAAATCACTGTTTTTAAAATGTTTAAACTTTTGATGATATCGTCAGGTATAACTTTTTAACTTAATATTTTTTCTACAAAACGTAGAAATCCGCCACTTTTCACATGTGTAGACACTGGCATTGAGCTGGAGATAATTAAAATGAGGTTGAAAAGTGGTTGAGTTGCCCTTTAACAGAAGTCATACTTAACACTCAAAATAAAACAAATCTCACTACAGCAAGAGTTTGATGAACAGCTTACAAAGGAGGCTAAAAGTCACAGTCACATGGCTTTAAGCAAGAAATCAACTGTCAGGAGTTAAATGGACTTGACGTGGGGAGAATTCTCCATTCCAATAATGCTTGCTCCAACATACAGCAACATACACTACTGGTCAAAAGTTATAGAACACCTACTCATTTAAGGGTTTTTCTTTATTTTTAATATTTTCTACATTGTAGAATAATAGTGAAGACATCAAAACTATGAAATAACACATATGGAATCATGTAGTAACCAAAAAAGTGTTAAACAAATCAAAATATATTTTATATTTGAGATTCTTCAAATAGCCATCCTTTGCCTTGATGACAGCTTTGCACACTCTTGGCATCCTCTCAACCAGCTTCATGAGGTAGTCACCTGGAATGCATTTCAATTAACAGGTGTGCCTTCTTAAAAGTTAATTTGTAGAATTTGTCCTTCTTAATGCGTTTGAGCCAATCAGTTGTGTTGTAACAAGGTAGGGGTGGTATACAGAAGATAGCCCTATTTGGTAAAAGACCAAGTCCATATTATGTCAAGAACAGCTCAAATAAGCAAAGAGAAACGACATTCCATCATTACTTTAAGACATGAAGGTCAGTCAATACGGAACATTTCAAGAACTTTGAACGTTTCTTCAAGTGCAGTCGCAAAAACCATCAAGCGCTATGATGAAACTGGCTCTCATGAGGACCACCACAGGAATGGAAGACCCAGAGTTACCTCTGCTGCAGAGGATAAGTTCATTAGAGTTACCAGCCTCAGAAATTGCAGTCCAAGTAAATGCTTCACAGAGTTCAAGTCACAGACACATCAACATCAACTGTTCAGAGGAGACTGTGTGAATCAGGCCTTCATGGTCGAATTGCTACAAAGAAACCACTAATAAAGGACACCAATAAGAAGGAGAGACCTGCTTGGGCCAAGAAACACGAGCAATGGACATTAGACCGGTGGAAATGTATCATTTGGTCTGGAGTCCAAATTGGAGATTTTTGGTTCCAACCGCCATGTCTTTGTGAGATGCGGTGTGGGTGAACGGATGATCTCTGCATGTGTAGTTCCCACCGTAAAGCATGGAGGAGGAGGTGTTATGGTGTGGGGGTCCTTTGCTGGTGACACTGTTTATGATTTATTTAGAATTCAAGGCACACTTAACCAGCATGGCTACCACAGCATTCTGCAGCGATACGCCATCCCATCTGGTTTGGGCTTAGTGGGACTATCATTTGTTTATCAACAGGACAATGACCCAACACAACTCTTGTGGTCCTCTGTAGCTCAGCTGGTAGAGCACGGCGCTTGTAACGCCAAGGTAGTGGGTTCGTTCCCCGGGACCACCCATACACAAAAATGTATGCACGCATGACTGTAAGTCGCTTTGGATAAAAGCGTCTGCTAAATGGCATATTATTATTATTATTATTATTATTATTAAGGGCTATTTGACCAAGAAGTTGAGTGATGGAGTGCTGCATCAGATGACCTGGCCTCCACAATCACCCGAACTCAACCAAATTGAGATGGTTTGGGATGAGTCGGACAGCAGAGTGAAGGAAAAGCAGTCAACAAGTGCTCACCATATGTGGGAACTCCTTCAAGACTGTTGGAAAAGCATTCCAGGTGAAGCTGGTTGAGAGATTGCAAAGTTGTCATCAAGGCAAAGGGTGGCTATTTGAAGAATCTTTTGACCGGTAGTGTATTTAATCCGAAATGAAGCGAAAACTATTTGCAAGAATAGTACAGTGCGTTCCCAAAATCAGCTTAATGCTGGATGAGGCTACTAGTTTGAATAAAAATAGTGCCTTGATTGTATATATTAGACTTCAACTGGCAGATATGGACATACCTGAAGAAAAAAAATGTTGATCTTGTGGAACTGGATGATTTATCTGCAGAGGGATTTGTCTGTAATCTGTTATCTGCATTAGAGGGTGTGAAGTTGACTGAGAACTTTCGATCCAAAACGCTCATTGGAATAATGTGTGATGGTGTGCCTGTCATGCTGGGACGCAAGAGCAGAGTAGCAACCAGGCTCCAGGCTCTCTTCCCTAATATGACTGTTTGACACTGCTCGGCACACAGGATTGAGCTTGCTGTAGGCAATGTGGTAAAAGAGATGGGAGCAATAAATCACTTTAAAATACTAATGGACAAACTATATGCACTTTATAGCGTATCTAACAAAAACCAAATGGAGCTTAGGGAGTGCACAGAGAGTTTAAACATTCAGCTGTGCAACTTGGCAGGATTTTGGACACTAGCAGCTGAGGATGCCTCCCGCGACAGTGTGACCTGTCAGAGCTATAGTGGCCTTGCTATGCGCATATCCTTGCATGTGTTTGTTAACAATCTAGGCCTTATGTGTAATGTACTTCAAGAACTGAGTTGTCACTCGAGCTGCAAAAGAGAGACTGCACAATTATAAATGCACACAGGGCTGTCTTCAGAGAAGCAAGGATGTTCAGTGCAATGGCACAGCAGCCAGGCTGACACACACAACTCAACCAGAGAGGGATTCAGGAGAACCCTTTCCAAGGCGTCAAACTGAACGGTGGAAAGACCCAGCAGAAGAGTCCTTGATCAGAGGGAGTTTTTTGAGAGCTTGGCGAGGAACTTGGATGCTAGAATATTCTCAGTGGATGACACAGGCCAGTTAATCGAGGAGCTGAAGGTACTTTGTACAGGGAAACAGAGATATAATCTCTCTGCCAACGGTTTGGCATTGACAGTCCAAGCACTGTCATGCGAGCCTACAGACAGTCCAGGGACACCAAAGGTAAAGGAGAAATCCAGATGGACTGAAAGAGCTGTTTGTGACAGTTAGCACCATCCCCATCTCCAGGGCAGAATGCGAGTGGGGATTTTTTCTAATTAACCTGATTTGCACCTCAACCCACGCCTCACTGCACACCACAATATCAGGACTACTTTTTCTGAACCTTGTTGGCCTACCACTGACCAAATTCAACCCAGTCCCCTATGTGAGGTCATGGATTGCTAATGACACAGATGTGGCACAGACACCAGGCGCAAAACACGAAATAGGGAGAACACACACGAGTGAATGGCTGTCTTGTGGAAGGTTTTGGAAAACTAAGGTAGGCACATATTTGTTGTTTTTGACAAACTTGTTCTGTACTGTGAAGTTCATTTGAATATGCGCTTCATATCATCACATAGGCAGGCGGCAGGCCTATATATTCTGATATGTGTATTCTGCTGTACTCTACATTGATGTATTTTATTAGAAATTATAAACTGGGTGGTTCGAACCCTGAATGCTAATTGGCTGACAGCCGCGGTATATCAGACCGTATACCACGGGCATGAAAAAACATTTATTTTTACTGCTCATTACGTTGGTAACTAGTTTTTAATAGCAATAAGGCACCTCAGGGGTTTGTGGTATATGGCCAATATACCACGGCTAAGGACTGTATCCAGGCACTCCGCGTTGCGTTGTGCTTAAGAACAGCCCTTAGCCGTGGTCTATTGGCCATATACCACACCCCCTAGGGCCTTATTGCTTAATTATATGAAGTTTGGGCATGTAAAGCCCAGAGCTGAGTATGTGGGCATATGCGTATGGCGAGGGTTCTGCAGTGACGTCTAACCTGCTTGGAATTAATCAGCACCTTGGAGAGCGCTGTCCATTTCAGCACCATTGTACTGAGTGTACAAATCATTACATTGACTGACCAGGTGAATCCAGGTAAAAGCTAGGATCCCTTATTGATGTAACTTGTTAAATCCACTTCAATCAGTGTAAATGAAGGGGAGACAGGTTAAAGAAGGATTTTTAAGTCTTCAGAAAATTGAGACATGGATTGTGTATGTGTGCCATTCAGAGGGTGAATGGGCAAGACAAAATATTTAAGTGCCTTCGAACGGGGTATGGTAGTAGGTGCAAGGCACACCGGTTTGTGTCAAGAACTGCAACGCTGCTGGGTTTTTCACACTTAACAGTTTCCCGTGTGTATCAAGAATGGTCCAACACCCAAAGGCCAATCAGCCAACTTGACACAACTGTGGAAAGCATTGGCGTCAACATGGGCCAGCATCCCTGTGGAATGCTTTCGACACCTTGTAGAGTCTATGCCCCGACGAATTGAGGCTGTTTTGAGGGCAAAAGTCGGGGGAAACTCAATATTAGGAAGGTGTCCTTAATGTTTTGTACACTCAGTGTGTAGTAGGCTACCTGGCTGTTTAATCTATCTGCTGCGCTGTGACGTTGTTTGGCACTTTCTTTCTCATATGTTCCGGTATTCTGTTGCTATATGATATTCGGCCCTGCAAGCCCCACAGCTGAGTATGGGCATACAGTGCTATGAAAAAGTATTTGCCCCCTTTCTAATTTTCGCTACTTTTGCATATTTGTGATACTGAATGTTATCAGATCTTCAACCTAATATTAGATAAAGGGAACATAAATGAACAAATAACACAACAATTACATATTTATTTCATAAACAATGATATGCAACACCCAATTCCCCTGTGTGAAAAAGTAATTGCCCCCTTACACTCAATAACTGGTTGTGCCACCTTTAGCTGCAATGACTCCGACCAAATGCTTCCTGTAGTTGTTGATCAGTCTCTCATGTCGCTGTGGAGGAATTTTGGCCCACTCTTCCAGGGGAATTGGGTGTTGCATAACTTTGTTTATGAAATAAATGAAATAAATATGTAATTGTTGTGTTATTTGTTCACTTATGTTCCCTTTATCTAATATTAGGTTTTGGTTGAAGATCTGATAACATTCAGTATCACAAATATGCAAAAGTAGAGAAAATTAGAAAGGGGGCAAATACTTTTTCATAGCACTGTATGTACAGTGGGGGAAAAAAGTATTTAGTCAGCCACCAATTGTGCAAGTTCTCCCACTTAAAAAGATGAGAGAGGCCTGTAATTTTCATCATAGGTACACGTCAACTATGACAGACAAATTGAGAGAAAAAAAATCCAGAAAATCACATTGTAGGATATTTAATGAATTTATTTGCAAATTATGGTGGAAAATAAGTATTTGGTCAATAACAAAAGTTTCTCAATACTTTGTTATATACCCTTTGTTGGCAATGACACAGGTCAAACGTTTTCTGTAAGTCTTCACAAGGTTTTCACACACTGTTGCTGGTATTTTGGCCCATTCCTCCATGCAGATCTCCTTTAGAGCAGTGATGTTTTGGGGCTGTCGCTGGGCAACACAGACTTTCAACTCCCTCCAAAGATTTTCTATGGGGTTGAGATCTGGAGACTGGCTAGGCCACTCCAGGACCTTGAAATGCTTCCTACGAAGCCACTCCTTCGTTGCCCGGGCGGTGTGTTTGGGATCATTGTCATGCTGAAAGACCCAGCCACGTTTCATCTTCAATGCCCTTGCTGATGGAAGGAGGTTTTCACTCAAAATCTCACGATACATGGCCCCATTCATTCTTTCCTTTACACGGATCAGTAGTCCTGGTCCCTTTGCAGAAAAACAGCCCCAAAGCATGATGTTTCCACCCCCATGCTTCACAGTAGGTATGGTGTTCTTTGGATGCAACTCAGCATTCTTTGTCCTCCAAACACGACGAGTTGAGTTTTTACCAAAAAGTTCTATTTTGGTTTCATCTGACCATATGACATTCTCCCAATCCTCTTCTGGATCATCCAAATGCACTCTAGCAAACTTCAGATGGGCCTGGACATGTACTGGCTTAAGCAGGGGGACACGTCAGGCACTGCAGGATTTGAGTCCCTGGTGGCGTAGTGTGTTACTGATGGTAGGCTTTGTTACTTTGGTCCCAGCTCTCTGCAGGTCATTCACTAGGTCCCCCTGTGTGGTTCTGGGATTTTTGCTCACCGTTCTTGTGATCATTTTGACCCCACGGGGTGAGATCTTGCGTGGAGCCCCAGATCGAAGGAGATTATCAGTGGTCTTGTATGTCTTCCATTTCCTAATAATTGCTCCCACAGTTGATTTCTTCAAACCAAGCTGCTTACCTATTGCAGATTCAGTCTTCCCAGCCTGGTGCAGGTCTACAATTTTGTTTCTGGTGTCCTTTGACAGCTCTTTGGTCTTGGCCATAGTGGAGTTTAGAGTGTGACTGTTTGAGGCTGTGGACAGGTGTATTTTATACTGATAACAAGTTCAAACAGGTGCCATTAATACAGGTAACGAGTGGAGGACAGAGGAGCCTCTTAAAGAAGAAGTTACAGGTCTGTGAGAGCCAGAAATCTTGCTTGTTTGTAGGTGACCAAATACTTATTTTCCACCATAATTAGCAAATAAATTCATTAAAAATCCTACAATGTGATTTTCTGGAGAGAAAAAATCTCAATTTGTCTGTCATAGTTGACGTGTACCTATGATGAAAATTACAGGCCTCTCTAATCTTTTTAAGTGGGAGAACTTGCACAATTGGTGGCTGACTAAATACTTTTTCCCCCCACTGTATATGGCAAGTTTCTGCAGTGACATCTACACTGAACAAAAATATAAACGCAAAACGCAACAATTTTAAAGATTTTCCTGAGTTACAGTTCATATAAGGAAATCAGTCAATTGAAATAAATTCATTAGGCCCTAATCTATGGATTTCACATGACTGGGAATAGATATATGCATCTGTTGATCACAGTTACCTTAAAAAAAAGTAGGGGCGTGGATCAGAAAATCAGTCAGTATCTGGTGTTGACCACCATTTGCCTCATGCAGCAGGACACATCTCCTTAGCATAGAGTTTATCAGGCTGTTTATTGTGGCCTGTGGAATGTTGTCCCATTCCTCTTCAAATGGCGAAGTTCGAAGTTGCTAGATATTGGTGGGAACTGGAACACGCTGTCGTACACGTCGATGCAGAGCATCCCAAACATGCTCAATGTGTGACATGTCTGGTGAGTGTGCAGGCCATGGAAGAACTGGGACATTTTCAGCTTCCAGGAATTGTTTACAGATCCTTGCGACATGGGGCTGTGCATTATCATGCTGAAACATGAGGTGATGGCCGCAGATGAAAGGCACGACAATGGGCCTCAGGATTTCGTCACTGTATCTCTGTGCATTCAAATTGCCATTGATAAAATGTTCGTTGTCCGTAGCTTATGCCTGCCGATACCATAATCCCACCACCACCATGGGGCACTCTGTTTACAACGTTGACATCAGCAAACATCTCGCCCACACAACGACATACATGCTGTCTGCCATTTGCCCGGTACAGTCGAAACTGGGATTCATCCATGAAGTGCACACTTCTCCAGTGTGCCAGTGGCCATCGAAGGTGAGCATTTGCCCACTGTAGTCGGTTACGACGCCAAACTGCAGTCAGGTCAAGACCCTGGTGAGGACAACGAGCACGCAGATGAGCTTCCCTGAGACGGTTTCTGGCATTTTGTACAGAAATTCTTCGGTTGTGCAAACCCACAGTTTCATCAGCTGTCCGGGTGGCTGGTCTCAGACGATTCCACGTCTGAAGAAGCCGGATGTGGAGGTGCTAGGTTGGCGTGGTTACACGTGGATTGCAGTTGTGAGGCCGATTGGACGTACTGCCAAATTCTCTAAAACGACGTTGGAGGCGGCTTATGTTAGAGAAATGAACATTCAATTCTCTGGCATCAGCTCTGGTAGACATTCCTGCAGTCAGCATGCCAATTGTACGCTCCCTCAAAACTTGAGACATCTGTGGCATTATGTTGTGTTACATTTTAGAGTGGCCTTTTATTGTCCCCAGCACAAGGTACACCTGTGTAATGTTTATTCTGTTTAATCAGCTTCTTGATATGCCACATCTGTCAGGTGGATAGATTATCTTGGCAAAGGACAAATGCTCACTAACAGGGATGTAAACAAATTTGTGCAAAACATTTGAGAGAAATAAGCTTTTTGTGCCTATGGAACATTTCTGGGCTCTTTTATTTCAGCTCATGAAACATGGGACCAACACTTTACATGTTGCGTTGAAATTTTTGTTCATTATAAAAGGCTTTGAATAAAAGGAGCCGCTGCATGGTCAATCCTACATCTGCATTGGCCGTGCAGCATTTACGGCGATACAGCCTCTGCAGAAGTCAGGGCATTCATACTTCATGCGCTTCGCGGAGCAGTTGTGAAGGAAGTTGTCAAGGAAGTGAGTTTGTGTTTACATAGGACCTCCTGCCCCCACCTATCGTCAATCAATCATGTCAATACGAAGCTATATGGAGCCCTCTGCATTGTTACACAATTTGGGAGGCGCACGGCGATGCAGTACAGATCTCAATTTGGAATCTGCATGCCTCTGGAGGCTCCGCAATTGCGTCACACCCTCCATACGGAGCCTCCGACCACAATAACGGATCAAGTATAAATTGGCTTTTAATCAGCACCGGAGAGCGCTGTCCATTTCAGCACCAATATATAGTAGGCTACCTGGCTGTTTGATCTATCTGCTGCTATATTGTGTTTGAAACCTCGCGATCAATTTTGTTCCGACACCTCCCGATTTACAAATAAAGCACTGATAAAAGCATACAGGTAAACACATATTGACCAAAAAGAGAAACATTGGAAAGCTATCAAAAAGCAAATACAAATAGTACATCTGTGGTCTTTGAACTTTAAATGGAATTTTCCCCCTCCATAATTGATGGCAAGGGATTACAACTACGACTCACAATAATGGGTTGGATTTATTTAACGCTTTCCACCAGGAGAATTTGGTCCCAAGTCAGCACCTAAACAAGATTCTTGTGAGAATACAGAAATCCCACTTCATACGAAGTCATGTGGAACCTTCATTAACTCTAACATGGTGGAAGCATTTTGGGGGGGGAAACTTTATATTTTCTGTCTCATCTACTGCTAATCCAATACTGACACAGCAACTCTGTCAGAAATAATTGACTATAATCTTGTTACTCCAGCTCTTATGTTTGACATTCCTAAATTATTTGTGAACTATGACATTAATGATCCAATGGGCCAACCTTTGTTAAATCGAATTGGACAATCCTTGAGACCTTTAAACAGCTTGAATCAAACAATAATAAAAGGCCTATTTTCTCTCAGAAGGAAAGGGTGGGCTGTAAACTGTAGCATCTTATTTACCAGCTAGTTGGATGAAAGTACTATACCAGGAGAATGAGCGAGAAAGGGAGCGAGAAACATTCTAGTGCTTAAATCCTTTTTAACAAGCCAATGAACTTTCACTGCATGTTCAACTGCAACACCAGGACCAGGGAAATGCTGACATTTTTCTTTCCTCTTAAGCAATTTATCCTCGCAATGATGTCATCATAAGTGTTAATAAGGGGCTCTGCTAAAAATGTCAGCTTGTGCAAAGAAAAGTCATGTTTCTTCAAGCTAATCATTTTATTGTCTGGAAACCCTGAAAGGTTCAGACTCAGTTTGTTTTGCAAAACGAATGATTTGCATCCGATCTAGTCTATCGCTTAAGCCAGGTAACATGGAGAGGGTCGATCTCCTCACCAAACAGCCAAGCAACAGGTGTCCCTCAGGGCTCAGTGCTGGGTCCGCTAATGTTGTGAAGGTTTTACATTTGTATTTTTCAACTCAAGATTAAATTTGTCAATTTACCTACCACAATGAAAAATCTATTAATTTAATATTCTACCCTACCTGGAGTGAGTCGGATTTGAAACCCATTGGCCAAAAGCCTGGGATCAGAGAAGGCGGCCACTCCACTCAGCTCAGGACTTCCCTTCTCCATGTTCCAGAGAGCCTGAGTATACTCAGCTAGGATACTAGAGAAATACAAGTACATATTAATCAAGGACACCAAATCTGTACCGGGTACCAAATGGGACATTGGGGTACTTGTTTCAATGAATCTCACAGGAATGATCACGAAATTATAAAATTACCATTCTACACAGTTGTATTTATAAGTACAGTGGGGGAAAAAAGTATTTAGTCAGCCACCAATTGTGCAAGTTCTCCCACTTAAAAAGATGAGAGAGGCCTGTAATTTTCATCATAGGTACATGCATACATTTTTCATACTGATTGACCAGATTATAGAATGCGCCATGAAATCGCTCTGAACTTATGAGCTGAGAACAAGATCGTGTCAATGTTCCCCTTTTTAAAGTTAGGTGAGAATTTGGAGTGATATGTTACCCATCTGTTAACTGTATAGGGTTTTGCAGGATCGCTGCGGGAAGTATATTATTCTGCAGAAGTCTACTAAACAGCAAGGCCTCCTCCACCCGAAACGGATTTAACAACATGAGCTTTCTACCAAATAAAACGACCCAGACACTTTGAGAGGCCAAGCCGTTTACAAGCCTGAGGCCCCGAGGTCTTGGACCACTCTGGGACGAGAGGCGATGAAGCCCCTGCCTGAGGGCAACCACACTGAACGGTAGGGGTTGTGAGGGCTTGGGCCCGGGGCTTCTCTTCTTCTGGAGTTGGGAGGAGAGGAGCTGGTCCAGGACCGGCTGGTTAGAAGGCAGGACCTTGTGTTTCTGGCCCTGGGGCCGACTCAGCGGGGATTCCAGACTGAGACCCCTCTCTGGCTCTCTCACACCTCAACCTGAGGCCAGCTTGGTCTCGAGGTCTTAGCGTTCCAGGTGTTTCTTTGCCTTATCTTCATACCTGCAAGGACCAGAAACCCTTTAGCCAATTAAGAAATTGTGTATTATCATCTCCTGAAAGAAAAGAAAAACAAGTACTCACTGAAATATTCTTTAAGTTTTAATGTCTTATTGTTTTGCAGCAGAGGTCAAAACAAATGTTTCCGAGGCAGCCTTCGTCAGCGTTTGGAGAACAATAGACATCCACCCATATTTATAGCTGACGTCACATTGTCGTACTGCTTCTTTTTCACAATCATTATTTACATACATTATTTACATACATTTTCTACTTCAAAATAAAAAAATAAACAAAGAAAAGCGCACATTGCTCACAGGAAGCAACCTAGCAGGAGTTCTTCATTAAGGCCTATAGGGCTCTCTGTTTTGTAAGACATGGATATAATATGCCTCTCTCTGTATTACCTCCTCTCTTCTGTGGCAGTACAACCTCTAAGCCCTGGAACCTCAGTTGGCACACGTCTGACCGCATTAAAGAGTCTGGCTACAGGGGACTCCTCATCACCAGTTCTGATGTTGCGCTTGTACTCTGTAATACGAACTTTCAATTCACTCTTAGACTTTCCAACATAATAATAGCCACATGGGCACTTCACAGTAAATGGACCACAAATGTTGTTTTCATTCCCATATGAGGGTGAAGAAAGAAATCACCCTTGATCATTGCATTACAGTTCACACAATTATGACATAGCAGTTCACAAAATTATGACATCGAAAATTGCCTGAGGGGAGGGAAGACAGAAAATGCTGAAGGGGTACATATTAATCTGCTCTTACCAGGCTGTCCTTTAGGTTTCCAGCATGTTTAAAAGCGAATCGAGGGATATTCTGAAAAGCCCGTCCCACAGAGGGGTCCGTAGACAGAACATGCCACTGCTTTTTAATGGAAGATTTAACGGCCAGAGACATAGGGGAATAAGTACTAGGGCTGTCCCCAACTAAAAAAAACATTGGTCGAGCGAAAGTTTGTTTATTCGACTAATCGATCGGTCGAAATGTTTAAACGTGTATTTTTCCATATATGTGTTTTAATAAAATCAACTATATATGCATTGAGCCTGTCTGATGCTTTAAGCTCACTGTTAGATGAATTAAGACACTAATTACTCAAGAGGGAGCCAGAGATCAAGATAAATGAGAATTTAAAAAAACTTAACCTGTCCCGAACATCCTCCTCCCACTCCTACTAGCTTTCACAGAATCTGCCGTTACTCTCCTGAAGTTGCCGGTAATAGGCTACACGAGGAGTCGGCAAACTTTCTCATGTGGAATGCCAATTTATCTTACAATTTATACCGATCTGGCGTGCCAGTTATGGTTTTCATATGGAACAGTTTCATTTCATTTATAATAACGTCTTTGTATCTCAAAATCATTGTCATGTGGTTAATCTAAATTCTATCCAAATCAAAATTCTATCCAAATCTAAAAAGTAACTTGTATTGCCATTGCCAACTACTGTATGTAAACATAGCCTATAAAGCCAACAAATAAAAACATTGCAACCTGCAGGCAGAAAATATCCTGATAAAAATAAATATTCTATAAATCACATTGTCTACTCATTGCCTGTCTGCAACGAACTTGAAAAATTGTATGAACTATTAACTTGGGTCCGGCCCGAAGCTCCTTGCAACATTGTATAAAATATTCTGGGTCCCATGTTTCCTGCACCAGTGAGCTCCGGACAGACAGAGCTGTAGGCTATTTGCGCAAGGGATATAAAAGTAACCAGGTAGGCCTATTTTATGACGTTTCCACTGGATCAGATCATGACATTTTTCCCTTTCACACTGAGTGGTTATCGAAAGGGAGAGCTGGAAATACTTTTCAAATACATTGAGGAATTATTGTCATTCTCAATGGATGTAAAAACAGACTTTGTTTGCTTGCTGTTTGAGGTGAAGAAAACATTACTTTGAGAAGCTCCACAGCTCATTAGTGGTGGTGCGTTAAGCCAATCAGAAATACTATCTGATACTCAAATGGGCACATTTATATGCCTACATTTGCCTGCAGGCCAGGTAACTGAAAGGCCTATTTCTATGAGTAATCAGGTGCACGTCCTTACTCAACATTGACAGGAGCGCTCCAAACAAAAGACAATTACTAAATTGACAAAACTAGTAAATGGAATGAAATAAACCACAACTGGTTTCTCACAAGTGTAGCATAGGTTGTGCGCGCTGCAAACAATGTGTCCACTCCGACAATAAGAACGGTAAAAGACTGGAATAATATTATATTGAATGCATTAATAAACATTACCGTAACCAGTGGCGGCTCCTGAAAAAATTCTCAGGAGGGGCAATTTTTCTGATGATTTAGGTGACCTACACACATTTAAAAAAAGATATGTCCAGCAACAACATGAAGACAGGGGCAGCATATAAGTCAATACCAGAAGCATTTATTGACTGATCTCAAAAGTGTTGGCTTACCAGGGTTGGTGGAGCCCTCAGTTTCATCTTTGCCTCGCAAAGCTAACTCAAACACTCCGCAAAACTTCACACACTGGATTAGCCGGCTGAGGATGTGGCGGTTCTTGCTAATGTCGTAGTAAATATATTTGTTATAGTGAATATGGAATATGATATGTTGAGTAAAATGTTGTGCTAAGATCTATTTAGGTCAGGAGCTGGTTATAAGTTCTGTTCCTATCCAATAACAATGGACAAAAGGGTCCTATCTTGTCAGCCTTGTCAGCAGGTGGCCAAGGACAACACCCACGCCATAGGCCTCTCAGTTCTTCCAACTCACGAGTTCTTGCTCTGAGGACACACACACACACAAACACACACACACACACATCATCACTGTTAAACACACACACACACACACACATCATCACTGTTAAACACACACACACACACACACACACACACACACAAAAATCCCCTCTCTTAGGCTGAACATTTGAAGACAGAGAACCCGACTCAGAGCCAATGCAACAGTGACAGTAGCCTGCAGGGGACCTCGCCCAACTCATCAGGACCAATCAGAAGATCAGAACTACTAGATTGAACCTACTTCATTTATTGCATAAAATGTCTGCACACAATGTTTCGGGGCTCTCTTCAGAATAATAATAATAATAATAATAATAATATGCCATTTAGCAGACGCTTTTATCCAAAGCGACTTACAGTCATGCGTGCATACATTTTTGTGTATGGGTGGTCCCGGGGATCGAACCCACTACCTTGGCGTTACAAGCACCATGCTCTACCAGCTGAGCTACAGAAAGTGGATACTCATGGATGCGCATTGCAATTGTAAAATGTCAACACAATTGGAGACACCACGTCATTTTTGGAGACATGTTATTGACAGTAAACTATTGTAGATGCGACTGCTAACTAAATAAAACATTTTAGCTGGCTAGCTAATCATCTTAGCTAAATGTGGGGCAAACAATTCAGTTATTTACCGTTAATTTGAGGGATTGGGGTGAAAGAAATCGAGTTACATAGTGATACTTTACGATATACTGTATTGACAATATCGCAATATTTTAGCGCTAGTTGGCTGTACCTGCACCAAAACACCATTATTGTTCCTTCATAGCTTGTTCTCAATCTTTTCACATTGGGAGCAAATTTGTTTTCAGCACTTTTATTTCCATGACTGATCAAAACTCGTTCTCATGGCTTTCTGATCCCTCTGCAACAGACATATGGTGCGCAATAAAATCACAGTATCGAATCGCAATACGTATAGAATCATGAGACTCGCAATGCTGATGCATATATCTTATCGTGAGGTTCCTGGCAATTCCCAGCCCAAGTTCATTTGCCACAACAAATCTCTTCGCTAGCAAACGCGATGTCTTCTCCAAAACGGCAATGTGTCTCCAGCAATGTTTACTTTTTTGACGTTCTATGGCATCTCCACTTTCCAAGCATATATGACCACATGTAATATTTTGGTAAGTGATGCAAATAGTGAACTATGTAGGGCCAGGATGTAAAATATATGTAGCTGCAGCAATTTCTCTTATCTGATATGGTAAGTAATGGGGCTTAATTTATAGCTCCCTAAGAGTTTGACGAACGGGTCCGTGAACGCGATTCCAGATATATTTACCTCTGAATAAACTGCCTTTATTACACCATATCCACATCCAGTAAACTTGTGATTATCAACACTAACCTCATCGTTGTGGCGGCGGACAGCTAGCCTGTATCCCTCGTCATCCAGTTGAGTGAGTGGCAATGTCTTTTTCGTTCGTACCAATTTTTGGAAAATCCTCGGGTGTAGGACTTTCCGCCTTTAGTAGAAACCTGTTGAATTATTAAATTTGGTCTGGGAGGTCCTAATTGTTTCGTTGCCAATTTATCTTCATTTGTTCGCGAATCGCCGACAAAAAGGAACTTCTTTCAAACAATCCACTCTTTTCTCAGTTACGTTCATGGTTACGTAACGATGATGAAGCGCGTAAGTGCAAGCCCACAGACACCCATTGAGATTGTATTGAAGGCTCTGAAATTTGAAAAAATAGATTTTACATGGGAGTCTATTACAGACTTCTGGGCGATTTTCAACCTGACTGAAATCGCCCCAAAAGAGGGGGAGCCATTTGAAGCACGACTTTAGCCTGATTCGACATTTAGTGGCAGTGTGGCACTGTGGCAGATCAGACGTATAGATTACAACACTGATAACTACTGTTGCCGTGATATAATTGATTAGAAAAAAAATCCCTTCCTTTTCCCGTTTGGCAGTGCGTCGCCCATATCGCCCTATTGAACAGGCCGCCCCTGACCGTAACCAAACAAACATTGTAGATTAGAAATTATAGGAATTAACAGTAAACGTCCTACTGGTGATATATGTAATGGGGAATTAATAGACACTAACAATCAAAACGCAAACAATTCACACAATGAAGTTATGAAACAATGAATGCACAAATTGGCGGGAGACCACGCATTTCTCCCATTCTTCTCTGCAGATCCTCTCAAGCGCTGTCAGGTTGGATGTGGAGCGTCACTGCACAGCTATTTTCAGGTCTCTCCAGAGATGTTCGATTGGGCTCTGGCTGGGCCACTCAAGGACATTCAGAGACTTCTCCCGAAGCCACTACTGCGTTGTCTTCGCTGTGCGCTTAGGGTCGTTGTCATGTTGGAAGGGGAGCCTTAGCCCCAGTCGGAGGTCCTGAGCACTCTAGAGCAGGTTTTCATCAAGGATCTCTCTGTACTTTGCTCAGTTCATCTTTCCCTCGGTAGACCGTCATTGTAATTAATAATTTGTTCTTAACTGACTTTCCTAGTTAAATCAAGGTTAAATAAATAAATAAAAATACTCTCCCAGTCCCTGCCGCTGAAAAACATCCCCACAGCATGATGCTGCCACCACAATGCTTCACCATAGGGATGGTGCCAGCTTTCCTCCAGACGTGACGCTTGGCATTCAGGCCAAAAAGTTCAATCTTGGTTTCATCAGACCAGAGAATCTTGTTTCTCATGGTCAGAGTCCTTTAGGTGCCTTTTGGCAAACTCCAAGCGGGCTCTCATGTGTGTTTTACTGAGGAGTGGCTTCCATCTGGCCACTCTACCATAAAGGCCTGATTGGTGGAGTGCTGCAGAGATGATTGTCCTTCTGGAAGGTTCTCCCATCTCCACAGAGGAACTCTGGAGCTCTGTCAGAGTGACCATCGGGTTCTTGGTCACCTCCCTGACCAAGGCCCTTCTCCCCCGATTGCTCAGTTTGGCCGGAAGGCCAGCTCTAGGAAGAGTCTTGGTGGTTCCAAACTTCTTCCATTTAAGAATGATGGAGGCCACTGTGTTATTGGGAACCTTCAATGCTGCAGATCTTTTTTGGTACCCTTCCCCAGATCTGTGCCTCGACACAATCCTGTCGTCTCGGAGCTCTACGGACAATTCCTTCGACCTCATGGCTTAGTTTTTTCTCTGACATGCACTGTCAACTGTGGGACCTTATATAGACAGGTGTGTGCCTTTCCAAAGTATGTCCAATCAATTGGATTTACCACAGGTGGACTCCAATCAAGTTGTAGAAACAGCTCAAGGATGATAAATGGGAACAGGATGCACCTGAGCTCAATTTTGAGTCTCATAGCAAAGGGTCTGAATAAAATGCAAATTAATTACTTTAAAATCATACAATGTGATTTTCTGGATTTTTGTTTTAGATTCCGTCTCTCACAGTTGAAGTGTACATATGATAAAAATTACAGACCTCTACATGCTTTGTAAGTAGGAAAACCTTCAAAATCGGCAGTGTATCAAATACTTGTTCTCCCCACTGTGTATATTTGTTCTCCCCACTGTGTATATATATATATACACAGTGGGGAGAACAAGTATTTGATACACTGCCGATATATATATATATATTTACTACTGTTTGAAAAAATATATATATTGGTCGACCAACAGCCTATCGACCAAACAATCGACCAGTCGAATAATTGGGGTCAGCCCTAATAAGTACACACACATACAGTTGGTTGATCATTAGGTGGGGCAGGTTTAGGGGTCAAAAAGCTTTCCCGTGTAACATTACGTACTTTGGAAACACAATTATCCAACAACTTCTTATCATAACCCTTGGAGGCAAACCAATCACATAAAGTGGTGGCTTGTTTTTCAAATTCATTGTATTATCATCTCCAACATGATCTCACAAAAGGTATTTCACTCAAGGTTTCCGTAAGAACTCATATTCAGGATTCCTTCTACGTTACTTCACTAGCATTCTCCGCGGAGTTGACATTAAGCGTATGTTTCTGGTTTTCAGGGATACAGTATTTTCAACGTAACTTCTGTTTCCCCTGAAAAACAAAGGTGGGGACTCAGGCATCTTTCTACGCCTGCTACGTTAGGCACTAGAAGCAGCATAAAGATGCACTGGGTTTTAAACCATCTTTATTTGTTAAAAGGAGTACTCCGCTCAAAAATGGATTATGGTCCTTGTAGTTAATTACCATGTTTTCTGCTAAACTATGTAGAATATTGGCCTGTTGGATACTACAACCCCCTACTACATCACACAGTTCGGGCTTGATCTGATTTATCGCTAAAAATTTCTCAACTCATAGGCTAATATTGAGAAAATTAAAGGGTTTTACATTTTATAGTCGGAGTATATGGCATGCTTTAGTTTTAAAAAACTAACCGTGGGAAGCGTGTCGTACAGTGTTTCTCCTGTATTAATTTAGCAGCGGCGCACACCAAAAATATGAAACAGGAAAAAATATAGCGTTGTAATGATAACCGTCTTCTGTTAGATGGAAAGGCTTTCTCAAAAACTTCCCAATTAAATGTTAACTAGCTACAAAGTAGCCTATGACTTACAGTGCCTTCAGACAGTATTCATACCCCTTGACTTATTCCACATTTTGTTGTGTAACAGCCTGAATTCAAAATGGATTCAATCTATTTTTTTCCTCAACCATCTACACACAATACCCCATAATTACAAAGTGAAAACTTGTTTGTACATTTATCTCATTTACATCAAGTATTCACAGCCCTGAGTCAATACTTTGTAGAAGCACCTTTGGCGGCGAATACTGCTTTGAGTTGTCTTGGGTATGTCTGTATCAGCTTTGCACATCTGGATTTTGGGATTTTCTCCCATTCTTTTCTCAAGCTCTGTTAAATTAAAATGGGGAGCGGCGAACAGCAATCTTCAAGTCTTTCCACAGATTTTCAATAAGATTCAAGTCTTGGCTTTGGCTGCGCCACTCAAGGACTTTCACATTATGTTCTGAAGCATTACAGCATTGCTTTGGCTGTATGCTTAGGGTCATTGTCCTGTTGGAATGTAAATGTTTGCCCCCAGTCTAAGGTCATTTGCACTTTGAAGCAGGTTTTCATCAAGAATTTGCCTGTATTAGGCTCCATTAATTGTTCCCTCTATCCTTACCAGTCTTTCTTAACAGAACCTTGTTTTTCTGTGTTCCTATCAACCTTATTTACTATTTTGGTTAATGGCCTTGGTGCCCTGGCCAATGGCCTTGGTGGTCGCTAATCTGTTGACCATTGAAACATGTTATTAATAGGATAATTCTAGTGGTTTAATCCACTAAAATAACAGTTTAGCTCCATAAACCCCATTCATTCACAAAACACACACATATTTTTCGGTATTCTCTATGGCATCTGTTTGGCACTTCCTTTCACAAGTTTTTAGTTAATGTATTGGCAAATAAAGAAACCCTTCCGGTTTTAGTGTCCATCTGCCCGAGTGATTTATGCCCTGAAAAGCACCCAGTTTAAATGTACTAATTGAAAGGAAAACAGTCACAATTGCAACAGGAAACATGGTCTAGTGCAGGGTGGCAAAATTTTAAAAGAAATTGGACCTAAGTCAGAATGTGCAAATCACTGTTGTCAGAGGGGCACAGCTCCCTTTCTGGGGAAAGTAAGTTTATATATTTTTTTTTATATACAAAAAGTTAACTATCCCTTTAAAGGTTGTAAACTAACTTAGGCTAATTTGCGAAGTTCTATCTTGTCTATTTATGACGTTAATGTACGCCAATTATGTACTTTCATCTACAAATACTCATACCTCCCAGACAGTTTCCCTAAACCCTTCAATGGACTATTCCAGGTTAATTCTGAAAACCATCTATATATTTATTTATTTATTTTATTTTTTAGCAGACGCTCTTATCCAGAGTGACTTACATGAGCAATTAGGGTTAAGTGCCTTGCTCAAGGGCACATCGACAGATTTTTCACCTAGTCGGCTCGGGGATTAGAACCAGCGACCTTTCGGTTACTGGCACAATGCTCTTAACCACTAAGCTACCTGCCGCCCTATAAACACAAGACACTGCAATAACCTTCACCCTCCCCACTGCCACACCTCACATAGTCAATTCTCTATCAGATACAGAGGTACCATACTCCGGAATTCTTATCTTCACATTGCCAAAACCTCATCATCCGTCAATAACTTCAAGCGAAGACTGGGGGTCAGCCTGATGAACCAAACTACCCAATATTCCCCTCCATGTAGCCTTACTCTCACACACACACACACACACACACACACACACACACACACACACACACACACACACACACACACACACACAATCAAACATTTTTTCTTGTATACTGAGTATATCATGTACAATTATAATTAATATGCTTTGTTTAACTGACTGAACAAATGTTTTTGTACATATATTTGTGGTGTGGTTTTCATAAGCCCTTTTGGGCTTCCAACCTCACCTGCACACCGTTATTACCAGTTTTTTTTATCTGTACCGTTTTGTCTTTCACTTACTTTCTTTAGTGCGAATAAATAAAACCTAAAAACCTAAAACCTATTTGTTTCCATACTCAATAAATGGTGAAACACTAAATGTGATGTTGTTCTTTGTTCGAATGTATATGCATGAAACGTACATTATGGAAAACATGCCTCACACTAAGTCATAGTTAGTAGTAGAATAATGTATTGGCAAGAATTTGGCACCGTCAACTTTAAGAAGGTTACTAAGAAAGTTCAGCCAGGTCTCCCATGATACAAGTCAGTACTCGACACCCATCCATGTCTAAGGACGTCGGGAGATGACGTGGAAACCGGACACTAGGGGCAACAGTGAGAGCTGTTACCTTCAAGAAGATTTCTGTTTTGCTAGGACGTTGTGGACAGGGATGGCGGATGGGTGTAAGCATCTGCCTCTGATTCCAAAGGTTGCAAGTTTGAATCCAGCAATATTTTTGTTTTAAGCCTATCCCAAACCTTAACCATTCGGAGTTGATGCCTAAATTTAACCTTAAACACTTTGAAATTTGACATTTGGAACAACTTTGAAATTTGACATTTGAGAAACATGGATGAACGTCTAATTCGGACATGAGACTGTGAGAGCTAGTTGGGAAAGTTAGCCTAATCATTTAAACCACCTAAATATATTCACATTCACTTAACATTTAGTATTTGAAAATCAAACATTCATTTCCCAACTGCTTTTTCTATAATCCTGCAGACTATCATTCTCCATACCTTATATTCCAATGCATCAAACATTATGCATGCCCACCATGGTATTGGGCAGCTTCTGACAATTGAGATCTGGTTTAGAAATCAAACTCTGGTCATATTTCAGAGCACAATGTATACATTTTGCCCAGCTGTTTTTAGAGAATATTGTATTGCAAGGTATATGTGTAGGATATGCCGTGTTGGCCAATATGCATATGCAGCTGTAATGTTCGTTTTTAAACCTCCATTCTAGCATTCATGACACACACACATCTTTCTATCTACATGCTTTTATTTGGGTTTCTATGCAAATTATATGACTGAATGTTTCTTTAAGCTAGTTACTTGAAATGAAATATAACCATGCCAACACATGATTCAAACATTTAATTCACCAACAGAGAGATAACTCATTAAACACTGGCTTCCTGAGCTGGCAAATTGACATTTACAGTAGCTGGCTAGGCTAGTCAAATTAACATTAGCTAGCTTTCAATAAATTGGCTAAGTGGTCAACGGAGTTAACCCTTCATATGGTCAAGACAATTCTAATTGCAAGCTGTATTTTTCAAGTGCACTCTAAAACAGATATTTATCTTATTTCAGTCATAACAGACAGCAGCTTGAGTTCTCACGTGAGGCTGTGTTTCAATGACTGTATATCTGTGTTTACATCTTAGATAGAAGCAGGCCATTGGCTGCCTTCATCACGAGGGGTAAGTATGGGAGTTCTGATTGGTTCCAAGTTTATCCGTTTGGCAAATTTGCCTGTGCAGACAGTGTTGAAATATACTTTTTATGAAAATGTGCAAGACTTGAAGGTGCAATTTTTTAAATAGTCATTATAACAATGTTTCACTGTGATGTACAAACAAATCTGCTCCCTAGAAGGAGATCAATCAACTTCACGTTTTTCGGCTTTTGGCCCACCACATAGAAAGTTGAGGCATTCCATAATGGATGCCTCAGAAGAATCTGCGGAATTTTTTGGCAAAATACAAATCACCAACGACAAACTCTACAGGAAGACCAAAAGCCAGCATCACATACCAAATCAAGATAAGAAGAATGCGGTAGCTTGTCCATGTTTTCCGGATGGAGCAGGATAGCATCCCAAAAATTGCCCTAAGGTGGACCACCAGGGAAAAGAAAACCTGGGAGACCTAAAACTACCTGGCGCAGAACTGTGACGGACGAGCTGGCCAAGATGAACCTCTCGTGGGGTGAGGCGCAACACGTGGCCAAGGACAGAGAGTGGTGGAAGGAACTCATTGTAGCCCTATGTCCCATAGGGGATGAAGAGGAGTAAGTAGGTATAATGTAGATTGTCAATCGATTAAACCCAAAAGGTTGTAACACTACAATAACAACGTAATATTGCTGCTAATACCTCTGGACCTTTCATCAGAGGGCAATGCGATAAAATCCCAGGTGTGCCACTGCTGCTATATCCTAGAGGTAAGGATAACTACATTACACTTGTAAAAAGCCTGTATTGGGGTAAGGGGGTAAGGCAATTTATCTGTTAACTTGCACTCCCATTCGCTTCCATGTAAATAATTATTTTGGCTTATGGCACTGCATCCACACATGCAACTGACCTGTGTTACTAGAGTTCACGTGTGAGCGATAACGTTTCCTAGAAGTGGCGTGCCACTTAACAGTGGCGTCGAAAGGAGCCAAATATTTGCCTCGTCTTATTTCATGTTTAAGACAGCAGTAACACAAGGCGGGATTCTAAACAGATGTCTTTTTCCATACACTCGTCCATACCTTACATAAGTTCCACACGTAGGCTAATGCTGATACACATTTTCCGTCCTTTCAATTACTTTAAATTGGTATGCAGTAATCTACGATAATTGGGTGGAGTGCTTTCAGTAGAGGGTAATGATGTTATTCCATGATGCTGGTTGAGTTGTTCAGTCTCAGTGGATGGAGATCAGAAGATAATGCCATTTATGATTTGTTTTACTGGCATGTGAACGTGCATCTGGATGTTGTTAGAAAATAAAGAAAAAGGAAAGGGGGATACCTAGTCAGTTGTACAACTGAATGCATTCAACTGAAACGTGTCTTCCGCATTTAATCCAACCCCTCTGAATCAGAGAGGTGCGGGGGGCTGCCTTAATCGACATCCATGTCTTCGGCGCCCGGGGAACAGTGGGTTAACTGCCTTGCTCAGGGGCAGAACGACAGATTTGTACCTTGTCAGCTCGGGGATTCGATTTTTTCGAAAGTCCCTAATGGCAGTACGACGTGCATTGCTTATCTTAGATTTTTTTCAGATTAAAACAATTCTACACTATTAGGAAAGCACAAAGGTGAATGACCTCTCTCTGAATCATGAGTCACGCAGACCCTATTACAGTGTACTGTGCTATACAGATACCACCGAAAATCATGTCCTCTCAACCGTGGAAAGGCAATTAAAGCAGGGTCACAAAATGTAAGATTTGTGTAACTTTTCTTATAAGATGTTCTATTGCATTTTCTGAATTGTATTCATATATCTGTTTCGTTCTCCTACATCTTATTTATTCTTAGTCGAAACCACAACAAAACGACATACTAGAACATGTTAATAATTTATATACTGAACAAAAATATAAATGCAACATGTAAAGTGTTGGTCCCATGTTTCCTGAGCTGAAATAAAAGATACCATACGCACAAAAAGCTTATTTCTCTCATATTTTGTGCACACATTTGTTTACATCCCTGTTAGTAAGCATTTCTCCTTTGCCAAGATAATCCATCCACCTGACAGGTGTGGCATATCAAGAAGCTGATTAAACAGCATGATCATTACACAGGTGCACCTTGTGCTGGGGGCAATAAAAGGAGACTCTAAAATGTGCAGTTTGGTCAAACAACACAATGCCACAGATGTCTCAAGTTTTGAGGGGGGTGCAATTGGCAAGCTGACTGCAGGAATGTCCACAAGAGCTGTTGCCAGAGAATGTATAGTTAATTTCTCTACCATAAGCCGCTTCCAACATCGTTTTAGAGAATTTGCCAGTACGTCCAACCTCACAAACGCAGACCACGTGTAACCACGCCAGCCCTCCACATCCAGCTTCTTCACCTGCGGGATCGTCTGAGACCAACCACCCGGACAGCTGATGACACTGAGTATTTCTGTCATGTGAAATCCATAGACTTGGGCCTAATGAATTTATTTCAATTGACTGATTTCCTTATATGAACTGTAACTCAGTAAAATCGTTGAAATTGTTGCATGTTGCGTTTATATTTTTGTTCCGTATAATTCAAGAAATGTTTGATACATCTGAAATGTGGCCCATCTTATGCACTTGCTGCTTAAGATTTTCCTGACATCTTGATTACGAACAAGCCGCACCAGACGGGCGAGACAGAGGACAGGGTTAGTGTGTGTCCACATACAGCATATTAAGTTCAATGTATTAACCGTCTGACAAGCAAAAAACCTTTGAGTGCTCAAGATGCATGGCATACTTTGGAAAAAGGGGAGATATTTCATGCAGAATACCTGTTTTACAGTGGAAAATATTGACCATGTAACCTAGTAATCAGATGCAGTCTGGAAAATATAAACATAGCTCATATTAACAATTCTCTGTCTGGGTAGCAACATGAATAAGCCAAGCAAAATTTCCAGGGCCATAATTTACACATGCAAGTGACAGGTCAATCATTCTTTTTTTTGCCTTGCTAATAATAACAAATGGAAACTGCTTCGAAGGTAAAGTCTGGAAACTCACTTCTTTCGGTCCTCCTCCCCCAGGTTTTTCCATCTCTCCTGCACGGCAGTGGTGATGTCCTGGAGGCTTGCTGCGGGCTTCTCCTGGAGAACCTCTGCCCGGGTCTCCCTCTCAAACAGGGCGGCAGGGGACAGGGGGGTCCTCACGGCACGGCTACTGATCAGGTTGTAGGCCATCAGTGCCACACGTTTCTCTGTTATAGTGTTGAACACCTTTTTGCAAGGGCTGCTCTGACCCTTGAACTCGACCAGGCCCAGGTCACTGCTGCATCAGGTGGGCAGGTGGACCTTGACCCCTGTGGAGGGGTCTGTCAGAGCCGTGCCTCGGCTTCAACTCACTGCTGATAACTGCTCAACGTCTTTGCCTTTGTTAGAATCTTGGTCATGGTTGTTGAGCCTCTCCAGGCCTTTGGCCGGTCCTGGATTTGTTATCTCGGTGCAGGTCAAAGCAATGTCATCTTCCAATAGAGGAAAAGTCCGGTCATTTGGTTGACTATCCAGTCTTCAGAGGAAGAGGAGGAGCTGCCTCCATCATCTTCTCCAGTGACTGGTGGAGCCTCAGCAGGAGACCCAGACCCAGGGCCATACAAGGAAACCAAGAGCGTCTCCACTGCAGCCAGAACAGCCTCCTGACAGTCACAGTCTCAGTGAGAAATAACAACACACTAATGCCCATGCTGTTCACTTTCCCTTTCTTTTTTACAGGCAGTGGCTGTGCAACCAGGTAACTGTTCATTTAGTTTATGCAGTTAATTACAGCACTGGTCAGCTCCTCCTATTTCAAATGGTGTTGCTAAGGAACTGATTGGCAACTTACTGTTTACTGTCAGCACTTTCTATTTTTATCAAATAAAATCAATGAAGTTGTTTTGAGGACATAAATTAGATAGTTGACCAGATGGACAAAGGGACTAGCCAAAGCAAGTAAATTGATTCCTTGCTGTACAGTAGAGGCTACATGTAGGGATATCATGAATTTGCTAAATGGATCTTGCATCGCATATTTGCAGTTGAAACGGTGAGAAAGCTGAAAGGGCTAAATTGACTGGTAACTGGTTCTGCAGCTCCTGCCCGTTTTTGTACATCTTTTGAACAACATCCCCCAATCATACTTTGTTTCCCCTTAGTTCTGTATTCTTTCAACCAAACCGGTTTCAAATACGGAACCTTGTTTTGGAGTAGAATCTGGGTCTTGTCGGGGGTCAGGTTGACGTCTACAGTGGATGTGGGAACAGTGATGTTGAGCATCATAGTGGGATAATGGCTGCGGGCAGAGTCTGCCGGGTACTGAGCCAAGTAGTGTTGCCGGACCACCTGATGGTCAAACAGAGAGAACGTATCAGAACTGCAGTGATACTATGAGCAATGCTTCACAGTGACAGTGTTGTAGCATTTACATAACAAAGTGACTTTATCAATGACAGAGAGAGCTACATTTGGGATAACAGACAGGCCTATGTGATGACAAAGTGATACTTGAGAGGACCACAATGGAAATAAGCTTTCAGGTTTTATTGTGTATGCATTGCTGTCTTCAGCTGGAGTGGCTTTACATATGTATTTTTAATCTTCGGCTAAATAAAATAAAATACTACTGGGTGTGCTTCTAAAAACATTTCAAATTATGAATGTGGTCTATGACTTCCTTGGATGACTTCTGTGAATGTAGGGTAAATGAAGAGTGAATGTAACATGTGAATACTCACTGCACAACTAAAGGAAGAGAACAAATATTTTTGACTGAAGTGTGAGATCCACATCTAAAATACTTTGTGTCCAAGCAATTTGAGAAGCTATTGTTTATAGAACAACTCTATCACATCGGCTTCAGATTTTCTTTACCCAAACCACAACAAACATCTGAAACACATGTACAGGTCGATCATTCACAAAGATAAATGTTTTGCTGGGGTTACTGGAGCTTGCTAAAGAGCAATTCATACCAGGTTTGGGGAAGAATCCATCTATCACAATCTGTTAAAAGAAATAAAACCAACATAATAACTGAGGAACAATTTCAGTGCAAAACAAAATTATATTTTCTATATTTGTATTTTGGTCCCACTTCATACCAAGTGGCTCTGCCTATTAACATGCATATTACACAGGAAGGCAGAATGTCATCTACACCTTTTTACATAGCTACTGTAGTTGCAAACATGCTTTTTGCATAATTTGTAACAATATGTTAAGCAGTAGTAAGAAAAGCAGTAGTCCGACTCAGAAACAGGAAAAATATTGACATCAAACTAATTTAAATTCGTATGTACATGGAAGGTAAAAAATGTTTAATACAAAGATACAGAAAGAACAAACTCTCAGCTTTAGGCACATACGGCAGATTTAAACAGGGTGTCAGCAACGTATCTGTCATTTAAATACCATGTAAAAAATACAGACGTGCCAAAGGGATAGTTCACCCAAATGTCTAAATGACTTATTTGTTCCCTTCTATGGCCAAGGAGAGACAGTTCTCTGTGCTTTCGCTGTTTACCTAGGCATGGCACTGTCACCAACCGCTAACTTCAACCTTTTCTTACCAGAAACCAGACACCCAATATTAACATGTTTAAAATGTCATGCCCAAATCATGCTAAAATAACTTCAAACCAAGTCGTTGAGCAATATAATCTCATGGACTTTGAGATTTTAAAAAGTACACTATGAAATCGATTCATGTCGGATCCTCAAGGGTTTTAAATCTTAAAGTATTCACTATTTTTTTTTTTTACAGAAACAAATCACACGCTGTTGACACTTGGAAAATGTTTGAACAACCAATGACGTCTAACTGCTGTTGCCTTATAAATTCTAAGAAAACAGTTTGTTGGCGGCATGCGATAGACAGAAGTGTAGACAGAAGTGTTGGCGAAAAGAGAAACAGCCCCAAATTACTCAATTAGCCACCATGTACTGCATGACTCGGGAAAACAATTCCAAATGAACAAGCTTTGCAGTTAACGAGCATCAACTGGAGTTTTAACAAACTCTCTAATTACTGGCATTGAGACCTTGACAATAGCTGTGTACATGACATATACTTTGCCATTACAACATTTGTCAATTACTGTGATACAGTTGATCCTGCCTGCTGACTGCCTGGCCATGAATGAGCCCTATTATTCCAGGCTGAGTCGTGTAGAGGCATCTGGGCCTCATTGGCAGCAGTGTTCACTGCCACAGGACCCTGCTCTGGTAATTAGAAAAGCAGAACAGCAAAAGTGACCCTTTGACACATTTAAAGCTAAGCCTCTTGAAAACTCTCGATTTGTCCACTCAATCAAGGAGTATGGACTTCTTTATAAAAAACGATTTTGTATACAAAATTTGTTAAACAATTTTGTCTTGCCTAAAGTGATGAAATACTTGAGAAAGATAATAGGCACCAGAGATCAAGGAAAATAACAAAACAAACCAAGTGAGAACTCTCTCTGAGGTTTGTGAAATCTGCAAGAAGACCTAGATAAATCTGCAAAACAGAGGTCCTAGGATTGACACAATGTCCTAGGATTGATGCAAACCTTTCTCAGTTGACATGAGCAATAGGCCTGGGCTGTGTTCCCAAGTCTGTCTGCACACATCTTCACGTGTCACACCCATGAGCCCGGAACTGGAACACATCTTGGCTTGGTGTCCTACCTGATGAGTGATCATCTTTTCCTGGCTAATAACTGATTATTCAAGCAGATCTCTCACCGCACAAATTAACAGGGTGGGACATTCTAAGAATTGTTGAGAGAAAAATACAATAAACTGGTACACAAAAACATTTCCTTATCTGGCAAATGATGTTCATGAGCCAGACCTATGGCTAATATTATATAAAAGGCAATAGAGGAACCAACTGCGAAGAAGTAGTTCCAGGGACACATTGTTTTGTTTTAGATTGGCACACTGCTCATTTTAATGAGCAATACAAAACTTCTCATAACTTCTAAACACATAGTAAATGAAAAGCCATTTCATTGATGCAACACTGTTTGAGGTTTTGTGGGTACATGTGGTTTCCTCTCGTTGAGCTCATTATCTACTCATTATGTCAGGTTATGAGAGCACCAATGGCACCTTTGCCCAAAAGGGCATGGTTGTGTGTTGTCACGTTGCCAAAATAAGTGTAACATTTTGTTCCACAAGGGGCATGGCTCCTACATCAACTTGCCAGAGTTGTGTGTGGAATCTTTGAACTGGATTCCGTGATCGCTAAGCTTCGGCCAGAGAAGGGGGAGGCAATAAGTGTTCTTTCATTGCTACAGGGAGTAGAGGACAAAGGTCAAAGGTCCTTGTCATAAATGGGCTCCAGAGTCCTGCTGCAAAATAACAACAAAGGAAATGGGGGAAAAGGGACTTGTGCTCCATATCTGTCAGGCCACATTAGCCGGGAGATGCACGGCAGGTAGCAGCCACACAACGCCTACCGTGACCAAGCAGAAACTTAACGCTCCACAGCCAACTCAATTACCAGCAGCAAAGCAAATCTCTCTCACACAGAAGGAGAAAAGGGCATGGACATAGCTGCCCAACAGCCAGCCAACATCATACACTGGCTTGAAATCAAGAGTTCTTGATGCAGCCATTTTACAAGCCTGCGGTCTAGTATTTCTCTTGGGTTTTTCACTTGCAGTCAGTCACACAGACAGTGGTGGACCCGTTGGTTCTGCAGCTCAACCACCACCATCCAGAGAAAGGTTCATACAGACTGTGGAACACACCCAGGGTATGGGGAGAAGGTCTCTGGGACCCCTGGTGTTGGCCAAGACTGGAGGGCAGTGGGAGGACGAGTGGCTGGGTGCCAGTGCAGCCGTGCTGTCTCTCTATGACGCTGGGCCATCCACATGCACCACGGGCCACACATTAGACACGCCCTATCTTTAATGGTGCCCAGTTTTGCATCACTAATTGTACTCTTGGTTAGGGGAAATTGCCAATCTCAGGCCACTTATTGTAAAACAAAACAATATGACTGTGATATGTACTTTTGGGAGAATTGAATCAATAAAATAGTAATTGGTGTCATTGAGCACTGCAGGAGAGGACAGTACTGCAAGACCAGCAATATTTAAGTCAAGCTTTGTGTGGACACCTTCAAGAACAGCTGCCATCAATGTAATTGTCTGCATCATTTCCAATCCCCATATATATTTTTGGTAAATATACACACTACCAGTCAAAAGTTTGGACACACCTACTCATTCAAGGGTTTTTCTTAATTTTTACTATTTTTTACATTGTAGAATAATAGTGAAGACATCAAAACTATGAAATAACACATATGGAATCATGTAGTAACCAAATAAGTGTCAAATAGCCACCCTTTGCCTTGATGACAGCTTTGCCAGGGCCATGACTGAGTGATGCTGGTGTTTGACTGACCTCTGGTTGTTCTTTTTGATGGTGGACGGAAAGCAGGTGGTCCCCAGCGTTGGTCCCCAGCGTTGGTCCCCAGCGTAGCCATGAGAGCCATCCTGTGATCGGACACCTTGGCCTTCTGCCACACCACCACATGCAAGAAAATGCAGCAGCTTATTTTCAGTCCGCCTAAAAAAAGACCACCTGCCGGACCTCGTAATCAAAACAGCAGACACTGACCACCAATCAAAACCTCTCCTCTAGCACTTCCCTTACCTGTGTGGAGGCATGAGAGTCGCTCGGAGAGAGGTTCACTATAGCCCTATTCGCAATGGACTTGCATTACTATAGAACGTAGGTTATGTAATTATTACCCCAGCATGTCTGTTTTTCCAGAGGATGATTCGGACAGGATTAGTTTTACCAAATTGCTCCCTGTAATTCATTTTTCCCGTTATGACTGAAGCCTGGAGGCTGTACTAGGCGTGAAGATATTTCAACTTGTCTAGGGATAGCCTAATATTGGCTTTCAATTGGGAGAATGTCAAAATAATATCAATAAGAACCATGAACTGTATGCAGACATTTAATTAACTGACGTATTTGGCAATTTATCAATTAATTGGTACAATAACATCCGCTTAATCTTTAAAAGAGTAAAAAGCTGATATATGACAAAACAGATCATTCATCTGTAGGCTACGTGCATAGCATTTTGTTTTAAGCATCAATTTGTTCCCATGTTCTAATCCAAACTGCAAGCAGCACCTGTTAAACACAGTAATACCCCTAAGTATTATCAGAGGACCTTGGCGACTGCATGGCAAAAAACAGTAGGTTATTCTGGCTGGAATTATTACTCTCCAGTCATGTGAAAATTATTGACATGGCATATTCGCACGGATGTGGTGTTTTGTGCTGTGCACTTAATTACATTACCTGACCTCCCCCAGTAAAACTAATCCCGCCCGAATAGGGCTTACAGTGGGGAAAAAAAGTATTTAGTCAGCCACCAATTGTGCAAGTTCTCCCACTTAAAAAGATGAGAGAGGCCTGTAATTTTCATCGTAGGTACACGTCAACTATGACAGACAAAATTAGAATTTTTTTTCCAGAAAATCACATTGTAGGATTTTTAATTAATTAATTTGCAAATTATGGTGGAAAATAAGTATTTGGTCAATAACAAAAGTTTCTCAATACTTTGTTATATACCCTTTGTTGGCAATGACACAGGTCAAACGTTTTCTGTAAGTCTTCACAAGGTTTTCACACACTGTTGCTGGTATTTTGGCCCATTCCTCCATGCAGATCTCCTCTAGAGCAGTGATGTTTTGGGGCTGTCGCTGGGCAACACAGACTTTCAACTCCCTCCAAAGATTTTCTATGGGGTTGAGATCTGGAGACTGGCTAGGCCACTCCAGGACCTTGAAATGCATCTTACGAAGCCACTCCTTCGTTGCCCGGGCGGTGTGTTTGGGATCATTGTCATGCTGAAAGACCCAGCCACGTTTCATCTTCAATGCCCTTGCTGATGGAAGGAGGTTTTCACTCAAAATCTCACGATACATGGCCCCATTCATTCTTTCCTTTACACGGATCAGTCGTCCTGGTCCCTTTGCAGAAAAACAGCCCCAAAGCATGATGTTTCCACCCCCATGCTTCACAGTAGGTATGGTGTTCTTTGGATGCAACTCAGCATTCTTTGTCCTCCAAACACGACGAGTTGAGTTTTTACCAAAAAGTTCTATTTTGGTTTCATCTGACCATATGACATTCTCCCAATCCTCTTCTGGATCCTCCAAATGCACTCTAGCAAACTTCAGACGGGCCTGGACATGTACTGGCTTAAGCAGGGGGACACGTCTGGCACTGCAGGATTTGAGTCCCTGGCGGCGTAGTGTGTTACTGATGGTAGGCTTTGTTACTTTGGTCCCAGCTCTCTGCAGGTCATTCACTAGGTCCACCCGTGTGGTTCTGGGATTTATGCTCACCGTTCTTGTGATCATTTTGACCCCACGGGGTGAGATCTTGCGTGGAGCCCCAGATCGAGGGAGATTATCAGTGGTCTTGTATGTCTTCCATTTCCTAATAATTGCTCCCACAGTTGATTTCTTCAAACCAAGCTGCTTACCTATTGCAGATTCAGTCTTCCCAGCCTGGTGCAGGTCTACAATTTTGTTTCTGGTGTCCTTTGACAGCTCTTTGGTCTTTGCCATAGTGGAGTTTGGAGTGTGACTGTTTGAGGTTGTGGACAGGTGTCTTTTATCCTGATAACAAGTTCAAACAGGTGCCATTAATACAGGTAACGAGTGGAGGACAGAGGAGCCTCTTAAAGAAGAAGTTACAGGTCTGTGAGAGCCAGAAATCTTGCTTGTTTGTAGGTGACCAAATACTTATTTTCCACCATAATTTGCAAATAAATTCATAAAAAATCCTACAATGTGATTTTCTGGGGAAAAAATTCTCAATTTGTCTGTCATAGTTGACGTGTACCTATGATGAAAATTACAGCCCTCTCTCATCTTTTTAAGTGGGAGAACTTGCACAATTGGTGGCTGACTAAATACTTTTTCCCCCCACTGTATGTGTCATCTGTTCTAAAAAGGCCTAAACCAGACCAGAGGAGTTTGGGGAGAGCCAGAGAACAAGCTAGTGGGCACTGATGCGTATGTCAGGTCACAAACTGTGAGAGCAGTTCTACTGAATAAAGGGACACTACTTCACACCATTCCCAAATCAACATGTTGTCTGAGCATATTATCAATGTACACTACATAATGAAAGCAGATAACCAGTGACCACAAGGTTACACAATCTTCCTCATCTCTGTGCAACCTCCACCGAGGCTTGGATTGCTCTGCTTCATGTCAGATGTACAGTGCATTCGGAAAGTATTCAGACCGCTTGAGTTTATCCACATTTTGTTACGTTACAGCCTTATTCTAAAATAGATTCAGTAAAACATTTTCCTATTCAATCTACACCCAATACCCCATAATGACAAAGCGAAAACTGGTTTAAAAAATAACAACTGAAATACCTTATTTACATACAGTACCAGTCAAAAGCTTGGACACACCTACTCATTCAACATTTTTTCTTTATTTTTACATTGTAGAATAATAGTGAAGACATCAAAACTATGAAATAACACATGGAATCATGTACAGTGAGGGAAAAAAGCATTTAATCCCCTGCTGATTTTGTACGTTTGCCGACTGACAAATAAATGATCAGTCTATAATTTTAATGGTAGGTTTATTTGAACAGTGAGAGACAGAATAACAACAACAAATTCCAGAAAAACGCATGTCAAAAATGTTATAAATTGATTTGCATTTTAATGAGGGAAAGAGGTATTTGACCCATCTGCAAAACATGACTTAGTACTTGGTGGCAAAACCCTTGTTGGCAATCACAGAGGTCAGTCGTTTCCTGTAGGTGGCCACCAGGTTTGCACACATCTCAGGAGGGATTTTGTCCCACTCCTCTTTGCCGTCATTAAGGTTTCGAGCCTGATGTTTGGCAACTCGAACCTTCAGCTCCCTCCACAGATTTTCTATGGGATTAAGGTCTGGAGACTGGCTAGGCCACTCCAGGACCTTAATGTGCTTCTTCTTGAGCCACTCCTTTGTTGCCTTGGCCGTGTGTTTTGGGTCATTGTCATGTTGGAATACCCATCCACGACCCATTTTCAATGCCCTGGCTGAGGGAAATGTGATGGTACATGGCGGAGGGAGATTGACAGGCGGAGGGAGATTGACAGGCCGAGGGAGATTGACAGGTCTTTTGTGTTTCTTCCATTTGCGAATAATCGCACCAACTGTTGTCACCTTCTCACCAAGCTGCTTGGCGATGGTCTTGTAGCCCATTCCAGCCTTGTGTAGGTCTACAATCTTGTCCCTGACATCCTTGGAGAGCTCTTTGGTCTTGGCCATGGTGGAGAGTTTGGAATCTGATTGATTGATTGCTTCTGTGGACAGGTGTCTTTTATACAGGTAACAAACTGAGATTAGGAGCACTCCCTTTAAGAGTGTGCTCCTAATCTCAGCTCATTACCTGTATAAAAGACACCTGGGAGCCAGAAATCTTTCTGATTGAGAGGGGGTCAAATACTTATTTCCCTCATTAAAATGCAAATCAATTTATAACATTTTTGACATGCGTTTTTCTGGATGTTTTTGTTGTTATTCGGTCTCTCACTGTTCAAATAAACCTACCATTAAAATTATAGACTGATCATTTCTTTGTCAGTGGGCAAATGTACAAAATCAGCAGGGGATCAAATACTTTTTTCCCTCACTGTAGTAACCAAAAAAAGTGTTAAACAAATCAAAATATATTTTATATTTGAGATTCTTCAAATAGCCACCCTTTGCCTTGATGACAGCTTTGCACACTCTTGGCATTCTCTCAACCAGCTTCACCTGGAATGCTTTTACAACAGTCTTGAAGGAGTTCCCACATATGCTGAGCACTTGTTGGCTACTTTTCCTTCACTCTGCCGTCCGACTCATCCCAAACCATCTCAACTGGGTTGAGGTCAGAGGATTGTGGAGGCCAGGTCATCTGATGCAGCACTACAAATGCCGACCGTATTATCTCCCAAGATAATTTCCTTCAGTTATAGTCACGGCCGTGTATATCCCCCCTCAAGCCAATACCACGACGGCACTCAAAGAACTTCACTGGACTTTATGCAAACTGGAAACCACATATCCTGAGGCTGCATTTATTGTAGCTGGGGATTTTAACAAAGCACATTTTAGGACTAGGCTGCCGCAGTTCTATCAACATATCGACTGTTGTACTCGGGCTGCTAAAATTCTCGACCATTGCTATTCGAACTTCCGGGATGGTTATAAGGCCCTCCCCCGCCCTCCTTTCGGCAAATCTGACCATGACTCCCTTTTGCTCCTTCCTTCCTACAGGTAGAAACTCAAACAGGAAGTACCCGTGCTAAGGACTATTCAACGCTGGTCTGACCAATCGGAATTCACGCTTCAAGATTGTTTTGATCACGCGGACTGGGATATGTTCCGGGTAGCTTGCGAAAATAATTTAGACGAATACACTGAAACAGTGACTGAGTTTATCAGGAAGTGTATAGGAGATGTTGTGCCCACTGTGACTATTAAAACCTACCCTAACCAGAAACTGTGGATAGATGGCAGCATTCTCGCAAAACTGAAAGCGCGAACCACCGCATTTAACCATGGCAAGGTGACTGGGAATATGGCAGAAAACAAACAGTGTAGCTACGCATTCCGCAAGGCAATTAAACAGGCAAAACATCAGTATAGAGACAAAGTGGAGTCGCAATTCAACGGCTCAGACACGAGACGTATGTGGCTGGGTCTACAGACAATCACGGACTACTAAAGGAAAACCAGCCACGTCGCCGACACTGACGTCTTGCTTCTGGACAAGCTAAACACCTTCTTCGCCCGCTTTGAGGATAATACACCGCCACCGACACGGCCCACTACCAAGGACTGTGGGCTCTCCTTCTCCGTGGCCGATGTGAATAAGATATTTAAGCATGTTAACCCCCGCAAGGCTGCCGGCCCAGACGGCATCCCTAGCCGCGTCCTCAGAGCATGAGCAGACCAGCTGGCTGGTGTGTTTACGGACATATTCAATCTCTCCCTATCCCAGT
The DNA here is from genome assembly GCF_020615455.1 of Coregonus clupeaformis. Classification (NCBI taxonomy): domain Eukaryota; kingdom Metazoa; phylum Chordata; class Actinopteri; order Salmoniformes; family Salmonidae; genus Coregonus; species Coregonus clupeaformis. The sequence goes on from NC_059214.1 coordinate 16,434,240, forward strand.
CTGCTGTCCCCACATGCTTCAAGATGGCCACCATTGTTCCTGTCCCCAAGAAAGCAAAGGTAACTGAACTAAATGACTATCGCCCCGTAGCACTCACCTCTGTCATCATGAAGTGCTTTGAGAGACTAGTCAAGGATCATATCACCTCCACCTTACCTGTCACCCTAGACCCACTTAAATTTGCTTACCGCCCCAGTAGATCCACAGACGATGCAATCGCCATCACACTGCACACTGCCCTATCCCATCTGGACAAGAGGAATACCTATGTAAGAATGCTGTTCATTGACTATAGCTCAGCATTCAACACCATAGTACCCTCCAAGCTCATCATTAAGCTCGAGGCCCTGGGTCTGAACCCCGCCCTGTGCAACTGGGTCCTGGACTTCCTGATGGGCCGCCCCCAGGTGGTGAAGGTAGGAAACAACACCTCCACTTCGCTGATTCTCAACACTGGGGCCACACAAGGGAGCGTGCTCAGCCCCCTCCTGTACTCCCTGTTCACCCATGACTGCGTGGCCAAGCACGCCTCCAACTCTTTCATCAAGTTTGCAGATGGCACAACAGTAGTAGTCTTGATTACCAACAATGACGAGACAGTCTACAGGGAGGAGGTGAGGGCTTTGGGAGTGTGGTGCCAGGAAAATAACCTCTCACTCAATGTCAACAAAACAAAGGGAGGTGAGGTGACCAAGAACCCGATGGTCACTCTGACAGAGCTCCAGAGTTCCTCTGTGGAGATGGTAGAACCTTCCAGAAGGACAACCATCTCTGCAGCACTCCACCAATCAGGCCTTTATGGTAGAGTGGCCAGGTGGAAGCCATTCCTCAGTAAAAGGCACATGACAGCCCGCTTGGAGTTTGCCAAAAGGCACCTAAAGGACTCTCAGACCATGAGAAACAAGATTCTCTGGTCTAATGAAACCAAGATTGAACTCTTTGGCCTGAATGCCAAGCGTCACTTCTGGAGGAAACCTAGCACCATCCCTACGGTGAAGCATGGTGGTGGTGGCATCATGCTGTGGTGACTGGGAGTCTAGTCAGGATCGAGAGAAAGAAGAACAGAGCAAAGTACAGAGGGATCCTTGATGAAAACCTGCTCCAGAGCACTCAGGACCTCAGATTGGGGCGAAGGTTCACCTTACAACAGGACAACGACCCTAAGCACACAGCCAAGACAATTCAGGAGTGGCTTCGAGACAAGTCTCTGAATGTCCTTGAGTGGCCCAGCCAGAGCCCGGACTTGAACCCGATCGAACATCTCTGGAGAGACCTGAAAATAGCTATGCAGTGACGCTCCCCATCCAACCTGACAGAGCTTCAGAGGATCTGCAGAGAAGAATATGAGAAACTCCCCAAATACAGGTTAGCCAAGCTTGTAGCGTCATACCCAAGTAGACTCGAGGCTGTAATTGCTGCCAAAGGAGCTTCAACAAAATACTTATGTAAATGTGATATTTCAGTTTCATATTTTTTATAAACATTTATAAAAACATGTTTTTGCTTTGTCATTATGGGGTATTGTGTGTACATTGATGTGGGGGATTTAATCAATTTTAGAATAAGGCTGTAACGTAACAAAATTTGGAAAAAGTCAAGGGGTCTGAATAGTTTCCGAAGGAAATTAGTCCCAGAGAAAAAGAGAACACATATATTCACACCCACGGGGTGGGCTTGTTGTTGATGTGTCCACCAGCGAGTATATCTCCAGGGTGTTGATTTCTGAAAGTATGGTGTCCGCAGCAGCACACGTCTCTGCTATATGAAATATGCAATTTGGTGACTGTAAACGGATCACTCCCGTAAACAGCACTTGGAGAAGCCATGAAACCCAACACAGGCCGAAGTGCAAAGTTTGGGATACAGATATGGCTCCCAAGTGCTGATGCCATGAAATGGGGGTACGCTCCTCCCTTGATGATGTCAGAGTGATTTCAATGAAAAGTATACAGTGGTGTTATTCCTCTGACACCCCTCCCCTAATGTTTTATTCCAAGTGGCCACTGACTGAAACTGAATCTGGGGTTAAGTCTGCAGCCCAGTGTTCTACAGCTTTCTCGGTTTGTCTTCTTTTCTTCCATAATTCAGCTCCAAAGGCATCCACAGTTCACTAAATATGACTACGGGAGGGAGTGGGTTCAGGTCATGGGAAATTGCGCATCTTTTCACTGGCACCACAAAATAATCTCTGTAGTCTGGACAGCGTGCCCAGCAAGAACTGAATGGATTCCTGCACAGCATAAACATGTCAAATTCCCACACAAATTTGATATACTAATTGGTGCGCTGTTAAGTGAGAACCTGCGTAAAAAGAACTTGAATTCTCAAGACACTGCAGTGACAGCATAAGCACTATGTTACTCGTTTTTTTTTAATGATAATTCCATATTTCTCTGCACTACTTTAATGTCTCTCATCTAATCTCCTGGAAAGTTGTGATAAATGGTGGAAAAACTCCTTCTTTACATAGATGTCATATCTAATAAGACTTTACTTTGACAAGCAGAATCTTAGGCTAAATCACGCATTTTCCACAAACTCATAATCTCATTCACAAAATAAACCCACCTGTGCTCAATATATAAACATTTTTGGTGAAATGAAGAAAAATGTCCATTACATTTTGGAGGAAGGCTTTTTGACATGGATATGACGTGTGTTGTGTGGTATGTTAAATACACTGGAACTACTACAGTGCCAGTAACCTTTGAAAGACATGGGCCATTGATGAAGCTCTAACTAATAGCTGAGAGCAGAGAATGAGATAGAGACGTATGGACAAAGAAAAAGGTTCTCTCTTCACGTCAACACTAACGTATCAAATCATTGATGGCATTAATGACGCTTAAGCAGTGATTAATGGAGTTGGTATGCAGGGATGGTTTCACCCATGGAAATGCAGACAGATGAGGACACCTTGTGGTAAGACGTATTAGTGTGTGCAAAAAGATGAATAAACATTGAGAATGAAGTTGTACCTTATTGTGAGTAAGGGTGAGTCTCAGCTCTGGTTTTACAATGGCGTACGCCATGAGAAGGTCCTGCGCCTTCTTCAGCTCCTCCTTGCACTTTCTCGTGTTGACGTAGTACTGCCTCCTCACTGGGATTCTTAAAAAGCTTCAGTGCACAGACTGTGGTACCTGAAAAGACATCAAAGCTCATGTCTACCCATACCATTTTTCTCTGTGATGTATACATAATAAATACTGTTGGAAACTGACTCCTTCATTTCAGTAAAAAGGGCTATGTTAAAACTTGCCCTAGGAGAGAGGGCGTCTGGGAAACGACCCTGCCCGTGAGGTCAAGCGTGTACTGGGTGCCGACGTCATTCTCTGCAGTCTTTGTCGTGACAGCTACCTGGTGGGAGACCACAGGGCAAATCTATCACTGCTGCTTATTACCACTTTGGACTTTTTGAGCAGAATTGAGTGTAAAAGAGAGCTGCTTCTGACCTCTGCCACGGCGCATATGGAGCCCAGGGCCTCTCCTCTGAAGCCATATGTCTCCAGGCGCTCCAGGTCATCGTGGCTGCAGATTTTAGAGGTGTAGTGTTTCACAGCCATCACAGCAGTATCAGCAGCTTTGATACCTGAGCCATTGTCTATGCTTTCTATTCGATCCAGATCCTAATTCTCCTTTTACACATGAAATACATAAAATAGAGAATGTTCAGTATTGTCCCTTCAAAGAGTCTTGAAAGCAGATTTTAGTTTTTTGTGTCATATTAACACTTATGTGTTCTAAGTTCTTCAAGCATATTTTGTGGGTTGATCTGATTATTATATACACGGAGTGTACAAAACATTAAGAACACCTGCTCTTTCCATGACAGACTGACCAGGTGAAAGCTATGATCCCTTATTGATGTGACTTGTTAAATCCACTTCAGTGTAGATGAGGGGGAGGAGACAGGTTAAAGAAGGATTTTTATGCCTTGAGACAATTGAGGCATGGATTGAGTATGTGGGGGGGGTTTAGGAAGGTGTTCCTAATGTTTGGTATCTCAGTGTATGTTACAGCCTCCCTAACTGTTCTTTTATTTTACTTCTGCTCTTTTTTTCTCAACACTTTTTTGTTGTTGTTTTATTTTACTTTTTTATAAAAAATAAATGCACTGTTGGTTAAGGGCTGTAAGTAAGCATTTCACTGTAATGTCTGCACCTGTTGTATTCGGTGCATGTGGCCAATAAAATTTGATTTGATTTGATACGGTGTCCACTCCAGCTCAGTTTCCAATTCAATGAGGGGTAAGTACAAGAAATGAATAAATTGTGCTTCCTTCCATACAGGCAATTTTATGTGCTAGATACTTGGAGGTCATTTGATATTGATCATGTGGTGTTCAGTTCCGGAAAAATGTTTTCCTCTTGATAAGTGGATTTGCTTTCCTCTTGGCAATATAGGAGAAGAGTTGGAAATATTAGTCCAATAAAAAAGCTTCACTATGTCCTCAGAGGCTGGCTGTGCTGCCTGAAAGGATTACCGCTGACAGCTCATTAAGAAATGGCTCTGAAGTGGGCAAAGAGTGCACTCATGAGAGAGAACTCAAGTATTCCCCCATGCCAAGAAAAACAAATTCACACAGAGAGCAGGTGAGCCGAGCCCACTCAAAATGGGAAAATATCTGAGGAATTCAGATGATATGACCATATGAGTACACTATAACCATTTCTGACAGTATTGGGAGTTGGAGACCGTGTGTGTAGTTACATTCATGTTATCAGGACAGGTTTAACAGGATACCTTTAAGTAGGCCTAATTCTTGCCAGGGAAAACAAGTAAAATAGCTATGTGCTTTACAATGTGACAATTTCAACACACCATGAGTGATTTGCATGTGCTTCACTGGCCACACTAAAGGGTGAAATACATATTTTTTTTTACCCGTTTAATGTGGATGCTCAAGGCACCAGCATCCAAGGAATTCTCCAGCAGTTCCTTCACAACGTTTACCACAGAGGTGATGACCTGACAGCTGGACAGAATGTGCACCGTGTCTGCAGGCAGCTGTTTTATGATTAGCTAATGTTTATGGACACCTGCAATATGGAGAAAAAAAACATTTATGTGACATTGTTGTGCAATGAGCTGTCATTCACAACTGGAGGCTCTAGTCTAGAGTGCCCAGTTAAATTGTGTTTGAGGGCATTTTTTAACTCTCTAAATGGTTAAATGAGGGACAAATAGATGTCATTGTTGCAATAGTTTGTGAGTGGGCAACATATAGTATCATCTTAAATTGACATGTTGAATTATTTTGCCATATTAAATTATTGGCTAATTTCTCTAATGTGGACAGTTTGTGTTACGACCTTACACAAGCTTGCATCTTCACCCATAACATTGAGTGGAATTACACATCCTTTTTATCTCAGATTGGTGATTTTAACATAAAAGTTTAGTCATTATGATGACATAAGATTGACTGCTTAAAACAGTTCAACATCTTTGGTTTTGTACTGTTGATTTTGTCACGCGCTTTGATGTCTGTCTGTTCCCTTTTCCGTGATGGCAGGCTCCCGAAATCAACATCCGACATTCCAAAATCCGGCCACTCCAGGACCTTAATGTGCTTCTTCTTGAGCCACTCCTTTGTTGCCTTGGCCGTGTGTTTTGGGTCATTGTCACGCTGGAATACCCATCCACGACCCATTTTCAATGCCCTGGCTGAGGGAAGGAGGTTCTCACCCAAGATTTAATGGTACATGGCCCCGTCCATCGTCCCTTTGATGTGGTGAAGTTGTCCTGTCCCCTTAGCAGAACCCCCCCCCCCCCCAAATCTATAGGTTCTTCCTACCATGTATAGGTTATTTATTTAACGAACCATGTATTGGTTATTCCAAGTTTCCATGTGGCCTTTGAATAGTGTTAGTTTAAATAGCGCTACACCCCAAACGTTTTGCCCTCTATTCTATTGATTTCAGCGTGATATCCTTGGAAGTTATTAACAAAAAAGTGTTGCGTTTACACTTCGGCGTTGGCGACCCACTTGAATCAAAATGTAGCTAGCGGTCTTCTACAAATTGTCCTCTAACCAGTGATGTGAAATCAAATTGTATTTGTCACTTGCGCCGATTACATGTGTAGACTTTAACGTGAAATGCTTACTTACGAGCCCTTTCCCAACAATGCAGTTAAAAAGTACGAACATTAACAAATAGATAAAAAATAAAATAGTAACACAATAAAATAACGATATACAGGCTATATACAAGGAGTACCGGTACCGAGTCAGTGTACTGGGGTACGAGGTAGTTGGGGTTATTGATTGAGGTAATGTACACATTATTCCCAGATGTGGTTTTTGAGCTGTGTTAGTTAACAAGACGTGCAACCTCACCCCCCCTCTCTCGCAATTGATTTCAACGTGATATCGATATGAGTGATTGACAAATACAGCGAGGGAAAAAAGTATTTGGTCCCCTGCTGATTTTGTACGTTTGCCCACTGACAAAGACATGATCAGTCTATAATTTTAATGGTAGGTTTATTTTAACAGTGAGAGACAGAATAACAAACAAAAAAATTCCAGAAAAACGCATGTCAAAAATGTTATGAATTGATTTTCATTTTAATGAGGGAGATAAGTATTTGACCCCTCTGCAAAACATGACTTAGTACTTGGTGGCAAAACCCTTGTTGGCAATCACAGAGGTCAGACGTTTCTTGTAGTTGGCCACCAGGTTTGCACACATCTCAGAAGGGATTTTGTCCCACTCCTCTTTGCAGATCTTCTCCAAGTCATTAAGCTCCCTCAAGAGATTTTCTATGGGATTAAGGTCTGGAGACTGGCTAGGCCACTCCAGGACCTTAATGTGCTTCTTCTTGAGCCACTCCTTTGTTGCCTTGGCCGTGTGTTTTGGGTCATTGTCATGCTGGAATACCCATCCACGACCCATTTTCAATGCCCTGGCTGAGGGAAGGGGGTTCTCACCCAAGATTTAATGGTACATGGCCCCGTCCATCGTCCCTTTGATGCGGTGAAGTTGTCCTGTCCCCTTAGCAGAAACCCACCCCCCCAAAGCATAATGTTTCCACCTCCATGTTTGAAGGTGGGGATGGTGTTCTTGGGGTCATAGGCAGCATTCCTCCTCCTCCAAACACGGCGAGTTGAGTTGAGGCCAAAGAGCTCCATTTTGGTCTCATCTGACCACAACACTTTCACCCAGTTCTCCTCTGAATCATTCAGATGTTCAACGGCAAACTTCAGACGGGCATGTACAGTGGGGAGAACAAGTATTTGATACACTGCCGATTTTGCAGGTTTTCCTACTTACAAAGCATGTAGAGGTCTGTAATTTTTATCATAGGTACACTTCAACTGTGAGAGACGGAATCTAAAACAAAAATCCAGAAAATCACATTGTATGATTTTTAAGTAATTAATTTGCATTTTATTGCATGACATAAGTATTTGATCACCTACCAACCAGTAAGAATTCCGGCTCTCACAGACCTGTTAGTTTTTCTTTAAGAAGCCCTCCTGTTCTCCACTCATTACATGTATTAACTGCACCTGTTTGAACTCGTTACCTGTATAAAAGACACCTGTCCACACACTCAATCAAACAGACTCCAACCTCTCCACAATGGCCAAGACCAGAGAGCTGTGTAAGGACATCAGGGATAAAATTGTAGACCTGCAAAAGGCTGGGATGGGCTACAGGACAATAGGCAAGCAGCTTGGTGAGAAGGCAACAACTGTTGGTCAATCACCCTCGGTCTGGGGCATCAATGATCATGAGGAAGGTGAGGGATCAGCCCAGAACTACATGGCAGGACCTGGTCAATGACCTGAAGAGAGCTGGGACCACAGTCTCAAAGAAAACCATTAGTAACACACTACACCGTCATGGATTAAAATCCTGCAGCACACGCAAGGTGTCCGATTCTTAGGTCTAGGGGTAAATTCAGTACAGGTGCTTATGGTAAATCGAGGCCTGCAGCGTTAGCAGCGCCTGTTCCACATCAGTTCACTCCTGACGCATTGTCTCATGCCCAGAGCCAGGTGAAGGGCTACATTGATCCCGACTATTTACCTTTCGTTACGGAAGGTTTTGTGTCTATGGTAGGAAGTAAGAACCTAGTGCCAGTAAAGATCCTAAGAGACACAGGCGCCTCTGAATCATTTGTGTTGGAATCGGTGTTACCCTTCTCTGCGGAGACTGATTCGGGGAATAGTGTTCTAATTAGGGGAATAGGTTTGAACACTCTGTCAGTTCCATTGCATAAACTGATGTTGGATTGTGGACTGGTGAAAGGTGAGGTTGTTGTGGGGGTGCGTCCTTCATTGCCTATTGAGGGTATTGACGTGATCCTTGGAAATAACTTGGCTGGGGAGCGTGTGTGGCCTATCACGTTTCCATCTTTAGTGGTTTCCACTAAGCCGTCAATTGTAGGGATTCCTGATGAGAGTGCGCAGAATTTCCCAGAGGTGTTTTCTGCGTGTGCAGTGACGCGTTCTATGATCCATGACGACCTGGTCACGGAACTGGCTAACGAGAATACCACAAAGAAGTCGGTTACTGTTTTCCCTGTTATCCCGTTATCTATATCCCGCTCCGATTTAATCGAGGCGCAACGGACTGACCCTACATTAGAAGAGTTGCGGGACCAAATTGTGCCTGTGGAACAGTTGGGAGATGTCCCACAGGGCTATTTTCTCCAAGAGGAGGTCCTGATGAGAAAGTGGATGTCTCATGGTAGTTGTTTTCTGGGGGAGGCGATTAGTCAGGTGGTGGTACCAGTTAAGCTTCGTGAGTTGGTGCTAACAACTTCTCACAATGACGTTGCTGGGCATATGGGTGTGAGAAAAACCTACAATCGTATATTACGACATTTCTTTTGGCCAAGATTAAAGAGGGATGTTTCTGATTTCATCAAAACTTGTCACACCTGTCAATTAACTGGTAAACCTAATCAAGCCGGTACCACTGTTCCCTATTCCTGTACTCAGTAAACCTTTTGAGTATTTGATTATTGACTGTGTTGGTCCTCTGCCTCGTTCTAGAAAGGGTAGTAATTATTTGTTGACTGTGATGTGTCAGACCACTAGGTTTCCTGCTGCCTATCCTCTCCGGTCTATCACGACTAAGGCTGTGTTAAAAGCTTTGTCTCAGTTTCTCTCACTGTTTGGAATCCCTAAGGTCATTCAAAGTGATCAAGGATCTAATTTCACCTCTAATCTCTTTGGTCAGGTTCTCCAACAACTCCATATTAAACACAACTTGTCTAGCGCCTATCATGCCCAAAGTCAAGGAGCACTGGAACGTTTCCATCAAACACTTAAGTCGTTGTTGAGAGCTTATTGTACTGAGATGGAAAAGGATTGGGAGGAGGGGTTGCCTTGGTTATTGTTAGCAGCTAGGGAGGTTTCACAGGAGAGCACGGGTTTTAGCCCAAATGACCTAGTGTTTGGACATCGGGTGCGTGGGCTTTTATCTGTTCTCCAGGATGACTGGAAGTCTCCCGAGCCTCCTCAGTCCCTGTTATCATATGTGGGTGATTTTCGGCGACGCTTGTATGCCGCTGGTGAAATGGCTAAAGAGAAGCTATCATCTTCACAGGACAGGATGAAGAGCATATATGATCGCCGAGCTGAGCCTCGTCACTTTAGTCCAGGTGATCAGGTTCTGGCTCTGCTGCCAATTGTTGGTTCTCCTTTTCAAGCCAAGTTTCAAGGTCCATATACAGTGGTGCGCCAGTACACTGAGCAAAATTATCTAGTTGCCACTCCAGAACGGAGGAAAGCAAACCAACTGTGCCATGTAAATTTGTTAAAACCCTATTATGCACGTTCCTCTGAGACTGAACAGGGGGAGTCTACAGAGGACGGTAAGGCTGTTCTTTTGGCTGATACTGTTTATTCCCTGAGTTCTGGTCATGCTAGGTCTGTGCAGGAGCAGGAAGATGTTTCTGGTCCTGACGATTGCATACTGCAGGGTAGATTGAAAAATTCAGAGACACTGGAGATTTTAGATAGCCTTCTTACTCATCTACCTGTTGATGAGCGGAAAGAGATGGTTGGTTTGATTCGGAGATTTCCAGGGTTGTTTTCTGATACACCTACACGTACAAACTTAATAGAACATGATATTGACATTGGAGATGCTGACCCCATTCGTCAACGGTTCTATAGAGTTTCTTCAGAGAAACTGCGTTGTCTGGATGCTGAGGTCAGGTACATGCTGGAGAGTAAAATAGCAGAGCCTTCTTTCTCCAGTTGGGCTTCTCCCTGTATCTTGGTCAGTAAATCGGATGGAACAAATAGATTTTGTACGGACTACCGTACGGTAAACGATGTCACTAAGCCGGATTCATTTCCTCTTCCTCGGATGGAGGACTGCGTTGATCAAGTCGGGCGCAGCTAAGTTTGTGAGCAAATTTGACCTGTTAAAGGGGTATTGGCAGGTGCCACTGACGAGTAGGGCACGTGAAATCTCTGCCTTTATTACACCTTTTGGTCTGTACTCGTATTCGGTTATGAGTTTCGGACTGCGTAATGCGCCTGCCACTTTTCAGCGACTTATGAACAGGGTTGTCTCTGGTCTGGCCGGGTGCGCTGTTTATCTGGACGATGTAGTGATATATGCAGATACTTGGGAGGAACATCTGTCCCATATTCAAGCCTTGTTCGGACGTCTGGCTGCGGGGTCGCCTCACGATAAATTTGGCTAAATGTGAGTTTGCTCAGGCGACTGTTACATACCTTGGAAAGGTGGTTGGGCAGGGTGAAGTGCGTCCTGTTCGGGCTAAAGTGGTAGCTATTGATGCTTTTCCACTACCAACTACTAAAAAGGAACTGATGCATTTCTTGGGAATGATTGGGTATTATCGTGTTTTTTGTAGGAACTTCTCTACTGTGGTTGCTCCCTTGACAGATTTGCTGAAAGCTAAGGCTGTGTACGTATGGTCTTCTCATTGTCAACAGGCTTTCGAAGATGCAAAGAGGTTGCTTACTTCAACTCCGGTACTGGCTGCTCCTCGTGTGGATTTGTCATTTACCTTGCAGGTGGATGCTAGTCAGGTGGGGGCGGGTGCAGTTTTGCTGCAAGCAGATGTGGCTGGGGTTGAGAGGCCTGTTAGTTTCTTTTCCAAAAAGTTTAACCATTATCAGTTGAACTATTCGGTCATTGAAAAAGAAGCATTAGCACTTATATGGGCGCTACAACACTTTGAAGTGTATGTTGGGTCGGGTGTAGTACCTATTGTGGTCTACACCGACCATAACCCTCTCACCTTTTTGAGGTCCATGAGGTGTCCAAATCAGAGGATAATGAGATGGTGTTTATTTTTACAATCCTTCCATCTAGATATGTGGCACATCCGGGGGACTGATAACGTGATTGCTGATGCGCTCTCTCGTGCGCCCTGTTCATGAATATTGATGTGACCGACCATTGTTTGATTTTGTCATGTTCTATCTTTCCTGTTTGTCCCCTCCTAGTCTTGGGTTCTTCTTTCCTCTTAAAGGTTGCTTCCTGTGTAAAGGTTGCTGAGGTCTGGAGAGGAGGATGATGGGTGGGGCAAGTGGAGGTGTGAACATGTACAATTTGTCGGTTTGGGACGCAGGGGCTGGTATGTTGGTCCGGGGTCCTTGTTGGTCCCCGGTCTTATGGGGGGGGGGGGGGGTGACGACCCTCCCACTCTGTCTGCCGTATTCTCTCTTTGCTCTTGTTTCCTTATTAGGATGCCGGTGGGCGGAGTTGGGAGGGTCGTCAGCTACATGGGAAACACCTGGGCCGGGTGTGTCCCAGCATAAATGGACCTCTTCCACATTCATTGAGGAGATTCTCTCCAGGCAGATACTTTGACTTTGGTTGTGGTATTTTTGTGGCCTTTTTGGTTGTTTGCTTTGGCACCTCTCAACACTTTTCCATATTACATTTATGCATGCAAACACTCACTTACACTACTGATTACACACACCATTGTTATTTGATTTAGTTTACTTTAGTTAATAAATATATACTTTGAGTATTCCTTGTCTCCACGTGTCTCCCTTTTGTTACGAACTTGAGCCGGTTCGTGACAATGACAACGACCCGAAACACACAGCCAGGGCAACTAAGGAGTGGCTCCGTAAGAAGCATCTCAAGGTCCTGAAGTGGCCTAGTCAGTCTCCAGACCTGAACCCAATAGAAAGTCTTTGGAGGGAGCTGAAAGTCCGTATTGCCCAGCGACAGCCCCGAAACCTGAAGGATCTGGAGAAGGTCTGTATGGAGGAGTGGGCCAAAATCCCTGCTGCAGTGTGTGCAAACCTGGTCAAGACCTACAGGAAACGTATGATCTCTGTAATTGCAAACAAAGGTTTCTGTACCAAATATTAAGTTCTGCTTTTCTGATGTATCAAATACTTATGTCATGCAATAAAATGCAAATTAATTACTTAAAAATCATACAATGTGATTTTCCGTCTCTCACAGTTGAAGTGTACCTATGATCAAAATTACAGACCTCTACATGCTTTGTAAGTAGGAAAACCTGCAAAATCGGCAGTGTATCAAATCCTTGTTCTCCCCACTGTATATGTGCTTTCTTGAGCTGGGGGACCTTGCGGGCGCTGCAGGATTTCAGTCCTTCACGGCGTAGTGTGTTACCAATTGTTTTCTTGGTGACTATGGTCCCAGTTGCCTTGAGATCATTGACAAGATCCTCCCGTGTAGTTCTGGGCTGATTCCTCACCGTTCTCATGATCATTGCAACTCCACGAGGTGAGATCTTGCATGGAGCCCCAGGCCGAGGGAGATTGACAGTTATTTTGCGTTTCTTCCATTTGCGAATAATCGCACCAACTGTTGTCACCTTCTCACCAAGCTGCTTGGCGATGGTCTTGTAGCCCATTCCAGCCTTGTGTAGGTCTACAATCTTGTCCCTGACATCCTTGGAGAGCTCTTTTGTCTTGGCCATGGTGGAGAGTTTGGAATCTGATTGATTGCTTCTGTGGACAGGTGTCTTTCATACAGGTAACAAGATGAGATTAGGAGCACTCCCTTTAAGAGTGTGCTCCTAATCTCAGCTCGTTACCTGTATAAAAGACACCTGGGAGCCAGAAATCTTTCTGATTGAGAGGGGGTCAAATACTTATTTCCCTCATTAAAATGCTAATCAATTTATAACACTTTTGACATGCGTTTTTCTGGATTTTTTTGTGTGTTATTCTGTCTCTCACTGTTCAAATAAACCTACCATTAAAATTATAGACTGATCATTTCTTTGTCAGTGGGCAAACGTACAAAATCAGCAGGGGATCAAATACTTTTTTCCCCTCACTAAGTGTTGCGTTTCTTTTTCCGTTTTGGCGACCCCCAAATCAAAATACATCTAACTCACTGTCTGCAGGTTCTGTACCCCATTCATAGACACAAACTGATTTTGCGCCTATTGACGATAGTATCTTCTGACCGAGGAGCCCTGATACTTGCTCTAAACATTAACACGCATCGCTTGCGGTAGGTTACGTTTTTGTTTCTTTCATATCAGCGAGAAATCATTTTCAAAAAACAAAATGGTAAAACTACTACAGACCTTTTATTGGGTTAGTGTTCCCACACGTCCATGTTACATCGCTTGTTTACGGAAGACATAGGCGGCCACCTGTGCTAACTAGCTATCTTGTGAGCTCCAAACATCTGTGTAAGCGTAACTAGGGAGGATGTGAGGTTTGTCAACTGGAGGCACACACAGCTTGTGGATCTGTGCAAAACTGCGACAGTAACTTCTTTTCGTTAAAGATTCCTCGCTGATACGAAAGATAAAGGGGCATATCAGCATACTTCGAAAAGCGGTTTGAAAGTGATTGTTTACTTTTCTAAACGTTAAAACACACGGCGTCGGAATTGCAGTTCACATGGAGCCAAATGTGGGCGAATGTAACCACTGAAAACCCTACATACAGAGAAGGGTTTTGGAGAGGTAGTTGTTCTCTAACCAGCATTGATGTAAAAAATATCTCCAGTTTCCATTTTTTTTGTTGTTGTGTTAGTTTCAACAGCGCATACGATTTCCCCCCCTAATCGATATCAGTGATATATTGCCACTTGTCAAAACAGGGTATTTGGTTCTCGTTTAAAATATGATTACTATTGTTGCACATGTGTAGATGGATAGCAAATTGTATGTTTATGTTTTCAATATATCAGGAACTGTTTCTGCATATTGGTTATTGATTTTTGACATTGGGCTATTTATCAAAATGTATTGTCAACAGGATGCAGCGACGACAGCATCATTTAACTTACGTTTCAGGAATATAAATGTAACTTTCAACATTAATTTCCAATGGTATTTAATCAGGTAAAAACGTCTGAGTGAGTCCAAAAACGTGCTGCGATTAATTTGTTTGTATGATATACCAGAAATCTCAAACGGGTTGGCCCTGCCCATAGTTAGTGTTACCTGCTAGCGTTGAATTAACTGCCACAATAGTGACTCACTGGTGGACTGTGTAGTTATTAAACGATATTTCTATGAATTGACAAGGTTATTGCATTTTGTATGATAGCTGTCTCCTCGTGCACTTCTTCTTCCTCGGTGGAGTTTAACTTCTTCTTCTTCAGTGGGGTTTATCGGCGGTTGGCATCCAACGTTATAGTGCATTACCGCCACCTACTGTACTGGAGTGTGGGCCAGAGAGAGGGAGAAACTAAATCCTACCTGTCAGCCCCGTTGCTCTTAAAAACGATAACAAAATATTTTACACTATTTCTAATGACGTTCTACTCAATATACTCTTTAAACTAATTTCCTGTATCCCCTTCTCCCTCATACTAGATCTCATCCTCTCTCTTTCCCTCTGATGTATGAGAGAAAAAACAAGAAAAAATATGTATGCACTCACTAACTGTAAGTCGCTCTGGATAAGAGCGTCTGCTAAATGACTAAAATGTACATGTAAATGATACTGCCCACACTGTAGCAATACATGCTCTACGGTCTCTGTTTCCTGACAATAATCACACTTTCCTGTTGGATGCTTTCCTATCACATTTCATGTCTTATTCAACTGACTGTCACACCCTTAATCTTGTAAAAATAGCCTCCTCTCTCCTGTCCTTTCCTGCCCTCCTCATCTCCCCGACTTTCCTCTGTACTTGAAATAAATGCCTTTCCTTATTATCGCTATTCCACTGCTCCTGCCATCTCTGCACCATCACTGTATATATCAGTCTTTTTGCCTCTGCCTTGCTCATTGAATCTTCAACATCAATATCCCCACTACTAAGTGCTTGTTTAGCCTGTTCATCTACTGCCATCGTTCCCCTCCACCCACACATGGGCTGGGACCCAAGTAAATCTTATCTGAATACCCATCTGTTTAATCCTGCCATGGGTTTGTAGCACCTCATAAAGCAAGTCTTGTCTGCTACGTGAGCTAAAGGACTGGAGACTCATTAACAGCAAATAACTACTCTATCTTGTTTGACTTCCTCCACCCACTGCAAGGCCAACATTATGGCCATCAGCTCCGCCGTACCTGTATATACAGCCAGATTATTTGTAATACAATTTGTAAATCAATTTATAACAGTTTTGACATGTGTTTTTCTGGATTTTTGTTGTTGTTATTCTGTCTCTCACTGTTCAAATAAACCTACCATTAAAATTAGACTGATCATGTCTTTGTCAGTGGGCAAACTTACAAAATCAGCAGGGGATCAAATACTTTTTTCCCTCAATGTATAACACCGCAGTGTATTCGGCACAAAAGCTCTAACAGCATGACTCATATATCTTTACATTAACATATTATTAAAAATATATATATATATTGTTTACTTGTGTGTGATACTGTGTGTGATACTGATATATATATATATATATATATATATATATATCAGTATCAGTCTTTTTGCTTCTGCCTTGCTCATTGAATCTTAAACATCAACATCCCCACTACTAAGTGCTTGTTGTATTCGGCGCATGTGGCAAATAACATTGGATTTGATTACTTTGTCAGGTAAAGACTGAATCAAAGATCAAAAGAACAGACTGTGTCACCTCTGTTTCACCACGCTCCCCACCGGATCTGTGTCGCACCAAACAGCGGGCGTAACAAACACCAGGAATCTTCAACTTAAATTGCTCCACCTCCACACTACCCCAGAAATCACTCCCTTCAATGGTGCCCTGTACAGTGCCTTGCAAAAGTATTCATCCCCCTTGGCATTCTTCCTATTTTGTTGCATTACAACCTGTAATTTAAATTGATTTTTATTTGGATTTCAGGTAATGGACTTACACAAAATAGTCAAAATTGGTGAAGTAAAATTCAAAAAAATAAAATAACGGAAAAATGGTGCATGCATATGTATTCACCCCCTTTGCTATGAAGCCCCTAAATAAGATCTGGTGCAACCAATTACCTTCAGAGGTCACATAATTAGTCACAGTGGGGAAAAAAAGTATTTAGTCAGCCACCAATTGTGCAAGTTCTCCCACTTAAAAAGATGAGAGAGGCCTGTAATTTTCATCATAGGTACACGTCAACTACTTTATAGGTGACCAAATACTTACTTTCCACCATAATTTGCAAATAAATTTGTCTGTCATAGTTGACGTGTACCTATGATGAAAATTACAGGCCTCTCTCATCTTTTTAAGTGGGAGAACATGCACAATTGGTGGCTGACTAAATACTTTTTTTCCCCACTGTAACTATTATCCAAGCATGTGCGTTATTCCAGTGGACGATTCACACAGGATTAGTTTCTCCAAACTGCCCCCTGATTTCTTTATTTTTTCTAATTTAATTGAGTCATGATGAAAGCCTGGAGGTTTTTATTCTAGGCGAAGATATTTCAACTTCATATCTAGATGATAATGGGCTACACTGATAACTCGTGCATGGCTGCCAAATGTATAGATGTCCCCAGGGGCAGCACTTTGGTTTTAGAAGTGGGGTGGACATAACCTGGCGGGGGATCTAGGGGTCGTCCCCCAGAATGTTTTTGGGCATCTAAAGCTCATATCCTGCATTTTTACACAATCCAATATGCCATCTCTATTTAGAACAAAAAGTAAGCAAAAATGCCCGCAGTCATCAAGCTAGGTAAGAGATTATTAAATATGTTTAAGTGATTAATAAGACGGAACTAGATCAAAGGTAATTTTATAATAAATATTGTGTTGCACCTTTAACCGACAGCCTAACAAATGAACTCTTGAAAGAATACAGACTTTTGATTGTCTTTATTAAGACATCCTCTGTATCAAATTTCAGCCAGACCAGCCCGAGCCGCCTGCACACCCGACCCCCACCAGTCTAGTCAATAACTCAACTCTCTCCCAACATAATTTCCAACCCAGTTCCCACCTTCACTTTGTTTTTATTCCCAAGGGAAAAAACACATACACTTCAAATATACATTAACACACAGAAACAGCAAATCCTCCATATAATTAATCTCATAGGCCTAATAGTACTGTACACCTCATTTTACTTGCACACAATATAACTGGGTCGCCCCATCCTGTCCCTAGGGGTCCACCACCCTGCAGCGCCCCAACCCAACACACACCACTCCGCTTTAGGAGCTTAGTGAAAAATTAATTTATTGGTTTTGAGTGTGTTAGGCCAAGGCCAGAGTGACAACCCACAGAAAGGCAGACCCCCAGGGCCAAGACTGAGCAGCCCAGCAGCTAGGGATTGTCTAAATAGGTACAGTGCATTCGGAAAGTATTCAGACCCCTTGACTAAAATGTTAAATGTTCCTCATCAATCTACACACAATACCCCATAATGATAAAGTGAAAACAGGTTGTAAATTTGTTTTGCAAATGTATTAAAAATAAAAAACAGAAATACCTTATTGACATAAGTATTCAGACCCTTTCCTATGAGACTTGAAATTGAGCTCAGTTGCATCCTGTTTCCATTCATCATCGTAGAGATGTTTCTACAACTTGATTGGAGTCCACCTGTGATTGGAGTCCACCTAGAGCTGGCCTCTTGGCCAAACTGCGCAATCGAGGGAGAAGGGCTTTGGTCAGGGAGGTGACCAAGAACCCGATGGTCACTCTGACAGAGCTCCAGAGTTCCTCTGTGGAGATGGGAGAACCTTCCAGAAGGACAACCATCTCTGCAGCACTCCACCAATCAGGCCTTTATGGTAGAGTGGGCAGACGGAAGCCACTCCTCAGTAAAAGGCACATGACAGCCCGCTTGGTGTTTGCCAAAAGGCACCTAAAGGACTCTCAGACCATGAGGTACAAGATTCTCTGGTCTGATGAAACCAAGATTGAACTCTTTGGCCTGAATGCCAAGCGTCACATCTGGAGGAAACCTGGCACCATCCTACGGTGAAGCATGGTGCTGGCAGCGTCATGCTGTGGAGATGTTTTTCAGCGGCAGGGACTGGGAGACTAGGCAGGATCAAGGCAAAGATGAACGGAGCAAAGTACAGAGAGATCCTTGAATAAAACCTGTTCAGAGCGCTCAGGAACCTCAGACTGGGGCGAAGGTTCACCTTCCAACAGGACAATGACCCTAAGCACACAGCCAAGACAACGCAGGAGTGGCTTCAGGAAAAGTCTCTGAATGTCCTTGAGTGGCCCAGCCAGAGCCCGGACTTGAACCCGATCGAACATCTCTGGAGAGACCTGAAAATAGCTGTGCAGCGATGCTCCCCATCCAACCTGACAGAGCTTGAGAGGATCTGCAGAGAAGAATGGGAGAACCTCTCCAAATACAGGTGTGCCAAGCTTGTAGCGTCATACCCAAGAAGACTCGAGGCTGTAATCACTGCCAAAGGTGCTTCAACAAAGTACTGAGTAAAGGGTCTGAATACTTATGTAAATGTGATATTTCTGTATTTATTTATTTTTTTTTTTCCCCAAAAGTTTCTAAAAACCTGTTTTTGCTTTGTCATTATGGGGTATTGGGTGTAGATTGACTCAGGGGAAAAAACAATGTAATCAATTTTAGAATAAGGCTGTAATGTAACAACGTGGAAAAAGTCAAGGGGGTTGAATACTTTCCGAATGCATTGTATCTACTTCAATTACCTAGTATCCCTGCACATCGACTTGGCTATATACACGGGGTACCAGTACCAAGTTCTTATTACTCATTGTGCATTTGTTCCTCATCTTATTCTTTTTTATATTTTATATTTTTCTCACTGCATTGTTGGGAAGGGCCCGTATGTAAGCATTTCACTGTTAGTTTACACCTGTTGTTTACGAAGCATGTGACAAATACATTTTTATTTTATTGATTTAGATTTATAATTAAGCAATAAGCCCAGAGCGTGTGTGGTATATGTTCAATATACCACGGCTAAGAGCTTTTCTTATGCACAAAGCAATGCCTGGATACAGCCCTTAGCCATGGTATATTGGCCATATACCACAAACCACTGAGGTGTCTTATTGCTATTATAAACTGGTTACCAACGTAATTAGAACAGTAAAAATTAATTTTTTGTCATACCCGTGGTATACGGCCTGATATGCCACAGCTTTCAGCATTCAGGGCTCGAACCACCCGATTTATAATTATAAATACACTTTTTATACGGGTTTTAAACAAATGTTCTGTATAAATAGCCTCTAAAATATGTAAACAGACCATAAATGTCTCATTTTTTGTTTTCTTGGGATGCTCTGAGTGCTATTATGTATGAAAAATGTATGCACTCACTAAATGTAAGTCGATCTGGATAAGAGCGTCTGCTAAATGACTAAAATGTAAAATGTATTATATGATACAATATAAGTACTTGTTGCATTTACAACTTGTCTAAGTCCTATCATCAACTGATTTCAGCATGGATTGACTACATTGTTGAATGGAATGTTGACATCTACAACTGGAATGGAATGTTGTCCTCTACAACTGGCTGATTAGCTAGCTAACAAACATACAGTGCAGATACATTCTTCAAAGTCCCTATTTTACACTATCTTATCACAGCACTGGCAAACCATGGTTGACCAACTCGCTGATCAAAATGGCTGACCTTTATCCCATCCTAAGAAGGTTCATGGCCATTCTAGTATTCTAATTCTATGGCATCATGCACCTCTAATGTATGTTTGCGGACTGCCATAATACCATAGAAGAAGAAACTCAGGCATACTAAGAAGCAGGGAGTAAACACAAGGCAATGCTGGTGGGAGACCGTTAGGTCGAGTGGGAAGATGGTTGAAACTGATGTTTTGTTTGAAACTGCTGGCGAGTTGGGTGAAGATGAGCGCACAGAGAGTGAGAATGAGTTGGTTACAGTGGTGAAAAAGAAAGGAAATGAGAAGTAAAGTTGTGGTGGAAACTAGGAAACCCCTAGACTCGTTTTTTAGTCAGAATGAGGGTTTTGAACCTGGGAGATCCGTTTGAAGTGTCGATTAATGGGTGAAGTGGCATCAGTGAGAGTCATAAGAAGTGGACTTATTTTTATTTTTTGTGTGTCCGAGGAGCAGAAGAGGCGTGCGTTGTGCCTCAAGAAGATATATGAATGGAACGTTTCATGTATGGATCTTCAAAGCAGAGTGCCTATCAAGGGGGTTATCTCTGGGGTGGCGCATAAAGTGCGTGCAGATGTAATACCTGAGGAAGTAGATGGAGTGGTTGGTGCACGTCGTTGACTGACCCTCATGGTAGATGGAGTGAAGAAATTAACTTCATCCATACTTGTTTTCTTTGATGAAGAGTCTCTCCCTTCTCATGTCGGGCTATGTGAGATACCCTGTAAGAGCCTTTGTGCACAAACCCCTTCAGTGCCATAAATGCAAAATATTTGGTATTGTGTCAAGCATACGCAGATGGGAAGAGTATTGAATTGTGGTGGCGAACATGAACCCGAATTTCCGAATTGCCCTGTTGGGTGAAGGAGACAGAGGTGGCAAGAATAAGGGCTGTCCAGCGTGTCTCCTATCTGGAGGCTGTGAGAAGAGTTGAAGGAGCGAGTGGCGTTGAAGATGCAATGGTAATTGAGCCTGCACCAGTGAATGTTTCTCTGTAATCAAGGGATCCTGATATATTACATGTGAAAAAGGTGGACTTTGTAGCATTTATTGCAATGGTCATAAACTGCATAGCACAAACAAATAAATCAGGAAAAAATTAGAATCATTGTGTGCGCAGCAGAACGCTTTTTGGGACTCAGTGAGTTTACAACCGAAGCATTGCAAGAAATCCTGTCAAAGGATGATCCGCCCTCACAGGCCCCTGAGCCTTTGTAGGGATGTGACTTGAATTGAAATGTGACTGAGGGAGTGGGATGTTGTTGTTGTTGTTTGTACAATATATGTTTTCCTATAGTTTACCATCCATACAGTAGGTGGCGACATGCACCTTTAACAAATTTTGGCGGACCACCATAATACCATAGAAGAAGAACTTCGCTGAAGTTCGCAAGATAGCTCACTAGTTGCTAGCGAAAAGGGTCAGTCAACAACAGCACGTTTGAGTAGAGGAGACTGGCCTTCTGTACTGCAACGTTTAAAAACAGATTCATAACAAGGTACTCCAGTAAGTATATGGCCATATCGATGTGTTGACTGTTAAATTATTTCATAACACTAGCTATTGATATGCAAATGTTGTGACCTAGCTATGTACTGTAACTATATATTCCTAGCTTGTCACCAAAATAGCTAGCTAGCAAGTTAGCAATTCAACTGGTGTTTCAAGCATACTTGACTTATTAAAATTAGCTGGAGTTTGGCTGAATCATTAGTAGCTGGGCCTTATAAAAATTTGAACATAATGCAAAGTGGCTAAGTTAGCTACGATAAGCTAACTAGCTACCTAGAAATATGATACAATATCAATGAATTACAAGCCATCTCACTTAGCATAGGTAACTAGCAAGCCCAATTTAAGTGCAGGGTTAATGTTGAATTTAACTTTTTAAGAATCACACTTATCTAGGTAAAATAGGGAAAGTTGTAGCTAACTTCTGATCACATGCTTGGTTCGGAAAGTTGTTCAATGTTGACGCTGCTGTCTGCTACCTAACGTTAGTGAATTGCTTTTCGCTCGTTGAAATGTTCTGTCTCAAACAAAGTTCATAAGTGTTGCCCATAGCATTGTTGCTGCACTTTTCAAATATAAAGCCTCAGTGCAGCTGCTTATGAATCCATTCCCTTTTAAGACAGTTGCACGTGAATAGTTTGGTTTCCCCTTTGAGGCTCGAAAACTAAAATGCTACACGCTTTCACGAAACGGCAGAGATACTAGCTAACCAGTAAAGTAGTTATATAAACAAGTATAACGTACTTGCCCACAGGCATCTTTTTAGCATTATCAAGAACTTGAGAAATCTTAGAATGTATGACGCAACCTCGAATTTTCAATCATCAGACAGGTGAAGTGGTAATAGATTACACATGTCATGTTGTGGAAAGCTTTATTTGATTTGCCTGAAAACAACAGCAGGAGGTATTGTTGTGCAAGAAAGGTGAAAGTGTACTACATAAGCAGATCATGTTAATTTTATTTGTGTAATAATTGATCTTGTACCTCCAGGCTATGACCTTTGTGTATTGCAATGCAGCAGTAATTATTTTATAGTCCTGGAGCATGTGGCTCCTTGTTGGGGTTAATTTCTGAATTACTCATTTTGGTGTTAGGTTTTCAAAGGAATAATGCATATTCATCAGTAACACTATCCTCATAATCCACTTGTTCACAGAAACAAAATGAATGTTGGTGTAGCGCACAGTGAGGTGAATCCCAACACTCGGGTCATGAACAGTCGAGGGATCTGGCTGACCTATGCCCTCGGTGTTGGAATGCTTCATATTGTGCTCTTGAGCATACCCTTCTTCAGTGTACCTGTGGTGTGGACTCTCACTAATGTTATACACAATTTTGTAAGTCATTTTTCTTCTCATGAATTCTTTTGTTGACCCCATTTTGAGTGTTTTTATGACCTATTATTACTTGGGCCGGGACGATACCAGTATCGCGATTAAAACACGAAACAGACCAAACTTTTGGTCCTTTAAAAACCTGCTGTATGTAAAATATTGTGTGCTATATCTTGGGAAATAAATAAATGTGACTCTGGATGACAACATAATGATGTTTGTTTCCAACATTAGGGCTGTTTTCCTAAAGAAGTTAAATCTGCTTTGTTTTGTTTCCTGCCACGATACTAACGAGTGTCGCGGTATCGTCCCGGCCCTAATTATTACCAGTTTGTCCTTCTTACTTACAGCCATATCATGGCAAAAAAAAAAAAAAAAAATTGGTGCCTAGACAATTGCTGCTTCCTCAATGCACTGGTGCCTCATTGTTCTTAGTGGAATCCCTTTAAAGGAACAAGGTCACTGGCATGTCATCACTCACTAAGTTTAGCTGTTGTCCCCATATTGTATGTGAAGTCTTCTGCATCACAGTGATCAGGAAGGCCATTAAAAGGGGACCACAATATGCTGCGATTTTAGTTAAGCAGCTTATTGTTTCCTGTATCTTTTGTTGCTTGCCAGCAAGTACTAGTTCAGCTGGTAAATCAAGAACATTTTCAGAGACATTGTTATTAGAATGTAGCATTCTCATTCAAATGACCTCGTGTCCTCAGTGCCAGGTGTTGTAAAGAAACTAAGGAAGCGAATACCCAGAACGTACTAACTCCCATGTCCCACTTATGACCTAGTAGTTAATAAAGTATCAGTCCTGTGTTGTGGTAATTATGAGGCTTTGGTCAGCAGTTTTCACACGCACTCAGCTTCTTACCATAAATACAGTTCAGGTTCTATCACAGCTCTGTCCATTACATTTGTACATTTTAGTCATTTAGCAGACTTTTTTTTCTCTTCTCCGTACTGGTCCCCCATGGGAATCGAACCCACAACCCTGGCGTTGCAAGCGCTACACTCTACCAACTGAGCCACACGGGACCATGGAAAGATAAAGATGAATTCCCTTTTATCAAAAGAAAAAGACGCATAGCTGTGCTACCACATCTACCCTCAGTCCCTGGCAGCATTTGCTACTTTAAGATTTGTTTGTCTTGTCTTAGTGGACTGTCTCTCACCATCGAGACTTGGACTCATTCCCTGTATGTATGTATGTCTGTCTTCCAGGGGATGTATGTCTTCATGCATGCAGTGAAAGGCACTCCTTTTGAGACCCCAGACCAAGGCAAAGCCCGGCTCCTGACACATTGGGAACAGTTGGACTACGGCGTGCAGTTCACATCATCCAGAAAATTCTTCACCATCTCCCCTATCATTTTGTACGTCGCCTTCTGTCATTTAGAACAAGAGGTTACATTTTTTGTCTATTGGCTTTAGATACCCATTTAGCATCCAGTGCAGAAGTAATTGTAAACTGTATGAGGTGGTTTTCTGGACACAGATTAAGCCTAGTCTTGGACTAAAAAGCACTTAAATGGAGATCCTCCATTGAGAATGCGTTTTAGTCCAGGACTGGGCTTAATCTGTGTCTGGGAAAACGGCCCTATAAATGCTAATTGTTGACCATGCTGCATATATTTTTCAATTGACACATTTGCTAACTTTTTTTTTTTTATCCCCCTAGATATTTTCTTGCAAGCTTCTACACAAAGTACGACACAACACACTTTGTCATAAACACTGCCTCCCTTTTGAGCGTGCTGATCCCCAAATTGCCACAACTACACGGAGTCCGAATCTTTGGTATCAACAAGTATTAATCCGAGTGTTAAGAGGGTCAGTGGTGTGTGACCAACTCTCAAAGGAGCTATTGCCTCATAGCAAGATGAATAGTTAACCCTATGTATTCTGTACCACTGGAGTGTGTACTAAGCAGTTTTGTACAGTTTGTGCAATTGTCACTCATTGTTTAGATATGTCAGGTTAAACTGTAGTGGGAGAATGAGAGAAGAGAATGCCATGTGCATTACTAACTTAAGTAAATATTTAATGTTGTATTTTTTTGACCTGCATAGACCTGGGCTGGCCCAGGTTTCAAAGATGGGGCCTTTTTTTGTTCTGTTCCGTTTATTGTTGTTTGCCCTCACTTCACACAGCGTTCCTTGTCACAATGTATTTTTCTGTTCTTAACCGGAAGCCTTGAAAATACCAGATGTATTTTTAAAGATAATTTCTTCATAATAGTAAGGGCCTATGGTTCATTGTTCATTGACACACTCTTAATTTTTCGATGGGTGTCAATGTTCGCATTACTGAAAAAAAATGGGGCCTTAGAACCGTTGCGTAAAATTTACACTAAATATCTGCGTGCGCCATTTCTGAAGACTGTACACGCACAAAAATATTGAGATTTATAAACTTGGCACATGCCAATCATACGCATGTTTCCCCTTATAAATCAGACCTGTCGTAAAACTGTGCGCATGAACAAGCATTATAACTCCACCTGAAACGCCTATCATTCACCTTTTATGGTGACAATGACGCCCTTATTTACTTTGGAAGTATTGGAATTACGCAAAGACCATATCTAGAAATGGTGAACTTTATCAAATGTTTTTGGAGGTGTTGGCAGAATGTTTTATTTTGCAGTTACAGTTGCTATAGGCTATCTGACCATTGCTAATTGTCGTGGACCTGTAAACAGATTTCTCTAGTAGATATTTCATTTACAGTGCATTCGGAAAGTACTCAGACCCCTTGACTTTTTCCACATTTTGTTACGTTACAGCCTTATTCTAAAATAGAGTAAATCGTTTTTTCAGTCTACACACACTACCCCATAATGACAAAGAAAAAACTGGTTTTTAGAAATGTTTGCAAATGAATAAAAAAATAAACTGAAACATCACATTTACACAGTACCTGTCAAAAGTTGACACACCTACTCATTCAAGGGTTTTTATTTGTTTTTACCATTTTCTACTTTGTAGAATAATAGTGAAGCCATCAAAACTATGAAATAGCACATATGATATCATGTAGTAACCAAAGAAAGTGTTAAACAAATTAAAAAATGTTTTATATTTGAGATTCTTCAAAGTAGCCACCCTTTGCCTTGATGACAACTTTGCACACTCTTGGCATTCTCTCAACCAGCTTCACCTGGAATGCTTTTACAACAGTCTTGAAGGAGTTCCCACATATGCTGAGCACTTGTTGGCTGCTTTTCCTTAACTCTGCGGTCCGACTCATCCCAAACCATCTCAATTGGGTTGAGGTCGGGGGATTGTGGAGGCCATGTCATCTGATGCAGCACCATCACCCTCCTCCTTAGTAAAATAGCCCTTTCACAGCCTGGACAAAATTCCACCGGTCTAATGTCCATTGCTCGTGTTTCTTGGCCCAAGCAAGTCTCTTCTTCTTATTGGTGTCCTTTAGTAGTGGTTTCTTTGCAGCAATTCGACCATGAAGGCCTGATTTACACAGTCCCCTCTGAACAGCTGATGTTGAGACGTGTCTGTGACTTGAACTCTGAAGCATTTATTTGGGCTGCAATTTCTGAGGCTGGTAACTCTAATGAACTTATCCTCTGCAGCAGAGGTAACTGTAACGTAACAAAATGTGGAAAAAGTCAAGGGGTCTGAATACTTTCCAAATGCACTGTAAATTAAATATCTACTTGAGAAATTTGACATTACAGTATTCAGACGTAGCCTACAAACGTCAATGGAAAAAGGTGAACCCTCTGATTTTCCGTTAAACTGCACTTCAGAACGAATCACAGAGCAAAATACTTAAAATAGCTTATCTATTTACTAATGTGAAGTGGGTCCAATTAAATGAGAGATGGGATGAATGGTAGCCTATCCCAACTTGTAGGCCTAAAGGCTATTTCGCGAGTATGAAACCATCAGTCAGAAAAGGTGAGGAATTTTATTCTGCAATGATCATGGAATTGAAATAAATAATAGAAAATAGAAATCTATTTCTATAATTATTTTAAAATTCAAAGATCAAAAATTGATTTTCGCTCTTTTCACTAATGGCAAATGATTTCATCTTAATATATTTAGCTAGGCCTACCTGCACAAGGCCACTACTAGTCTACTTTTGCCTTCTTACGATGCAATACTTCAACCACTAGAAACTGTGCATACGCCTGGTCTAAAGCAGGGGTGCCGAACTAATGTTATTTCCTTGCCATCAAAATTTGCAAAAAAATAGTCCTATATTCATCATTTTGGGATTTTTCAATGCTCCCTAACTGTCTTGTGATTTACTAGCGAGCTGGACAGTCAAGAAACTGTATGACTGTAGGTCCATTGACTGCACAGTGATTAGTGAGCTGGACAGTCAAACTGTATAATAGTGTGGTCCTCTGCAGCTCAATTGGTAGAGCATGGCGCTTGTAACACCAGGGTAGTGGGTTCGATCCCCGGGACCCCCCCATACGTAAAAATGTATGCACACATGACTAAGTCGCTTTGGATAAAAGCGTCTGCTAAATGGTTTATTATTATAAATATAGGTCCATTATAATTTATACGGTTTAGATTTGGTTTGTCATTTTAAAGTATGAGTGTTTTTTGTTTTTGTTTTTTACTCAAACCAGCTCCGTGGGTTATATGTTTGACACCCCTGGTCTAAAGTTTGTGGGAGGATAAGCACATTCTCACGTCAAGTTCAGTTTTTATTAATGGCAACTTTAGTGTGAATACTGGCGCACGCATGTTTGGGGCATATTTTGTGCGTATGCAACACTTATGAGGCCTCTGAAGAATATGAAATACTAATTTTGCATGATTTCCTTTGTATATGAATCATTTCTCATTGTTACTCAATCATATAGGGCAGGCATTTTTGCAGTGTAAATAGTTTTTCTGTACAGGTTCACGTCTTGATTCTTATGTGAAGATCAGATGATTTGTCATAAGATGTTAAGTGTTTTCAGATAATTGTTTACTGAGACAGGTCTATGGTATGCCTATGTTCCTACACAACTGCCAAAATAAAGGAAACACTTGAGTAAATGAGGGATACAAAGTATATTGAAAGCAGGTGCTTCTGCACAGGTGAGGTTCCTGAGTTAATTAAGCAATTAACATCTCATCATGCTTAAGGTCATATAAAATGCCCAGTTGCCCATTATTTCAGCTACCATGGCTAGAAGAGATCAGCGACTTTGAAAGAGGGGTCTCAAAGGAGCATAGGTGGTTTAAAGTATGTGTGTCTCACCAGCGCTCAACTCAATTGAACACTTATGGGAGAGTCTGGAGTGGCGCCTGAGACAGCATTTTCCACCACCAAAACACCAAATTATGGAATTTCTCGGGAAGAATGGCGTCACATCCCTCTAATAAAGTTCCAGACACCGGAAGTGGCTTCTCAATCCTCGTTACCTGTGGTGATATTAAATATTAGCGATATTACTGTGCAATGTAGATGTTATATTTACACCTGAGATTGCATAACAATTCGTATGTTGATGTAGTGTCCATCGGTTATGAATGTTTCAAACTGTTGAAGTTGTGCTTTTATGTCAGTTCCTGGTTTCAAAGGGCATCAAAAATAACCATGAGCCTTTGCGTTTCTGCCGCCACAGAAACAGACCCTGGGTCTGTTCTAACGCGACAAATGTCGGTTAATCCAGAGGTAAAACCTCACGTAGTTTGGACAACTGCGTGATCTGCCCACGGGAGAGTATAATGCGACAAACAAATTACGTTCCTGTTATTATGCTATCGAGTGCCATGTGTTTGCTAACAGATCTCATGGTTTATTTTAGTGCTGTGTATGGCAACTCAGTTAACAGAAATTGAAACGCAACACCTCGCCCAACAGGCATTTTTTCTCTCCAAATTTCCAGGGGTCATGTGAATTTTATCTGCTCCGATTAGACGATACAGACCGCAATGCTGTATGGGATGAGTAGTTTGTTAGCCCCCTAACTCTGGTATGTACACAGTCTTGTACCCTTGACTTTTCATATCACTTTTTTTTTAAAGCGTTTTCTAATCTTTTGAACTAATTGTCCACCCCGGAGATTTTTTGAACCTATTCCACTTGACCAGCACTTTTTGAAATTAGCATGCTAAAAATAAATTGCTGTGTCAGTTCCGGAACCATAACAATTTACACTTACATTTTAGTCATTTAGCAGACGCTCTTATCCAGAGCGACTTAGTGAGTGCATACATTTTGTATTTTTTCCATACTGGGCCCCCGTGGGAATCGAACCCACAACCCTGGCGTTGCAAGCGCCATGCTCTACCAACTGAGCTACACAGGGCTGTGGAAAGAGCCCTATTGAAGCTGTTCCTGCTGCTCATGATGTCCCAACGACCTTTTAAGAGGCACCCTGTGTTTCCTTTATTTTGGCAGTTACCGGTATATTCATGTGGCTGTACTTGTTTAGGATATGAATATCTCCTGGAGGCTACTACCAAGGCAGCTAGTCCTGTTTTTCCACGGTATTCTCTGAGCTTTGTCAGCCCTTGTACCTAACATCATTAAAACATTTATGCCCTTAAAGCAGCATGTATGTCTTAACTGGCTGAAATGGATGGGAACCATATTGACATGCACTGAGGATGAGCATAAAACAAGCTGTGAATGCTTGATGTCACAGTGGCAAAAACTTTATTGCATTTAATTTGACACAGTAACAAAGTAAAACAATGTTTATGTAATCCAAAATCTTCCAGAAGTAAAATTATGTAATTGTCACACCTTGATCTAGTCTCGTTCATCAACCGCTTGTACCTAGTAGTCTGACACGAGACTAATCCAATTATAAAGGTCTAGCATTCCTGTAACAATTATGTGAACCTTTAAGAATTCATTTTGATATAGGGTACTGGCCTGTTAAGGTCTTCACACTGTTGGCCCAAGACTCCTTTGAAAACTTCAAAGCGGTGATTCAGATCTTTTTGAGCATGGATTTTATATTTAGTCCCAAATGCCCCATCGGTAGAGGCTGTTCCATAGAAGACTCTGCCTATCCTAGAATGGACTAGCGCCATGGCACACATAACACAAGGCTCTCGAGTAACGTACAGGTCGTACCCGGTGCAGATGTATGGCTGACCGCTCTCCTCTGCACTATCCCCGTCCTGCACGACCCCACAGGTTGTCATGGTGCTGGCACCCTGTTTTTGAGAGGGTGAGGAATAGGGCAAAACAGACTGGCATGCAGGGTACTTATCATATGTGTAGGCCCCACCACCCTGCCCACGTGCCACAAGGTCAATGCAGACCATGATGGCGTGATGAAGTGGGTGACCGCCTTTCCGGCAGTCATGTCCCACAGCGAGGATCCTCTCTGCCTCTGGGTCAACGACTGCAGCCCCCACAGCCTCCATGCCACTCTGCTGCCCCGCTCTGGCTGCAGCCACAGCAGCCATCATGTACTCCTGCATCTTCGCTTTCTGAGAGGAGGTGAACAGCTGGCCCTTCAGGGCCACAGTCACCTGTTTGTCCTCGTGAAAGGAGGTGGGCCAGTGTTTGCTGGCCTGCTCAAACTGAGGTCTGGTCAAAGGAGGGCATGCTGGTATCTTGACCAGGAAAGGGTCCCCTAGACCTTCACAGTTTAATCTACCTGAGGACGACAGATCAGATATGTGCATGTCCTTACTGTGGTCAATGACTGGTGCATCACTGGCTAGGCATACAATGACCTCCAGAGGGTGAGGGCTGCCCTTATCCTTGCATGACCGTACTCTCTTGATGTGCAGAAGTCCAGGTAATGGGTATACTTTGGCCAACTCCTTTATCAAACGAGAGGTTTCTTTCTTGTTGATGATGGGAGCTGCAAAGGCCTCGATTAGCTCAGTGTCTTGTGACTGCTCGTTGGACAGCACAGGGTAAGCAACCCAGGAGTCGAAGTCACACTCAGATTCTTTCCTGCGTTTGGGCTGTGGCTCCATTTCAAAGTACCTCTGTTAAAAATCAGGACGAAACACAACTCGGATCCAGACAAAATGTTTACAACAAGAAGATAAACATTGGATGCGGTGGCGCAGATATGTGAGGTTGTTTCAGAGCATGCGGGAAAAAAATACTGTCAGTGTATACTTAACATTACCGCATAATGATCGATGAATTCAATTTACCTTGTTGACCAGCTTTGATTAGAAGTGTAAGAAGTGACCGATTTCATTCAGATACGTGGAGCTAGCTCTCCCTTTCCATCCATGCTTGTTGATGTCCGACTGCATCTAATATCCCCCTGAAACAAAGGCTATCACTCTTCATAGCCACCCACGGTTTTGTTTCCTAGATAAATAAAATGTACTGATTTAAATTAAAACAATCCTTTGATATCGACAAAACCTTTTCAATTTTCTTAATATTTCTCAAATCGGAAAAATGAAACTGCACCTACATTAGAATGTTATTTGAGGTTTCATGGAGGAATTGTTTATGTGACAAGGCTTCTCACAAATACAATAAGTACACGGTCGTAGCAGGTTAAGATTAGGAAAAAGGGTTAGGGATGGCTTACATGCAACAGCAAAAAATTGTCTATTTTTTACATTAATTTGACAAAAGCTGGATCCCGTCATGACCGAAGTACACGCGACGTCACTAGCTTCTATGAAGGGGCCAGAGTTCCGGTCTAAGAGCACGGTTTCAACTGCTCCTACAGTCTTGCTTTGGTACTACAGTTTAACTGGAGCCCTGCACAGAGAGACCATTTCCATACACAGCCACATAGCGAAGTCAGATTTGAAAAATCCTAATAAGACACTTTAGTCATCACCTTTTGTGCACAAAACATCCATTGAATTATTCAAATAACTGTTGCTGAGGCCAATTTTTTACATTAATTTTTTCATCACTCACAGCTGAAGATAATGGCTGTGTTCAAGAGCATCAAAACGACTGCGACTGCAGACTGATCTACAAATCACCTTGCATCATAAATAACTACTCATTATTATTTGTAGATCAGTCAGTCACAATTTACCCATGATACATTGTGGTTTTGATCCTCTCGAACACGCCCATTAACATTTTATATTCATCCAATGTCTGACGTTTTTGGATGACATGATGATGTTGTTGCTTCCTGTGCGCACTGAATGCTAGTGCGCATGTGATGTTGGTCCGTATAAACCGGATGCAACCCGATATAGAAGGTCCATGAATTGACCTATGCAAACATGAGTAGATTACCTTGAAAACAATACGCGGACATCTTGGAAGAAGTCTCCAGTTCTTATTATACCTCAGTGGCTTCTATAGCCACAAAGTCATAAACCCCGCCCATTTCTGCTATTTATCTTCTTAAAATTGTATTATAACCTTAACCACACTACTAAACGTATGCCTAACCCTAACCTTAAATTAAGAAAATAATTTGTAGCTATGTGGCTATAGAAGCTGGTGGAATCTAGTACAAGCGTCAGAGACGGAAGAGGAAGCGAGACATACCACACCCTCTTTTTTTCTGTTTCAATGGAAGTCTATGGGAGATTCTCGTTTGGGCAAAAGACCATACTCCGTCCTCTCCTCCGTGACCCGGAAACCAGTAAGTGGTCAAGGAGTGTGTCATTTCATTAGTAGGCAAACGGAAGAGTGTCCTTCCCTCCTCCATAGCCACGTTTCATCGAGGATATTTATGTGTATCATACCGCGGAAGAGGTTTTAAATCTGCCACACTCACTTTGAATCAGCTTTTGTTTTGTCAGAGGAGAAAAACATGCACACGTTTAAAAACAATATGCTACTTATTGTTTTATCTATAAAATGTCTTGCACAACTAACTTAATTTGTTTTGATCACTTTACACATTTATTTTGGAATCCACCCCTGTAAATGTAATTTGCCTAATGATGCGTGAGTGGAGTAGGACCATCTCATTTCAAACAAGCGCATTTCCTTCCACGTTCATTCTCCTCGATTACCTTTGACTTTTTTCAAAAGGGGGAGAGAGAGGAATAGAGAAATCTAATTGATAAAAGGCCAATGGCCAAAGTCCGTCCTCCGCGACCCAGAAACCTGTAAGTGGTCGAGTGGTCCAGGAGTGTCAATTCGTTAGCAGGCAAACGGAAGACACTCATCCCCTCCTTTTGGCGAGGAAGCACAAGTGTATCCTACCTGAGTCATTCGTGGAAGAGATTTGAAATCTATCACTATTGTTTTCTCGAAGAAGAAAAAAAGCAGGCAAACATTTAAAACCATATCCTTTTATCTATAAAATGTCTTGCACAACTAGCTATATTTGTTTTTATAAATGTATACATTTATTTTGTGATTCCACCCTGTAAACGTCATTTACCTGATGATGCACGGTTGGAGGAGTCATTTCATTCAAGTGCATTTTTGTCCACTTTCCCTCTCCTCGATTACCTTTGACCTATTTCAAAAGGAGGCCAGAGAGGATGTAGTTCAGCAAATACAATTGAGAAAAGGCAAATTAACTAAGGATGCGTTTAGACAGGCAGCACAATTTCTTTTTTTCCACTAATTGGTCTTTTGACCCATCACATCCGATCTTTTCACATATCTTTTTCAGAGCTGATCTGATAGGAATACCTTTGTAAGAATGCTGTTCATTGACTATAGCTCAGCATTCAACACCATAGTACCCTCTAAGCTCATCATTAAGTTCGAGGCCCTGGGTCTGAACCCCGCCCTGTGCAACTGGGTCCTGGACATCCCGACGGGCCGCCCCCAGGTGATGAAGGTAAGAAACAACACCTCCACTTCGCTGATCCTCAAAACTGGGGCCCCACAAGGATGCGTGCTCAGCCCACTCCTGTACTCCCTGTTCACCCATGAAGTTCCTTGGCGTACACATCACTGACAAACTGAAATGGACCACCCACACAGACAGTGTGGTGAAGAAGGCACAACAGAGCCTCTTCAACCTCAGGAGGCTAAATAAATTTGGCTTGGCACATAAAACCATCACAAACTTTTACAGATGCACAATTGAGAGCATCCTGTCGGGCTGTATCATCGCCTGGTATGGCAACTGCACCGCCCGCAACCGCAAGGCTCTCCAAAGGGTGTTGCGGTCTGCCCAACGCATTACCGGGGGCAAACTACCCACCCTCCAGGACACCTACAGCACCGATGTCACAGGAAGGCCAAAAAGATCATCAACCACCCGAGCCACTCTCTGTTCACCCCGCTATCATCCAGAAGCCGAGGTCAGTACAGGTGCATCAAAGCTGGTACCGAGAGACTGAAAAACAGCTTCTATCTCAAGGCCATCAGACTGTTAAACAGCCATCACTAGCACATTAGAGGCTGCTGCCTATAGACAGACTAGAAATCACTGGCCACTTTAAGAAATGGAACACTAGTCACTTTAATAATGTTTACATATCTTGCATTACTCATCTCATATGTATATACTGTATTCTATACTATTCTACTGTATCTTAGTCCATGCCGCTCTGACATCGCTCCTCCATAGATGAACAGTACCAGTCAAAAGTTTGGACACACCTACTCATTCCAGTGTTTTTCTTTATTTTTACTATTTTCTACATTGTAGAATAATGGTGAAGACATCAAAACTATGAAATAATACATATGGAATCCTGTAGTAACCAAAAAAGTGTTAAACCAATCAGAATATATTTTATATTTGAGATTCTTCAAATAGCCACCCTTTGCCTTGATGACAGCTTTGCACACTCTTGGCATTCTCTCAACCAGTCACCTGGAATGAATTTCAATTAACAGGTGTGCCTTGATAAAAGTTAATTTGTGGAATTTCTTTCCTTCTTAATGCGTTTGAGCCAAATCAGTTGTGCTGTGACAAGGTAGGGGGGGTATACAGAAGATAGCCCTATTTGGTAAAAGACCAAGTCCATATTATGGCATGAAAGTTTCATCAAGTGCAGTCGCAAAAACCATCAAGCGCTATGATGAAACTGGCTCTCATGAGGACCGCCACAGGAATGGAAGACCCAAAGTTACCTCTGCTGCAGAGGATAAGTTCATTAGAGTTACAGTGCCTTGCAAAGTATTCATCCCCCTTGCCGTTTTTCCTATTTTGTTGCATTACAACCTGTAATTTAAATTGATTTTTATTTGGATTTCATGTAATGGACATACACAAAAATCCAAAATGGTGAAGTGAAATAAAAAAAAGTGGTGTGTGCATATGTATTCACCCCCTTTGCTGTGAAGCCCCTAAATAAGATCTGGTGCAACCAATTACCTTCAAAAGTCCACCTGTGTGCAATCTAAGTGCCATATGATCTCAGTATATATACACCTGTTCTGAAAGGCCCCAGAGTCTGCAACACCACTAAGGAAGGGGCACCACCAAGCAAGCGGCACCATGAAGACCAAGGAGCTCTCCAAACAGGTCAGGGACAAAGTTGTGGAGATGTACAGATCAGGATTGGGTTATACAAAAATATCAGAAACTTTGAACATCCCACAGAGCACCATTAAATCCATTATAAAAAAATTGAATTAATATGGCACTACAACAAACCTGCCAAGAGAGGGCCGCCCACAAAAACTCACGGACCAGGCAAGGAGGGCATTAATCAGAGAGGCAACAAAGACACCAAAGATAACCCTGAAGGAGCTGCAAAGCTCCACAGCGGAGATGGGAGTATCTGTCCATAGGACTACTTTAAGCTGTACACTCCACAGAGCTGGGTTTTACGGAAGAGTGGCCAGAAAAAAGCCATTGCTTAAAGAAAAAAATAAGCAAACACGTTTGGTGTTCGCCAAAAGGCATGTGGGAGACTCCCCAAACATATGGCCATCAAGGAAAACGCTATGTCTGGCGCAAACCCAACATCTCTCATCACCCCGAGAACACCATCCCCACAGTGAAGCATGATGGTGGCAGCATCATGCTGTGGGGATGTTTTTCATCAGCAGGGACTGAATTGAAGGAATGATGGATGGCGCTAAATACAGTGGGGAAAAAAAGTATTTAGTCAGCCACCAATTGTGCAAGTTCTCCCACTTAAAAAGATGAGAGAGGCCTGTAATTTTCATCATAGGTACACGTCAACTATGACAGACAAAATGAGAAAAAAAATGTAATGAATTTATTTCCAAATTATGGTGGAAAATAAGTATTTGGTCAATAACAAAAGTTTCTCAATACTTTGTTATATACCCTTTGTTGGCAATGACACAGGTCAAACGTTTTCTGTAAGTCTTCACAAGGTTTTCACACACTGTTGCTGGTATTTTGGCCCATTCCTCCATGCAGATCTCCTCTAGAGCAGTGATGTTTTGGGGCTGTCGCTGGGCAACACAGACTTTCAACTCCCTCCAAAGATGTTCTATGGGGTTGAGATCTGGAGACTGGCTAGGCCACTCCAGGACCTTGAAATGCTTCTTACGAAGCCACTCCTTCGTTGCCGGGCGGTGTGTTTGGGATCATTGTCATGCTGAAAGACCCAGCCACGTTTCATCTTCAATGTCCTTGCTGATGGAAGGAGGTTTTCACTCAAAATCTCACGATACATGGCCCCATTCATTCTTTCCTTTACACGGATCAGTCGTCCTGGTCCCTTTGCAGAAAAACAGCCCCAAAGCATGATGTTTCCACCCCCATGCTTCACAGTAGGTATGGTGTTCTTTGGATGCAACTCAGCATTCTTTGTCCTCCAAACACGACGAGTTGAGTTTTTACCAAAAAGTTCTATTTTGGTTTCATCTGACCATATGACATTCTCCCAATCCTCTTCTGGATCATCCAAATGCACTCTAGCAAACTTCAGATGGGCCTGGACATGTACTGGCTTAAGCAGGGGGACACGTCTGGCACTGCAGGATTTGAGTCCCTGGCGGCGTAGTGTGTTACTGATGGTAGGCTTTGTTACTTTGGTCCCAGCACTCTGCAGGTCATTCACAAGGTCCCCCTGTGTGGTTCTGGGATCTTTGCTCACCGTTCTTGTGATCATTTTGACCCCACGGGGTGAGATCTTGCGTGGAGCCCTAGATCGAGGGAGATTATCAGTGGTCTTGTATGTCTTCCATTTCCTAATAATTGCTCCCACAGTTGATTTCTTCAAACCAAGCTGCTTACCTATTGCAGATTCAGTCTTCCCAGCCTGGTGCAGGTCTACAATTTTGTTTCTGGTGTCCTTTGACAGCTCTTTGGTCTTGGCCATAGTGGAGTTTGGAGTGTGACTGTTTGAGGTTGTGGACAGGTGTCTTTTATACTGATAACAAGTTCAAACAGGTGCCATTAATACAGGTAACGAGTGGAGGACAGAGGAGCCTCTTAAAGAAGAAGTTACAGGTCTGTGAGAGCCAGAAATCTTGCTTGTTTGTAGGTGACCAAATACTTATTTTCCACTATAATTTGCAAATAAATTCATAAAAAATCCTACAATGTGATTTTCTGGATTTTTTCTCTCTCAATATGTCTGTCATAGTTGACGTGTACCTATGATGAAAATTACAGGCATCTCTCATCTTTTTAAGTGGGAGAACTTGCACAATTGGTGGCTGACTAAATACTTTTTTCCCCCACTGTACATTAGTGTCTAGTTTGAGAAACAGACACCTCACAGGTCCTCAACTGGCAGCTTCATTAAATAGTACCTGCAAAACACCAGTCTCAACGTCAACAGTGAAGAGGAGACTCCGGGATGCTGACCTTCTAGGCAGAGTTGCAAAGAAAAAGCCTAATCTCAGACTGGCCAATAAAAAGAAAAGATTAAGATGAGCAAAAGAACACAGACACTGGACAGAGGAAGATTGGAAAAAAGTGTTATGGACAGACAAATCGAAGTTTGAGGTGTTCGGATCACAAAGAAGAACATTTGTGAGACGCAGACCAAATGAAAAGATGCTGTAGGAGTGCTTGATGCCATCTGTCAAGCATGGTGGAGGCAATGTGATGGTCTGGGGGTGCTTTGGTGGTGGTATAGTGGGATATTTGTACAGGGTAAAAGGGATCTTGAAGAAGGAAGGCTATCACTCCATTTTGCAACGCCATGCCATACCCTGTGGACGGCGGTTGATTGGAGCCAATTTCCTCCTACAACAGGACAATGACCCAAAGCACAGCTCCAAACTATGCAATAACTATTTAGGGAAGAAGCAGTCAGCTGGTATTCTGTCTATAATGGAGTGGCCAGCATAGTCACTGGATCTCAACCCTATTGAGCTGTTGTGGGAGCAGCTTGACCGTATAGTACGTAAGAAGTGCCCATCAAGCCAATCCAACTTGTGGGAGGTGCTTCAGGAAGCATGGGGTGAAATCTCTTTAGATTACCTCAACAAATTGACAACTAGAATGCCAAAGGTCTGCAAGGCTGTAATTGCTGCAAATGGAGGACTGATGGTAGTGCTCACCTTGTCTTCTCCGGACAAGGTGTTTTCCGGAAGCCCCAAACAATCGGAAAGGGGATTCATCAGAGAAAAGGTCTTTACCCCAGTTTGACGAAAGCAAAGTTTGAAGGACACAATTATTATTTCTATTAGAAATAATTATTTCTAACCTTTTCAATGACTATATTTCCTATGCATTTTGCTATATTTCCTGTTCAAATTCATTTCATGTATGTTTTCATGGAAAACAAGGACATTTCTAAGTGACCCCAAACTTTTGAACGGTAGTGTATACAAACATCTAAGGGTTAGGGCCAAGGGAAAGAGTTAGGGAGTGAACTGGGAATGGCTGATTCACTATGGGTAAAGCCTAAATCACACAGGGAGCCTTTTCTATACATGCGTGAACAAGCATGCTTACGCTGGAAATAGAACGCATGGGAGTCAATGAGAGAAAACAGACAGGCTATGAGCTTGAACGGCATCATAAGTATACAGTGGGGAAAAAAGTATTTAGTCAGCCACCAATTGTGCAAGTTCTCCCACTTAAAAAGATGAGAGAGGCCTGTCATTTTCATCATAGGTACACGTCAACTATGACAGACAAATTGAGAAATTTTTTTCCAGAAAATCACATTGTAGGATTTTTTATGAATTTATTTGCAAATTATGGTGGAAAATAAGTATTTGGTCACCTACAAACAAGCAAGATTTCTGGCTCTCACAGACCTGTAACTTCTTCTTTAAGAGGCTCCTCTGTCCTCCACTCGTTACCTGTATTAATGGCACCTGTTTGAACTTGTTATCAGTATAAAAGACACCTGTCCACAACCTCAAACCGTCACACTCCAAACTCCACTATGGTCAAGACCAAAGAGCTGTCAAGGGACACCAGAAACAAAATTGTAGACCTGCACCAGGCTGGGAAGACTGAATCTGCAATAGGTAAGCAGCTTGGTTTGAAGAAATCAACTGTGGGAGCAATTATTAGGAAATGGAAGACATACAAGACCACTGATAATCTCCCTCGATCTGGGGCTCCACGCAAGATCTCACCCCGTGGGGTCAAAATGATCACAAGAACGGTGAGCAAAAATCCCAGAACCACACGGGGGGACCTAGTGAATGACCTGCAGAGAGCTGGGACCAAAGTAACAAAGCCTACCATCAGTAACACACTACGCCGCCAGGGACTCAAATCCTGCATTGCCAGACGTGTCCCCCTGCTTAAGCCAGTACATGTCCAGGCCCGTCTGAAATTTGCTAGAGTGCATTTGGATGATCCAGAAGAGGATTGGGAGAATGTCATATGGTCAGATGAAACCAAAATAGAACTTTTTGGTAAAAACTCAACTCATCGTGTTTGGAGGACAAAAAATGCTGAGTTGCATCCAAAGAACACCATACCTACTGTGAAGCATGGGGGTGGAAACTTCATGCTTTGGGGCTGTTTTTCTGCAAAGGGACCAGGACAACTGATCAGTGTAAAGGAAAGAATGAATGGGGCCATGTATCGTGAGATTTTGAGTGAAAACCTCCTTCCATCAGCAAGGGCATTGAAGATGAAACGTGGCTGGGTCTTTCAGCATAACAATGATCCCAAACACACCGCCCGGGCAACGAAGGAGTGGCTTCGTAAGAAGCATTTCAAGGTCCTGGAGTAGCCTAGCCAGTCTCCAGATCTCAACCCCATAGAAAATCTTTGGAGGGAGTTGAAAGTCCGTGTTACCCAGCGACAGCCCCAAAACATCACTGCTCTAGAGGAGATCTGCATGGAGGAATGGGCCAAAATACCAGCAACAGTGTGTGAAAACCTTGTGAAGACTTACAGAAAACGTTTGACCTGTGTCATTGCCAACAAAGGGTATATAACAAAGTATTGAGAAACTTTTGTTATTGACCAAATACTTATTTTCCACCATAATTTGCAAATAAATTCATAAAAAATCCTACAATGTGATTTTCTGGAGAAAAAAATTCTCATTTTGTCTGTCATAGTTGACGTGTACCTATGATGAAAATTACAGGCCTCTCTCATCTTTTTAAGTGGGAGAACTTGCACAATTGGTGGCTGACTAAATACTTTTTTTCCCCACTGTATAGAAAGCCCAAAGTAGAAAGCTATTTTTCTCGCGCCGCAATGCTGGTAAAATGAGCTGATAAATTCTCAGAAAATAGACTGTTTGTGCATTGTTACCGAGTCTGGAGTTGTGAAGTGCAGGTTATCATTTTTCATAAATCTTGTTCTGGAGGCATCTCTGCAGAATGGTCACTAGCTGGCACAGCCACAAAGTCATAAAATCAGATTTTAAACCTAACCACACTGCTAACCCTAAATTAAGACCAAAAAGCTAATTGTTGTTGTCATGAATTTTTACAATATAGCCAGCTGGCCTATCTAAGGGGAAATCGCTCAGTTCTGCCTCCAGGACATGACTGATGACAATAAATGTCAACATGCTTGTGAAATTAATTTAAAAAGTGTAAATACGTTTAATTGCAAGCCAACATTATGTATAGACTAGTGCTTATGAAGCAATGTATGAATGCAACGTTATTCTACATTTACAAACTTGATTGTGTTTCGGAATGATATCACGTCATCAGTGTCATTTTCTTGACCTTATCACTGTTGTTGCTTACAGCTGATTTGATTGTACAGTTCAAACGAAGTGGTCCAAATTAATCAAATCTGGTCTAGAGATTGAGTGGGTTGTTTGTAGAAAGAGTTCAAATAATTGTTATGATCTTCCCTACTCTGCTAAGTAATGTTATATGGTTTAAAAATATATTTTGAGCTGTAGCCTGTGGTTTATCTGACAAATAGGCTGGATACCTATTTGAAATAAAATGCACCAGCTACTCCTGTTTATTTCAATCATGGGCATGTAGCCTAGGATACATCTGGAAAACTAGCGGAATGAGGTAACTTCGATTTCAAAAGGGAATACAATTCTGTATAATGGCTTTTCCTGACAATTATGCTGGCATACAATACACTGTCTATGTGAATTAACGCTTACTGCTGTCGCACGTGGTTGACGGAGTCCCCAGTGTTATTTCTGCTTAAGATTCAGCTTTCTCGCTCAGCTGCCCTGGTTGGGATCAGTTCCCTCCGCCATGGTGACCACGGTCACCTGCTCTGCATCCCCGTCACCACGGGCCCCCGCTCAACGGCCTCCTCCATGGAGACCAAGATCACCTGCTCCGCCATCACCACGGGCCCTTCCTCAGCTGCCTCCTCTATGGTTGGCTGGCTCACAAGCCGATACTAAAAACCATGCACACTATAAAGTAATACTTTTGTGGTGGAAACAAATGTCATATTTCATTACCATACAATTACACATTTTCAAAATTACAAATGACATATACAACAGTATTTGCAATGTTTCAAATAATTTGATTGCAAATGTGACTGGGGCCTTGTAGAAACGTGTTAGGCTACTAACTTTCAATAACCACGTATGACCACAAAAGCCTGTGTACAGTACGATCAGGTACAGTAAAATAATGTGGTTGAAATGCGACTGGCTATATGCCTACATCATAGAAAATCTACATACATCATAGGAATTTGAATTACTAGTGATGCCACTGTGGGATTCTGGGAAAAATAAAAAGGCTAAAATGACAAACACAGGTCCATAACTGTAGACAGAGATTCTGGCACTCTCCTGGTGCTTATGGTATTACAACAAAGATGTCATTTGAGAATCGATTGTTCATTCATTTGAATGGAAATGTAACAAATTTAAGGGTGGTTCACACAAAGAAATAGATACAACTTCAGCCAATATTTGCTCACTATAGATTTTATATATTTTAAGTGTGTCACAAGCTGGGCTAGAACTCCGGTCTCAGATGTGGAGAGCTGGGGGGTTCTACCCCTTAGCCACAGAGGAGGTATAGTTGGACCCAAATGAAACACCCAAGGCAATACTCCAGGCAAGTAGATTTAATGTAAAAACAAAGGTTCTTCGCACTTCAAAAATAGTCCAACAAAAGTTCTTCTCCGAAGGAGGTATATTAACAGAGGTAGAGTAACAAAACAGGAGGCAAAACAAAATAACTCCACGAGGGGAGAAAAACAAACTAAAGATAACTTAGAAAAGCTTACTTGGAAAGACACGGTGGGACAAAGCAGGAGACACATAGCCAGGACTCAAAAAACCAAGTGAGAAACAAGGGGAAAACACACAGCTAAAATACTCAAGGGGAAACAAGGCACAGGTGACCTGGATCAAGCTAATAAGGACACACGAGGAAGAACTAAGGCAGAGGGGAACACCGATGACCTCTAGAGGCCCGGAGACAAACAGGAGGCAGGAAGCTGACAGTACCCCCTCCTCTAGGAACGACTCCTGACGTTCCTTCCAGAACACCCTGGCCTCAGGGTGCGAAAATCTCGGATCAAACCTGGGTCCAGGATGTCCCTGGCTGGAACCCAGGAGCGCTCCTCTGGCCCGTAGCCCTCCCAGTCCACCAGATACTGCAGAGAGTTCTGGACCCTCCGGGAGTCCAGTATCCGGCGGACTGTGTAGGCTGGCTGGCCGTCAATGATCCTGGGAGGTGGCGGGGGTCTGCGTGGGGGGGCAAAGGGAGAAGACAAGACAGGTTTAAGTAGTGAAACATGGAAAGTGGGGTTAATTCTAAGGGAGCGAGGGAGAACCAAACGATAAGAAACAGGGTTAACTTTTTCTAGCTATGCGGAAAGGGCCGATGTATCTCTGGGAAAGCTTCTTGGATTCGACCCGGAGGGGCAGGTTCTTAGTGGCCAACCAAACTCTCTGACCAGCTCGGAAACTAGGAGCCGTCCGGCGGTGGCGATTAGCCTGACTTTGGTATCTCTGGGAGGTCCGAAGGAGGGTACGCCTGGCCTTCTTCCAGGTCCGCCTACAGCGTTGGACAAAGCGCTGGGCCGAGGGAACACCAACTTGCGCCTCTTCCTCTGGAAATAATGGAGGGTTGTAACCGAACTGGCATTCGAAGGGGGACAATCCGGTGGCTGAGGACTGGAGGGTGTTGTGGGCATATTCAGCCCAAATGATATAGGTGGCCCAAGACGTGGGATTACTGGCCGCCATACACCGCAGGGTGGTCTCCAGATCCTGATTAATCCGTTCCGTTTGGCCATTAGACTCTGGATGGAACCCCGACGATAGGCTGGCTGTGGCCCCAATAAGCCTGCAGAAGGCCCCCCAAAACCGGGACGAGAATTGGGGACCTCGGTCGGAGACCACGTCCAGGGGAATACCAAATATCCGGAAGACATGGTTCATGAGGAGCTCGGCAGTCTCCTTAGCCGAGGGCAGCTTGGGCAGGGGAATAAACCGAGCAGCCTTAGAGAACCGGTCTACCACCACTAGGATGACGGTGTTGCCCTGGGATGGAGGAAGTCCCGTAACAAAGTCCAGAGAAAGGTGTGACCATGGCCTTCGAGGAATAGGTAAGGGCTGGAGCAGTCCCTGGGGTCGCTGGCGTGTCGACTTTCCCTGGTTGCACACAGGGCAGGCCTCAACATAGACCTGCACGTCCTTCTTGATGGACGGCCACCAAAACCGCCGTCGGAGGAATTCCAGTGTGCGAGCACTGCCTGGATGGCATGTCAAGGGCGACTCATGACCCCACTGCAAGACGCGGGCCCGAACAGAGAGAGGAACGTACAGGCGACCGGCAGGACCACCGCCTGGATCGGGCTCATGGACAAGGGCTTCTCGTACCCCTCTTTCTAGTTCCCACTGAAGAGGTGCGACGATCCTAGACCTCGGAATAATCGATGCCAAGGGCTTCTCTTGTACCTCGGGAGAATAGGCTCGAGACAGGGCATCCGGCTTGACGTTCTTGGTGCCAGGTCGGTAAGACAGGAGGAACTGGAATCGATTAAAGAAAAGGGACCATCGTGCTTGCCGAGGG
Organism: Coregonus clupeaformis; assembly: GCF_020615455.1. NCBI lineage: Eukaryota > Metazoa > Chordata > Actinopteri > Salmoniformes > Salmonidae > Coregonus > Coregonus clupeaformis. The sequence continues at coordinate 16,478,238 of NC_059214.1, forward strand.
TTCATCCGCTTAGCCTGTTGGAGATATTCCAGGTTCTTGTGGTCTGTGAGAACCTGGAAAGGGTGCTGAGCCCCCTCAAGCCAATGGCGCCACTCTTCCAAGGCCAGTTTTACCGCAAGCAACTCTCGATCCCCCACGTGGTAGTTGCGCTCGGCCTCAGACAGGCGGCGAGACATGAAGGCACAAGGGTGTAATCTCCCATCCTCACCCCTCTGTGACAGGACGGCTCCCACCCCCACCTCTGAGGCGTCCACCTCCACCACGAAAGGTCTTTCTGGGTCAGGGATCACCAGAATCGGAGCAGAAGTGAAGCGGCGCTTGAGATCCTCAAGGCCCCTGCTGCTTCCGGACCCCAGTGAATCTTGGTCCCTCCTCCCTTGGTAAGCGTCGTCAAGGGGGCTACCACCGAGCTGAAATTCTTGATGAACTTCCGATAGAAGTTAGAAAAGCCAATGAACCGTTGAACCTCCTTGACCGTGGCAGGTGTGGGCCAGCAGTGGACCGCTTTGACCTTCTTGGGATCCATCTCTAGGTGCCCGGGAGTGACAATAAACCCGAGAAACTGAGTCTGAGAAACATGAAATTCACACTTCTCAGGTTTAACGTAGAGGTGATTGTCAAGGAGCCTCTGGAGAACCCCTGCTAACATGCCCCTCATGCTCCTTCAGAGACCTCGAGAAGATGAGGATATCGTCCAGGTACACGAAGACGAACAGATTAAGCATATCCCGGAGAACATCATTAATCAGGGCTTGGAATACTGCGGGAGCATTGGTGAGCCCGAACGGCATCACCCGATATTCATAGTGCCCCGTGGGCGTGTTGAACGCCGTCTTCCATTCGTCTCCTTGCCGGATCCGCACGAGATGGTAAGCATTGCGGAGATCCAGTTTAGTAAAAATGGAAGCCCCTTGAAGCAGCTCAAAAGCAGTGGCCATGAGAGGAAGGGGGGTATCGATTCGAACCGTGATCTTGTTGAGTCCCCGGTAATCAATACAAGGCCTAAGACCCCCGTCTTTCTTTTCAACAAAAAAAAGCCCGCCCCAGCCGGGGAAGTAGAGGCATAGATGAGGCCGGCTGCCAAGGACTCCTTAATGTAGGTGTCCATAGCTGCGTGCTCGGGGAGGACAAGGAAAAGATCCGACCTCTAGGAGGGCAGCACCCAGGGAGTAGCTCAATGGCACAGTCATACGTGCGATAGAGGCGGTAAGGAAGTAGCCCGGGCCTTGCTGAACACTGCCTTGAACCGATGGTAAACACTGGGGACTCGGGAGACGTCAACAGACTCTTGAAACTGGGTACTAGGGGCTGAGGGACTCTGAAGCATGCAGGTGAGTTGGCAAGTGGGACCCCAGCTTAGAATGGTGCCCGTAGGCCAGTCGATCTGGGGATTATGTCTGCATAGCCAAGGGTGACCCAGGATAATAGGATACTCGGGAGAGTCAATGAGATAGAAGGTCTCCTCCTGCTGGTGTTGAGAGATGGTAAGTCGCAGGGACTGAGTCGCCTCTGTAACCTTTCCTGGTTCCAGAGGTCTGCCATCTAAGGCTGTAACTGCCTGGGGTTGAGGAAGTAGTTGGGTAGGGATCTTAAGTTCCTTAGCCAAGGTTACATCCAGGAAATCACCTGCGGCACCGGAATCGATCATAGCCTGGACCCGATGCTGGTGGCCCTCCCAGGACAGAATGGCTGGAATAGCCAGGACAGCGTTAGTAGGAGGAGCTCTAATTCTCCCCATCACAGCCCTCCTGTAGCTGGGCGGGGACAGGCGTTTCCCGAAAGCTCGGGGCAAGTGGAGCGGAAGTGGCGAGCCGTTCTCCGCTCTCTTAGACGATTGTCCAGGCGGATGGCCAAGGCTATGAGGGACTCGAGATCTCCAGCTGGTTCTCGGGTGGCTAACTCATCTTGAAGGGGCTCAGATAACCCTCCCTGAAAACAGACCCTCAGCGCTTCATCATTCCATCCGCTCCTTGCTGCTATGGTCCGGAAATCAATGGCAAAATCTGCCGTGCTTCGGGAGCCCTGACGGAGAGACAGTAGGCGCTTGGAACGGTCTGTGGGAAAACTTGAGGGTTGGAGCTCGAAGGTGAGGGAGCATTGGGTGAGGAAACCCTGGCAAGAGCTGGGATCCCCAGCAAAGGGCTTGGGAGGTGGTAGTCGGGGCTCCGCCACTAGAGAAGGCCTGTCGTCACTGGGGGGTGACCTGGGGGAAGGGAGAGAACCAGGGAGGCGTTCAAAGAGCTGGCGGAGGGGACTCATCATTTCGGCCAGGAGTTGAGAATGACTAGCCATCAGCTCTTCTTGTCGGCTGAGAACGGCTTCATGGCGCTGGAAAGAAGCCTCATGTCGAGTGATCACCGCCAACAGGTCCTGGGAACTGAGTGTTTCTGGGTCCATGATTGACTTGGTTTTTCTGTCACAAGCTGGGCTAGAACTCCGGTCTCAGATGTGGAGAGCTGGGGGTTCTACCCCTTAGCCACAGAGGAGGTATAGTTGGACCCAAATGAAACACCCAAGGCAATACTCCAGGCAAGTAGATTTAATGTAAAAACAAAGGTTCTTCGCACTTCAAAAATAGTCCAACAAAAGTTCTTCTCCGAAGGAGGTATATTAACAGAGGTAGAGTAACAAAACAGGAGGCAAAACAAAATAACTCCACGAGGGGAGAAAAACAAACTAAAGATAACTTAGAAAAGCTTACTTGGAAAGACACGGTGGGACAAAGCAGGAGACACATAGCCAGGACTCAAAAACCAAGTGAGAAACAAGGGGAAAACACACAGCTAAAATACTCAAGGGGAAACAAGGCACAGGTGACCTGGATCAAGCTAATAAGGACACACGAGGAAGAACTAGGGCAGAGGGGAACACCGATGACCTCTAGAGGCCCGGAGACAAACAGGAGGCAGGAAGCTGACAAAGTGTCTTTGTTATAGGTGAGTACATGATCCACTCCAAAAACATGTGAGAATGCCAACCATCTGTTAATCAACTGTTGTTTACTATCATTCACACCATCAAGGATTAGAGTCTCATTTTCAGTTTTGAAATACCCAATTCTAACATTTAATCCAATCCAATTGCCGAAATCTGATTAGAAATGTTTTGAAAAACTTGGTCCTGTTGATTACTATCATTCACGCCTGTGTCTCACTTTAGATAACTCATGTCTGAAACCAGACATACGCTGAAGAAGGTGGACCCCGAAACGTTTCTTCCCTTGCATGCTGAAAAGCAAAAAAACGAAAGAGCTGTGCAAACCACCCTTCATTCGTTGTACAGTCGTGGTCAAACGTTTTGAGAATGACACATACTAATTTTCACAAAGTCTGCTGCCTCAGTTCTGCATATACTCCAGAATGTCATGAAGAGTGATCAGATGAATTGCAAAGTCCCTCTTTGCCATGAAAATGAACTTAATCCCAAAAAAACATTTCCACTGCATTTCAGCCCTGCCACAAAAGGACCAGCTGCCATCATGTCAGTGATTCTCTCATTAACACAGGTGAGAGTGTTGACGAGGACAAGGCTGGAGATCACTCTGTCATGCTGATTGAGTTAGAATAACAGACTGGAAGCTTTAGAAGGAGGGTGGTGCTTGAAATCATTGTTCTTCCTCTGTTAACCATGGTTACCTGCAAGGAAACACGTGCCGTCATCCTTGCTTTGCACAAAAAGGGATTCACAGGCAAGGATATTGCTGCTAGTAAGATTGCACCTAAATCAACCATTTATCGGATCATCAAGAACTTCAAGGAGAGAGGTTCAATTGTTGTGAAGAAGGCGTCAGGGCACCCAAGAAAGTCCAGCAAGCGCCAGGACCATCTCCTAAAGTTGATTCAGCTGCGGAATCGGGGCACCACCAGTGCAGAGCTTGCTCAGGAATGGTAGCAGGCAGGTGTGAGTGCATCTACACGAACAGTGAGGCAAATACTTTTGGAGGATGGCCTGGTGTCAAGAAGGGCAGCAAAGAAGCCACTTCTCTCCAGGAAAAACATCAGGGACAGACTGATATTCTGCAAAGGGTACAGGGATTGGACTGCTGAGGACTGGGTAAAAGTCATTTTCTCTGATGAATCCTCTTTCCGATTGTTTGGGGCATCCGGAAAACACCTTGTCCGGAGAAGACAAGGTGAGTGCTACCATCAGTCCTGTGTCATGCCAACAGTAAATCATCCTGAGACCATTCATGTGTGGGGTTGCTTCTCAGCCAAGGGAGTGGGCTCACTCACAATTTTGCCTAAGAACACAGCCATGAATAAAGAATGGTACCAACACATCCTCCGAGAGAAACTTCTCCCAACCATCCAAGAACAGTTTGGTGACGACCAATGTCTTTTCCAGCATGATGGAGCACCTTGCCATAAGGCAAAAGGGATAACTAAGTGGCTCGGGGAACAAAACATTGACATTTTGGGTCCATGGCCAGGAAACTCCCCAGACCTTAATCCCATTGAGAACTTGTGGTCGATCCTCAAGAGGCGGGTGGACAAACAAAAACCCACAAATTCGGACAAACTCCAAGCATTGATTATGCAAGAATGGGCTGCCATCAGTCAGGATGTGGCCCAGAAGTTAATTGACAGCATGCCAGGGCGGATTGCAGAGGTCTTGAAAAAGAAGGGTCAACACTCCAAATATTGACTCTTTGCATAAACTTTAATGTAATTGTCAATAAAACCCTTTGACACTTATGGAATACTTGTAATTATACTTCAGTATACCATAGTAACATCTGACAAAAATATCTCATAACACTGAAGCAGCGAACTTTGTGAAGACCAATACTTGTGTCATTCTCAAAACTTTTGACCACGACTGGTTTTGTTTTTGTTTTGAGCGCGATGGTTCTTAAAAACATCTTTATTTCATAAAAAGACTTCACTCATGCGCTGCTTATTCGGCTAGTGTAGCAGCATTGGTTATAAACTAAGTAAATCATATTTGTTAATCTGCATCCATCCCTTATGTCACTTTATTGGGGTATTCCCTTAAAGAGTCATATGATGTTGTTTGTAAAATGCTATGTTCTCATTGCAATATGACATTATGTTGCATGTACACTGAGTGTACAAAACATTAAGAACACCTTCCTAATACTGAGTTGCACTTGGGCCATGGACTGGTGTCGAAAGCGTTCCACAGGGATGCTGGCCCATATTGACTCCAATGCTTCCCACAGTTGTGTCAAGTTGGCTGGATGCCCTTTGGGTGGTCGACCATTCTTCATACACACGGGAAACTGTTAAGCGTGAAAAACCCAACAGCATTTCTTGACACACTCTAACCGGTGCGCCTGGCACCTTCTACCATACCCCGTTCAAAGGCACTTAAATATTTTGTCTTGCCCATTCACCCTCTGAATGGAACACATACACAATCCATGTCTCAATTGTCTCAAGGCATAAAAATCCTTCTTTAACCGGTCTCCTCCCCTTCATCTACACTGATTGAAGTGGATTTAACAAGTCACATCAATAAGGGATCATAGCTTTCACCTGGATTCACCTGGTCAGTCTGTCATGGAAAGAGCAGGTGTTCATAATGTTTTGTACACTCAGTGTATATCGGTCATGTATACTTACAGTAGAGTAACTTCTCAAACACAAATCTAAGGGCAGTGTGAGCCACCGTCTCCTCCTCTGACAGGTCCCTAGAGGTGGTGAGGACCTGGGCTTTTTGGGCTTTAAACTCCCCCGTCTTCTTCTTTTTCCCCAGAAGCAGTATGGGGACATACCCTGCTGCCTTTAGACAATGAAGCTGAAACCACAAAGTATGTTATTTCTGTACAATATCTGTATAGTACTTCCATTGACCCTTGGAGTACTTTTAACAACTGGCTTGTAATGCCAAAGTGCTCAATAGAAAGATTTAGGAGGTCCGTTTTATCTAATGCAATAGTTTTTTAATTGTATTTCTATGGCCGTACTTGAGGGGTAGCCTACTTAGACTGGGTTCCTCCATGATTGTAAAATGTTGTAGGCCTATATTTTATTATATAGTTGCTATATATTGACAGTAAGATATGATTATTAGGCTCCCACTTCTGCCCTACAAATGTCAAACGCAGGAACTACTCAATGTACTTTACTGGAAAATCTGACTTCAAATTATTTTTCTGGTAGTTACAGTCACCAACGCTCTGTATAACATGAAAACAGCCTAACCATCTCTGCTAGGGTGAGTAAAATGGTCAGAGTGAGGTGTTCTCTCATTTGTGTCTGGAAGTAGCTAGCAAGTTAGCCAGTTAGCTAGGGTGCTTGACTGCCGTTGTGAGGTCAGAACGCTCGGATCAACCCGACTCCTCGGCCAGTGTCCAGTGTGCGCTCTGAACGCTCTGAATTTACAAACTGACAATCTGACAACGCTCTGAATTTACGAACACCCAGAGCGCACTCTAGCACTCCAGATTGAATTTAAGAACACACCCGAAGTCATACAATTTCTAGCTAGTAATTTCTTACGCTAACAACCTAGCAAGAGGTTGCATAGCAACAGCATCAACTTCTGGTAGACAGGCGAGGCGCTAGTACACTCAACTGAAAGGATACAGTTCGTTTACAGTATACTAAAATTAACTAATAGTATGTAGTATATACTCATTAAGTATGTAGTACACAGTATGTTAGTAGGGTATTCGAACACAGCTTCGGATTCATTCCTTCAATTTGAAGAACAGAAGGAGAGAGGCTGGGATGGCGTGAGCCTGGAAGATGGCGGAAACTGAGGTTTTGTTCGAAAGTGCTAGTGAGTCGGGTGAAGCTAATAGTACAGAAAGTGAGAATGAGAGTGGGTTACAGTGGCGAAGAAAAATGGAAACGAGAGAAGTAAAGCTGTGGTGGAAAATAGGAAACAACAAGAAGTGGTCTTATTTAGATTTGTTGTGTGTCTGCGGAGCAGAAGAAGCGTGTTTTGAGACTCAAAAAGATATCGGAGTGGAATGTTTCCTATATGGATTTTCGTAGCAGGGCGCATTTCAAGGGGGTTATTTCTGGGGTGGCGCAAGAAATAAAGGCAGAGGATATTACTGAAGACATAGATGGAGTGGTTGGTGCACATCGACTAACCTGTATGGTGGATGGCGAAAATAAATTCACTTTATCCATGCTACTGTTCTTCGATGAAGAGTCTCTCCCTTCTCATATAAAGTTAGGATTCATTAGATACCCTGTAAGAACTTTTGTGCACAAGCCCCTTCAGTGTCATAAATGTAAAAGAGTTGGTCATGTGTCAAGTGTGTGCAGAAGGGAAGAGTATCATATGCCAGATGAAGTGGAATGCTGCAACTGTGGAGGTGAACATGCGCCTGAATTCCCTAGAGTGCCCTGTTAGGGTGAGGGAGAATGAGGTGGTAAGGAGTGTCTAGCGTGTCTCCTATCTGGAGGCAGTGAGAAGATTGGAAGGAATGAGTGGTGGGGAAGAAACAATGGTAGTAGAGCCACCACGACCAGTGAAGGTTTCTCATCACCCGAGGGATAGTGAAATGCTACATGTTAAAAAGGTGGACTTTGTATTATTTATTGCAATGGTCATAAACTGTACAGCACAAGTGAAGTCTAAGAAAATTGGAACCATTGTGAATGCTGCTGAATGTTTTTCGGGTCTTCGTGTTCCACCGTCACAGGCCCCTGAGCCTGTGTAGGGATGTATTTTTGGGTGGACTGTGATTGAAGAAGTGGGATGGGTTTTCTTAGTTGACGTGTTTAATCTTGTATTTTGTATGATGTCGTATTCCCCCTTTCCCACAATGTTTTTTAAAGTTTCTTATTCAATACCCCGTCCAGCTGGTGGCGGTAATGCACCATTAACATTGGATGCCAACTGCGGTTAAACCCCGTCGATGAAGAAGATTCCTTCAATTATTCCGCTCTTCACCTAAGTGTGAACCGGAACAATTCACACTACTAAAACAAACAACTGGAACATGAGACTGTCTTACATTGCGCCAACTAAACTGTCTCTTAGTGGTAGAGCGTGCTCACCCCCTGGACATTGTGCACTGAAGTTTGTATGGTTCTCATATGTTTCCTAATCACAAACAATGAGTTATTGCTCGAATTGCTTGGGCTGGTTAAAGCAATAAGTAAGATGGCTAACGCGACCGAAACGACGAACGCTAACAAGCCGGTCATGGTTAGAAGGGATACAGCTTTTGTCAAATTAATGTCAGATTTGACGTTTCGTAGCAGGTTAGGAGAATTTATGCAGCAGGTTAGATTAATTAACGTAGCAGGTTAGGAGAATTAGGTTAAGGTTAGGAAAAGGGTTAGGGTTAGCTAAAATGCAAAACATTTAAACTTTTTACATTATTTTGACAAAAAATGGAAGCACCAGTGACTCGGTTAATAAAAAAGTGGTCAGATGACGCAGATGCTAAGCTACAGGACTGTTTTGCTAACACAGACTGGAACATGTTCCGGGATTCTTCAGATAGCATTGAGGAGTACACCACATCAGTCACTGGCTTCATCAATAAGTGCATCGATGACATCGTCCCCACAGTGACCATACGTACATACCCCAACCAGAAGCCATGGATTACAGGCAACATCCGCACTGAGCTAAAGGGTAGAGCAGCCGCTTTCAAGGAGCGGGACTCTAATCCGGACGCTTATAAGAAATCCTGCTATGCCCTCCGACGAACCATCAAACAGGCAAAGAGTCAATACAGGACTAAGATTGAATCGTACTACACCGGCTCTGATGCTCGTCGGATGTGGCAGGGCTTGAAAACTATTACAGACTACAAAGGGAACCACAGCCGCGAGCTGCCCAGTGACACAAGCCTACCAGACGAGCTAAACCACTTCTATGCTCGCTTCAAGGTAAGCAACACTGAAGCATGCATGAGAGCACCAGCTGTTCCGGATGACTATGTGATCACGCTCTCCGTAGCCGATGTGAGTAAGACTTTTAAGCAGGTCAACATTCACAAGGCCGCAGGTCCAGACGGATTACCAGGACGTGTACTCCGAGCATGTGCTGACCAACTGGCAAGTGTCTTCACTGACATTTTCAACATGTCCCTGACTGAGTCTGTAATACCAACATGTTTCAAGCAGACCACCATAGTCCCCGTGCCCAAGGACACTAAGATAACCTGCCTAAATGACTACCGACCCATAGCACTGACGTCTGTAGCCATGAAGTGCTTTGAAAGGCTGGTCATGGCTCACATCAACACCATTATCCCAGAAACCGTAGACCCACTCCAATTTGCATACCGCCCCAACAGATCCACAGATGATGCAATCTCTATTGCACTCCACACTGCCCTTTCCCACCTGGACAAGAGGAACACCTACGTGAGAATGCTATTAATTCATTCATTCAGGATAACAACCTCTCCCTCAACGTGATCAAGACAAAGGAGATTATTGTGGACTACAGGGAAAAAAACGCCCCCATTCTCATCTACGGGGCTGTAGTGGAACAGGTTGAGAGCTTCAAGTTCCTTGGTGTCCACATCACCAACAAACTATCATGGTCCAAACACACCAAGACAGTCGTGAAGAGGGCACAACAAAGCCTATTCCCCTTAGGAGACTGAAAAGATTTGGCATGGGTCCTCAGATCCTCAAAAAGTTATACAGCTGCACCATCGAGAGCATCCTGACTGGTTGCATCACCGCCTGGTATGGCAACTGCTCGGCCTCCAACCACAAGGCACTACAGAGGGTAGTGCGTACGGCCCAGTACATCACTGGGGCCAAGCTTCCTGCCATCCAGGACCTCTATACCAGGCGGTGTCAGAGGAAGGCCCTCAAAATTGTCAAATACTCCAGCCACCCTAGTCATAGACTGTTCTCTCTGCTACCGCACGGCAAGCGGTACCGGAGCGCCAAGTCTACAGTGAGGGAAAAATGTATTTGATCCCCTGCTGATTTTGTACGTTTGCCCACTGACAAAGAAATGATCAGTCTATAATTTTAATGGTAGGTTTATTTGAACAGTGAGAGACAGAATAACAACAAAAAAATCCAGAAGAATGCATGTAAAAAATGTTAGAAATTGATTTGCATTTTAATGAGGGAAATAAGTATTTGATCAGAAAGATTTCTGGCTCCCAGGTGTCTTTTATATAGGTAACGAGCTGAGATTAGGAGCACACTCTTAAAGGGAGTGCTCCTAATCTCAGCTTGTTACCTGTATAAAAGACACCTGTCCACAGAAGCAATCAATCAATCAGATTCCAAATCTCCACCATGGCCAAGACCAAAGAGCTCTCCAAGGATGTCAGGGACAAGATTGTAGACCTACACAAGGCTGGAATGGGCTACAAGACCATCGCCAAGCAGCTTGGTGAGAAGGTGACAACAGTTGGTGCTATTATTCGCAAATGGAAGAAACACAAAAGAACAGTCAATCTCCCTCGGCCTGGGGCTCCATGCAAGATCTCACCTTGTGGAGTTGCAATGATCATGAGAACGGTGAGGAATCAGCCCAGAACTACACGGGAGGATCTTGTCAATGATCTCAAGGCAGCTGGGACCATAGTCACCAAGAAAACAATTGGTAACACACTACGCCGTGAAGGACTGAAATCTTGCAGCGCCCGCAAGGTCCCCCTGCTCAAGAAAGCACATATACAGGCCCGTCTGAAGTTTGCCAATGAACATCTGAATGATTCAGAGGAGAACTGGGTGGAAGTGTTGTGGTCAGATGAGACCAAAATCGAGCTCTTTGGCATCAACTCAACTTGCCGTGTTTGGAGGAGGAGGAATGCTGCCTATGACCCCAAGAACACCATCCCCACTGTCAAATATGGAAGTGGAAACATTATGCTTTGGGGGTGTTTTTCTGCTAAGGGGACAACTTCACTGCATCAAAGGGACGATGGACGGGGCCATGTACCTTCAAATCTTGGGTGAGAACCTCCTTCCCTCAGCCAGGGCATTGAAAATGGGTCGTGGATGGGTATTCCAGCATGACAATGACCCAAAACACACGGCCAATGCAACAAAGGAGAGGCTCAAGAAGAAGCATATTAAGGTCCTGGATTGGCCTAGCCAGTCTCCAGACCTTAATCTCATAGAACATCTGTGGAGGGAGCTGAATGTTCGAGTTGCCAAACGTCAGCCTCGAAACCTTAATGACTTGGAGAAGATCTGCAAAGAGGAGTGGGACAAAATCCTTCCTGAGATGTGTGCAAACCTGGTGGCCAACTACAAGAAACGTCTGACCTCTGTGATTGCCAACAAGGGTTTTGCCACCAAGTACTAAGTCATGTTTTGCAGAGGGGTCAAATACTTATTTCCCTCATTAAAATGCAAATCAATTTCTAACATTTTTGACATGCATTTTTCTGGATTTTTTTGTTGTTATTCTGTCTCTCACTGTTCAAATATACCTACCATTAAAATTATAGACTGATCATGTCTTTGTCAGTGAGCAAATGTACAAAATCAGCAGGGGATCAAATACTTGTTTCCCTCACTGTAGGTCCAAAAGGCTTCTCAACAGCTTCTACCCCCAAGCCATAAGACTCCTGAACAGCTAATCATGGCTACCCAGACTATTTGCACTGCCCCCCCCACCCCATATTTTTACGTTGCTGCTACTCTGTTCATTATTTATGCATAGTCAATTGAACTCTACCCACATGTACATACAGTCATGGCCAAAATTGTTGGCACCCCTGAAATTTTTCCAGAAAATGAAGTATTTCTCACAGAAAAGTATTGAAATTACACATGTTTTGCTATGCACATGTTTATTTCCTTTGTGTGTATTGGAATAACACAAAAAAAACAGGAAAAAAGCAAATTTGACATAATTTCACACAAAACTCAAAAAAATGGGCCGGACAAAATGATTGGCACCCTTAACTTAATATTTAGTTGCACACCCTTTGGAAAAAATAACTGAAATCAGTCGCTTCCTATAACCATCAATAAGCTTCTTACACCTCTCACCCGGAATTTTGGACCACTCTTCTTTTGCAAACTGCTCCAGGTCTCTCATATTGGATGGGTGCCTTTTCCCAACAGCAATTTTAAGATCTCTCCACAGGTGTTCAATGGGATTAAGATCTGGACTCATTGCTGGCCACTTCAGAACTCTCCAGCGCTTTGTTGCCATCCATTTCTGGGTGCTTTTTGAAGTATGTTTGGGGTCATTGTCCTGCTGGAAGACCCATGATCTCGGACGCAAACCCAGCTTTCTGACACTGGGCCCTACATTGCGACCCAAAATCCTTTGGTAATCCTCAGATTTCATGATGCCTTGCACACAGTCAAGGCACCCAGTGCCAGAGGCAGCAAAACAACCCCAAAACATCTTTGAACCTCCACCATATTTGACTGTAGGTACTGTGTTCTTTTCTTTGAAGGCTTCATTACATTTTCGGTAAACAGTAGAACGATGTGCTTTACCAAAAAGCTCTATCTTGGTCTCATCTGTCCATAAGACGTTCTCCCAGAAGGAATTTGGCTTACTCATGTACATTTTGGCAAACTGTAGTCTTGCTTTTTTATGTCTCTGTGTCAGCAGTGGGGTCCTCCTGGGTCTCCTGCCATAGCGTTTCATTTCATTCAAATTTCGACGTATAGTTCGCGCTGACACTGATGCACCCTGAGCCTGCAGGACAGCTTGAATTTCTTTGGAACTTGTTTGGGGCTGCTTATCCACCATCCGGACTATCCTGCGTTGCAACCTTTCATCAATTTTTCTCTTCCGTCCACGTCCAGGGAGATTAGCTACAGTGCCATGGGTTGCAAACTTCTTGATCATGTTGCGCACTGTGGACAAAGGAACATCTAGATCTCTGGAGATGGACTTGTAACCTTGAGATTGTTGATATTTTTCCACAATTTTGGTTCTCAAGTCCTCAGACAGTTCTCTTTTCCTCTTTCTGTTCTCCATGCTTAGTGTGGCACACACAGAAACACAATGCAAAGACTGAGTCAACTTCTCTCCTTTTTATCTGCTTTCAGGTGTGATTTTTAGATTGCCCACACCTGTTACTTGCCCCAGGTGAGTTTAAAGGAGCATCACATGCTTGGAACAAACTTATTTATCCACAATTTTGAAAGGGTGCCAATAACTTTGTCCGGCCCATTTTTTTAGTTTTGTGTGAAATTATGTCAAATTTGCTTTTTTCCTGTTTTTTTTTGTGTTATTCCAATACACACAAAGGAAATAAACATGTGCATAGCAAAACATGTGTAATTTCAATACTTTTCTGTGAGAAATACTTCATTTTCTGGAAAAATTTCAGGGGTGCCAACAATTTTGGCCATGACTGTATTACCTCAACTACCTCAACTAGCCGGTGCCCCCGTACATTAACTCTGCACCGGTACCCCCCTGTATATAGCCTCCCTACTGTTATTTTATTTGACTTCTGCTCTTTTTTTCTCAACACTTTTTTGTTTTTGTTGTTTTATTTTACTTTTGTATTAAAAAATAAATGCATTGTTGGTTAAGGGCTGTAAGTAAGCATTTCACGGTAATGTCTACACCTGTTGTATTCGGATTACTGCCTAAACCGAGTGAGGCTCATTGTGACAACAGTACCCCCAGTTGGCACTGCCAATCGGGATATGTCACTGATCGCCGGAGCCCTTGTACCCAGAGTGGGTCGGGCTTTAGGCAAACCTTGGCACATAAAAACAGCTCCACAGTGTTCACAGTTCGATGAAAAGTGTACCTTCTCCACGTTCAGACACACAATTGTCAAGAGTAGTGGAAATGGAAGAAGATCCAATCTCTCCCAGTCCACAAGGTTGCGTCCCGCCCCTTCGGATTGAACGTCACGGGAGGCTTGCCGTCTGCTCCGACCAATGGTGCGCATGCGCAGTGTCACCCTGGATCATGCGAACAGTGGCGTCAGGGTACAGGCTACAATTTGTTGTGCTTCCCCCACGCTTCGGCAGCGTCATCACGTTGACTGTTCCCGAGGCCTCAATGCCCGTTTTGAGGAAGGAAATATCCTCCCATCTTCATAAGCAGGCAATGCAAATGGTTCTTATGTCGAAGATCCCGGACCGCTGGTACAGCTGGTATTTCCTGGTTCTGAAAAGGGATGGGATTTTGCGTCCCATTCTACACCTATGTGCCCTCAGCAAGCACCTCAGAGTCTACAAACTCAGAATGATCACGAGCCGCTGGCTATTACAGCCGATTGGCTGGTGGCGGTCGAGTCGAGGGGCAAGCGGTGTTACACACATCCATGCTACTGTCCGGTATTCAGTCTCTAGGCTTCATAAGAAACCAGAAAAAGAGCTGTCTGACTCCATCTCAGTGCGTTCCGTTTTTGGGTCTTGAGCTAGGCTCACTTGCGTATCGTGCTTTTCCATCCCCACGAAGGGTGTCCGGGTTCCGGCTCTGCCTAGCCAGATTTTGGCTGAGTCCCACAGTGCATTTTCACCAGTGCCTACGCCTACTGGGGATGATGGCTTCTGTGATGGAAGTTGTTCCCGTGGGGCTATTGTTGTTGCAGCCCTTCCAGCGCTGAGTGTTAGCCACTCACTTGGAAGCATCTCGCAGCCTAAGCTGGTCGCTTCAGGTGTCCCTGTCAGACCTACAGGCCATTGCCCAGTGGTGGGACCCTCTGCTATTGTCAGGGGGCTCCCATGGGCTGAGTTGTATCCCGCATGGTGACCACGACAGACGCATCCCCCAAAGGGTGGGGTGCGCTGTACAAAGGCAACTCGATTTGGGGGGTATGGACACTGATGCAGAGCGCACTGCATATCAATTACCCAAGGCTCCTAACGTTGTATCTGGTGCTGAGGCGCTTCCCACTGCTTTTGTCGGTCCGGCATGCATCAACAGTAAGGGAGAGACTCTGTCTCTCTTCCCCTTAACCTTGGCTCACTCCCTATTGCTGGGGAGCAGTGTGTACATGCTCTCGCTTTGGGCGACGCATGACCCCGGTTGGCTACACCCCTTGGTGGTCTCCTAGGTATGGGACATTTTCAGCAGGGCCAACATAGATCTTTATGTATCGCAGCTACCCCCTAAAGGTAATAAATGTTTACAGTTTAGTGCGCGTGCACACAATACAGAGACCGCCCCACCCCCAACTCTGCCCATAAGTGTTCAATTGGGTTCAGACATGGACTGCATTCCAAACACTTAAAAGACACACCCTCTCCCCTCAGCCCTCAAATTAAGTGGACACTTCTGATGACGTATCATGACATCTTACGAGTTGACACTTGCAGGGCAAGGGGCGAGGGAAGAATGAATACATTTAAAATGGACCGCTGTTGCCTGGAAATGTGTCACTCGTTTGTCCCACGGTTGTGTTTTCAGTCAACATGGAACCACCGGTAGCTGTTGTGTGTGCATTATATGCGCCACAGTCAATTATGATTGCATTTCATAGCTTGGCTAGAAGACAACGCATCCACAGACATCGAATGTTAGCCATCTGACTATATCAGGTAAATCGAAAATTACAATGTATAAGTGTGATGTCAGGGAAAGTTGTATGCGCATTCTAACGTTTCCAAAAGCTAACCAAACAAAAACATCATTACTTTTATGATACGTTTTTGAGCTGTCATGTGCATTAGTAGCACAATTTCTAACTTATTTACATTTGTTTTTATTTACACTTGTATGTTGACTTCTCCATATTATATTGGCAGACTTTTCTTAGCGGATGTACAATTATCGCGAATTGAATTATGGGGCGTTTCAGGCCCCGGAGTGAACCAAATTGTACACTCGCAAACTCGATCAAAAACGAGGGCTGAGGGGCTTACGTTGCCAACTTCCCTTGCTTGGCTAAACATTTGGACCGACGACAAAGATGGCCGCAGGGATTCCCCCAAGGGCATAAGGCGAGGGTAAGTGGAGGAGGGTGTGTCTTTTATGTGTTTGAAATGCAGCCCTCGTGACTGAGACACACACAAACACTAGTGATGCACGGGTTGACTCATAACTCGCAGTCCCAGCAGCTATATCCGCAGGGTGGGTTTCGGGTCATGAAATATTGTGGTTGGGTGGTGGTCGGGTTGAATAATGAGAAAACAATACCTTAAAATCCATAAAAGTATAATTATTGTGCAATTTATACCTATAGGCTACATTTAGGTTTTTCTTTCATTATTTTTGGCTATCTGGCATTAGTACTTAAACCTAAACTTTAGGGCCTAACTGTATGTGCGCCAAATAGCCTACATGCCAATCGCCAAATGCTTAATCGAATGGGCAGAAAAAGTTCATGTGGATCCATGGAGGCAAAAAGTACAATGTCGGAGTTTAATACAATAAGAGAAAAGCTTTGAAATGGAGAGTTGAAAATAAAGGGAAGGGAGGATCAGAAAGTAATGTTTGGGAAAGATGGTAAAAGAGGATAATAGTGCCGGCTATGTTATGTGTGATGATTGTGAGGCGCTATACAAATTCGACAGTCACAAGACGGTGACTTCAAATAGGCCTATCAAGGCAAGTCAAGGGAACTGTAGCCTAGGCCTACTGTTCAGATGGGTTAAATGGAAACTGAAATCTGGACACTGACTGTAGGTCTATAACCTCTTTAATAATCCTGCCGAATTAAGCATTTCTTGCAGTAAAATGATACAACAAATGTATGCACAATATTTACTCGGGAACGAGTCGAGAAATATGATTTCTTTCTGTGATATATTTGGTGATATTAAATAAAAGAGAGCGAGACCGAAAGTAAGCTGGATGCTGCCATGCTGGTCAGTTTAATGTCAAGATCAATTCAGTGCACTACAAGGAATATCCGGTCACAAATGACACTACACAGTGGAACCACAAGGTGCTGTCAATTAACCATATAATATGCCAATCAACTATACTCCTTCCCATTAAAATAAAGACCCCTTATATAAACTCTTAAGTACTTCAAATAAGGACCCATCACAATGGTAATGGGTCCTAAACAAATCTTTTCACGTTTATATATATATACACACTACCATTCAAAAGTTTGGGGTCACTTAGACATTTCCTTGTTTTCCATGAAAACATACATGAAATGAGTTTGAATAGGAAATGTAGTCATTGACAAGGTTAGAAATAATGATTTTTAATATAAATAATAATTTTGGCCTTCAAACTTTGCTTTTGTCAAAGAATCCTCCATTTGCAGCAATTACAGCCTTGCAGACCTTTGGCATTATAGTTGTCAATTTGTTGAGGTAATCTGAAGAGATTTCACCCCATGCTTCCTGAAGCACCTCCCACAAGTTGGATTGGCTTGATGGGCACTTCTTACGTACTATACGGTCAAGCTGCTCCCACAACAGCTCAATAGGGTTGAGATCCGGTGACTGTGCTGGCCACTCCCTTATAGACAGAATACCAGCTGACTGCTTCTTCCCTAAATAGTTATTGCATAGTTTGGAGCTGTGCTTTGGGTCATTGTCCTGTTGTAGGAGAAAATTGGCTCCAATCAAGCGACGTCCACAGGGTATGGCATGGCGTTGCAAAATGGAGTGATAGCCTTCCTTCTTCAAGATCCCTTTTACCCTGTACAAATCTCCCACTTTACCACCACCAAAGCACCCACAGACCATCACATTGTCTCCACCATGCTTGACAGATGGCATCAAGCACTCCTCCAGCATCTTTTCATTTGGTCTGCATCTCACAAATGTTCTTCTTTATGATCCGAACACTTCAAACTTCGATTTGTCTGTCCATAACACTTTTTTCCATTCTTCCTCTGTCCAGTGTCTGTGTTCTTTTGCCGATCTTTTCTTTTTATTGGCCAGTCTGAGATATGGCGTTTTCTTTGCAACTCTGCCTAGAAGGTCAGCATCCCGGAGTCTCCTCTTCACTGTTGACGGTGAGACTGGTGTTTTGCGGGTACTATTTAATGAAGCTGCCAGTTGAGGACCTGTGAGGCATCTGTTTCTCAAACTAGACACTCCAATATATTTATCCTCTTGCTCAGTTGTGCACCGGGGCCTCCCACTCCTCTTTCTATTCTGGCTAGAGCCAGTTTGCGCTGTTCTGTGAAGGGAGTAGTACACAGCGTTGTACGAGATCTTCAGTTTGTTGGCAATTTCTCGCATGGAACAGCCTTCATTTCTCAGAATAGACTGACGAGTTTCAGAAGAAAGTTATTTGTTTCTGGCCATTTTGATCATGTAATCGAACCCACAATTGCTGATGCTCCAGATACTCAACTAGTCTCAAGAAGGCCAGTTTTATTGCTTCTTTAATCAGCACAACAGTTTTCAGCTGTGCTAACATAATTGCAAAAGGGTTTTCTAATGATCAATTCACCTTTTAAAATGATAAACTGTAAAGCATTTATTTGGGCTGCAATTTCTGAGGCTGGTAACTCTAATGAACTTATCCTCTGCAGCAGATGTAACTGGGTCTTCCATTCCTGTGGCGGTCCTCATGAGAGCCAGTTTCATCATAGCGCTTGATGGTTTTTGCGACTACACTGAAATAAACGTTCAAAGTTCTTGAATTTTTTTTATTTTTTTTATTTTTTTTATTTCACCTTTATTTAACCAGGTAAACCAGTTGAGAACAAGTTCTCATTTACAACTGCGACCTGGCCAAGATAAAGCAAAGCAGTGTGATAAAAACAACAACACAGAGTTACATATGGGGTAAAACAAAACAAAGTCAAAAATACAACAGAAATAAATATAATATACAGTGTGTGCAAATTTAGCAAGTTATGGAGGTAAGGCAATAAAATAGGCTATAGTGCAAAATAATTACAATTAGTATTAACACTGGAATGATAGATGTGCAAGAGATGATGTGCAAATAGAGATACTGGGGTACAAATGAGCAAAATAAATAACAATATAGGGATGAGGTAGTTGGGCGGGCTAATTTCAGATGGGCTGTGTACAGGTGCAGTGATCGGTAAGGTGCTCTGACAACTGATGCTTAAAGTTAGTGAGGGAGATAAGTGTCTCCAGCTTCAGAGATTTTTGCAATTTGTTCCAGTCATTGGCAGCAGAGAACTGGAAGGAATTGCGGCCAAAGGAGGTGTTGGCTTTGGGGATGACCAGTGAGATATACCCGCTGGAGCGCAGACTACGGGTGGGTGTTGCTATGGTGACCAATGAGCTAAGATAAGGCGGGGATTTGCCTAGCAGTGATTTATAGATGGCCTGGAGCCAGTGGGTTTGGCGACGAATATGTAGTGAGGACCAGCCAACAAGAGCGTACAGGTCACAGTGGTGGGTATTATATGGGGCTTTGGAGACAAAACGGATGGCACTGTGATAGACTACATCCAATTTGCTGAGTAGAGTGTTGGAGGCTATTTTGTAAATGACATCGCCGAAGTCAAGGATCGGTAGGATAGTCAGTTTTACGAGGGCATGTTTGGCAGCATGAGTGAAGGAGGCTTTGTTGCGAAATAGGAAACCGATTCTAGATTTAACTTTGGATTGGAGATTCTTAATGTGAGTCTGGAAGGAGAGTTTACAGTCTAACCAGACACCTAGATATTTGTAGTTGTCCACATACTCTAGGTCAGACCCGTCGAGAGTAGTGATTCTAGTCGGGTGGGCGGGTGCAAGCAGCGTTCGGTTGAAGAGCATGCATTTAGTTTTACTAGTGTTTAAGAGCAGTTGGAGGCTACTGAAGGAGTGTTGTATGGAATTGAAGCTCGTTTGGAGGTTTGTTAACACAGTGTCCAATGAAGGGCCAGATGTATACAAAATGGTGTCGTCTGCGTAGAGGTGGATCTGAGAGTCACCAGCAGCAAGAGCGACGTCATTGATATACACAGAGAAAAGAGTCGGCCCAAGAATTGAACCCTGTGGCACCCCCATAGAGACTGCCATAGGTCCAGACAACAGGCCCTCCGATTTGACACATTGAACTCTATCTGAGAAGTAGTTGGTGAACCAGGCGAGGCAGTCATTTGAGAAACCAAGGCTATTTAGTCTGCCAATAAGAATGCGGTGGTTGACAGAGTCGAAAGCCTTGGCCAGGTCAATGAAAACGGCTGCACAGTACTGTCTATTATCGATCGCGGTTATAATATCGTTTAGGACCTTGAGCGTGGCTGAAGTGCACCCATGACCAGCTCGGAAACCGGATTGCATAGCGGAGAAGGTACGGTGGGATTCGAAATGGTCGGTGATCTGTTTGTTGACTTGGCTTTCAAAAACTTTTGAAAGGCAGGGCAGGATGGATATGGGTCTGTAACAGTTTGGATCTAGAGTGTCACCCCCTTTGAAGAGGGGGATGACCGCGGCAGCTTTCCAATCTCTGGGGATCTCAGACATTACGAAAGAGAGGTTGAACAGGCTATTAATAGGGGTTGCGACAATTTCGGCGGCTAGTTTTAGAAAGAAAGGGTCCAGATTGTCTAGCCCAGATGATTTGTAGGGGTCCAGATTTTGCAGCTCTTTTAGAACATCAGCTGTCTAGATTTGTGTGAAGGAGAAGCGGGGGGGGCATGGGCAAGTTGCAGCGGAGGGTGCAGAGCTGGTGGCCGGGGTAGTGGTAGCCAGGTGGAAAGCATGGCCAGCCGTAGCAAAATGCTTGTTGAAATTCTCGATTATTGTAGATTTATCGGTGGTGATAGTGTTTCCTAGCCTCAGTGCAGTGGGCAGCTGGGAGGAAGTGCTCTTATTTTCCATGGACTTTACAGTGTCCCAAAACTTTTTGGAGTTAGTGCTACAGGATGCAAATTTCTGTTTGAAAAAGTTAGCCTTTGCTTTCCTAACTGCTTGTGTATATTGGTTCCTAACTTCCCTGAAAAGTTGCATATCGCGGGGGCTATTTGATGCTAATGCAGTACGCCACAGGATGTTTTTGTGCTGGTCAAGGGCAGTCAAGTCTGAGGAGAACCAGGGGCTATATCTGTTCTTAGTTCTATATTTTTTGAATGGGGCATGTCTATTTAAGATTGAGAGGAAATTACTTTTAAAGAACAACCAGGCATCCTCTACTGACGGAATGAGATCTATATCCATCCAGGATACCTGGGCCAGGTCGATTAGGAAGGCCTGCTCGCTGAAGTGTTTTTGGGAGCGTTTGACAGTGATGAGGGGTGGTCGTTTGACCGCGGACCCGTTACTTTATGCCTTCAGCATAAAGTGATCGCTGAGATCCTGGTTGAAGACAGCGGAGGTGTATTTAGAGGGTAAGTTAGTCAGGATGATATCTATGAGGGTACCCATGTTTACGGATTTAGGGTTGTACCTGGTAGGTTCGTTGATAATTTGTGTGAGATTGAGGGCATCTAGTTTAGATTGTAGGATGGCCGGGGTGTTAAGCATATCCCAATTTAGGTCACCAAGCAGTACGAACTCTGAGGATAGATGGGGGCAATCAATTCACATATGGTGTCCAGGGCACAGCTGGGGGGCTGAGGGGGGTCTGTAGCAAGCAGCAACAGTGAGAGACTTATTTCTGGAAAGGTGGATTTTTAGAAGTAGGAGCTCAAACTGTTTGGGCACAGACCTGGATAGTATGATAGAGCTCTGCAGGCTATCTCTACAGTAGATTGCAACTCCACCCCCTTTGGCAGTTCTATCTAGACGGAAAATGTTATAGTTGGGGATGGAAATTTCAGAATTTTTGGTGGCCTTCCTAAGCCAGGATTCAGACACTGCTAGAACATCAGGGTTGGCGGAGTGTGCTAACGCAGTGAATAACTCAAACTTAGGAAGGAGGCTTCTGATATTTATGTGCAGAAAACCAATACTTTTACGGTTACAGAAGTCAACAAATGATAGCTCCTGGGGAGTAGGAGTGATACTGGGGGCTGCAGGGCCTGGGTTAGCCTCTACATCACCAGAGGAACAGAGGAGGACTAGAATAAGGATACGACTAAAGGCTTTAAGAACTGGTCTTCTAGTGCGTTGGGTACATAGAATAAAGGGGGGCAGTTCTCCGGGCGTTGTAGAAAAGATTCAGGGCATTATGTACAGAAAAGGATATGGAAGGATATGAGTACAGTTCAGGTAACCCTAAGCGTTGGGTAACAATGAAAGAGATAGCGTCATTGGAGGCATCGATTGAGCCGGTCTTGGCGTGTATGGGGGTGGAACAAAGGAACTATATGAGGTAGTTTGAGAGGGACTAGGGGGTTCTACATTGAAATTGTATAATAAGAACTAACCCAAACAGCAATAGGCAAGGCATAATTGACATGGGAGAGAGGCATAAAGCAGTCACAGGTGTTATTTAGAGAGAGCTAAGACACAACTGGAAATAGCGATAACGTTTGGGCTAAGACTAAACAGAATAAACAGGACAGGGTACCGTGTAAAGGAGCAGTCCAGCAGGCATCAGCTGTGCAGCTGAGTGATCATAAGGTTGTTCCGTATTGACTGACCTTCATGTCTTAAAGTAATGATGGACTGTCATTTCTCTTTGCTTATTTGAGCTGTTCTTGTCATAATATGGACTTGGTATTTTACCAAATAGGGCTATCTTCTGTATACCCCCGCTGCCTTGTCACAACACAAATGATTGGCTCAAACGCATTAAGAAGGAAATAAATTCCACAAATTAACTTTTAAGAAAGCACATCTGTTAATTGAAATGCATTCCAGGTGACTACCTGATGAAGCTGGTTGAGAGAATGCCAAGAGTGTGCAAAGCTGTCATCAAGGCAAAGGGTGGCTACTTTGAAGAATTTGTTTAACACTTTTTTGGTTACTACATGATTCCATATGTGTTATTTCATAGTTTTGATGCCTTCACTATTATTCTACAATGTAGAAAATAGTAAAAATAAAGAAAAACCCTTGAATGAGTAGGTGTTCTAAAATTTTTGACCGGTAGTGTATACATACACAAATCTTTTTTTACAGGAACTTTGGTTCCAAGTATTTTCTGGTAAACAGTTATTGAACTAAACAAGGCAGAGGTAGACTGCTCTGGCCTTGCAACAACAATTCTAGGGGATAATTCTGCCCCTTGTCCTAAGACTTGTGTACTTAGCCAGTGTATCATCACAGGTTCAGCCTTTTTGGAGGAATGCGCACTTGCTCAGGGTATCTGCGTCTAAAGAGTTCCTGGCTGGACTGGAGATGCGGTGGCTCTTTCCACAGACATAGCAGGGTTGTCACTGGACCGGGTTGATGGTTGGAATGTCTTTACAGTTTTCTCTGTTGCAGGTGTCCTCTGTGAGTACGTTCTTACAGGTAAGAACTCCCTGGTGGGTTCAGCTCTGGCTGAGGCTCTGCTTGTGGTTGGAATTGCAAAGTCTGTCTTCAGATCTTCACCTAGATTCTCTTGGAAATCCAGGACATTTCCCTTTGAAAGCAACAGATGGTTGATGTGTACTGTGCACTGTCTCAGACCATCATGAATCAGGTAAGTAACTGGTCCAAGGCGCTTGACCACTGTTGCTCTGGTCCATTTTTCTTTCCCCTCACAGAAGTTTCTGACACGAACAGAGTCACTTTCTGCCAGGCTTCTTAGAGTAGAAAAGGATCTGTCGTGATAAGTATTTTGCTTTTGTTGTTTGTCTTCCACGATTCTGGCAAGATCAGGCTTGAATAGGCTGAATCTGGTCCGTAGCTGACGTTTTAGGAAGAGTTCCGCTGGTGTGCAGCCCGTCATAGTTTGCAGTGTGCTTCTGTACATCAATAGGAAGTTTGCCAGTCGATGTTGTAGTGTCACAGTTGTTTTCTGAGACTCTTCTCCCAGAACTTGCTTGAACAGCGCCGACTTCACAGTCTGCCCTGTCCTTTCTGTTGCTCCATTGGAAGCAGGGTGGTACGCTGGTACAAGCGTTTGCTTGATACTGTTGCTCTTCATGAACGTTTTGTACTCCATGGACGTAAACTGGGGTCTGTTATCGGAGACTATTTCCTCTGGCAGTCCATGAGAAGCAAAGCGATTCCGCAGAACTTTGATGGTTTTGGCTGAGGTCGTGGTAGACATTGGGATTTCCACCGACCATTTTGAATGGCTGTCGACGACTACTAAGAAGTATTGTTTGTCTTTCTCTGCAAAGTCAATGTGTATTCTCTGCCGTACACGTGTAGGCCACTGCCAACAGTGCAATGGGGCCACTGTGGGTAGTTTCACACTGCTTGACAAGCGCCGCAGTTTTTTAGATGTCACTGTTTAGGTTGGGCCACCACGCATAGCTTTTTGCAAAAGCCTTCATGCAACAACTGTGTGTCCTTGATGTAGATCACACAACAGTCTTTCTCGGTGTGCTGAGGGAATGATGACTCTCAGCCCCCATAATACACATCCATGTTCTTTAGACAGCTCGGTCCTTCGGTTGAAGAACGAGCGTAGAGCTTCATCCTCTATGTAGTTTTGCCATCCATTTAAAGTTAACTCTCGCACTCTGCTTAGAATCAGGTCTTTGTGTGTACTCTGTGCAATATCGCTTGCCTGCACAGGCAACTCATCCACGAAAGAGAAGTAGAAGATGTTACCCTCTTCTGCTGTTTTGTCTTCATTAGCTCTCGGCAACCGGGAAAGCGTGTATGTGTTTGCATAGTCCTCTGATTTTCGATAATCAATCTCATATGTGTATGCCATTAGGATCAGTGCCAACAAAGGTTTCACACTACCATTAGGTAGGGATGGATGACTTGAGACCCAGGATTGCCAAGAGTGGTTTGTGGTCTGTAGGGAGTATGAACTTTCATCCATACAGGTATTTGTGGATTTTTTTAAACTCCAAATATCAAAACTAGTGCTTCTTTCTGTGTGTACTTGCTCTCCGCTTCCGTCAATGTACTTGACACAAACGGTATTGGCTTTTCCTCTCCATTTTCCATATATGTGATATGACAGTGCCAAGTCCATAAGGAGACAAGCCTCATCTGCTTCTTCATGTCATAGTGTACAACTGCTGTGCGCTGCAACAATTGGCTCTTTGCGTTGTGGAACGCTGCCTCGCACTCCGGTTTCCATTTCCAGGGAACTTCCTTTTTAGCAGGACATGTAAGGGTTGTAACAGGGTAGACAGATTTTCCAATAACCTACCGTAGTAGTTCAAAAGTCCTAGGAATGAACGAAGTTCGGTGACGTTTGTGGGACTTGGGGCATTCACAACGGCTGTCACTTTCTCTTCAGTGGGGTGCAGCCCTTCTCTGTCAATCAGATGTCCTAAGTACTCCACTTGTCTCTCATGAACTTGCACTTGGCCCGTATCACCCTAACACCATATTTTTCCAGAACGACTCAGGACTTCATCCAGTCTGTAGGTGTTCCTCTCTTGAACTTGCCATTATAATGATATCGTCTAGAAAGCATGTCACATGGTCAAGAGCCTGCAGGATTTGGCCCATTACTGCTTGGAAGATAGATGGGGCACTGGAGACCCCAATATGATAGACGGTGGTAGACATATAGTCCACGGTGTGTGTTCACAGTCAAGTATTTTCTCCAGAGTCTTTATCCAGCTCTAGTTGTTGATAAGCATGCGATAAGTCTAACTTGGTGAACAGCCAGTGTCGTGATGGGAATTTTTTTAGTGGACTATGAGATAAAACGGAGTTAATCACGAACATATAATCAGAATTCTCTGTTGCTAGGCAATAACTTAATTGGTTCATTTCACTGTGTGTGTGTGTGTGAAGTGGGGATCTGACCTAGGGTCGAATTGCTCGCTCTTACCTAATCCATGGCTGTCCTACCTTATCAGAGACTGAAACCAGACTGTTGCCTAATGCATCTCTCCTCAAACAAAGTAGAGAGAGAGCGGCGCCAGAATTAAACAGAGTCTAGACTAATCCTGAGTAATTACAGCATGATGGGAGGGAAGAGAGGAGTAGGTTTGGGTATGTTTGAAAGATTAAGTGTGGACCTGTCATGTCCAACAATCAATCTTTAGGTCAAGCCAGGGAGAGCTGGTGTTGAACAGAGTTTAAACTGAAGGTAAGTGTTTTTTCATGATAAAGGCTAGATTGATTGTACTACTAAAAGTCAAATTTAGCCGCTATCATATACTAAGGAAGTGGGCAGAGCGGGAGAGAGAGGGAAACTGAAGATGGTGGTGGGGGAACCCAAGAGGGAGGGGCTCTAAACTAAGATGTTGTCAGGGTTGAGTGTAGAGGTTGTGTAGAATCAGGCGCAGGATACACAGAGATTTCGAACAGCGTCTTTAGTAAAGTCCAAAAACAAGCCACACACGGCAACAGGCTACAGGCGAACTTACGCACAACAGTAAAGTATGCTAAGGCGCACAAAGTGCGGAACTCTCTCTCAAACACAAAATACAGAGAGAACAGAATAAACGAACTAGCCCACAACGTGACAAAGAACAATTACACACAACACCTGACCAAACTCAAGAGAACTAAATAGGACGCATAATGAACACTAATAAGGAACAGGTGTAGCAAAACAGACAAAACCAATCAAACATAGAAACATAGAACGGTGGCAGCTAGTACTCCGGACACGACGACCGCCGAAGCCTGCCCGAACAAGGAGAAGGAGCAGCCTCGGCCGAAACCGTGACACAGATGGATGTGTGCAGCATTCCACGTCTCCTCCGAGCGCCGCACCCACTCATCCACCGCAGGGGCCTCGATCTGGCTCTCATGCCAAGGTGCCAGAACCGGCTGGTACCCTAACACACACTGGAAAGGGGTTAGTTTAGTGGAGGAGTGGCGGAGAGAGTTCTGTGCCATCTCGGCCCAGGGAACATATCTCGCCCACTCCTCCGGCCGGCCCTGGCAATACGACCTCAGAAACCTACCCACATCCTGGTTGACACGTTCGACCTGCCCATTACTCTCGGGTGGTAACCCGAGGTAAGGCTCACCGAAACCCCCAACCGTTCCATAAACGCTCTCCAAACTCTGGAGGTAAACTGGGGGCCTCGATCAGACACTATATCCTCGGGTACCCCGTAATGCCGGAAGACGTGGGTAAATAGAGCCTCAGCGGTCTGTAGGGCAGTAGGAAGACCCGGCATGGGAAGGAGACGACAGGCCTTCGAGAACCGATCCACAACGACCAGGATGGTGGTATTCCCCTGGGAGGGGGGAAGGTCTGTAACAAAATCCACCGAGAGGTGAGACCAGGGTCGTTGTGGAACGGGCAGGGGTTGTAACTTACCCCTGGGCAAGTGTCTGGGCGCCTTACACTGGGCACACACAGAGCAGGAGGAGACATAAATCCTCACATCCCTGGCTAACGTTGGCCACCAGTACTTTGTGCTAAGGCAGTGCACTGTCCGGCCAATACCTGGATGCCCAGAGGAGGGTGACGTGTGAGCCCAATAAATGAGTCGATCCCGGACCTCGAGCGGGACGTACGTCCGACCCACCGGACACTGTGGAGGGCTAGGGTCGGGTGCGTAACGCCCGCTCGATCTCCGTATCGACCTCCCATACCACCGGTGCAACCAGACAAGACTTAGGTAGTATGGGAGTGTGCTCAACGGACCTCTCCTCCGTGTCATACCGCCGAGACAGGGCATCTGCCTTCCCGTTCTGGGACCCAGGGATGTAAGTGATCTTAAACACGAACCGGGCTAGAAACATAGTCCACCGAGCCTGGCGAGGATTTAGTCTCCTAGCTGCCCGAATGTATTCCAGGTTACGGTGGTCAGTCAAAATGAAAAAAGGGTGTTGAGCCCCCTCAAGCCAATGCCTCCACACCTTTAGGGCTTGTACCACGGCTAACAGCTCCCTGTCCCCTACGTCATAATTACGCTCCGCCGGACTGAGCTTTTTCAAATAAAAAGCACAGGGGCGGAGTTTAAGTGGTGTGCCGGACCGTTGTGAGAGAACGGCCCCGATACCGGCTTCAGACGCGTCCACCTCCACTTGGAATGGTAAAGCGGGATCCGGGTGCGCCAGCACCGGAGCCGAGGTAAACAGGTCCTTCAGTCTCCCAAAAGCCCTGTCCGCCTCAGCTGACCACCGCAAGCGCACCGGACCCCCCTTCAGAAGGGACGTTATGGGAGCTGCCACCTGTCCAAAACACCGGATAAACCTCCGGTAGTAATTCGCAAAACCCAAGAACTGCTGCACCTCTTTAACCGTGGTTGGGGTTTGCCAATTACGCACGGCTGACACACGGTCAACCTCCATCTTCACCCCTGACGCAGACAACTGATAACCCAAAAAGGAGACCTACTCCTGGAAGAACAGACATTTCTCTGCCTTGACATACAGGTCATGCTCCAACAGCCTCCTCAACACTCGGCGCACCAGGGCTACATGCTCGGCTCGGGTAGAACTGTACACCAGAATATCGTCTATGTACACGACTACTCTCTGCCCCTGCATGTCCCGGAAAATCTCATCTACAAAGGATTGGAAGACTGATTGAGCATTCATTAACCCGTATGGCATGACGAGATACTCGTAATGACCGGAGGTAGTACTAAATGCTGTCTTCCATTCATCGCCCTCTCTAAAGCGCACCAAGTTATATGCGCTCCTGAGGTCCAATTTTGTGAAGAACCGTGCCCCGTGTAATGACTCCGTCATAGTCGCAATCAGAGGGAGTGGATAACTATATTTTACAGTAATCTGATTGAGACCGCGGTAATCAATACACGGGCGCAAACCTCCATCCTTCTTCTTCACAAAAAAAGAAGCTTGAGGACGCGGGCGAAGTGGAGGGCCGTATGTATCCCTGTCTCAGAGACTCGGCAATGTATGTCTCCATCGCCCTCTTCTCCTCTTGTGACAAAGGATACACATGGCTCCGCGGGAGCGCAGCTCCTGCCTGGAGGTCTATCGCACAATCCCCCTGTCTATGAGGCGGCAACCGCGCCGCTCTCGTCTTGCTAAACCCGAGTGCCAAATCCTCATACTCGGGGGGAATGTGCAGTGCGGGCATTTGGTTCGGACTCTCCACCGAGGTCGCCCCTACGGAAACACCCAGACATAGCCCCTCACACTGGGCAGACCACCCCTTAAGAGCCCTCTCTCGCCACGAAATAGTAGGATCATGGGTAATCAACCAGGGAAGCCCCAGTACCACCGGATACGCAGGAGAGTCGATCAGATAGAGCTGAATCGTCTCCTCATGACCCCCCTGCGTCTCCATCCTAAGTGGCACTGTGACCTCCCTAATCAACCCGGATCCTAACGGACGGCTATCTAGGGCATGTACCGGGAAAGGATTATTTACCGGAAGGAGAGGGATCCCTAACTCTACACAGAATTTACGATCTACAAAATTCCCAGCTGCGCCTGAATCTACTAGCGTCTTATGCTGGGAACGAGGTGCAACCTGTGGAAAACAAACAGGTATAGTTATGTGTACGACAGAAAGCTCTGGGTAAGTGGGGCGCCTACTCACCTGGGAGGACTCCCCAATGTGTGGCCTGCCTTCTCTTCCACCAGGAGACCCTCCCCAGCACCTAGCCGTGGTGTGCCCTCCACGGCCACAGTTGGTGCAGGGGACGGCCCCCCTCGGGCTCCTTCTCCTCCGTTCTCTAGCGCCAGCACCTCCGAGCTCCATAGGGCTCGGCTCGGAGGTGCTGGAGGGTGGAATGGGCGACCCCCACCCGGGACGCCCGCGAGTGGCGAGCAGGGTGTCCAGCCGAATGGCCATGTCAACCAATTGGTCAAACGAAAGCGTGGTATCCCTGCACGCCAACTCTCTCTGGACGTCCTCCCGGAGGCTGCAGCGGAAGTGATCTATGAGAGCCCGCTCATTCCACCCTGCATCTGCCGCTAGAGTCCGGAACTCCAGTGCAAACTCCTGAGCGCTCCTCATCCCCTGCCGGAGGTAGAATAGACGCTCCCCCGCCGCCTTCCCCTCTGGTGGATGGTCAAACACTGCACGGAAGCGGCGGGAGAACTCCGCATAGGTGATAGTAGCGGCGTCTATTCTCCTCCATTCGGCGTTGGCCCACTCCAACGCCTTGCCGGTGAGACAGGAGATGAGGGCGGAAACGCTCTCGTGTCCCGAGGGCACCGGGTGTACGGTGGCGAGGTAGAGTTCAACTTGCAGCAGGAACCCTTGACACCCGGCAGCGGTGCCGTCGTACGCCCTCGGGAGCGAGAGCCGAATCCCACTGGGTTCCGGAAGTTGGACAGGCGGACTGACCGATGGTGATGGTGTGGTAGGTGGGGGCGTGGGTACCCCGCTGGTCTCCCATCGATGGAGGGTGTTCATAACTCTATCCAGAGCGTGTCCGATTTGATTAATCCTGTCCTCCTGTCCACGAAGACGCTCCTCGATGATTTCACTGGGTGCGGTTGCTCCTGCTGATTCCATAACGAGGTGTGTAATTATGTCAGGGTTGAGTGTAGAGGTTGTGTAGAATCAGGCGCAGGTCACACAGAGGTTTCGAACAGCGTCTTTAGTAAAGTCCAAAAACAAGCCACACACGGCAACAGGCTACAGGTGAACTTACGCACAACAGTAAAGTATGCTAAGGCGCACAAAGTGCGGAACTCTCTCTCAAACACAAAATACAGAGAGAACAGAATAAACGAACTAGCCCACAACGTGACAAAGAACAATTACACACAACACCTGACCAAACTCAAGAGAACTAAATAGGACGCATAATGAACACTAATAAGGAACAGGTGTAGCAAAACAGACAAAACCAATCAAACATAGAAACATAGAACGGTGGCAGCTAGTACTCCGGAGACGACGACCGCCGAAGCCTGCCCGAACAAGGAGAAGGAGCAGCCTCGGCCGAAACCGTGACAGATGTATGTGAATATGACTATATAAACGGAGAGCTGAGAGGTAGATGGGAGGTGCTCTGCAGATCATCTCGGCTTACGTTCCTCTGTGTAATAAAGTATATCTTGATTCTACAAAAACTCTGGAAGAACTTTGATTTTTAATAAGTATAGTGATAATTTTCCACAACAAGGGGTAGCTTGGCTCGCTGCTCTTCATATTTCGCATCAACAGTCACTTGCCCTGGTAAGGGTATATTCTCACCATAGAAGGTAGAGAGCTGTATATTGCCTTTCTCAAGGGGTAGGTAAGAGAGTGATTCACTGTACACCTTCTCTGAAACTAGTGTCACTGCAGGTCCGGTATCTAACTTCATTTCTACTCTCTTGCCCTCTAAATGTACATATACCTCAATGCCATTATTTCCATTTGAAACTATATAAACAAATGTTTCCTCTTGTTTAACTTCATTTTCAACATAATGGGTCTGGGCTTGTGTTTTTCTATTCCTAAACATGCGTGCGATAGGTCCAATTTTACCTCAGTGGTGACATTTTTCCTGTTTCAATTTGCATACCTGGGCTGAGTGTTTATGTCCACCACATCTTTAACAGGGCTGGTGCTGCTTATAATCTTTGTATTTCTGTTGCACTTTGTTTTCCCACTCCCTGAGTAAGAATATTTTTTCAGAGAAAACACTTTGTTTACTATTGCTGCCTCCTTCAGTTTCCCAGCAAATTCAAGAGTATTCCTGTGTCACGGTCGTTGAAGGACGGGTCAGACCAAGGCGCAGCGTGAAATGCATACATGTTTATTTTATAAAATAAGTCCTCAGGATAAACACCATACAAGCCTATACACGGAACAAGATCCCACAACTAATGATTGCAAACAGGCTACTTAAGTATGATCCCCAATCAGAGACAACGAGCGACAGCTGCCTCTGATTGGGAATCACACCCGGCCAAACATAGAAACACAATACCTATGTAAACATAGAAATAATAACATAGATCTCCACACCCTGACTCAACATACAAGAGTTCCATAAGTCAGGGCGTGACATCCTGAATGCCATCTCCATTGAAAAAGCAGTGTCACACACTCCCTTAAACGTAAGATCACTTTCAGCTTGCATTTTCTCTATATTGCCTGCATTTCAAACCACTTACAAAAATGGTCGCACAGGGTTTCATTCAAACTTCGGCCGTAGTCACAGTGAGTAGAAAGTTGTTTCAGAGCTACAATGTTGTCACTGATTGACTCGCCCTCTTGCTGGTTCCTCTTTTAGAAACGGAATCTTTCTGTAATTATGAGCGGTTAAGGCTTGTAATGGTCAGATAGTGTTTTACTAAGCTGCCGTAGCTGAGGCTTATCTGGCATGGATAGATTCATTAGTAGTCTATAGGTTTCAGGTCCTAGGACTGATCGGAATAAACTGACCTTCTCATCTTTAACATTGTTTGCCAACATCCACTGTTCCAGGCGTTCAAGGTAAGACTCTTCCTGTCTTTCTTTATATTCAGATATGTTGCCTATTGACGCCATGTTTGCTAGCTTAGCCAGTCTCTCATTAGCTTTGTTCATTAGCTAAATTCTGAGAGCCTCAAAATACACGTATCTATTAACTTGGCTAGCTACGGGTTCGTATCTCGTCTATGGGAAACCTAATTGTTTTAGTCATCCCATCCTCGTCACCACTGTAATATATTAAATAAAAGAGAGTGAGACTGAACGTAAGCTGGATGCTGCCATGCTGGTCAGTTTAATGTCAAGATCCTTCTTCTTCTTCGATGAGGTTTAACGGCGGTTGGCATCCAATAAATGTTGCATTACCGCCACCTACTAGACTGCAACATAACTCCCTTATACTTTGCTTGAAAAAATATAAACTAATACTCTAACCCTACACTCACTAAAATCCCATCACCCTACTCCACTATTTAAATCTATCTAGTCCTACCTCAGGCCAACAGCCTGAAAGGACCGGACACCACCACTCAACACTCCCTGTAACTCTTCTGAAGGCTAAGTCTCATACACCCAAATACCTCTCTGCAGCTGCCACCACAACCTCAGTACAGTTGATAACCATTGCTATACAGTGCCTTGCAAAAGTATTCATCCCCCTTGGCGTTATTCCTATTTTGTTGCATTACCACCTGTACAAAGTTGTGGAGAAGTACAGATCAGGGTTGGGTTATAAATAAATATCCGTTATAAAAAAATATCCGAAACTTTGAACATCCCACGAAGCACCATTAAATCCATTATTAAAAAATGGAAAGAACATGGCACCACAACAAACCTGCCAAGAGAGGGCCGCCCACCAAAACTCATGGCCCAGGCAAGAAGGGCATTAATCAGAGAGGCATCAAAGAGACCAAAGATAACCCTGAAGGAGCTACAAAGCTCCACAGCAGAGATTGGAGTATCTGTCCATAGGACCACTTTAAGCCGTACACTCCACAGAGCTGGGCTTTACGGAAGAGTGGCCAGAAAAAAGACATTGCAAACACGTTTGGTGTTCGCCAAAAGTCATGTGGGACACTCCCCAAACATATGGAAGAAGGTACTCTGGTCAAAACGCTATGTCTGGCGCAAACCCAACACCTCTCATCACCCTGAGAACACCATCCCCACAGTGAAGCATGGTGGTGGCAGCATCATTCTGTGGGGATGTTTTTCATCGGCAGGGACTGGGAAACTGGTCAGAATTGAAGGAATGATGGATGGCGCTGAATAGTTATGCATGCTCAAGTTTTCTGTTTTTTTGTCTTATTTCTTCTCTGTTTCACAATGAAAAATATTTTGCATCTTCAAAGTGGTAGGCATGTTGTGTAAATCAAATGATACAAACACCTTTCAATGGCGCCCTTTTCTTGAGAGCAAAACAATTCACATCTCTTGTCCCCATTTGTTTAATGCAGGGCACCTGCTCCCTCTGACCAGCAGAAACACAAACAATTATCACCAGACCACTTCTGGTTACCTTCACCGATTCCACAGCACCCAACTCTGTTTTCACACACCCTGAAACCACAAATGGATCAGCCAAAAGGCAAGGGTCCACTTTTTCAAAAAAAAATCACTCCTACTGTCAGACTCATCTTCTTCCTGACCCTCGGTGCAAGCCTCAGGCTCTGAGAACTTCACCACACCTATCCCCTTAGATACTTCGGCCTGACTCACTTCCATTTCTCCTCCTGTCTTCAATCCGGCGTACAGCTCACTCTGCTTACTTTCTACCATTCTTCTTTAACAAACCATCTCCCTTTTTTTCACAATTTCTAACAGATTCAAACTCACCCTCTTCCTCCCTCTCTCTCTTCAACATCCTCTGCATCTCTTTTTCCCTCCATTCCTCCTCCGTATTCCAAGTATACGTCTCCTTATGATAATACTGCACTTCTCCTGACATACATCTTGTTCTTGCCCTCTGAAGGGACGCCATTGTCCTTATCTTTAGTGCATCCAGTCCAGACACAACAACACGTCCCACAGAGATCAAATGTCAAGATCAAATTCAGTGCACTGCATACAAGGAACATCCGGTCACAAATGACACTACACATTGGTACCACAAGGTGGTGTCAATTAACCATATATTATGCCAATCTACTACACTTTCCTTCAGCATCTTGAGAGAATGCGAATGCGCAGTTAGAAACACATGTTCTTGTGTTAGACTAAATTCAAAATGGATTAAATTGATTTTTTTCCCTCACCTGTTTTTAATCACACAATACCCCATAATGACAAAGTGAAAACATGTTTTTAAACTGATTGAAAATGAAAATTATTTGCAAATGTATTGAACATTTAATACAGAAATATCTAATTTACGTAATTATTCACACCCGTGAGTCAATGCTTTGTAGAAGCACCTTTCGCAGTGATTACAGCTATGAGTCTTTATGGGTAAGTCTCTAAGAGCTTTGCACACCTGGATTGTGCAACATTTGGCCATTTATTATTTTCAAAATTCTTCAAGCTCTGTCAAATTGGTTGTTGATCATTGCTAGACAGCCATTTTCAGGAGTTGCCATAGATTTTCAAGTAGATTTAAGTTAAAACTGTAACTCGGCCACTCAGGAATATTACCTGTCATCTTGGTAAGCAACTCCAGTGTAGATTCGGCCTTGTGTTTTAGGTTATTGTCCTGCTGAAAGGTGAATTCTTCTCCCAGTGTCTGGTGGAAAGCAGACTGAACCAGGTTTTCCTCTAGGATTTTGCCTGTGCTTAGCTCCATTCCATTTATTTTTTATACTGAAAAACTCCCCAGTCCTTAATGATGACAAGCATACCCATAACATGATGCAGCCACCACTATGCTTAAAAATATGGAGAGTGGTACTCCATAATGTGTTGTATTGGATTTGCCCTGAACATAAAACGTTGTATTCAGGACAAAAAGTTAATTGCTTTGCCACATTTCTTGCAGTATTACATTAGTGGCTTGTTGCAAACAGGATGCATGTTTTGGAATATTTGTATTCTGTACAGGCTTCCTTCTTTTCACTCTGTCAATTAGGTTAGTATTGTGGAGTAACTACAATGTTGTTGATCCATCCTCAGTTTTCTGCTATCACAGCCATTAAACTTTAACTGAAATCCCTGAGCGGTTTCCTTCCTCTCCGGCAACTGAGTTAGGAGGGACGCCTGTATCTTTGTAGTGACTGGATGTATTGATACGCCACCCAAGTGTAATTTATAACTTCACCATTCTTAAAGGGAAATTCAATGTCTACCTTTTGAATTTTTACCCATCTACAAATATTATGTCCTTCTTTGCGAGGCACTGGAAAACCTCCCTGGTCTTTGTGGTTCAATCTGTGTTTGAAATTCACTGCTCGACTGAGGGACCATACAGAGAATTGTATATGTGGGGTACAGAGATGAGGTAGTCATTCAAAAATAATCTTAACCACTATTACTGAGTTCATGCAACTTATTATGTGACTTCTTAAGCAAATGTTTACTCCTGAAGGTATTTAGGCTTGCCATAACAAAGGGGTTGAATACTTATTGACTCAAGACATTTGAGCTTTTCATTTGTAATACATTTAAAAAAGAAATTGAAAAATATAATTCCACTTTGACATTATGGGGTATTGTGTGTAGGCCAGTGACAAAAAAATCTCAATTTCATCCATTTTAAATTCAGTCTATAACACAACAAAATGTGGAAAAAGTAAAGGGATGTGAATACTTTCAGAAGGCATTGTATTTCAACCACATAAAATATGCATCCAAGCCGGACTGAAATCCGAAAACATGTTGGGTCATTTTCACAGCATTCCATTTCCTTACAAGCGGTCAAACTGGACATTTTTAAGTTTTGCACAGAAAATCGTTCCCGTTTTCTTTGTTATTGCATTTTCTCCCCGGTCCCTAAACGTCTTCCCACCGCGAAAAAAAGCAGAGATGACAGAAAAAAACTTTACCGATATCAACTAGATTGAAGCATTCATTCTATCGATTTATAGCATTATCCTGGTGAGCATGGGTTTATTTAGTCTTCTAGGGCAACATATAATGACAGAAGAGAAGTTGCATGTATCTAATTAGACAAGTTGACTAACAAATCGCCTACCAAAATGTAGGAAATTATAAGCAGAAACATCTAAATCAGGCAAAAAAAATTGTTCCGCCGTCTCTGACTGTAGCCTACAGCCATTTCCTATATTAGTTGTTTAGGGTCGGGTGCGGGCCTCAGATTTTAATTTAATCACATATAATCGGGCGGTTGTGGATAGGTTATTAGCAATGTTGGGGTTATTAATAATTGCGGGCAGGTACGGGTGAACAAACAGTTGACCCGTGCACCACTAATGCACACACACCCTTTAAATCCTGTATGCTCCTTGAGACCCCTCTTTCAAAGTCACTGAAATCTCTTTTTTTAGCCATGGTAGCCAAAATAATGGGCAACTGGGCATTTTATACATGACCCTAAGCATGATGGGATATTAATTAACTCAGGAACCACACCTGTGTGGAAGCACCTGCTTTCAATATACTTTGTGTCCCTCATTTACTCAACTGTTTCATTTATTTTCGCAGTTGTAGATCTCACTAGACATATTTTACTAAAGTAAATGGTCCCTTAGTTCAAAGTCAACTTATGTGCAAACAGCAAAATGTGGTCTGCTTTTGCTGTGCTGCTTACTCAAAAATGGATGATTGTGATTGTTTGCTCTACTACAGACAAATGTTAATTTTGATCCACATGTAAAAG
Source organism: Coregonus clupeaformis (assembly GCF_020615455.1). Classification (NCBI taxonomy): domain Eukaryota; kingdom Metazoa; phylum Chordata; class Actinopteri; order Salmoniformes; family Salmonidae; genus Coregonus; species Coregonus clupeaformis. The sequence continues at coordinate 16,514,992 of NC_059214.1, forward strand.
CATGAGAGGTCAGGCAAGCAACCAGGGGTGGACTGGGACCAAAAATTGGCCCTTGCATTTCTAATACACCAGCCCATTATTTTCCTTGAGGCCCCCATACCGGCCCATTTTGTTTCTCGATGCCCCCACACTGGCAATTTATTTTCTTTGAGGCTCCCATTATTAGCCAGATAATTTTGTGCAAAAAAACATACACCATTTAGATAGGCCCATCTGGCATTTGCCCGACATGCCAGATGGCCAGTCCGCCCCTGCACACAACCCACACTCTCAGCTGCCAGTAAAGTGACAGACAAACAGTTTGGCCTCACTTGTCTGCTGCCAGATGAACTCTGATGTTTTTGTATGTTTTTGTATTTCCCGGGGAGATATCCTATATTAGAGGTTAGGTTAGGATGACTTGTCTGTTTAACTCCAAGTGCTGTCTGATCACATCATTCAACCAACATAAATGGTGGAATAGGTGTAAAATATTAAGATGTAACTTCAGCAACTCAAAACAGATGGAAGGATAGAACTATACAGCGAGGGCTGCAATGAATAAGACATGCATTACCCGGGTCACCAATTACAAACATTTAGACATGAAGAGAGGGAGGGAAAATTGAAAAAAATAAAGTTTGCTTATTAATATATTGACGTCACTCTTTCTTGTCACAATAACCTGCTCTGAGTGGATTGTGAAGTATGAAGCAGAACATTTGAAGACACTCACAAGTCATCATTTCTTTGTGTTCCTGCCAGGGGTGTAAATTTAGATGTAAACAGAGATGTTGTTCCACTGCTAGCCTGGGAGAAGATCTCAGCGAGGTGTACCTCCAAGTCATGCGACCACAAAATGACACAGCAAAAGCCTGACCACTGATCAAATACACCTCAGCCAGCTGACAATAACAGCCCACTAATAAGGCTAGGTCAGATGTTTTTACCGCTTCAATAGGGCCAGGTAAAATCTCTCCCCCTTCTGACTTAACCATGAGTAGATCAAACTATGTGAGGGATGCCCACTGTGACCACACAGCACACAAGTAATTGCTTGTAAACACAGTGTGAGGTTGGAGTCCTATATACCCCACACAATGAGACTGAGCAGCGTACTTGTTACTTGTGGTCAAAGATGTAACCAAGTGTTTGACCATAAATACCTTATATTGAAAACTTGAAGCTTTCTGAAAAAACAATGTTATGTTACTCATGCTACTAAATGTGATAAAACCAAGTATGTTATTGTATACAGTATGGCAAGAGAGATAGGGAGGCCATCTTTTTAAGAAAGTTGAGAGGAAGATATTACTGATAAACTGACTCTCAAATGTTTTGTATCATTGTATACTGTTACTATTGAAGAAAATAAGAGGACTGAACTGCCTTAGTAGTTTCATCAGATCAGCATTTGCGTAGTACCTAGGTCTAGGCCCTCTATCAAAATGTCTCCCATTGGAGCAATGACAGGCTGAGTTTCAAGATCCTGATTTTCTTAATTACAAAGAATACTATTAGAGTTACATATTAAAACATCAAGGAGAATTGGGCTGTTTTCAGAAAGTAGGCCATAATTGTGGGCCATAATTATAAAGAAAGCAGGTCAGCATCAGGAAAATGAAATTAGCATTATACTACATCCATATACACACTGGGTGTTGTATTTACAAGTAGACTGATGTACTGTATGTGGAGTAAAACCTGACTGCCAGGAATACTAAGAGGATACACAATGTGAAGCACAAACAATTGCATAGTCATTGATTCCTTTGACTTCAACTCCTCCTGTAAAAACCACAGCAAATGTTCCACTCAGATCTATTTCATAGACAATATATCTGGATCTTATTAGGGACAATAAAACAGCAGCCATTTTTCCAAATATCTTTGTAGTAACACATTATCACACCAAAACAACAATATGACCAAACTATAGGATTATTCAGAACTTTTGGAGATTGTATGTCGGTGATATTACAATATGACTTTTGCCAACTCCCTTGTTGCTGTCTTGCCAAACAGTTTGAATGTTGAATGCCGAAACAGTCCACCCAATCATGCAGAAATGTGCCACAAATTACTTTGTATTTCTATGCAGGCACGACGATATAAAAACCCATAAGTTCAAATGATGTAGGGTGATCCAAAACGATGTTGTGCAAACTTTATGACCAAAGCATATGGACTTTTGGACTGTATATAATGGAGTTCACGTCATACTTATAGCCAGTGTTGCAAAATGTACAGAGTATTGGGAGACAGCCACACTTTGTTTCTTATGGTTTGGCACAGTCTGGCTGTCACAAATACACAGTGCTTGACTTGGACTGAAATAGGTGGCGGGTACTCATTTTGGATGCCGGTACTGTTTGTATTTGGTGCAGGAGCTCCAAAATACATTTGAGCTAATATTCTATAAGAGGACCAGGAGCTCAAGCAGTAGAACTACATATATAGGTTAAAAAAATAGATACAGTACAAGAAACTATTGTCACAGAAAAAGCCTGAGTATGTATACGTTTATGCATACTGAGGATGTATAGTGCCTTGCAAAAGTATTCATCCCCCTTGGCGTTTTTCCTATTTTGTTGCATTACAACCTGGATTTTAAATGGATTTTTATTTGGATTTCATGTAATGGACATACACCAAATAGTCCACATTGGTGAAGTGAAATGAAAAAAATTACTTGTTTAAAAAAATGCTAAAAAATAAATAACGGAAAAGTGGTGCGTGCATATGTATTCACCCCCTTTGCTATGAAGCCCCTAAATAAGATCTGGTGCAACCAATTACCTTCAGAAGTCACATAATTAGTTCAATAAAGTCCACCTGCGTGCAATCTAATTGTCACATGACCTGTCACATGATCTCAGTATATATACACCTGTTCGGAAAGGCCCCAGTCTTCAACACCACTAAGCAAGGGGCACCACCAAGCAAGCGGCACCATGAAGACCAAGGAGCTCTCCAAACAGCTCAGGGACAAAGTTGTGGAGAAGTACAGATCAGGGTTGAGTTATAAAAAAATATCCGTTATAAAAAAATATCAGAAACTTGAACATTCCACGGAGCACCATTACATCCATTATTAAAAAATGGAAAGAACATGGCACCACAACAAACCTGCCAAAAGAGGGCCGCCCACCAAAACTCACGGACCAGGCAAGGAGGGCATTCATCAAAGGTAACAAAGAGACCAAAGATAACCCTGAAGGAGCTACAAAGCTCCACAGCAGAGATTGTAGTATCTGTCGATAGGACCACTTTAAGCCGTACACTCCACAGAGCTGGGCTTTACGGAAGCGTGGCCAGAAAAAAGACATTGCTTAAAGAAAAAAATAAGCAAACACGTTTGGTGTTCGCCAAAAGCCATGTGGGAGACTCCCCAAACATATGGAAGAACATACTCTGGTCAGATGAGACTAAAATTGAGCTTTTTGGCCATCAAGGAAAATGCTATGTCTGGCGCAAACCCAACACCTCTCATCACGACGAGAACACCATCCCCACAGTGAAGCATGGTGGTGGCAGCATCATGCTGTGGGGATGTTTTTCATCGGCAGGGACTGGGAAACTAGTGGCTAGATGTGCCAAGCTTATAGAGATATACACCAAGAGACTTGCAGCTGTAATTGCTGCAAAAGGTGGCTCTACAAAGTATTGACTTTGGGGGGGTGAATAGTTATGCACGCTCAAGTTTTCTGTTTTTTAAATCTTATTTCTTGTTTGTTTCACAATAAAAAAATTGCATATTCAAAGTGGTAGGCATGTTGTGTAAATCAAATGATACAAACCCCCCAAAAATCAATTTTAATTCCAGGTTGTAAGGCAACAAAATCGGAAAAATGCCAAGGGGGGTGAATACTTTCGCAAGCCACTGTATATACTGACCAGCCTCAACGTTTTCTACAACTCAAAACTCAACTTCTTGAAGTATTTTCACATACAATAGTACATCAATAATTTACAGTAGGCATAATGCATGTTTATTTTTTTTCAATTCAACTAGACTATAATGGGATTCAGTCTTAAGGTGGAGATAAGCCATCCGGAGCTGAATCCTTTTCCAAATAGAAAATCATTGAAATAAAAATGTTTTGAGTTGGACCGCGACTCACATTGGTTGAGAGCCCTCCACTTCTTTCCAAGTAGGAAATCAATCATAAAACAGAAGACTGTGGGACGACAGATCTGCCACTCAGCGTATTTCTGAACTCTTCTCGAAGATGAAAGGGTCTGGATTGATTACCCTCTATCCCTGTGATTGGCTAGTGCTTATCAGCAATGTGGTTTCCAGGAAATCTTGACAATATAATCAGTTTATGACCATAGACTGCAGAATAACCCCACAGAATATGTCATCTTGACTAAAATCATCAGTTTGTGACTTTGAGATTGCCTGGACAAAAGGTGATAGTGTTCTTGGAGTGAATATAGGTTCTGTCTAGGCCACTATTGCTGCTTTTACATACTGACCAACTTTATACGCATACATGCATAGAACAGAAACATGCAGGGCTGTTTTTAACACTCCATATAAACTACTTACATATGCTACACAACATGACAACTGTCACTGTAGGCTTATGTTAGTCATGAGGATGCAATTGATTGTTCATCATCTTTTTGTCTGTTTTCTTCCTGACAGGTAAACACATAGATACATTGTAGCCTACTGTGCATTTAACTTTATTCATTTATCTGGGGTAGTCCACATCAGTAACACTTGCCCCTGCAATACATAAATAAAAACATTACATACATAGTCACTAACTACCTGGAACTATACTTCTGTATCACCCCCCTCCTCCCGATATAAGCAGTTATTATAGAATGAATAACATTCTAACAACCACCAAAACCATGGATAATGTCAGATCTATTGCAACAATGCATAGTAAATAATAGTTGGCCACAAGGGCTTTGTTTTGTTTGTTTTGAATGCATCTGTATAGGCTGTGAGGCTTGAGTCACGTGACTGTGACGTATCCTTCGGGCTACTGTATATTGACCAGTGACATAGACACGGTTGGCAGTGCAGAAAAGACGAGAGAAGGCTGCTGGAGCTGTTCAGGAGATTTTATTGTTTTGCATTTGAACTAACAAGGATTTTCGGCTAAGATATATCTTTCCAACTTCAGCTACAGTGATAGCTAAGTTTGGAAAGGAGAAAGGGGAGCTTTAGCGTGCGTTTGCCGAACATTTAATGCACAGAGGGTCTCCCGCATCGATAGCCTTGTTTTACAAAGGGAAATAAATATTGACCTAATTATTTCGACCAAAATATTACAATGGATAACGCTGGATCTAAGAAACGTTGCTGTGGTAGGTACATTTTATGTTTTCAGTTATTTTACAAGGACTCATTCGAATGGAATATTTGATCAAGAAATTATGGCTGCCGATCTATTGACCACACAGGTGGCCATATGATATCAATTACAACGAATCGTAAACATACTTTTCCTTGCAGAATCTGTCCAAGAGTTCTTCACATCACCAAAGTTCCTTATTTACCTGGGACATGGCCTCTCGACATGGGTAAGTGAAACGAAAATAGCCAAGAGAAACCATTTAAAGTAAAATAAGGTGTAGGTGAGCCATTTGACAAAATGTTGTAGCCTATTTATGTTTAAGAATAGGTACACAAGTATAGGCTATTTCCCATCCAATTGGGCGCATCTTGCGTGCGCTTAGTCTGGTTTGACAAAAATTGTTGATGAAAAGATTGTTGATCAGTGGACCCATGGATGGTTCGATATAGTGTGTAATGGTCTATGTATACAATAGTTGTTCTGTCATGGTATTTCTAAATCAGGTGCATGCGTTTGTTTAAGTAATGTTTATTTTGTGTAACAGTCCTTGACAGTAGACCATTATTAATTTATATAGGGTATGATCACTTTAGGCTCACTAGCAAGGTCGGCATTATGGGCGGGCTTAGGGGGCCTGGGCCGCCCTACCGTACCTCCTTGCCCATCCAGATAAAATATTTAAATATTGATAATTTATTTGACCGAGATGCGCGCCGACAGAAAGACGTATCAATCTCAGAAGCATCTGAGTGAGCGAAACAGTATGTGTAGCCCCAGCCTGGTCTGATAGACTAGACGCAACATAGTAAATGAAAATTATTCCATACGAAACGTAACGTAACATATCATACAAAAAATGGAGTTTCTCGGATTTAGGAACAAAATAATACGAAATGCTCTGAGACCAGCTTGGTAGCCCATGTATCTAATGCTGTCTGGCATGTCATACTTATTTTTGGCCAGACAGCATCAGATACATGGTATACATATAGTTACACAGAGGGGCGCTGTTCGCTCGGATGCTTTCTCCAGTGACATCGTTTCAGCCACTTGCTAATTGAACAGGGATGTAGTGCTGCCTTAGCGCGGGGGAGCAACACAGCCGGTGTTCCCTCACTTGTTATCAATTTGAGAATACATGGAGCTGGTGAAAATATTTCTGGAAAATTAATTCAGATAAATTCTATACTGAACAAAACTATAAACAAATCAAATCAAATTGTATTTGTCACATGCGCCGAATACAACAGTGAAATGCTTACTTACAAGCCCTTAACCAACAATGCAGTTTTAAGAAAAATAAGTCAAAAATAGATAAGTAAAAAATAATCATAAGAAAAATAGAAAAATAACAAATAATTAAAGAGCAGCAGTAAAATAACAAGGAGGCTATATAAAGAGGGTACCGGTACAGAGTCAATGTGTGGGGTGCACAGGTTAGTCGAGGTAATTGAGGTAATATGTACATGTGGTGGAGGTAAAGTGACTATGCATAGATAATTAACAGAGAGTAGCAGCAGCGTAAAAAGAGGGGTGGGGGGGGGGGGGTAGCCATTTGATTAGCTGTTCAGGAGTCTTATGGCTTGGCGGTAGAAGCTGTTAAGAGGTCCAGGTGGGAAAGGGCAGTGTGGAGTGCAATAGAGATAGCATCATCTGTTGGGGCGGTATGCAAATTGGAGTGGGTCTAGGGTTTCTGGGATAATGGTGTTGATGTGAGCCATGACCAGCCTTTCAAAGCACTTCATGGCTACAGAAGTGAGTGCTACGGGTCGGTAGTCATTTAGGCAGGTTACCTTAGTGTTCTTGGGCACAGGGACTATGGTGGTCTGCTTGAAACATGTTGGTATTAGACTCAGTCAGGGACAGGTTGAAAATGTCAGTGAAGACACTTGCCAGTGTGTCAGCGCATGCTCGAGTACACGTCCTGGTAATCCGTCTGGCCCTGCGGCCTTGTGAATGTTGACCTGTTTAAAGGTCTTACTCACATTGGCTACAGAGAGCGTGATCACACAGTCGTCCGGAACAGCTGATGCTCTCATGCATGCTTCAGTGTTGCTTGCCTCGAAGCAAGCATATAATTAATTGAGCTCGTCTGGTAGGCTCGTGTCACTGGGCAGCTCGCGGCTGTGCTTCCCTTTGTAGTCCGTAATAGTTTGCAAGCCCTGCAACCTCCGATGAGCGTCGGAGCCGGTGTAGTACGATTCAATCTTAGTCCTCTATTGACGCTTTGCCTGTTTGATGGTTCGTCGGAGGGCATAGCGGGATTTCTTATAAGCGTCCGGGTTAGAGTCCCGCTCCTTGAAAGTGGCAGCTCTACCCTTTAGCTCAGTGCGGATGTTGCCTGTAATCCATGGCTTCTGGTTGGGGTATGTACGTACGGTCATTGTGGGGACGACGTCATCGATGCACTTATTGATGAAGCCAGTGACTGATGTGGTGTACTCCTCACTGCCATCGGAAGAATCCCGGAACATATTCCAGTCTGTGTTAGCAAAACAGTCCTGTAGCTTAGCATCTGTGTCGTGTGACCACTTCTGTATTGAGCGAGTCACTGGTACTCTGCTTTAGTTTTTACTTGTAAGCAGGAATCTGGAGGATAGAATTATGGTCAGATTTGCCAAATGGAGGGCGAGGGAGAGCTTTGTACACGTCTCTGTGTGTGGAGTAAAGGTGGACTATAGTTTTTTTTTCCTCTGGTTGCACATTTAACATGCTGGTAGAAATTAGGTAAAACTGATTTAAGTCCCCTGCCACTAGGAGCGCCACCTCTGGATGAGCATTTTCTTGTTTGCTTATGGCCTTATACAGCTTGTTGAGTGCGGTCTTAGTGGCAGCATCGGTTTGTGGTGGTAAATAGACAGCTATGAAAAATATAGATGAAAACTCTCTTGGTAAATAGTGTGGTCGACAGCTTATCATGAGATACTCTACCTCAGGCGAGCAAAACCTTGAGACTTCCTTAATATTAGATTTCATGCACCAGCTGTTATTTACAAATATACACAGACCAGCACCCCTTGTCTTACCGGAGGCAGCTGTTCTATCTTGCCGATGCACCGACTACCTCGACAGCTGTATGTTATCGATGTCGTCATTCAGCTACGACTCGGTGAAACATAAAATATTACAGTTTTTAATGTCCCGTTGGTAGGATATTGTTAAATCGGAGCTCATCCATTTTATTATCCAATGATTGTACGTTGGCTAATAGGACTGATGGTAGAGGCAGATTACCCACTTGCCGTCAGATCCTTACAAGGCACCCCGACCTATGTCCCCGATATGTCCGTCTCTTCTTAATGCGAATGACAGGGATTTGGGCCTTGTCGGGTGTCTGAAGTAAATCCTTCACGTCCGACTCGTTAAAGAAAAAATCTTCATCCAGTACGAAGTGAGTAATCGCTGTCCTGATATCCAGAAGCTCTTTTTGTTCATAAGAGACGGTGGCAGAAACATTATGTACAAAATAAGTTACAAATAACGCGAAGAAACACACACAATAGCACAATTGGTTAGGAGTTCGTAAAACGGCAGCCATCTCCTGAAATGCAACAATTTCAATGATGTTACTGAGTTACAGTTCATATAAGGAAATCAGTCAATTGAAATAAATAAATTAGGCCCTATTCTATGGATTTCACATGACTCGGGAGCCAGGCCCAGTTTTTCCCCACGAAAGGGCTTTATTACAGACAGAAATACTCCTCAGTTTCATCGGGTGTCCAGGTGGCTGGTCTCAGACGACCCCGCAGGTGAAGAAGCCAGATTTGGAGGTCCTAGGCTGGCGTGGTTACACGTGGTCTGTGGTTGTGTGGCCAGTTGGACATACTGCCAAATTCTCTAAAATTACATTGGTAGAACATTTTTCATTATTTTCTATGGCAACAGCTCTGGTGGACATTCCTGCAGTCAGCATGCCAATTGCATGCTCCCTCAACTTGAGACATCGGTGGCATTGTGTTGTGTGACAAAACTGCACATTTTAGAGTGGCCTTTTATTGTCCCCAGCACAAGGTGCACCTGTGTAATGATCATGCTGTTTAATCAGCTTCTTGATATGCCACACCTGTCAGGTGGACAGATTATTTTGGGAAAGGAGAAATGTTCACGAACAGGGTTGTAAACAAATTACACAACATTTGAGAGAAATACGCTTTGTGCGTATGGAAAAATTCTGGGATCTTTTATTTCAGCTCATGAAACATGGGACCAACACTTTACATGTTTTGTTGAGTATAATTTCCACTAAAATTCCATGAAAACGATAGAATGACAAACTAAATAAAGATGTAGGATATATCAGCCTATAGGTAGGTAAATGGTGGTTTCTTCTCAGTCTTCTCTCTCTGGCAGTGGCGTGAATGATAACTAGGCCTAACTGTATGCGTGTGTGCAGAGGCCCGGCGGTCGGAGACTTGAACACTTCGAGCTGTAACAAGAACAGCCACAGACAAAAAACTCTACCAGGGGTTGCTAAAATGGCTGTCCTCAAAACAGTTTGGGCTCATGTACGACGCACTTGAACTCGTCCTACTGTCCGAGTGCTTAGCTTACAGAAATGTACCACCTCTAATGCATATGCAGACAAACTGATCCACCAACGAGATCTAGGATCCAAATTCACCGCGTCTGCCTTGATGTTCATAAAACTCCACGGACCCCCTCTTGCGCACTGGAACCCAAAACAATATGTGACCACTTGGTTAAGGAGCTGTCCTTTCAGCACCATGATTTCGAAGGACGCTTAAATCGCTTAAAATAAGTAGTAGTCCAACTCATCACTTTATTATTATTATTATTATTATTATTATTACAAATAGAAGATTATCACTTCTCACATTGGTGCTTGTTTAGTAAAGTTAGATCAAAGCTGAATCAATGTCTCGCAAGATACCACGATTAATTCGTATTTTACATAACAGAACCGAATATAATAGCATATACTGTAACATAGTAGGCCTATATGTTACACCAAAAACACATCCTTAGTAATTTCTTATCTGAAGCTGAATAGTACATTTTCTCCCCTCATGCAGCCAAAACGCAACAGCGCGCTTCACTAGGCATTAAATATATGCTTTGATTGAAACAGAATAAGCCTACATTTGACATTTTAGTCATTTAGCAGACCCTCTTATCCAGAACGACTTAGTTAGTGCATTCATCTTAAGATAGCTAGGTGGGACAACTAAATATCTCAGTCATAGTAAGTGCATTTTTCCTCAATAAAGTAGCAATCAGCAAATTCAGTGCTAGTAGGGGGGTAAGAGTAAAGATTGTTCACGAAAGGGGTTGGGGGTGCGAGGGGGGGTGCTGTGGGATTATTTAATGTACTCTTTGAAGAGGTAGGGTTTCAGATGTGTTTGGAAGATGGGCAGGGACTCTACTGTCCTAGCTTTAGGGGGAAGCTGGTTCCACCATTGGGGTGCCAGGACAGAGAAGAGCTTGGACTGGGCTGAGCAGGAGCTGCCCTCCTGTAGGCGTGGGTGGGCCATGAAACCTGAAGTGGCAGAACGGAGTACTCAGGTTGGGGTGTAGGGTTTGAGCATAGCCTTAAGGTAGGGAGGGGCAGTTCCTCTTGCTGCTCCGTAGACAAGTACCATGGTCTTGTAGTGGATACCAGCTTCAACTGGAAGCCATTGGAGTGTGCGGAGGAGAGGGGTGACATGGGAGAACTTGGGAAGGTTGAACACCAGACAGGCTGCAGCGTTCTAGATAAGTTGCAGGGGTTTGATGGCACAAACGGGGAGCCCAGCCAACAGCGAGTTGCATTAGTCCAGACGGGAGATGACAAGTGCCTGGATTAGGATCTGTGCCTCTTCATGTAGGGTCGTACTCTACTGATGTTGTAGAGCATGGACCTGCAGGAGTGAGTCACTGCTTTGATGTTTGCAGAGAACGACAGGGTGTTGTCCAGGGTCACGCCAAGGTGCTTTGCGCTCTGGGAGGGGGACACTGTCGTGTTGATGGAGAGTTCTTGGAGCGGGCAGCCCTTTCCCGGAGGAAGAGCAGCTCCGTCTTGTCGAGGTTGAGCTTGGGGGGGTGGGCCGACATCCAAGCTGAGATATCTGCCAGGCACGCAGAGATGCATGTCGGCACCTGGGTGTCAGAAGGGGGTGAAGAAGAAAAGTAATTGAGTGCCATCCGCATGGCAATGATAGGCGAGACAATGTGAGGATATGACGGAGCCGAGTGACTTGGTGTATAGGAGAAGAGGAGAGGGCCTAGAATCGAGCCCAGTAGTGAGACCATGTGGTGCAGACTAGGATTGGGCGGTATCTAGATTTTCATGTCGTCATACCGTCCTTCTCTCATACCGGGATATATGGTATTACCGGCTTAGTACACGAGGGGGCGCCAAAAAAAGGCCATTGGGCGTCTAATACCAGAATGCTAACAAAATTAGCAGAAGTAATAGCAAATTTGCATAGAGGCTGCTAGCGAATATGCTAACAAGTGCAAACGAAAGTAAACAAATTCCAAAGATAGGCAATCCAGCTCATAAAGTTATACATATATACAGCCGAATGTCATTTTTGGTGAGTTTGGACATTTACAAGCGAATGTGAACGAGAGACATTGTGGAAATGAACTAAGTTTTGATGCATGCTTTTCTGAAGGAAGAACAGTACTGACTCTGGAGCAGCATGTGTAGGCTACACGCTGTGTCTGTGTGGAGTCTGGAGTCGCTAAGGCAATGGCCTGCCTGCTCTGCTTGGAGAAGAGGGAGGAGGAGAAGATGGGCCGAGAACGGAGAGGAGAAGAAACACAAGGAAATCAAGATAGTGGCAGCTGTACAAATAACTAATCCAAAGGGCTTTGACTTCTCAAACACAGCGGAAAGCTAACTAGCAAGTTCTAGATTAACTAGCAAGTTCAATTTAGGGGTCGGGTTAACGCAGAATTCTGCGTTTTTCACGCAGGAAGAAAGATAAAACGCATAAGAAATATCTTGCTGCGTTTTGTAAATGCAGATGTAAAATGCTTCTTATTGTAATTTTGGCATCAGACTAATTTTGTGCTTCAGTTGCACTTCTCCACTTGGATGAGAATTCACGAAAGGGCATTATTTTCTCGGTGTAGCCAGCCAACTTCTCTCCGGTAAAATGCAAGATTAACTTTAAGCAAAACATTAGGAAATGTAGCTTCCTACATTATTTCTATGATGAACATTAGAAATATGATGGCCATGCATTGTTTTTGCAAAAAGCTCATTCAATACAGTGATCAGGGACGTGCAACTATAGTTTTCCTTGACAGAAAATACATTAGTGCAATGCATTCGGCAGAAAATAGCTTCATTTTCATCAGATGACAACAGAAGTGCAACGCTATTTGGCTGGCAGCCAGAAGTAAACTTTCTCCCATTGTGCTATTTACAAACAAACACGTGACTGGCTGAACTGTTCAGGGGAACTACAGTAAGCTTCATAATGTAAAATAATGTGACAGGTGAAATGAAGAACGCAATCTGCAGGTATTTACTTAAAAAGTACAAATATTAGCCTCCCGAGTGGCGCAGCGGTCTAAGGCACTGCATCGCAGTGTTTGAGGTGTTACTACAGACCCAGGTTCGAGCCTGCTGTGACTGGGGAGACCCATGAGACGGCGCACAATTTGCTCAGTGTCGTCTGGGTTAGGGGAGGGTTTAGCCAGCCGGGATTTCCTTGTCCCATTGCGCTCTAGCGGCTTCATGTGGCGGGCCGGGCGCCTGCAAGCTGACTGTGTTTCCTCCAACACATTGGTGTGGCTGGCTTCTGGGTTAAGCAAGCAGTGTGTCAAGAAGCAGTGCAGCATGGCAGGGTCGTGTTTTGGAGGACGCATGGCTCTCATCCTTCGCCTCTCCCGAGTCCGTAGGGGAGTTGCAGCGATGGGACAAGACTGTAACTACCAATTGGATATCACGAAATTGGGGGGAAAAAATATAAATATATATATATATACACACTGCTCAAAAAAATAAAGGGAACACTAAAATAACACATCCTAGATCTGAATGAATGAAATAATCTTATTAAATACTTGTTTCTTTACATAGTTGAATGTGCTGACAACAAAATCACACAAAAATTATCAATGGAAATCAAATTTATCAACCCATGGAGGTCTGGATTTGGAGTCACCCTCAAAATTAAAGTGGAAAACCACACTACAGGCTGATCCAACTTTGATGTAATATCCTTAAAACAAGTCAAAATGAGGCTCAGTAGTGTGTGTGGCCTCCATGTGCCTGTATGACCTCCCTACAACGCCTGGGCATGCTCCTGATGAGGTGGCGGATGGTCTCCTGAGGGATCTCCTCCCAGACCTGGACTAAAGCATCCGCCAACTCCTGGATAGTCTGTGGTGCAACGTGGCGTTGGTGGATGGAGCGAGACATGATGTCCCAGATGTGCTCAATTGGATTCAGGTCTGGGGAACGGGTGAGCCAGTCCATAGCATCAATGCCTTCCTCTTGCAGGAACTGCTGACACACTCCAGCCACATGAGGTCTAGCATTGTCTTGCATTAGGAGGAACCCAGGGCCAACCGCACCAGCATATGGTCTCACAAGGGGTCTGAGGATCTCATCTCGGTACCTAATGGCAGTCAGGCTACCTCTGGCGAGCACATGGAGGGCTGTGCGGCCCCCCAAAGAAATGCCACCCCACACCATGACTGACCCACCGCCAAACCGGTCATGCTGGAGGATGTTGCAGGCAGCAGAACGTTCTCCACGGCGTCTCCAGACTCTGTCACATCTGTCACATGTGCTCAGTGTGAACCTGCTTTCATCTGTGAAGAGCACAGGGCGCCAGTGGCGAATTTGCCAATCTTGGTGTTCCCTGGCAAATGCCAAACGTCCTGCACGGTGTTGGGCTGTAGGCACAACCCCCACCTGTGGACGTCGGGCCCTCATACCACCCTCATGGAGTCTGTTTCTGACCGTTTGAGCAGACACATGCACATTTGTGGCCTGCTGGAGGTCATTTTGCAGGGCTCTGGCAGTGCTCCTCCTGCTCCTCCTTGCACAAAGGCGGAGGTAGCAGTCCTGCTGCTGGGTTGTTGCCCTCCTACGGCCTCCTCCACGTCTCCTGATGTACTGGCCTGTCTCCTGGTAGCGCCTCCATGCTCTGGACACTACGCTGACAGACACAGCAAACCTTCTTGCCACAGCTCGCATTGATGTGCCATCCTGGATGAGCTGCACTACCTGAACCACTTGTGTGGGTTGTAGACTCCGTCTCATGCTACCACTAGAGTGAAAGCACCGCCAGCATTCAAAAGTGACCAAAACATCAGCCAGGAAGCATAGGAACTGAGAAGTGGTCTGTGGTCACCACCTGCAAAACCAGTCCTTTATTGGGGGTGTCTTGCTAATTGCCTATAATTTCCACCGGTTGTCTATTCCATTTGCACAACAGCATGTGAAATGTATTGTCAATCAGTGTTGCTTCCTAAGTGGACAGTTTGATTTCACAGAAGTGTGATTGACTTGGAGTTACATTGTGTTGTTTAAGTGTTCCCTTTATTTTTTTGAGCAGTGTATATATATATATATATATATATATATATATATATATATATATATATATATATATACACACTACCGTTCAAAAGTTTGGGGTCACTTAGAAATGTCCTTGTTTTCCATGAAAACATACATGAAATGAGTTTGAATAGGAAATATAGCAAAATGCATGGTTAGAAATAATGATTTTTAATTGAAATTATAATTGTGTCCTCAAAGAATCCTCCATGTGCAGCAATTACAGCCTTGCAGACCTTTGGCATTCTAGTTGTCAGTTTGTTGAGGTAATCTGAAGAGATTTCACCCCATGCTTCCTGAAGCACCTCCCACAAGTTGGATTGGCTTGATGGGCACTTCTTACGTACCATACGGTCAAGCCGCTCCCACAACAGCTCAATAGGGTTGAGATCCGGTGACTGTGCTGGCCACTCCATTATAGACAGAATACCAGCTGACTGCTTCTTCCCTAAATAGTTATTGCATAGTTTGATGCTGTGCTTTGGGTCATTGTCCTGTTGTAGGAGGAAATTGGCTCCAATCAAGCGCCGTCCACAGCGTATGGCATGGCGTTGCAAAATGGAGTGATAGCCTTCCTTCTTCAAGATCCCTTTTACCCTGTACAAATCTCCCACTTTACCACCACCAAAGCACCCCCAGACCATCACATTGCCTCCACCATGCTTGACAGATGGCATCAAGCACTCCTCCAGCATCTTTTCATTTGGTCTGCGTCTCACAAATGTTCTTCTTTGTGATCCGAACACCTCAAACTTTGATTAATCTGTCCATAACATTTTTTTCCAATCTTCCTCTGTCCAGTGTCTGTGTTCTTTTGCCCATCTTAATCTTTTCTTTTTATTGGCCAGTCTGAGATATGGCTTTTTCTTTGCAACTCTGCCTAGAAGGTCAGCATCCCGGAGTCGCCTCTTCACTGTTGACATTGAGACTGGTGTTTTGCGGGTACTATTTAATGAAGCTGCCAGTTGAGGACCTGTGAGGCGTTTGTTTCTCAAACTAGACACTCTAATGTATTTGTCCTCTTGCTCAGTTGTGCACTAGGGCCTCCCACTCCTCTTTCTATTCTGGTTAGAGCCAGTTTGCGCTGTTCTGTGAAGGGAGTAGTACACAGCGTTGTAAGAGATCTTCAGTTTCTTGGCAATTTCTCGCATGGAATAGCCTTCATTTCTCAGAACAAGAATAGACTGATGAGTTTCAGAAGAAAGTTATTTGTTTCTGGCCATTTTGATCCTGTAATCGAACCCACAATTGCTGATGCTCCAGATACTCAACTAGTCTCAAGAAGGCCAGTTTTATTGCTTCTTTAATCAGCACAACAGTTTTCAGCTGTGCTAACATGATTGCAAAAGGGTTTTCTATTGATCAATTAGACTTTTAAAATGATTAACTTGGATTAGCAAACACAACGTGCCATTGGAACACAGGACTGATGGTTGCTGATAATGGGCCTCTGTACGCCAATGTAGATATTCCATTAAAAATCAGCCGTTTCCAGCTACAATAGCCATTTACAACATTAACCATGTCTACACTGTATTTCTGATCAATTTGATGTTATTTTAATGGCCAAAAACAAGGACATTTCTAAGTGACCCCAAACTTTTGAACGGTAGTGTGTATATATATATATACAAATATTAAATGGTATTGAAAAACCAACCTGTGGCTATTTCCAAATACCCCAGTATACGGTATACCGCCCTAGCCTAGTGCAGACACAGATCCTCTCCACGTCACCTGGTAGGACCGGCCTGCCAGGTAGGATGCAATCCAAGAGTGTGCAGAGCCTGGGACGCCCAGCCCTGAGAGAGTGGAGAGGAGGAACTGATGGTTCACGGTGTCGAAGGCAGCGGGTAAATCTAGGAGGATGACAACAGAGGAGTGAGAGTCAGCTTTGGCAGTGCGGAGAGCCTCCGTGACACAGAGGAGAGCAGTCTCGGCTGAGTGACCCGTCTTGAAGCCTGACTGGTTAGGGTCAAGAAGATTGTTCTGAGAGATAGCGAGAGAGTTGATCAGAGACAGTACGCTCAAGTGTTTTGGAAAGAAAAGAAAGAAGGGATACCAGTCTGGAGTTTTTTATGTCAGAGGGGTCGAGTGTTGGTTTCTTGAGGAGGGGAGCGACAGTGGTCAGGGATTAGTTGATGAGGAATGGGAGAAGGTCTCCAGAGATGGTCTGGAGGAGGGGATGGGGTCGAACTGGCAGGTTGTCGTGCAGCCGGACCTTACTAGTTGCCGGATTTCATCTGGAGAGAGAGGGGAGAAAGAGGTCAAGGCATAGGGTAGTTCTGTGTGAGTGGGACCAGTGAACTCAATAGGCTGAGTGAATGAGGAGCAGATGTCGTCAACCTTCTTTTCAAAGTGGTTGACAAAAGTCGTCCGCAGAGAGAAAGGAGGGAGGGGGTGGAGGATTAAGAAGGTGGAAAAGAGTTTCCTAGGGTTAGCGGTAGAAGCTTGACATTTAGAGTGATAGAAAGTGGCTTTATCAGCGGATACAGAGGAAGGTCTACAAGAAAGGCTAATAGTTTGTTAACACCATCTGCTTTAAGTCGCTCACAAAACAGTAATTCAAGATAATCTAAATGCATATTCCAATTAAACTGATTGAGATCAAATGATTGGCATGCAGCTTGGACATTTCACCGGTAAAACGTGAATAATTATCATTCGCAATTGACAGTGATGATGGCCTATTTTAAAATGAGATATGCCTAACTTGGTGTTTGAGGGTATTAAAAATATAAAATGTTCTTGAGACAATATGTGTGTGCATAGACAGGCGTTGCAATTGGAGGATGGATTTTATGCATAGGCCTATTCTACAATGATATTCAATAGGCTACATTATTTATTTTAACCTTTATTTAACTAGGCAAGTCGGTTAGGAACAAATTCTTATTTACAATGACGGCCTACACCAGCCAAACCTGGACGACGCTGGGCCAATTGTGCGCCTCCCAATCACAGCCGGATTGTGATACAGCCTGGAATCAAACCAGGGTCTGTAGTGACACCTCTAGCACTGAGATGCAGTGCCTTAGACCGCTGCGCCACTCGGGAGCCAGTCGATACAAACTCTGATTGAGAAATTATGAAGTCATTTAAAAAAAGTGTTCATGCCACATTTAAAAGGTAATAGACTTTTACATTTAAATTACATGTATCTACTATAAAACCCATTTTAAAAAAGTGCCCCCTATTGAAATCAAATGCCCGTCCAACTGATTCGTTCTGGCACCGGCCCTGCTTAGTAGTAGACAAGGATCATGTTTCTGCAAGCATCATTCATCGTCTATAGCCTAGTGTGCAGTGCATTTTAACAGCTGGCTGATACAACAAAAGTTAACATGCATGTCTTTGTAGGGCGATCGTATGTGGAACTTCGCTGTAGCCGTATTTCTGGTGGGGCTGTATGGCAACAGCCTCCTGCTCACGGCTGTGTACGGACTGGTGGTGGCGGGGTCAGTCCTGCTGCTCGGAGCCATTATCGGTGACTGGGTGGATAAAAACCCCAGACTCAAAGGTATGCAGCCATAAGTAGGCTTACTCTACAGTGTGTCTGAACAGAACTGAATACACTGAACAGGAATGAACAATATACATAGTCAAAACATGACTTGATCATTCATTTAAAATGTTTGGGATTATTCTCTATTCGATACCATTCAAAGAACCCATTGAGTGATTTACTCAGACAGAAATCAATTGTTTGTGACCACCAACCCTATGTCTCTAATGCTTATCCTCTAATCTGATAGTGGCCCAGACTTCGCTGGTTGTCCAGAACTTTGCTGTCATACTGTGTGGGATCCTCTTGATGGTGGTTTTCCAGTTCAAAGAACAAATTGCAGAGTTATACAATGGATGGGTTCTGGTAAGATTGCATTTCCTAGACTTTTCATACTGTTATGATCATTAAGTGGTCATTTTAAACTGATAACTGAATGGTTATTTGCAGCGAAAGCATTTACCCATTTGACAAGTACAATGTTCTGACCTAAGTCTACTATGATGTGAAATCCAGTATGTAATTTCAACAACCTTTACATATCATTTCAGCCTCTGGACAGTAGCCTAGCCTACACATTGAACATTCGTCCCCCATGAATGATGCAGCGCCCCCTCCTTAGGCCAATTAGGAATATTATTCAAATTTATGTTACGTGGATTAATGCGAAAGAGAAAAAAAAAACATTGTCAACATCACACTGGCTGTATTTCTGTATTTTGAAAGTTATATCTCTTGAAACTTGATTGCTGACATGCAAAACATTTTGGGAATATATCAACAATGGACTAATGAAACAAAAACCAAAAGATAGTTTTGGGGGGGAGTTTTCCTTTAATTGTCAACTGCATCTGTATGGAATGACAGTGCCTATAGATAGTCTACACACCCTTTCAAAATGTTCACCTTTTGTAAATGGGCAGAGCTTAAAGATCCTTATGGGAAACTTGTTACTCATGAGGAGATGCATGTATGTACATATTGTCATGACTGTAGCTCAAAAGGGACATGGGCCTCATTTATAAACCGGGCGTACATACAAAATATACCCCAAAATGTGCATGCGCCAGTTTTTATGCAAATGTTGTCATTTATAAAAATGTATCTTGAAGTGAGAATGTGCTTAACTCCCTGCAAACTCTAGACCATGCATACCACATCTGCTAGTGGTTTAAATATTGTATTGCAACCTGGCAGGTAAGTATATTGTGCAAATGGGGGATATGATGAAAAGCTTATTCATAAAAAACAGGAAAACATGTTAACAAGAATGCAGCCATTTGCCATTAGTGAGAAGAGCGAAAATCAGTTTTATTTTTAGAATCTTAGACATAGGAATCTTTTTCCTATTTATTTTATTTTCATAATCATTGCAGAGTATATTCCTCACTTTTTCTGGCCGTGATGTGTTCACATTCCCGACGTAGCCAGACAAGAAATTACCATGCGCATCTCTCATTTAATTGGACCTAGTAGCCTAGGCTATGTGTATTTCACGTTTTGCAATCCCAAAATGCAGCGCGGTTTACAATATACAGTCGAATTTAACAGGTATTTTACATTGAAGTAGGCCTATGTATGCTACTGTTAGTACTGTATTATTATTATTATTATTAATATTTTTTAGACGTTTCAGAATTCAAGGGCAGTACATCATATTTAGGCTGGGGAAAAGTCGATGCAAAACATTGTTGATTTCAAACGTTCTGCTGACAGGTCCACAACAATTTGCCATTGTTTTCTTCTATAGAAACGGACATAATCCTTAGCCAGAAACAGTTCATTTTTAATTTTTTCATTCTGCGAACAGAGTAAATAGACCAGTAGCTTATATAAAATATTTGACAGTATGGGTAGGCTACAGTATTGGTGTGCAATAGGAGCGCAACATCATTGTACTATTTAATCTCAGAGCCTATACCAAGGCAGAACAAAGAAACTCACTAATCTTTTGATAAACTAAATATTGAACAACAATGTGTCTTTTGCATAGAAGTGTGGGCTGTAGCATTTAGCCTACTTTTAAATTGTTTCGAATATACAATCAATCTTGCAGAATGTGCAGAAAGGCACTCGCTATAAAGGCCGCAAGCATGTTTAGTTTGAAAAAAATCACTGCAAAATATCAAAACATTCTGCCTACACCTCTACAGAAATGTGATCAAAATTGACATTGCTCTTTCTTATAGAAACTGCCGTGGCCTAATTCCAATAGTTTCAAATTATACATAAAATAAAGGGCGTTATTGTCACCATAAAAGGTGAATGAAGGGCGTTTTCTAGGCAGAGTTTTAATGCTTGTTCATGCGCACAGTTTTTTTACGACATGTCTGATTTATAACGGGAAGCAGTGTCCTGCCTGAGTTGCTAAATCAAATCAAGGGAAAATCTTTTGATTCTTAAGATTACGCAAGGATTTGCCGGGAAACGTGTTTGGCTTCTTGAAGAGGCTCTTTCTTTTGGTGGAATATGTAGACCCAAATGAGCAAATGTAATTTACATTCTACAGCAAGTCTTTGTCCCATGGAAGAAAAACTGTGCCTTGTTTTATGGTTGATAGAAGAAGACTGTTGCAATAGCGAGTGTTACAATCTGCTGGCTGCTACACTATCATGATCATGAACAAAGTGTCTCTCACGTGGTGTAGTTAGTGTATTGTGGGACAAATCGTGCATTTGTGAAGGGGCCCTTGGATTTTAAGGAGGGGGAGGGGGGTGCTGTACATTTTCTGGTATTTGTGTGTTTCTGGAGGTGGTGGTGAAACAGGAGATTGAGTGTCTTGTTCATGACTGTGTAGTCAGCGGATTCTTCTAGGGCCGTCATGTGAGAGAGAGAAATGCTGCCTGGCCAGTTGAGCCAGTCCATCTCTATCCCCCTGGTCAGAACAGCTGTAATTATAATGTACAAAAAAAAAAAACAGCAGGCCTGTTTATTTCAGTCTCACACTGGATTATGGTTGTTGAGTGTAAGAACACATGTTGAGGCCAAAAATATTATTGTTGTTTTTTGAGAGTACATTTAGAAAGTACATTTGCACACCTTAAAAATGTTTTTATGTTTTGTTTTTTACCAAAGCAAACAAAAATGTATAGTTTTCTTGGTTTTCAGACATGCTGCTATATCCTGGTCATCTCCATAGCCAACATTGCTAATTTGGCCAGTACTGCCATGTCAATTACCATCCAAAGAGACTGGGTGGTGGTTGTGGCTGGACAGGACAGCAGCAAACTGGCAGGTCAGTCTCCATGGGAAACCAGCCCAAATCAATAGGGCTCATGTGAAAAGACCTTTATCGCCTTGCAGTGGTGTGACCTTTGAACCCAATCAAAGCTAAATCACAAATTCTTATTTTATAACTGTCCGTTTCACCTGGGTTCACCAAGGCTTTAAAGCAGATATTATACAGTAAAAATGCATCATTTCCGCACAGCTAATCTCAAAGAAATGGTTTCACAAGCCATAAATACTAACAGTTAACAAATGACCAGAGCTGTGTGCTACATTTTGCTTGTCTGCACCAGTGAAGTCAATTAACCTGAAGTGTATTGCACTGTATAACCTTCAGGAAACCTATAAAAATCCCTGACATGAATTAGTGGAAAAACCATAAAATAACACTTTGGCTGTGTCCTATCATGTCACAGTCACTTAAAGCATCTTCTCTACTAAAAGCTGTCAATCAAGTCCTTTCAGATAAGGTCATAAGGAAAGCAGATAAAAATTAGAAGCCATGTTTGACTCCTTGAACTTCTTCTGTCAGCAAATATTGTAATTCAGGGAAACATGTAACTTAAGACAGGGTTATGGTTGGGCGGTATCTAGATGCTGTTCCTGTACCATACCTTTAGGATGCCCCAAACCCCAAAAATGTAATTATTATTTTTCACAGTATTGAAAATCATACCATCGGTATTTCAAAATACCCTGGTATACGGTATACCGCCCAAACTTAGACAGGGTAAAGTAAAATATGAATTTACTTTTCCTGTGGACAATGGACAATAATGTAATTATGCTCTTAATAGACATGAACGCCACAGTGCGGATCATCGACCAGCTGACCAACATTCTAGCGCCCATGTTGGTGGGCCAGATCATGGCTTTCGGCTCCAACTTCATTGGCTGTGGCTTTATTGCGGGCTGGAACCTGTGCTCTATGTGCCTTGAGTACGGTCTGCTATGGAAGGTCTACCAGAAAACCCCGGCACTGGCCTTGAAGGCTGGCAAAAAAGAAGATGACCAGGAACTGAAGCAACTTAACTCCCTGAAAGGTATGGTCCTCAATGAACATCACTGACAGACATGTCTTAATGTCAATGAACATAAGTGTTCTTGTAAGATCTTGCAAAATAAAATTGTCAACCAAATATACATCTGTTGTTGGGCTGGCCCTCCCTTAGAGAAAGAATAAATGATGAGATCTGATCCGTGTACAGTCTTGTGGCCCCAGAACAGTCACTCATGTCTGTCTGTTCTTCCTCCTGTGGTCTGCAGACCTGGAAAGCGGCAAGGGCCCAGTAGAGGGCTCCGAGCTCATGAACGAGACGGCTGTCGTCAAGGCCGACTGTCCCAAGAAGACTGGCTGCTGCTACCAGATAACAGAGCCCCTGCGCACCATCCGCGATGGCTGGGTGGCCTACTACAACCAGTCCATATTTTTTGCAGGCATGTCACTGTCCTTCCTCTACATGACGGTGCTGGGCTTTGACTGCATCACCACGGGCTACGCCTACACCCAGGGCCTCAACGGCTCTGTGCTCAGCCTGCTGATGGGCGCCTCAGCTGTGTCAGGCATCTGTGGCACGGTGGCCTTCACCTGGGTTCGCAAGAAGTGTGGCCTGATCCGCACAGGCTTCATCTCGGGTGTGGTGCAGCTCTCCTGCCTAATGCTGTGCGTGGCGTCCGTCTTCGCACCGGGCAGCCCCTTCGACCTCAGCGTTTCGCCCTTCCAGGACATCTACAGCCACCTGACCGGGGACAGCGGCACCCTACCAGAGGCCGACCACCCGGTTAGCGTGCTAAACATCGATGATCAGGGTCTGCTGGTCAACGGTTCGACCGCACTGCCTGCTGAAGAACTGCCGCCTCTGCAGTCCTACCTGTCAGTCAGCCTGCTGTTTGCAGGGGTTATTGCTGCTAGAATTGGTGAGTAACTCAAAAGTCCACACTGGGAAAAGTGCTTGATGAGTGCTGCTATGTCATGTGTTAACAGTTACGTAGGCACAGAAGTTAATTGTTTGAGGAAGTCTAAAACACAATGTCACAGCCTTCTGTAGAGTATGAACCTGTTGTAAAAGGCAGGCACCAGCCACCACTTGGAGGGAAGTCGGCTCCAGATCCGGTGTTAATGTCTCCACAGAGCAATATTGGCAACCTTTGATTCCAATATCTGCTGATAATTACAGTCATAGCGATGATTGTCTGTTCCTATATCATTTTTATGTGGCTGTAAAAATGCCAATCTAAATGACTGCTGTGCTGTTTTCCCCTCTGCAGGTCTATGGTCCTTTGACTTAACCGTGACCCAGCTCATCCAAGAGAATGTGATCGAGTCGGAGAGGGGGGTGATTAACGGTGTCCAGAACTCCATGAACTACCTCCTGGACCTGTTGCACTTCATCATGGTGATTCTGGCGCCCAACCCTGAGGCCTTCGGCCTTCTCGTCATCCTCTCCGTCTCCTTCGTGGCCATGGGCCACATAATGTACTTCAGGTTTGCCTTCAAGAGCCTCGGGCGGCGCCTCTTCCTCTGCTGCTCGCCAGAGCAGAAGGCCCAGACCCTCCCGGACTCTCCCTCCTCGCTTCCCACCATTGTGTAACCCATTAAAGAGACGCTGTCCCTGCTAACAGCTCTACCTGCAGCCTGCAGTGCACACTATTGTCCCCTCCTCCTCCTGCCCGCTAGCTATCAACCTAATAAACATGCTTGCGTGTAGCCCCCACAGCGCTAATGTATCTACTTTTGTGCTTAACCCAAGCATGTGCCGTCCTTTGCCATTGTAGATATATCATTAGCCGTTTTGCGGAAGGGGGAAGAGTAGTGCGGCCACAGAGAAGCAGCCCCTCACAGACAAATAGCTCAGCTTGAATGAGGCCTTATAGAGAGGTGTCACAAATAAACATCTCTTCTCCCTACTTCCAATATTTCAATCTAGCTGCTTTGTTATTCAAGGTGCTGCAGCTAGAGCTACAGTAAATGAGGGAGGAAAAATGCAGGTATTGCTTGCAGTTACTACGGTTACAGCTGCATACTACTCAAGGATGTTCTGTGGCTCTAGTGTTGTTTGCATCTCATTACAGCTCTGCATCAGCCATAGGATTTTCATTTCCACATTGAAGCTATTTGTTTCTCAGTAGTTCATTGTTACTATAGCCATTCATGTTAGTGTTTCAAAAGACTCAGTTACTTAAGCTTTAGTAATTGACAATGATTTAGATTACCGGTTTTACCAGTGAGAAACAGGTTCTTGCTTATTTTGCTTAACGAGCCTGGGATAAAGTCTCTTTAATACATGGTTATAAGGGTTATGCAAATTATTTATTCAAGGAGTGTAGATAGATAGATATACTGAATCAAAATATAAATGCAACATGTAAAGTGTTGGTCCCATGTTTCATGAGCTGAAATAAAATATCCCAGACATTTTCCATATGCACAAAAAGCTTATTTCTCTCAAATGTTGTGCACAAATTTGTTTTCATCCCTGTTAGTGAGCATTTCTCCTTTGCCAAGATAATCCATCCACCTGACAGTTGTGGCATATCAAGAAGCTGATTTAACAGTGTGATCATTACACAGGTGCACCTTGTGCTTGGGACAATAAAAGGCCACTCTAAAATGTGCAGTTTTGTCACACAACACAATGCCACAGATGTCTCAAGTTTTGAGGGAGTGTGCAATTGGCATGCTGACGGCAGGAATGTCCACTAGAGCTGTTGCCAGATAATTGAATGTTAATTTCTCTACCGTAAGCCGCCGCCAACGTTGTTTTAGAGAATATGGCAGTATGTCCAATCCGCCTCACAACCGCAGACCAGGTGTAACCACGCCAGCCCAGGACCTCCACATCTGGCTTCTTCACCTGCGGGATTGTCAGAGAGGGGGAGCGGATGAGTATGTATGTCTGTAATAAAGCCCTTTTGTGGGGAAAAACGAATTCTGATTGGCTGGCTCCCCAGTAGGTCGGCCTGGCTCCCAAGTGGGTGGGCCTATGCCCTCCCAGGCCAACCCATGGCTGTGCCCCTGCCCAGTCATGTGAAATCCATAGATTAGGGCCTAATTTATTTATTTCAATTCACTGATTCCCTCATATGAACTGTAACTCAACAAAATCTTTGAAAATTGTTGCAAGTTGCATTTATATTTTTGTTCTATATATTATATATATATTCTCAATGCATTATCAGTATTGTCTCTCAGCCATGATGGTGCTAATGTGCTAGTTATAGCGAACAACTGAAAAACGATGCATTCACATTAACGCTCTCAATGACCAAAGTGGACATTCTTATACAGCATAAAAGGAAATGAGGTAAAACCTGTTGTTTTCTCTATGAGCATTCCAAATATTATTTTGATGTGAAGTGAAAATGAAACTTGTATAGGCTCATTAACGCTTTTGTAGACACCTCGTGTACAGATCTCAAACCCCCCCTTGCAATTGTTATACTGTAGTTGTTTGTCATCATTGATTTCTCTGTCTTCAAAGGTGATTTTTAATCGTGATTGTTACACAGGCACTTTAACTGATTCTTACTATGTCCATAATAATGAAAAGACCTTCAGGCACTTTCAGGCATTGCTTCAGCATTTTGCACAAGGATGAGCTCCTGCCTAGCCTCCCCACTTTTTAGGCTAACTGAAGGACTTTTCATTTACTGGCAGGCCCATGATACAGAACCATCATTACGCTAATCTTTGCCACAAAAGCGCACACAGCACAATCCTAAACTCAGACACCAGGTGTGAGCATGGAAAACCATACCACACTTTTTCCTGTGGGTGACTTTCAAAATCAAGTTTACCTCAGATTTTCCTCTCCCCCCCCCTAAGTCCAGCAGACCTCCCCACCAGTGTTCCTTTGCCGAAGTAGAAAGTCAGCATCTTCAGGTTGTCTTAGCTGGCCACTAACTGCCATTACACCAACGGTGCTGTAGCCAGACAAAACGGTAGGTTTGTAGCTCTTGGAGCTCTCCATCACCACTGTGAAGGTTTGCAGAAGCTTTATTTTAAAAACATGCTTCAACTCGCTGTAATACGCAACAGACTTCACGGTTTTTACCTCTGCTCATGAAAACCATGGCTGACCTATGCCACGGAGGTGATTTGGTACTGAAAATATTATGGTTGGAGAGAATAGCCACGGCACTTGAAGAGAACAGTGAGGCCTTTCTTCAGCCCCTGGCGGTTGTACTAAAGACTCCTGTAGGCTGATGTGGAGTCAGACAGGTATGCAGGTTTGTGGAACTGCAGCTGGTGTTCTATAGAGAAATGCCAGCAACTGAGCACAATGTTAATGTTTGGCATGGATTACCCCCCAAATGTAAAGTAAGCACATTCTTCAGAACAAAGCATTTGCTTCATACAAGGCCATATATATTTTTCATACAAGTAACAACAGCCGTCAATCAATACATACTGTACTGGATGTAAAATCATTTGTATATGACATTGTCAGATTGTTGTCATCGTCTTTAAATGTTGGACGCCTTTTTTTTACAACTTTTAAATGTTTTTATATACTAGTGTTAACAGTTGTTGCTAATTGAGAAGTTTTCTGAACAACTGAAATTGTTCTCTGCCTCGTGTGTACAAAGCAATGCTCTCATGCATAAACCAAGAAAATCATGAGTACAACATGCCAATGGACCATACCGTCCATAATCTCCCATCATTGTAAAATACTTTAAAACCATTGTTTAAATTTAAACAAAGAATATATCAAACAATCAAAAAAGATTTAATCATTGTATAATCACAGCTTGCAACATTGGAGAAGTAAATTGAGGTTTGTATGCAAGAATCACATCACACTCCATTGTAGTGGAGGATGTTTAAAAGGCTTGTATTGCATGAGCTCTGAAATAAAAAGAAAATGTTTTTACATTCTTTCTCGTTTGTTTTTATGTAATCACAGGAATCCAAGTCATTTTACTGTACAAGAAGATGGCAGCCATTTTGAAAGGCCCCCTCAGTTGCTAGTCACCTGCTCTCTACCCAGGCCACCACTTAAGGGTCACATTCCATAGAGGGGTTAGTCACCATTTTTTTTGCCCCAGAAGACTGACTAAGCTGAGCTGTATGATCTGGACCTGTGTGCTCATGGGCGAAAGACAGAGTGACCTGGTTTCACACAACATGAGCGATAGACTGTGGCCAGTAGGTGTTGGCTAGCTTTTGTGGATTTGTGTCAGTGCTGCCTGTCCCCCAAATGCTCACAAGCTCTCCAATAAGCCTGGTTCATTATAGTGACACTCTCTCCCCAACAGTTACAAAAGCTCCTCCTCTTATTTTTTCTATTTCCTGCTAACTGAACACTTGTCATTTTAGTGACCTGTTATACACAGAGTATACCAAACATTAGGAACACCTTCCTAATATTGAGTTAGGGAGTGTTTGTTAATGTTTTGTTACACTCAGTGTATAACCATGTACAATAGCCATACGTGACCTATGGCCTGACATTGCCCCTAGCACCTAAATTACACTTGACCTGGCTTTCTACCCTCAGTCATTTCCATTCTGGTAAATCCAATTTGTAAGTCGCTCTGGATAAGAGCGTCTGCTAAATGACGTAAATGTAAATGTTAAATGGAATCAGGTTTACAGTCCCAGGTGATATTGGGTGACTAAGAGGCAAAACACAACTGACTAACTACACATCTTCTTATGGGCCAATAGGGGAACAAACTGAGGGTGACTCAGTTTCACCCCCCTCCCCCTCTCTGGAGAGTTCAAGGCAGTTTCCAAGTGAACCCGCTGCACCTCAGTTGAAGGTTCAGTGGCCATGAAGACGCTGCAGGTGACACACTACACTGGGCTGAGAATGAGAAACACTGAAGCAGACGGACATGCTTTGTGTTATCGAACTGGAGGAACAGAACAAATTTGACCTGCTCTCTTTCGGTGCCTAGCCAAGCTTTTAGCTCATTCTTCCTCTTGAAGAACTGACCTAGGAACTACAGTGCCTTTGGAAAGTATTCACACCCCTTGACTTTTTCCACATTTTGTTGTGTTTCAGCCTGAATTTTAAATTATTGGGATTTTTGGTCACTGGCCTACACACAATACCCCAATGTCAAAGTGGAATTATGGTTTTAGAAATGTTTACAAATTAATGAAAAATGAACATCTGAAATGTCTTGAGTCAATAAGTATTCAACTCCTTTGTTATGTCAGGCCTAAATACTTTCAGGAGTAAAAGTTTGCTTAACAACATGATTTTTTTTACTACCGCAGCTCTGTACCCAACACATACAATTATCTGTAATGTCCCTCAGTCGAGCAGTGAATTTTAAACACAGATTCAACCACAAAGACCAGGGAGGTTTTTCAATGCCTTGCAAAGATGGGAACCTATTGGTAGATGGGTAAAAAAAAAAAAAAAAAAAGACATTAAATATCCCTTTGAGCATGGGGAAGTTATTAATTACACTTTGGATGGTGTATCAATACATCCAGTCACTACAAAGATACAGGCGTCCTTCCTAACTCAGTTTCCGGAGAGGAAGGAAACCACTCAGGGATTTCACCATGTGGCCAATGGTGACTTTAAAACAGTTCCAGAGTTTGATGGCTGTGATAGGAAACTGAGGATCGATCAACAACAATGTAGTTACTCCACAATACTAAACTAATTGACAGAGTGAAAAGAAGGAAGCCTGTAAGGAATAAAAAAATATTTCAAAACATGCATCCTGTTTGCAACAAGGCACTAAAGAAATACTGCAAAAAATTTGGCAAAGCAATTAACTTTTTGTCCTTAATACAAAGTCCAATACAACACATCACTGAGTACCACTCTCCATATTTTCAAGCATAGTGGTGGCTGCATCATGTTATGGGTATGCTTGTAATCGTTAACGACTGGGGAGTTTCTCAGGATAAAAAAATGTACGAAATGGAGCTAATCACAGGCAAAATCCTAGACAAAAACCTGGTTGAGTCTGCTTTCCACCAGACAAATGTACCTTTCAGCAGGACAATAACCTAAAACTCAAGGCCAAATATACACTGGAGTTGCTTACCAAGATGACAGTGAATATTCCTGAGTGGTCGAGTTACAGTTTTGACTTAAAGCTGCTTGAAAATCTATGGCAAGACTTGAAAATGGTTGTCTAGCAATGATCAACAACCAATTTGAGCTTGAAGAATGTTGAAAAGAATGGACAACTATTGTACAATCCAGGTGTGCAAAGCTCTCAGAGACTTACCCAGAAAGACTCACAGCTGTAATCGCTGCCAAAGGTGATTCTAACATGAATTGACTCAGGGTGTGAATACTTACAGTGCATTCGGAAAGTATTCAGACCCCTTGACATTTTCCACATTTTATTACGTTACAGCCTTATTCTAAAATGTTTTTACTCAATCTACACACAATACCACATGACAAAGCAAAAACTGTTTTTTAGAAATTGCAAATGTATTAGAAATTAAAAACTGAAATATGACATTTACATAAGTATTCAGACCCTTTATTCAGTACTTTGTTGAAGCACCTTTAGCAGCGATTACGGCCGCGAGTCTTCTGGGGTATGATGCTAAAAGCTTGTCACACCTGTATTTGGGGAGTTTCTTCCATTCTTCTCTGCAGATTCTTTCAAGCGCTGTCAGGTTGGATGGTGAGTGTCGCTGCACAGCTATTTTCTGGTCTCTCCAGAGATGTTTGATCAGGTTCAAGTCCGGGCTCTGGCTGGGCCACTCAAGGACATTGAGACTTGTCCCGAAGCAACTCCTGCGTTGTCTTGGCGGTGTGCTTAGGGTCGTTGTCCTGTTGGAAGGTGAACCTTCTCTCCAGTCTGAGATCCTGAGCGCTCTGGAGCAGGTTTTCATCAAGGATCACTCTGTGCTTTGCTCCGTTCATTTTTTCCTCGAACCTGACTAGTTTTCCAGTCTCTGCCGCTGAAAAACATCCCCACAGCATGATGCTGCCACCACCATGCTTCACCGTAGAGATGGTGCCAGGTTTCCTCCAGACGTGACGCTTGGCATTCAGGCCAAAGAGTTCAATCTTGTTTCTCATGGTCAGAGTTTTTTAGGTGCGTTTTGGCAAACTCCAAGGGGGCTGTCATGTGCCCTTTATTGAGGAGTGGCTTCCGTCTGGCCACTCTACCATAAAGGCCTGATTGGTGGAGTGCTGCATAGATGGTTGTCATTCTGGAAGGTTCTCCCATCTCCACAGAGGAACTCTGGAGCTCATTCAGAGTGAACATAGGATTCTTGGTCACCTCCCTGACCAAGGCCCTTCTCCCCCGATTGCTCAGTTTGGCCGGGCGGCCAGCTCTAGAAAGTCTTGGTGGTTCCAAACTTCTTCCATTTAAGAATGATGGAGGCCACTGTGTTCTTGGGGACCTTCAATGCTGCAGCCATTTTTTGGTACCCTTCCTCAGACGTGTGCATCAACAAAATCCTGTCTCGGAGCTCTACGGACAATTCCTTCGACCTCATGGCTTGGTTTTTGCTCTGACATGCACTGTCAACTGTGGGACCTTATATAGACAGAAGTGTGCCTTTCCAAAGCATGTCCAATCAATTGAATTTACCACAGGTGGACTCCAATCCAGTTGTAGAAACATCAAGGCTGATCAATGGAAACAGGATGCACCGGAGCTCAATTTCAAGTCTCATGGCAAGGGGTCTGAATACTTATGTAAATAAGGTATTTGTTTATTTGCAAGAAATTCTAAAAACCTGTTTTTGCTTTGTCAATATGGGGTATTGTGTGTAGATTCATGATTTATATATATATATATATATAGCTCTGAAAAAAATTAAGAGACCACTGCAAATTATCAGTTTCTCTGGTTTTACTATTTATAGGTATGTGTTTGGGTAAAACTAACATTTTTGTTTTATTCTATAAACTGACAACATTTCTCCCAAATAAAAATATTGTCAATGAGAGCATTTATTTGCAGAAAATGACAACTGGTCAAAATAACGAAAATGATGCAGTGTTGTCAGACCTCGGATAATGCAAAGAAAATAAGTTCATGTTCATTTTTAAACAACACAATACTAATGTTTTAACTTAGGAAGAGTTCAGAAATCAATATTTGGTGGAATAACCCTGATTTTCAAATCACAGCTTTCATGCGTCTTGGCATGCTCTCCACCAGTCTTTCACATTGATGTTGGGTGACTTTATGCCACTCCTGGCGCAAAAATTCAAGCAGCTCGGCTTTGTTTGATGGTTTGTGACCATCTTCCTCTTGATCACATTCCAGAAGTTTTCAAATGGGGTTCAGGTCTGGATATTAGGCTGGCCATAACAGGGTCTTGATCTGGTGGTCCTCCATCCACACCTTGATTGACCTGGCTGTGTGGCATGGCGCATTGTCCTGCTGGAAAAACCAATCCTCAGAGTTGGGGAACAACGTCAGAGCAAAAGGAAGCACGTTTTCTTCCAGGACAACCTTGTACATGGCTTGATTCATGCGTTCAAATCTGCCCGATTCCAGCCTTGCTGAAGCACCCCCAGATCATCACTGATCCTCCACCAAATTTCACAGTGGGTGCGAGACACTGTGGCTTGTAGGCCTCTCCAGGTCTCCGTCTAACCATTAGACGACCAGGTGTTGGACAAAGTTGAAGATTGGACTCATCAGAGAAGATGACCTTACTCCAGTCCTCTACGGTCCAATCCTTATGGTCTTTTGCAAACCTCAGTCTGGCTCTTCTTTGCTTCTCATTGATGAAGGGCTTTTTTCTAGCTTTGCACGACTTCAGCCCTGCCCCTAGGAGCCTGTTTCGAGCCGTCCTCGCCGTGCCCTTCACCCCAGGTGCCGTTTGCATTCTTTTTGTAGGTCACTTGATGTCATCCTATGGCTGTTGAGTGACATTCGAATGAGTTGGCGGTCATCCCGGTCAGTAGAGTCATTTTCGCCCTCTGCCGGTCTGTAGCTTTGTTGTCCCCAATGTCTGCTGCTTGACCTTGTTCTTATGAACCGCAGTCTTTGAAATTTTAAGGATGGAAGCAACCTGACGCTCACTGTATCCCTTTGCCAGTAAAGCCAGAATTGAACCCTTCTTTTCCTCACTCACAATGTTCCTTTTCAACTATTTTGGCAGTTATTTTTTGATTAATATTAATTTTGAGGTACAATTAGCACTGTTTTTGCCATCCAGCTGGTCCTATTGCAAGAGGATAGTTATGACCACAGCAGTGGTTTTTATACTTTTCCTCGTTAAATAAGATTTGGTTCAGGTGATCACCTAATCAGTACCTAATTCAGTAGAATGAGGTGTGCCTGTGTTGGAATTCAAAAGACACTGGAATGGAATGGCTGTCATACATGTAGAGATGCTGATTTAAGAAACATTTGCAGTGGTCTCTTAATTTCTTCCAGAGCTGTGTATATGTGTGTGTGTATATATATATATATATTTATTTATTTTCTCCTCCCCATTTTAGAATAAGGCTGTAATGTAACAAAATGTGGAATAAGTAAAGGGGTCTGAATACTTTCTGAATGCACTGTATGTAAATTAGATATTTCTGGATTTCATTTAATACATTTGCAAAAAAAAGTTTAGATTTTTTTCAATTTTTAATTCAGGCTGTAACACAAAATGTGGAATAAATCAAGAGGTATGAATACTTTCTGTAGTCACCATACATTTACATACATTACAGTTGTTCAGCAGACACTTATGCAGAGCGACTTATAGGAGCAATTAGGGTTAAGTGCCTTGCTCAAGGGCACAGACAGATTTTTCACCTAGTCGGCTCGGGGATTGGAACTAACAACCTTTCTGCTCTTAACTGCTAGGCTACCAGCCCCCCATGACATTTACATCCATTTAGAGCCACCCATGACGGGTACATCCATGAATGTATAGGCAAACTGGAAAATGTATATGGCAGCAACCTTGACACACAGTGTATGAATAAAATTGATTGCACTAGCTTCTTTGATAAGTGAATCAAAACTAAAACATTCTTGGGGGCAATGCCAGAAACAAGCATGATACAACACATTTGAAAACTGAAATATATTTTATTACATGAAAATATAGCCATGGGAAAAGTGTGTGTGTTTGGGCTTGGTCACGCTTAACAGTCCAGGAGGCTGCTGAGCCAGCTGTGGTCAAATGTTTTCACTCTCCTCAGTTCCCTCTCCTGGGCTTTGGTGAGAGCTGGTGCCCCCAACTCCTTGGATGGGCCCCATGCTGCCGACTCCCCCTGACGGGAGTCTGCTTCCCCTTCGGAGTCCTCTTCCTCTTTCTCACTCTCCATTTCCTCTTCTTCAGGTTCTTTTTCCTCTCTTCAGCAATTTACAAAAAAAACAAAACAAACACATGTAAGTGGGGCAAGAGCCCTCAGCGCAGGGCTCGTGACCAAACATGATTAAACAAGTAATCCAAAATATTAAACAGTCAGCATAAAATTTGATTTTCCATAGTATTGTCTAGCATATGGGTGAGTTTTGACCCAAAGCGCATTATCAGCCCGCTTTCTCAAGGAAGTGAGATGTACTGTTTGTTACTGTACCTATGTAACCTTTTAGGTTTAAGATTATATTGACAGAACAAATTCTCACTTAAAACAAAGACCTGGGGGAGTCCACGAACTGGACTCTACCCACACACTCATACATACATCCCAACACACACACACAACATGCGCACACATGCATACTGATGCCACACACCACATACGCTGCTGCTACTGTCTATTATCTATCCTGTTGCCTAGTATCTTTAACCCTACATATATGTACATATCTACTACAATTACCTCATATCCCTGCACATCGACTCAGTACTGGTACTCCCTGTATATAGCCACGTTACTTTAACTCATTAGTGTTATTCACTGTGTATTTATTCCTCGTCACTATGTCTGAATTTTTTCTCTTGATCTTTAACTCTGCATTGTTGTCAAAGGACCCATAAGTAAGCATTTCACTGTTAGTCTACGAAGGATGTGACATCAAATTTGAATTGATTTGAAAAACAAATCAAATTTTGTTATGGATCCTTTAGGTCAGCATTTGAAAAAAAATTATGTTGGCATATTGTTGGTTTGAAAAACATTTCAAAGATGAACAAGAAAATGAGTGTCTTCAGCCTTGCTGCCAGGACCAGAGCATTCTCTCCCATCAGGCCTTTGGCTTAGTGACCCTTGACCCTGAGCAATGTCAACACAGACACCATGCTTACTGGATGTCATGCAGACAGTCACCTGACGTCATCTGAGCGCGACATGTTGTTGAAAGCTAAAAGCTGAACGAGAGACCACGGTTTATTGTTTTTGTAAAGCTGACAGTGTTTTTATATACACTTTTATTTTGGATACTGCCACTCTGTTGGGCTTAGTTGCTGTGAGCACTGCTGTCTGTCCCGGGATCCTGCCAGATTCCGCACAGGGGGAGAGACACGGAAGCCCAGCTAGCCTAGCTGGCACGGCGGTCTCAAATGGAGGTCGCTAGTGAACGTTTCCAGCCCTACAGGAGCTGTGTTTATTCCGGGACAATGTGGACCGCGCTGACTTTCAATGTAGCAACTGCTTGCTTGCGGAGGACTACAGGGGCGAAGTGGCTACTCTTAGCAAGCAAGTAGCAAACCTACACAAGCTACTGGGGAATCCACACCCGCCTACTTTTTCTTTTTCTTCCACCCCAGTAGCCGGACGCCACTCTGGTCTGGTGGAATTGTTGCCGCTGTGTCGGCTCTCCACAGCCGACTGGCCGGTGCTCAGCAGGGATCCATCCCCGAAGGGGTCTCCCCCTTCCCTGGTGAACGGAGCTGTTCTCGACCCAACCAACCAGCCATGGAGATATGTCACTTGCCGTGGAAATCAATGAAAGCGTCCTCTGTCAACGGGGGTCTCCTTGGAGATGTTAAGGCCGGACCTGACACAGACCAGAAACAGCTTTGCCGCCCTGGATCCAGAGGTTCCGGTGCCTTCTTCCTGAGAGACCGGCCCATTCAACATCACCAGCAGCTCTATGGTGAGAAACATCTCAATTCCCAATGCAAAAACCCTGTGCTACCCAGGAGCACGAGTACAGGACATCACAAGGCTGCTTCCGACTGTTCTACGACAGATACCAGGAGCTGACGCTGTCATAGTCCATTTGGGGTCAAACGACATCAGGAGGGCTAGCTCGGAACATCTGAAAAATACTTATTTCCCTCATTAAAATGCAAATCAATTTATAACATTTTTGACATGTGTTTTTCTGGATTTTTTGGTTGTTATGTCTCTCACTGTTCAAATAAACCTACCGTTAAAATTATATACTGATCATGTCTTTGTCAGTGGGCAAACGTACAAAATCAGCAGGGGATCAAATACTTTTTTCCCCCTCACTGTACATGGTTATAACATCTGCCGAAAAGACAGAAATGCCAACGGGGCGGTGTTGCGGTCTATATTCAGAACCACATTCCTGTAAAGCTTAGAGATGATCTCATGTTAGATACTGTTGAAGTAATATGGCTCCAGGCTCATCTGCCTCACCTAAAGCCCATTCTTGTGGAATGATGCTATAGACCACCAAGTGCTAACAGTCAGTATCTGGATAATATGTGTAAAATGCTTGAAAATGTATGTGATAAAGAAGTATATTTTCTGGGTGATCACATCTTTACTAATGCTGCAGAAATTTGCTTTAAAAGCAGTATCCAAATCCATAGGATGTAGTGATCACAATATAGAAGCCATATCTAAGAAAACCAAAGTTCCAAAGGCTGGGCCTAATATAGTGTATAAGAGGTCATACAAGAAGTTCTGTAGTGATTCTTATGTTGATGACGTAAAGAATATTTGCTGGTCTGTGGTGTGTAATGAGGAGCAACCAGACGCTGCACTTGAAATGTCTTATTCCAGTTACTAATAAGCACGCACCCATTAAGAAAATGACTAAAAACTGTTAAATCCCCTTGGATTTAAAAATTGTATGGTTGAGAGGGATGAGGCGAAAGGTAAGGCAAATAAGTCTGGCAGCCCAACTGATAGGCAACCGTACTGCAAATTAAGAAATCATGTGACTAAACTAAATAAAAAGAAACTATACTATGAAACAAAAATAAATTAAATAAAGAATGATAGTAAAAAGCTTTAGAGCACCTTAAATGACATTTTGGGAAAAAAGGGAAACTCGGCTGCATCATTAATTGAATCAGATGCCTCATTCATCACGAAACCCACTGATATTGCCAACTACTTCAATGACTTCTTCATTAGCAAGATAAGCAAATTTAGGTATGACAAGCCAGCAACAAACGCTGACACTACACATCCAAGTATACAGTGAGGGAACAAAGTATTTGATCCCCTGCTGATTTTGTATGTTTGCCCACTGACAAAGAAATGATCAGTCTATCATTTTAATGGTAGGTTTATTTGAACAGTGAGAGACAGAATAACAACAAAAAGATCCAGAAAAACACATGTAAACATTTTTATAAATTGATTTGCATTTTAAATGAGGGAAAAAAGTATTTGACCCCCTCTCAATCAGAAAGATTTCTGGCTCCCAGGTGTCTTTTATACAGGTAACGAGCTGAGATTAGGAGCACACTCTTAAAGGGAGTGCTCCTAATCTCAGCTTGTTACCTGTATAAAAGACACCTGTCCACAGAAGCAATCAATCAATCAGATTCCAAACTCTCCACCATGGCCAAGACCAAAGAGCTCTCCAAGGATGTCAGGGACAAGATTGTAGACCTACACAAGGCTGGAATGGGCTACAAGACCATCACCAAGCAGCTTGGTGAGAAGGTGACAACAGTTGGTGCGATTATTCGCAAATGGAAGAAACACAAAATAACTGTCAGTCTCCCTCGGCCTGGGGCTCCGTGCAAGATCTCACCTCGAGGAGTTGCAATGATCATGAGAACGATGAGGAATCAGCCCAGAACTACACGGAAGGATCTTGTCAATGATCAAGGCAGCTAGGACCATAGTCATCAAGAAAACAATTGGTAACACACTATGCCGTGAAGGACTGAAATCCTGCAGCGCCCGCAAGGTCCCCCTGCTCAAGAAAGCACATATACAGGCCTGTCTGAAGTTTTCCAATGAACATCTGAATGATTCAGAGGAGAACTGGGTGAAAGTGTTGTGGTCAGATGAGACCAAAATCGAACTCTTTGGCATCAACTCAACTCGCCGTGTTTGGAGGAGGAGGAATGCTGCCTATGACCCCAAGAACACCATCCCCACCGTCAAACTGGCTTCCTCACCTTGTCTCCTTCCCTTCATCTGCTCTGATGTGTCAGAGGAGGACTGGTGAAAGGGTCTGCTAGGGCAGTGTTTCCCAACCCTGGTCCTCAAGTACCCCCAAAAGTACACCATTTCGTTGTAGCCCTTGACAAACACACCTCATACAACTCATTGAGGGCTTGATGATTAGTTGAATCAGGTGTCCAGGGTTACAATAAAATGTGTACTGTTGGGAGTACTCGAGGACCAGGGTTGGGAAACACTGTGCTAGGGTGTAAGGTCATCGTCACCATACCACTTTGACCTCTCCATTGTTTTCAGGGGAATGTAGATTAACCTATTCATTGTGATTCTATGTCAATATGTCATTTTCTTTTTTACACTGTATGCCACAAACCATTTTCTTGTCTGGAACAATAAAGTAACTACTAGTTACTGGACTCACCTGGCAGAGGAGCTGGAGATGAGCAGGGAGCGGACGAACATGGCGCAGAGGAACGAGGCTGAAGGCAGGACGTGGGCTGGGGTGTGCAGCAGCTGAGGGAGAGAGAGAAGAGTGAGTTATGCGGAGGTCCTGATGCTTATTGCTCACTAACTATGTCCTTCAGGGCAATGATCAATACCCTCGTCTAAAATGTTTTAAGCTGGGTTCTTGAGAGAATCAAGTAAGTGTTACCAGTATACATTTACAATTATTAGCCAATAAAACATTTATTGATTAACTTTCTGGGAATGTTTGCAGACCAATTCGTCTCACCTAGCATCTAAAGTGAGCTCAGTAGAGTCAGTAGTTCACTGCTTGGAAGTATACAAATACTTGGCACATTATTTAAGCCTTCTAGCAAAACTAAACATGAACTTTGAGGTCCAACACTGCAGAATGTAGAAACACTGGCTTATTTACAGGTCAGCAAATTAACAGCCAGTGAACATTGCATGAATACACACACCTCCTTGATGGCAATGGAGCCCTGTGGGAGCTGAGTCCTTTCTGCCATGGGATTGGGCAGCACTTCCTGCTTCTCCAGTTGCTGCATTCTGTGTTTCCCTAGCAACAGGTAGAAAGGCGTCACGGCAACACTGTCGTCTACCACGAGCTGAAAAACACCCCAAAAACAAATAGTCAGAACTGACGCAGGGAATGCTATACATTGTTACAGAAATAAATTACTAAATGAACGACAATATGTTTCGCAACCGTTTTGGAAAAAAGTGGGATTGTACCTGTT
Organism: Coregonus clupeaformis; assembly: GCF_020615455.1. Classification (NCBI taxonomy): domain Eukaryota; kingdom Metazoa; phylum Chordata; class Actinopteri; order Salmoniformes; family Salmonidae; genus Coregonus; species Coregonus clupeaformis. The sequence goes on from NC_059214.1 coordinate 16,553,952, forward strand.
TCCTGGATGCCAACAGTCTGTCCTCCTCAGTCTTGGTGCTAAATGTCAACAAATCCTACAATGGAGAGAGGATGTCAGACAGAACTCTGTGGTTAGTTACCTGCCAGTGGAATAAGTAGTAAAACCCGAGCATGCGCCATCACCCCAGATTAACGGTTTCTTTACTTTCAATGTAATTTAGTAGTTTGGGGGAACTTATCACTTCAAGGTTAGAATTGGAACACAACATGTCCAGTCCTTTAATCTATTAGTGGTGACAAAGGAAAGGAGACGAGGAGAGGAAATCATGAGTCTGGAGACAGTGTGTATTATATATTCACCATGTGTTGGGTGACGAAGTAGAGCTGGGATCTGTTGAGCCACTGCGTGCGCTCCTCGCAGCTCTCCAGCATCTGGTCGCGCGGCGCGAAGACGGCGTGCTGCACCTTGCCCGTGCACAAAGCCTTCTGGGAGTAGAGGGGCCGTGGCTCGCTGGGCTTGAACACAAACACTGGTGGGAGGAGAGGACATTGATGAGTGAAGCCCATTTTACCTATTTAGATTTGGACTTGGTTGGGTCTACCGTATGACAAGGCTACAGCACATACAGTTGAAGTCGGAAGTTTACATTAGCCAAATACATTTAAACTCAGTTTTTCACAATTCCTGACATTTAATCCTAGTAAAAATTCCTTATTTTAGGTCAGTTTATTTTAAGAATGTGAAATGTCAGAATAATAGTAGAGAGAATGATTTATTTCAGCTTTTATTTATTTCATCACATTCCCAGTGGGTCAGAAGTTTACATACACTCAATTAGTATTTGGTAGCATTGCCTTTAAATTGTGTAACTTGGGTCAAACATTTCGGGTAGCCTTAAGCCATTTTGCCACAACATTGGAAGTATGCTTGGGGTCATTGTCCATTTGGAAGACCTATTTGCGACCAAGCTTTAACTTCCTGACTGATGTCTTGAGATGTTGCTTCAATATATCCACATCATTTTCCTTCCTCATGATGCCATCTATTTTGTGAAGTGCACCAGTACCTCCTGCAGCAAAACACCCCCACAGCATGATGCTGCCACCCACGTGCTTCACGGTTGGGATGGTGTTCTTAGGCTCGCAAGCCACCCCCTTTTTCCTCCAAACATAACAATGGTCATTATGGCCAAACAGTTCTATTTATGTTTCATCAGACCAGAGGATATTTCTCCAAAAAGTACGATCTTTGTCCCAATGTGCAGTTGCAAACCGTAGTCTGGCTTTTTTATGGCGGTTTTGGAGCAGTGGCTTCTTCCTTGCTGAGCGGCCTTTCAGGTTATGTCGATATAGGACTCGTTTTTACTGTGGATATAGATACTTTTGTACCCGTTTCCTCCAGCATCTTCACAAGGTCCTTTGCTGTTGTTCTGGGATTGATTTGCAATTTTCACACCAAAGTAAGTTAATCTCTAGGAGACAGAACGCATCTCCTTCCTGAGCGGTATGATGGCTGTGTGGTCCCATGGTGTTTATACTTGCATACTATTGTTTGTACAGATGAACGTGGTACCTTCAGGCATTTGGAAATTGCTCCCAAGGATGAACCAGACTTGTGGAGGTCTACACATTTTTTTCTGAGGTCTTGGCTGATTTCTTTTGATTTTCCCATGATGTCAAGCAAAGAGGCACTGAGTTTGAAGGTAGGCCTCAAATGATGTCAATTAGCCTATCAGAAGCTTCTAAAGCCATGACATAATTTTCTGGAATTTTCCAAGCTGTTTAAAGGCACAGTCAACTTGGTGTATGTAAACTTCTGACCCACTGGAATTGTGATACAGTGAAATAATCGGTCTGTAAACAATTGTTGGAAAAATTACTTTTGTCATGCACAAAGTAGATGTTCTAACCGACTTCCCAAAACTATAGTTTGTTAACAAGAAATTTGTGGAGTGGTTGAAAAACGAGTTTTAATGACTCCAACCTAAGTGTATGTAAACTTCCGACTTCAACTGTATTATAGAATACCTAGGGGACCCTGCCATGTGCAATTAGCTAAGCTTTGGGCCCATGCAGTGTGTGTGGCAAACATAATATAAGCCAAACTAGGCAAAATAGTTATGTTGGTACTGGTAGCTAGCACCAGAAACTAGGTAGCACTCACAGTCTGAGCTGCCAGATTGATTGCAGAAGGCAGCCATGTTCTCAGACAGCGGGTCGGTCTGGAGTAGGCTCACGTCCATGGGGGTACTCCACTCCACTGAGATAGAGAAGAAAAGAGAGATACAAATGTAGAAAGAGAAAAGTTAGGTTTATGGATTGAACAGATTTGTTTTATTTTTTTGTCATGGATGTGTTGCTTATAGGACAGTTGCACACAAGCACACATGTCAGAGCAACATCTTACGTGAGCAGGTGAGGAGGTTCCAGCAGCAGAGTTGGTTCTTGGTGCTGGTCCCCAACAGGTACTTGGAACAGCTTAACCGTCCAAAACAAAGGTCCCTGGTGGATCAAAAGAGTCTGTTAACCTTCAAACCCTGTCACCGGTCTCTTACCGTACTGTCAAAGTTCCCCTGAATATACCACCACCCTCCAAACATATTTCACAGGATTAGTGGCAAGAAGCTTTTCCACACCAGAGCTCCAACTACAAATGCAGTCACCTGAAATAATTTAAGTTCAGACCACATGTAAACACCGAACAGAAAATCCATAGGAGGCGGTTACACAATGGGCAGCTGGAATAACGGTGCAGAGTCCCAGTGCTTGACTTCCACAGCCATCTGTACCAGCAATTGCCTACATCCCTCTGAGCACATACGAGGCAGAGATATCCCTATACAGTGCTGTGAAATAGTATTTGGCCCCCTTCTAATTGTCTACTTCCACATATTTTTTTATACTGAATGTTATCAGATCAATTTTGGCCCACTCGTCCATGCATAACTTCTTTACCTCAGCGACATTTGTGGGTTTTCAAGCATGAACTGCTTGTTTCAAGTCCTGCCACAACATCTCAACTGGGATTAGGTCTTGACTGACTAGGCCATTCCAAAACATCAAATCATTTTCATGTATTCTTGATTGTGCGTTTTGCATTGTCTTGCTGCATGACTCAGCTGCATCCCTAAACCATCACACTACCACCACCATGCTTGACTGTTGGTATAAGGTTCTTACTGTGAATGGTGTGGCTGTTGAACAAGTTGAGGAGACTAAATTACTTGGCATTACCTTAGATTGTAAACTATCATGGTCAAAACATATAGATTCAATGGTTGTAAAGTTGGGGAGAGGTCTGTCCGTAATAAAGAGATGCTCTGCTTTTTTGACACCACACTCCAAAAAGCAAGTTCTGCAGGCTCTAGTTTTGTCTAATCTTGACTGTCCAGTCGTGTGGTCCAGTGCTGCAAGGAAAGACCTAGTTAAGCTGCAGCTGGCCCAAAACTGAGCGGAACGTCTCGCTCTTCATTGTAATCAAAGGGCTGATATAAATACTATGCATGCCAGTCTCTTGGCTAAGAGTTGAGGAGAGACTGACTGCAGCACTTCTTTTTATAAAGAAACATTGTGTTGAAAATCCCAAATTTTTTGCACAGTCAACTTACACACAGCTCTGACACACACACTTACCCCACCAGACATGCCACCAGGGGTCTTTTCACAGTCCCCAAATTCAGAACAAATTCAAGAACGCATACAGTATTATATAGAGCCATTATTGCATGGAACTCCGTTCCATCTCATATTGCTCAACAGCAAACCTGGTTTCAAAAAACAGATAAAGCAACACCTCACGGCACAACGCCTCTCCCCTATTTGACCTAGATAGTTTGTGTGTATGTATTGATATGTAGGCTACGTGTGCCTTTAAAAAATTTTTTATGTAGTTCTGTCCTTAAGCTGTTCTTGTCTATTACTGTTCTGTATTATGTCATGTTTCATGTTTTGTGTGGACCCCAGGAAGAGTAGCTGCTGGTTCTGCAACAGCTAATGGGGATCCTAATAAAATACCAGATACCATTACTGTGAAATGCAGTGTTTGGTTTTCGCAAGGACCCATGTCGTCCAAAAAGTTATACTTTTGACTCATCTGTCCATAGAACAGTCTTGATGATCATCCAGTTGCTTCCAGGTGCTTGAGTCAACTTTTTGGATGAGATGGGTCCCATTATGTCTGGCGAAAACCAAACACTTCATTCCACAGTAAGAACCTCATACCAAACGGTCAAGCATGGTGGTGGTAGTGTGATGGTTTGGGGATGCTTTGCTTCCTCAGGTCCTGGACGACTTGCCTTAATAGAAGAAACCATGAATTCTGCTCTGTATCAGAGAATTCTACAGGAGAATGTCAGGTCATCCAACAGAGAGCTGAAGCACAGCTGAGTCATGCAGCAAGACAATGATCCAAAACACACAATCAAGTCTACATGAAAATGGTTAAAAAGCAACAAATGTAAAGTTTTGAAGGACCTAAATCCCAATTGAAACGAGCAGTTCATGCTTGAAACCCCACAAATGTCACAGAGTTAAAGCAGTTCTGCATGCAAGAGTGGGCCAAAATTCCTCCACAGCGATGTGAGAGACTGATCAACAACTACAGGAAGCATTTCGTTGCAGTCATTGCAGCTAAAGGTGTCACAACCAGTTATTGAGTGTAAGGGAGCAAATACTTTTTCACAGCACTGTACATGACGTCCTCATGGAGGTAAAATAATTGAAAGTGATATAGAGTTGACTATCAATGTATGCAATGGCTTGGGGCCATTGTGAATACCAGCACTAAAACCAGTTTGTATGTATTTGCAGGCTGCAGCTAGGCAGCTCTGGCATGCAATTGAGTAAGACTCAACACCAAATACTACTTTTCTGCACTCACTGACCTAAGACGTGGGGGGGCTGTTGCGGGGAAGCGCTTTTGCGCAGCAGGTTCTGACTCCCAAGTTGACATGGCTGGCCAATATAACTTGTTTTTTTTGTTCCATAAAGTGCACTCATTTTGTGCTAGCGAGGTCAAATATTACAGACTTACAGTTCCTTCAGAAAGTATTCATACCCCTTGACTTATTCCACATTGTTGTTACAGCCTGAATTCAAAATGGATTCAATCTTATTTTTTCACCCATCTACACACAATAGCCCATAATGACAAAGTGAAAATATGTTTAGAAATGTTTGCACATTTATTGAAAAATAAATACAGAAATCTAATTTACATAAGTATTCACACCCCTGAGTCAATACATGTTACGAACACCTTTGGGAGCGATTACAGCGGTGAGTCTTTCTGGGTAAGTCTAAGAGCTTTGCACACCTGGATTGTACATTATTTGCACATTCTTTTAGAAATTCTTCAAGCTCTGTCAAATTGGTTGTTAAACATTGCTAGACAGCCATTTTCATGTCTTGCCATAGATTTTCAATTTCAATCTTTCAATTTAGGTCAAAACAGTAACTAGGCTATTCAGGAACATTCAATGGCATCTTGGTAAGCAATTCCTTGTGTTTTAGGTTATTATCCTGCTAAAAGGTGAATTGGTCTCCCAGTGTCTGTTGGAAAGCAGACTGACCCAGGTTTTCCTCTAGGATTTTGCCTGTGCTTAGCTCTACTCCATTTATTTTCTTGCTGATGACAAGCATACCCATTACATGATGGAGCCACCACCATGCTTGAAAAAAATATGAAGAGTGACATTCAGTGATGTGTTGGATTTGCCCTAAACATAAGACTTTGTATTCAGGACCAAACGTATTTGCAGTTTTACTTCATGCCTTATTGCAAACAGGATGCATGTTTTAGAATATTACTATTCTGTACAGGCTTCCTTCTTTCCACACTGTCCATTAGGTTAGTATTGTGGAGTAACTATAATGTTGTTGATCCATCCTCAGTTCTCTCCCATCACCGCCATTCAACTCCCTAACTGTATTAAAGTCACCATTGGCCTCATTGTGAAATCCCTGAGCGGTTACCTTCCTCTCCGGCAACTGAGTTAGGAAGGACGCCTATATCTTTGTAGTGACTGGGTGTATTGATACACAATCCAAAGTGTAATTAATAACTTCACCATGTTTTTTTTTTACCCATTCCCAATAGGTGCACTTCTTTGCGAGGCATTGGAAAACCTCCCTGGTCTTTGTGGTTGAATCTGTGTTTAAAATTCACTGCTCGACGGAGGGACCTTACAGATAATTGTATGTGTGGGGTACATAGATGAGGTAGTCATTCAAAAATCATGTTAAACACTATTATTGCGCACAGAGTGAGTCCATGCAACTTGTGACTCATTAAGCACATTTTTACTCCTGAATGTATTTAGGCTTGCCATAACAAAGGGGTTGAATACCTTATTGACTCAATACATTTCACCTTTTCATTTAATGAATTTGTAAACATTTCTAAAAACATAATTACACTGACATTATGGGCTATTGTGTGTAGGCCAGTGACACAATCTCAATTTAATCAATTTTAAATTCAGGCTGTGACACAAAATGTGGAAATGGTCAAGGGGTGTGAACACATTCTGAAGGAACTGTATGTACCATGGAGGGTGTTAAACAAGTAAACAACGGAAATGGGAACCTAAGTTCATATCACGAGTCATAACTGTTAGTTTAACACTAGGAAAGCCGAGAGTCATTTTTTAAGAAATGTCCCCCCGTCCTTGACTTTTCCTAAGTAAGTCTATATAACACACTGCCGTTATTAGAAACAATGTGTTATAAGCAGTTCTCCCTGCCCGTCATTCAATATCGAAACAAATTTCACGGAGTTAGCCTACAGACAAGATAAAATTGACAATAGTCTGATGGGAAAGAATATATTCAATTCTATATGAAGAATCTGATGAACAGCACAGCTTGGAATAGACATGAATTGCAGCAGCAAAAAGGGACATTTTAAAATTATTCTACAGAGTCAAAAGCAGGTAAGACGGTTTGATGTCTATATAGTATTAAAGAGAGCAGGTTCTGCTGTTTCTAAATCACCTCTCCTTGCCAAACAACTCTTAAAGATTACCCGTTGAGCTCCATTTCAAAATCTAACTTTTTGGCAGAATTAACACGATTTAATGCGCTCCCGGTGTGCACTGCAACACTCCAAGCATAGTAATATATTTAGACTGAAAATACTGTATGCCACTCTGTTCTTTTGAAATGCATAATGTTCCTTAAGACATGCCCTTAATGAATGAATTATCTTTGTTATGGTGTTTATTTAATGGACTTTAAACACTTGAATTGTGGTGTTTCGTTTGTACATAGTCTACAGTTACATAAACTAATACAAATGCTAGTGGTCCAATGAGGCCTAGACTTTTCTAGTGTCAGGCCATCTTGTTTGTCGATAGACTGCTACATCTGCTAACATATTCGTTTTTTGTTAGAAAAGTAATTGAAATGTCTGCTCGTTTCAATAGTCGTGTGTGTTTGTGTATACTTGTATCAGTCTGTGAATGTTTGCAAGTGTGTGTGTCCGTTTATAAGCGTGTGTTCTGACCTGATGGCGCCTGGGGGCTGGGACAGTGTGGTGAGTAGCTCCCAGGAAGCGGGGCTCCACACAGTCACCACTTCCTGGAAGCCGACGGCCAATAGGGAACCGTCAGCCGAGAAGCAGCAGCAGCCGGGCTTCAGGAGATGATACCCACCCACAAAGTCACATGACCAGAAGGCGCCCTCTGCTGGTCATCAGACGGATACAGAGAAAGGAAAAGCCAGGGAGAATGTTAGAGCATCAATTTGATTTAGCTCATCAATACCTTGATTAGGCAAATCATGTGTCAGTCTACAATAACTAGCAGGTCTCCAAGGCCCTATTATATAGGCAGACTTGCCAAATCCTGGCCATAAGGCTCAATGATCCAAACCAAAAATCAAACCCCGTAGAAAGAACCACCTCGGGACTACTTACCCTTGGTGTCTGAGTGGTCTGCCAGCAGCCAGGCTTTGAAGTGGCCGTCGAGGCTAGTGGTTACCAGCATGGTGGTCTCTGGTGAGGGGCTGAAGAACATGGCTGTAATCCGGTCCTCGTGGGGAGCTGTGACTGTGGTGTTCAGCACAAAACTACAGAGGGGGACGAGGTAGGGTGGAGAGTGGGTGAAAGATGGACACCACATAATTAAATATATCACAAATTGATCAGGGTTACAGCCAAATGTATGAACAGCAATAACTAAGGGGCATGTTATGGACAAGCATGACAAAAATGCCACAACATGTTGATATGAAGACATGTACATCATGCAACCAGGCTTATAAATAAATAGTACCTCTGAGTTAGCTTGTCATACGCCCACAGCTTCAAATTGACCTCTAGCTCAGAGCCTTTTTTTCTCCTCTCCTCCACTGTAGCAAGCCAGTCACCGTGGGTGTCAAACGCCGCCTTGACCACCTCAAACTGGTCCAGACCCTCCTCGTGGATGTACTCCTGCTGTACTATGTCCAACTGAAGGTAGAAGAGAAATACAGTCAAATAATTTTCATTAGCTTGATAAGAGTTCATTCATTATCAAATAGTTCAATTTTTTGCTCATGACAAATGAGCAAAACCAGACCTCCAAGACTCAGGCCATATAAATTAGAATGGATATTCAAATAATTTTGTCATTCCATTTCTACGAGTCATGCGGCAAAGTTCAAGAACATTCATAGGTAACTCCCTGGCCCAAGTTTACAAGGACAGTGTATCGTGGTTTTTATTGACAGCTCCTGTAGATAAAGACGTGCTTACGTTGTAGAGTTGCTTGTCGTGGTGGAGAGAGTAGAACTGCAGGTGACCTGGTTTCCCATTGAGCACCAAAGCTTTACTGCGCGGGTCGATAATTAGGTTGGTCCACACACCCTCGCCTTTGACCAGCCCCTGGATGACGGCCGACACTTTAACACAACTCTGAATGATTGTGATCTCTTGAGAGAGTGACCGAGAATCAGGGAGAGAAAAAATGGGTTAGGTCTACAGACTGAGCGCTCAATATTCCTAAAACCTTTCTAGCAGTTGACAAAATAACGTACAGAGTGAATACGTATGGCCGCTGTCCCTTGTAAGTGTGAGACTTAGGATCCTGACCCGATTTAAGCATCCTTCCTTGAAGAATCACTGATCTAACGTGATTGGATAGGTGCAAACATGGATTCGGTACATAGCAGTGACCAATCCAGTCATGTCAGATCAGTGATTACTTCAAGGGAGGGAGGAGAGATGAACCGTGAAATTATTGTAACAGGGTGTAACAGTCCCTACTGTTGTCAGAGTGCGAGGTGCAGAACAAGGAACCGTCAGGTGACACGGCTATGTGTGTGATGGCGGCGCCCAGGCGCGGCAAGAAGTCCTTCTGGTTCTCCTGTTTGTAACGCCAATGGACCAGCACTGACTCTATGCCCCCACTCAGAAGATTAGTACCTACAGAACAGGAGAGGAAACAAAGAGTCACGCCACTGGTCAGAATCCTTCCACCATGAAAACAGTTGGCATAGAGCAGTGGTCCCCAATTACATTCAGCCGGGATAATATTTTTTATTGAGCGGATGGTCGGGGGGCCGGAACGTCATAAATAATTTGACACTTCAAACTGACCGCAAGAAGCCCAAACAGATATAGTATGACAAAAACAATAATTTCAAACATTGATTACATTTGGATACGAGCACATATAATAATACATTTAATTTGTATAGTGCTTTTCATTAGAAGGTTCTCAAAGCTCTACTGAGGAAAAAAATTAAAACAAACTAGGCAAAAAAAGAAACGTCCTCTCACGGTCAACTGCGTTTATTTTCAGCAAACTTAACATGTTTTTTTTTGTATTTGTATGAACATAAGATTCAACAACTGAGACATAAACTGAACAAGTTCCACAGACATGTGACTAACAGAAATTGAATAATGTGTCCCTGAACAAAGGGGGGGGGTCAAAATCAAAAGTAACAGTCAGTATCTGGTGTGGCCACCAGCTGCATTAAGTACTGCAGTGCATCTCCTCCTCATGGACTGCACCAGATTTGCCAGTTCTTGCTGTGAGATGTTACCCCACTCTTCCACCAAGGCACCTGCAAGTTCCCGGACATTTCTGGGGGGAATGGCCCTAGCCCTCACCCTCCGATCCAACAGGTCCCGGACGTGCCCAATGGGATTGAGATCCAGGCTCTTCGCTGGCCATGGCAGAACACTGACATTCCTGTCTTGCAGGAAATCACGCACAGAATGAGCAGTATGGCTGGCGGCATTGTCATGCTGGAGGGTCATGTCAGGATGAGCCTGCAGGAAGGGTACCACATGAGGGAGGAGGAGGTCTTCCCTGTAACGCACAGCGTTGAGATTGCCTGCAATGACAACAAGCTCAGTCCGATGATGCTGTGACACACTGCCCCAGACCATGACGGACCCTCCACCTCCAAACCGATCCCGCTCCAGAGTACAGGCCTCGGTGTAAAGCTCATTCCTTCGACGATAAACGCGCGGATCCGACCACCCCTGGTGAGACAAAACCACGACTCGTCAGTGAAGAGCACTTTTTGCCAGTCCTGTCTGGTCCAGCGATAGTGGGTTTGTGCCCATAGGCGACGTTGTCGCCGGTGATGTCTGGTGAGGACCTGCCTTACAACAGGCCTACAAGCCCTCAATCCAGCTTCTCTCAGCCTATTGCAGACAGGCTGAGCACTGATGGAGGGATTGTGCATTCCTGGTGTAACTCGGGCAGTTGATGCCATCCTGTACCTGTCCCGCAGGTATGATGTTCGGATGTACAGATCCTGTGCAGGTGTTGTTACACGTGGTCTGCCACTGCGAGGACAATCAGCTGTCCGTCCTGTCTCCCTGTAGCGCTGTCTTAGGCATCTCACAGTACGGACATTGCAATTTATTGCCCTGGCCACATCTGCAGTCCTCATGCCTCCTTGCAGCATGCATAAGGCACGTTCACGCAGATGAGCAGGGACCTTGGGCATCTTTCTTTTGGTGTTTTTCAGAGTCAGTAGAAAGGCCTCTTTAGTGTCCTAAGTTTTCATACCTGTGACCTTAATTGCCTACCATCTGTAAGCTGTTAGTGTCTTAACGACCATTCCACAGGTGCATGTTCATGAACTGTTTATGGTTCATTGAACAAGCATAGGAAACAGTGTTTAAACCCTTTACAATGAAGTGAAGTTAATTTTATTTTTACGGATTATCTTTGAAAGACAGGGTACTGAAAAAGGGACGTTTCTTTTTTGGCTGAGTTTACATTTGGAATCAAGGCAGGTAAAATAGCATTAGTGGGCTAGGTGCTAAATACATTTTAGATTGGGACTAGGACTATGAAAAATAGTCTATAGAAGAGGGTTTTAAGGCCATTTTAAAAGTTCAGAGTGATTGAGCGGCTCTCAGATGGTCAGGGAGAGCATTCCATAGGCGAGGGGCAAGGAAGCAGAAGGCTCGGTCCCCCATAGTTCAAAGAAATGTCTTGGGGACTTGAAGCAGTAGGGAGTGGCTGGAATGCCTCTATTTATGCGTCGGAATACTTGGGAACAGATTTCCTAAATTAAAATAACTTTCAGCTCATTTTCTGGTGATGTTACTGTCTTATGTCCAACAATGGAATATGTAGTAAATTCAATTCAATTGATTGGACATGATTTGGAAAGGCACACACCTGTCTATATAAGTTCCCACAGTTGACAGAGCAAGTTTGGAACCACCAAGACTCTTCCTAGAGCTGGCTGCCCGGCCAAACTGAGCAATCGGGGGAGAAGGGCCTTGGTCAGGGAGGTAACCAAGAACCGGATGGTCACTCTGACAGAGCTCTAGAGTTCCTCTGTGGAGATGGGAGAACCTACCAGAAGGACAACTATCTCTGCAGCACTCCACCAATCAGGCCTTTATGGTAGAGTGGCCAGACGGAAGCCACTCTTCAGTAAAAAGGCACATGACAGCCCGCTTGGAGGTTGCCAAAAGGCACCTAAAGACTCTCAGACCATGAGAAACAAGATTCTCTGGTCTGATGAAACCAAGACTGAACTCTTTGGCCTGAATGCCAAGTGTCATGTCTGGAGGAAACCTGGCACCATACCTACGGTGAAGCATGGTGGTGGCAGCATCATGCTGTGGGGATGTTTTTCAGCGGCAGGGACTGGGAGATTAGTCAGGATCGAGGGAAAGATGAATGGAGCAAAGTACAGAGAGATCCTTGATGAAAACCTGCTCCAGAGCGCTCAGGACCTCTGACTGGGGCGAAGGCTCACCTTCCAACAGGACAACGGCCCTAAGCACACAGCCAAGACAACGGCCCTAAGCACACAGCCAAGACAACGGCTTCGGGATGTCTCTGAATGTCCTTGAGTGGCCCAGCCAGAGCCCGGACTTGAACACGATCTAACATCTCTGGAGAGACCTGGAAATTGCTGTGCCGCAACGCTCCCCATCCAACCTGACAGAGCTTGAGAGGATCTGCAGAGAAGAATGGGAGAAACTCTCCAAATACATTTACATTTTAGTCATTTAGCAGACGCTCTTATCCAGAGCGCATACATTTTCATACAGGTGTGCCAAGCTTGTAGCGTCATACCAAAGAAGACAAGGCTGTAATCGCTGCCAAAGATGCTTCAACAAAGTACTGAGTAAAGGGTCTGAATACTTAAGTAAATGTGATATTTCCATTCTATACATTTGCCAACATTACTAAAAACGTGTTTTTGCTTTGTCATTATGGGGTATTGTGTGTAGATTGATGAGGGAAAAAAACAATTGAATACATTTTTTTATAAGGCTGTAACGTAATATGTGCCTTTTACTGAGGAGTGGCTTCCGTCTGGCCATTCTACCATAAAGGCCTGATTGGTGGAGTGCTGCAGAGATGGTTGTCCTTCTGGAAGGTTCTCCCATCTCCACAGAGGAACTCTGGAGCTCTGTCAGAGTGACCATCGGGTTCTTGGTCACCTCCCTGACCAAGGCCCTTCTCCCCTAATTGTTCAGTTTTGCTAGGCAGCCAGCTCTAGGAAGAGTCTTGGTGGTTCCAAACTTCTCAATTTAGAATGATGGAGGCCACTGTGTTTTTCGGGACCTTCAATGTTGCAAAACTTGGTACCCTTCCCCAGATCTGTGCCTCGACACAATCCTGTCTCTGAGCTCTACGGACAATTCCTTCGACCTCATGGCTTGGTTTTTGCTCTGACGTTCACTGTCAACTGTGGGACATTATATAGACAGATGTGTTTCTTTCCAAATCATGTCCAATCAATTGAATTTACCACAGGTGTACTCCAATCAAGATGTAGAAACATCTCAAGGATGATCAAACGAAACAGGATGCACCGGAGCTCAATTTCCAGTCTCATAGCAAAGGGTCTGAATACTTATGTTTTCGCTTTGTCATTATGGGGTAGTGTGTGTAAATTCATAATGTAATCCATTTTAGAATAAGGCTGTAACTTAACAAAATGTGTAAAAAGTCAAGGGGTCTGAATACTTTCTAAATGCATTGTATATATATATATTTAATTTTTTTGCTCAGAAGACTTGAGGGGCCAAATAAAAAAAATCACCCACGGCCGCCTATTGGGGAAGAGTGATCAGAGATGATATGTCTAGGTATAATTCAACAGTTATGAGGTCAGTTGTTACATTACCTTCAGGGGTGAAGCGCAGTGTGTTGACTGCCCCGTGGTGCCAATGCAGGGTGGAGTATGTGTACTCCTTCTTCTGGTTGAAGTTTCTCCTATTAAGACAGGGAAATAATATTGACTGTGAGTGATACCAATCAAGGGTTTCCCCTAGATTTGGTCTTTGGTGAGGCCATGTTTGTGCATGGTCTCTAAGTTCTTCCAGCATCACTCACCACAGGCGAATCTTGCCATCCGCGTGACCTGTGGCAATACAGTCCTCTTTAGGGTGGCACGAGACACAGGTGAAGGCATTCTTGACCCCTTTCTTTATCCCAGACTTCAGGGAAAACCTGTGGGGCACAGAAACAAACAATACAATTGAATGAGTGCTATGACTAAGTGATGAGCAATGTTATCTGGGCAATGTCAAATCCCCCATAAAATACTGTCATGTAATGAATCCTCCTGATGCTTATTAGTGCCCTTTTACAGAGGAGGGGATGCTCAAAACAATGGAGAGGGCTGGCTGAACTCCCACTCCTGACCACAGACAAGCAGAAAGGCCACTCATCCAACAGATAAGCTGCCGTTCAGCGTGTTTGGACTTGTGCTGCACAAACACTAGCCAGAGAGACAAAACCACACATTACCATTCATGCTTGCTGTCATTGAAGGGGACAGCCTCCTGATGGGCGAGAATAGTGTTTACCTGTAAGACTTCTGCTTTTTGAAGAAAAATACCTCGAGCTGTAAATCTTTGGCGGCAGCTATGTATTCACCCTGTGAGAAAGAAACAAGAGGAGCATTATATTCATTAGCACGCCGTTGTAAATGGTGTTCAGGGGGGGTCCCTCCCTGTTTCGGCCTGTTTGTTTCCTAGGAGTACACCCAAGGTTTCAAGTAAAAACCTGCCGTCAATATTGAAGGTGGTAATAAAACATGTCACGCCTTTTTGCTAAACTCAACAATGTGCAAACTATGACAAGAGTGTGCATAAAGATTGTTGTAATGTCTCCTGCAAAAGCAATCATTATGGTTTAAGTATTACCCTTGGATAAGTCGTTTGCTGCCAGAGACTTGTTTGCTACTGGAGTACCTGGTACACGAAGTATAGGCCTACTACACGTACCTCTCTGCCAAAGGAGGCAGCCCCAGGGTGGGGGCTGACATCACAGAGCACGGCCGAGAGCTCTCGTGCCTCTACTTCCTGGTCCCCACTGCGGGGCAGATGAACAGCCACCAGCTGGAACTGCTCTGAAGACACACACCACATACAGGTCAGAGGTCACCCTCTTCAATATTCTAAACCATTTTGTTGAGCAATTCCTTAGAAGTCACCTGACTTAAAAGAACACCTACTGTGACTGCAAAAAGGCACTATATAGGCTAAAGGACAACTGAGGAGAACATGCCAACCCCTGCTTTGCACTTACCATAGCTACACTTTGAAACAGCAGTGATATGTGAACGCTTCCATATAGCCGTTACACAGTAGGTAGAGTAACGCATAGCACAGAATTTTCGACCTACCATTACTTAGCGATACTTCCTCAATTCCCGACTTGGAAGACAACATGTCTTCTAAAACTTCCATGTCTAGTTCCAAGGGGTCCGTTTGAATATAGAAAATGCTCCGTTATTATATAAAATGTTTTGCTCCATGAAGTAATTCAACAATGTGTACACCGCCATCTTGTCTATTTCAAATCATCTCATTGATCGAGACAGGTGTCAACATGACATTTGGCACTTTGGGGTGGACACCCACCTGTCTCAATCAATGAGAGACGATGTGAAATAGACAAGATAGAGGCGTACACATTGTTGGATTACTTCATGGATTTAATTTAATAACGGAGCATTTTCTAAATTCAAACGAACCCCCTGCAACTAGACATGGAAGTTTAGAAGACGTGGTGTCTTCGAAGTCAGGAAGTCCTGCCAAGGTTGGTCGAAAATTCTCTGAGCTATGCTTTACACTACCTACTGTGTAGCGGCTGTATGGAAACACTCACATATCAAAGTGCATCTATACTTACCAGAGCTTTTGTAATTTGCCATGGGGACGACGACAAAAACAACTCCTCCATGTTTTTCCGAGACGTAAATGGAGTAGATGGGATACCCGATAATAAAGGTCTGAAAAGTATCATAGTAAGTAATATAAGCACATTTACTTATTGTTATTTATTTTATTTAACTAGGCAAGTCAGTTAATAACAAATTGTTATTTACACATCAAGCAAACAGGAAGCAGTGATTAAAACGGACTTTGGTTTAGAATGCTGCTGTGGCAGTACCTTGATGAGGATGCCATCCGTGAAGTCCCACAATCGGACAGTGCCATCTGCTGAGCACGAGTATACCTGCAAGAGAGTGCAACAATGTCACGTCTACACTCAAAACATTGCAATGAACAAACACTCCTCCGACACCCAACCATAGGAGCGACAACAAACCATGTTTCTTTAGAAATAAACATGTTGCTGATCAGACAAAGTTTGCAGACACGTATATATAGCAACTGTATTGACAAACCTGCAGGTGGTTTAAAGGGTTGAGGACAACGCCTGTCACCAGGTCAGTGTGTCCCTGCAAATCATGGATGCATTCCTCTGTGCTGGTACTGTACACTTTCACTGACTCCCCCGCGGCACACAAAAGGAACCTGCCGAAAACGACCGGAGAGAAATCAGTTTACAGACTACGGTTATTCCAGATTCAATGTAGCTAGATGCCTGATTGTTTATTGTGATTAGCTAACTAGCAAGCAAGCTAAAAAGCAAATGCAAGTTTAGCTATCTGGCTGTTTAGCTAACGTTAAACATACCGGTAACGTAAATTAACATTTCATTTTGATCCATAGTACAGTAGCCAGCTAGCTACCTTAGTTGAATCGGTGGCTTGCTAGAATTCGGAAATAAGAGATACGTTTCTCTGCGGTTTAGAATATTGTTAGCTATGTTGTAGCTAGATAACGTTAGTTGGGCAGTCACAAGCTAGCTAGCTAGCAACAGTAGCTAACCAGGGCCACAGTTCGCGTCCATACCATACTTGTGACATATATTTAGTTCAGGTTTAGCTGTCTACTGCAACCAATACATACGTACCTGGAATCATTTGTAAAGACTGGCTCCCTGAAGTTTATTTTGCTACCACCACGGTGAACCATGCGGATATCTGCGTGCTCCACCATCTTTCCGAATTTGAACTATGAACCTTCGCATCTGAACCAACACGTGGCATGCTTCTGTCCTTGTTCATTCAAAGCTGGTGCTTAGTCGCCCTCAAGCGTTCAACTCAAATTACTGCATTTCACTAATATATATATATATATACACACACACACAGTGGGAAGAACAAGTATTTGATACACTGCCGATTTTGCAGGTTTTCCTACCTACAAAGCACGTAGAGGTCTGTAATTTTTATCATAGGTACACTTCAACTGTGAGAGACGGAATGTAAAACAAAAATCCAGAAAATCACATTGTATGATTTTTAAGTAATTAATTTGCATTTTATTGCATGACATAAGTATTTGATACATCAGAAAAGCAGAACTTAATATTTGGTACAGAAACCTTTGTTTGCAATTACAGAGATCATACGTTTCCTGTAGGTCTTGACCAGGTTTGCACACACTGCAGCAGGGATTTTGGCCCACTCCTCCATACAGACCTTCTCCAGATCCTTCAGGTTTCGGGGCTGTCGCTGGGCAATACGGACTTTCAGCTCCCTCCAAAGATTTTCTATTGGTTTCAGGTCTGGAGACTGGCTAGGCCACTCCAGGACCTTGAGATGCTTCTTACGGAGCCACTCCTTAGTTGCCCTGGCTGTGTGTTTCATGTCGTTGTCATGCTGGAAGACCCAGCCACGACCCATCTTCAATGCTCTTACTGAGGGAAGGAGGTTGTTGGCCAAGATCTCGTGATACATGGCCCCATCCATCCTCCCCTCAATACGGTGCAGTCGTCCTGTCCCCTTTGCAGAAAAGCATCCCCAAAGAATGATGTTTCCACCTCCATGCTTCACGGTTGGGATGGTGTTCTTGGGGTTGTACTCATCCTTCTTCTTCCTCCAAACACGGCGAGTGGAGTTTAGACCAAAAAGCTATATTTTTGTCTCATCAGACCACATGACCTTCTCCCATTCCTCCTCTGGATCATCCAGATGGTCATTGGCAAACTTCAGATGGGCCTTGGCATGCGCTGGCTTGAGCAGGGGGACCTTGCGTGCGCTGCAGGATTTTAATCCATGACGGCGTAGTGTGTTACTAATGGTTTTCTTTGAGACTGTGGTCCCAGCTCTCTTCAGGTCATTGACCAGGTCCTGCCATGTAGTTCTGGGCTGATCCCTCACCTTCCCCATGATCATTGATGCCCCACGAGGTGAGATCTTGCATGGAGCCCCAGACCGAGGGTGATTGACCATCATCTTGAACTTCTTCCATTTTCTAATAATTGCGCCAACAGTTGTTGCCTTCTCACCAAGCTGCTTGCCTATTGTCCTGTAGCCCATCCCAGCCTTGTGCAGGTCTACAATTTTATCCCTGATGTCCTTACACAGCTCTCTGGGCTTGGCCATTGTGGAGAGGTTGGAGTCTGTTTGATTGAGTGTGTGGACAGGTGTCTTTTATACAGGTAACGAGTTCAAACAGGTGCAGTTAATACAGGTAATGAGTGGAGAACAGGAGGGCTTCTTAAAGAAAAACTAACAGGTCTGTGAGAGCCGGAATTCTTACTGGTTGGTAGGTGATCAAATACTTATGTCATGCAATAAAATGCAAATTAATTACTTAAAAATCATACAATGTGATTTTCTGGATTTTTGTTTTAGATTCCGTCTCTCACAGTTGAAGTGTACCTATGATAAAAAAATGACATACC
Organism: Coregonus clupeaformis; assembly: GCF_020615455.1. Lineage (NCBI taxonomy): Eukaryota > Metazoa > Chordata > Actinopteri > Salmoniformes > Salmonidae > Coregonus > Coregonus clupeaformis. Next base: position 16,572,379 of record NC_059214.1, read on the forward strand.
TCTACATGCTTTGTAAGTAGGAAAACCTGCAAAATTGGCAGTGTATCAAATACTTGTTCTCCCCACTGTATATCCCATTGTTCAACGTACCATAAACAGATTATCGTTTTAGAAATCACCAATTATTTTCATACACCACTGGTGTTACCCAACCTATACAATAAAGTAATAACCATTAGACTTTGTCAAATAAATGCTTTTCATTCAACTATTCAAACTTCTGCTCGATACAGTCAAGCAAGTACAACTATTTTACCCGGGAACTAGAACCATAAATTATTTTCCTTTGTCCTCAACTTAAATAATTTTCACAGCTCTATCGCAATTTCAGTTCGCTATTCAATTTCTTTAACTGTTCTCTCTGATTAGGCCCTAATTAATAAAACAAATACTTGCTATCGTTGATAAGCATACATTTAATTATATTCCTATCATTTGAACTATGTACTGTCTCTCACCCCTTCCCCCCCTCCCTGCACAACGGGGGAGGCGCGGGGACCTGCCCTAATCATCTTCCTTCTTAGGAAATCATGTAATTCGTACTTGTAATATATTTTCATAGACCTTTCTAGAATACTTCTAAAGCTATCTAATTCAACTTTTCACATTTCTCAATCCACGTAGTAATCTAGGTCCATAGCCCCAATGCGAAAGCTTTACCCACTGTCTCTACCTGGGTTCAAACCAGGGACCCTCTACATACATTGCCAGTCACTCCACAAAATCTGCGATCCTTTCAAAGCAACTACTTCCAGTTCATAGAGCAAGTGACGTCACCAAATGAAAACCGCACTAGCTCTCACCTCATTCAGCAACACAAAAACTATCTCTCACTGCACCTATTCCTGTTGAATAAGTGAGTCTTTCTATTTAACCCAAACCACGCTGCAAATCTTCCATTCAACATCACCAAACCAAATACTCAATAGTATCCGGTTACCACCCATACCAGTCGTTGAATTCACTTATACATACAGATTTCACCTTATGCCATTGAAATGCCCAATAAACCATAATAGTTCAATGGAACCCTCTATTGGCTCTCTACGATATTATACATTCCTTCTATAACCACATTAGTTATGGTCCGATTACCCATTAAACCTTATCACATAATCAAACAACGGCACAACCTTAAACTCATATGGGGTGGCAGGTAGCTTAGTGACTAAGAGCGCTGTGCCAGCAACCGAGAGGTTGCCGGTTCCAATCCCCGAGCCGACCAGGTGAAAAATCTGTCGATGTGCCCTTGAGCAAGGCACCTAACCCCAATTGCTCCTGTAAGTCGCTCTGGACAAGAGCGTCTGCTAAAAGTTAATATTCTCTACTTTCTCACCCATGACGTACGTCTACGTTTGGGTGAGAAAGTTAATACGTATATATTGTTAGAAATGTATACAGTGGAGAAAAAAAGTATTTAGTCAGCCACCAATTGTGCAAGTTCTCTCACTTAAAAAGATGAGAGAGGCCAGTAATTTTCATCATAGGTACACGTCAACTATGACAGACAAATTGAGAATTTTTTTCTCCAGAAAATCACATTGTAGGATTTTTAATGAATTTATTTGGAAAATAAGTATTTGGTCACCTACAAACAAGCAAG